>NC_138087.1:26247615-26847615 GCF_964212035.1 Myotis nattereri | reverse complement strand
GCCACTGGCCCTGACCAGGGTGAGAGAAGCCAAAGCCAGGGTCGCCAGCACCGCCTTCAGTATTTGTACCAGCAGGAAGAGAGGACACACAGGGGCACTCTGTGGTCTACGACCCCTCACTCTGCCCCAACAAAGTCACGCGAGCCCTGCTGCCTGCCTGAGTGCACACCTGAGTCCCTCTTGTAGAGAATTTTGGGAAAGAGGGTAGAAATAATTAATACTAAACCACTATTCAAAAAACTGAGTTTTACTTACACTTTGGGATTGGACTAAAATCTAAACTGAATTGGGCATTTAGTGATGTTTTGCCTGTCCATCCGTAAGGTGGGGCTTGTAAGAAAAACTGGGTTCAACATAAACAATATAAAGAGATTATATTTTCTCTGTGCATCTGAATCTTAGTGTGATTGAAATTTCAGACATTGCTACATCCTTTTTTGATATTCATAAAGCTTCCCTCAGGCCACCTAATCCCCAGGCATTTGTTTTACTTCAAATGGTAGGATTGGCATAGTTAATCAAAAGCGTATTGTGTGGGACTAGAATATTGGTTTACCTGGCAGGCTGTCTTACTGGACCATGAGCTACTTCACGGCGGAGGTCTAATTTCATTCATTTAGAAAGATGCTCAGCCTTTGCATCTCAGTTGATTCTCTAGAGGGGACTTCACCTGTGGCTTCTTTTTGGTTAAAGAAAGAAAAATAAGACTTCTTGGAGAATTTGGTGGCAGCCATCTTTCTTTATAGGTACAAGTCCTTTCTTTTCTTTATCTCTCCCATCAGTTTTCACCCGCCCCCTTTCTTTTCCCTTTGCCTTTCTTCCCTGGGGAAATGGAGGTGATACTATCTGGAAGAATGAGGAAGTGATCCTGTCTATGAGTGTTCTCAGCTCCTCCTTAATTGTGACTCAGGGAGAGTCTTAAGATTTTCTTTTAATCCTCATCGGAGGATATGTTTTTATTAATTTTTAGAGAGAGAGAGAGAGACATCAAGGTGAGAGAAACATCGATAGGTTGTCTTCCCTACATGCCCAGACCAGGGTTCAAACCTGCACTAGGTATATGCCCTGACTGAGCATCGAACCCTCAACCTCTTTTTTGGTGTACAGGATGACACTCCAACAACTGAGCCACTGGCCAGGGCAAGAGTCTTATATTTAGACTAGAGGCCCCTGTGCACGACATTGGTGCACTGAGGGGGGGGGTCCCCTCAGCCCAGCTGCACCCTTTAGCAGTCCAGGAGCCCTCAGGGGATGTCCGACTGACAGCCTAGGCCCACGGGAGAGGCTCCCACCACCGCTGCTGCGTTCGCCAGCTGTCAGCCCAGCTTGTGGCTGAGCGGCACTCCCCCTGTGGGGGCGCACTGACCACCAGGGGGCATCTTCTGCACTGAGCATCTGCCTCCTGGTGGTCAGTGCGCACCATAGCTACCCGTCATTCCGCCATTCGGTCGATTTGCATATTAGCCTTTTATTATATAGGATGACAATTTTTGGCTTAAAGAAAAAAAGATCTTCTACTCATAGTTTGATAATCTTGCTAATCTCTAAATGACTTTCCTGTTCCCAGCTTCATTCTGCATCCCTACTCCCTTCTGCTACTGTAATCTTCATGGACCAGATCTAAGTTGGTGTGTCTTTATAGTTTCTCTACCCAGTTCTGTGTTCTCCTGAGACTTTATAATGACACATTTTGCTGGATTATAACTTAATTTACACTTGTTTATTTTTTCCTTTAGATTGTAAGCTCATGATAACTTTGTCTTCCTGATTGCATCTCCATATTTTGTAGTGCGAGCATTTAGTATATGTTTGCTAACGGATAAAGCTGGGTCTTTTATGCCTTACAAGCAGGAAAAAGAAAAACGTTCCCAATGAGGACAGATCTCTGTATTTTCTGTCCCAGCTGGTTCATCAAGCTACCAGATGTCATGGAACGTCTGCCCTCTCCTTCACCCTCCCTCCAGCTGAAGGGATGGCTGGGTATTTCAGGGAGTGCCCAGGAGAACAATCAGAAGGAAATACATTTGTACCCATTTTCTCTGATATGCGCCTTGTCGTGGGAGCCTCTTACAGCTCCTGAAGATGTAAAACCCTCAAGTTGCAACATGGTACTGTGTTTCCTTCAGGCCTCACTGCACTGGAGCCAGGCTGAGACCCAGGGGAAAGGGGAACAAGGCTTCCTCCCTTCTGCTGCGTCCTTCCCACAAAAGCCATGGGAGATGAGTGCATCTCTGTGCTGACTACTCCTCAGTCCCTTTGGGGTCTCAGTGCCAAAGGGAGGCTTTCTCTAGACTGCCCACTAGGGGCTAAAGATCTGTGTGTACCCTTACCATACCTGTGGCTTCCCTTTTCAGCCTCTTCCCACGCTGAATTGCAGGTGCCAGCTGCCTTCTGTTTCTTCCATGAGCCCAAAAACTCCATGAAGACAAAGCTGTTGTCTATTTTATATACACGGGTTCTCTTTCCCTACCATTACACCTGGCATGTGATAATAGTGATAATGATAGCAATTACAGTAATAATAGTAGTCACAGTGAATACTTATATAGTACTTTCTTTGAACCAGAGAGCTTTACCTAGACCAGCTCATGCAGTACTCACAGCAACCCTTTGGGGTAGATACCATTATCACCCACATTTTGTATAGGAATAAACTGAGGCCCAGAGATGCTCAGTAACTTGCCCAGGCCACCTAGCAAGTAATCAGTGGAGCTGGAATTTAACACAGGAATCTGGCTTAAGAGCTCACATGCTTAATCACCAGACTACACTCAAGACACTAGACAACATGGTATTGGAGGAGACCACTGTCAGGGGCAGAGGGGACGCCCAGCATGACAGAGAGTAGAGGGCCCACGTTTATGGATGGGACAAAGCCTGTGAACAGGATGTAGACGAAGAGAAGGGTGGACAGTTGGAGAACCTGGAGGCGAGTAGGGGGCCCAGTTAGAAGCTGGTATAAGTGGGAAATTTGAAGGAGACAGATATGTCTGAAGCAGATTTTTGGATATATTTTTATGTAAGGCAGTCTCTAAAATCCCCGCACCACCTCTTCTAGAACACCTTCATGTAGTAGAGATCTACATGATTTTTAAATTTGGTTTTATTTTTTTGTTCATCTTCACCCAGGGATAATTTTCTTGGGGGGCATTGACTTTTAGAAAGAATAGACAGAGAGAGAAACATCAATGTGAGAGAGACATATAGATTGGTTGCCTCCTGCACATGCCCCGACTGGGCAAGGATCGAACCTGCAACTATGGTATGTGCCCTTGACCAAAATCTAACCCATGACCCTTTAGT
This sequence comes from Myotis nattereri, assembly GCF_964212035.1. Taxonomy (NCBI): domain Eukaryota; kingdom Metazoa; phylum Chordata; class Mammalia; order Chiroptera; family Vespertilionidae; genus Myotis; species Myotis nattereri. The sequence continues at coordinate 26,844,312 of NC_138087.1, read as the reverse complement.
CCGAGGGCCAACACTCTAATCACTGAGCCAAACCTGGCCAGGAAAAATTCAGCTTTCTTTAAGTAAGGCTCTTAACTGATACTGAACTACATGGAGTTTCAGAATTTGCTCAGGTTTTATAAGCAGTCTGTGAGGTGTGTGAGTTCATTGCAACAGCCCAACCCTGTCTTCAGATCACTTGGGAAAAGAATGAATAGAAATGGCCATAGTTGGTTGGAGCTTGAACCAGCTGTAATTAGGATTTCTGATCAATTGTCCTCCTGTTTTGGACATTGGGATAAACGTATTCAAGAAACTGTGAAAGAGAAGAAAGGAAGAAAATGATGAGATGGTGTGGAAATGAGAATAAGAGAAAGTGAACGAGGATGTAGAAAAACCCGCTCCTTTGATTTGTATGCTGTGATTTCTGAAAGGACTCCAGCCTCTGCATACATCTACAGAGATTTACGTGGCTTCATTCATCATACTTCCTTTAAAAATAAAATTTTCTGCTTTGGAGCCTTTGAACGTTGGCATCCAGATACAATATATTCTTTTAAAGTCACCTCTGAATAAAGACCTCTATTGCGGTAATGCCCCAGCTTGTAGGTGATAACATGGTGAATACAGAACCTCCCTTCAGAGAACGGAAGAGTCGGGTATGATGAGGATCCCAGTTGCTGGTATCCTGGGCCAGAAACCCGTGGAGAGGGAAAAAAAAAAAAAAAAACAGAGAAAGAAAAAAAAAAAGTTCCTTGTCTTTGACGAACAATAACAAGCAGTGCCATCTAGTGGCAATTTATGTTTCTCTTCGGTCCATTTGACAGTGACCTCCCTGCCTAGCTCTCTGCTCATTATCAAACAAGCTGGAAAATAGAGTCCCCTTTCTGGTGGCAACATGACCCGAAATGGCAGCGCTTAGGGGAAGACACAGTGTGTTAAAGCTGCTGCCGACCAGAGGCTGACTCCAAGGCATGTTGTGTGTTTTTCCCCTTTGGTTGACTTTCGGATGCTGGGAAGTCTACACAAATAACAGAGAGCAAAGATCATGCTTCTGGGAAAAGACAGAAGGGAGGGGAGCACTGCCACGATCATCGGGACTCACTAGATATACATCACCTTATCTAACCCTCATGTCCTCCCTGTTTGGCTAATGACCCAAAGCACAAAGAGGTCAAGTCCAAAGTCAAGCTGTCAGAAGCGGCAGAGTTGGAATTTGAATCCGGGCTGTTAGGGAAACCTTTCTCTCTGGTTCAGCTTTTGTAGGAATTTCCCTCTGCCAGTTACCTCTTTGGAAGGCCTGCCTTTCCAGGCCTTGCCACCAATCTTCAGCCTTTCAGGGTGGCGTGACTGAGTTAGGTAGGTAACAGTACCTTGGAATAGGTAGGGCCATAGTGTCTCATGCTGCTGTTGGCTGAGCTACAGAGAGAAGAAACAGCCCACACATCATCTCTCAATGCTTAGATCCTGCGAATGACGCTGCAGCAGCTGTCAGTGGATAAGTGCTCTTTCTGCAAAGTCACCACGAGCTGCCACTCCTGGGGACACTGCTACTCCAATGAGCTGGACAAGGCGGCCTGTAGCAACACGCCACCCATCCCTTCTGCTCAGCATTGCTCCCTGAGAGGGAGCTCCATCCATTCAGATTCAGAACTAACACATCCTTTCTACGCATTAGTATATTTTTATTGCACAAAGAAAACAAACATAAACTACAATCTTTATCATTAGGGGATGGATAGATGTTGATTTTTAAGAAATAAAGTACTCATTATTAATTTACTTTAGGCTGCTTAGTTTATGACCTGGTCAGAAAAATAAATGTTAATTTCTTTTATTTATGAAAACTCACTGAAATATAGATATAAAAATACTTGAATATGAACTCTCTTCAGTTCAACAGGTTAATGCAGGAGATTAGTTACTCTGTTCTACTATATTGAAGAGAGCAAGAAAGAAGCATTCCGCTAAAGCCATAAGCTTATAAAGCAAGCATGTATACTTCTGAATTGTTAATGCAGCTACTCAATTACAGTCACATAGGTGAAGTTTTTTTTTGCTTGAGCAAACACTAATAGACCACTGCGGCAATACCAACCTGAGGGACATAGGTAATAGGTTATACAGAGAATTAAGACTTCGCTTGCTCTTTAAGTTGACTTCCCCCAAAAAAGAAAAAAGAAAAGCAGGCTACTGATTTGTCAATGAGCAAATAATTTCACTATTTGCATGAACAAATGTAGGGGATAACAATGCCATTGACTAATGACAATATAGCTGCCAAAGCTATGTGATCAAAATAAGGATCCAGTTCATACTCTAACATTTCAGCATTAATGTTAAAAAGCTGTCAGGGAATCTGTTTTGCGAATGGCTCACCTTTGCCCTGGAATGCTTTATACCTGACATTTTAGAGAGGCAGTTTTTGAAAGATTATAGCAGAGTCACTCTGATTTTCCATTGGCTTTGGTATAACATGTAGACGATCTGAATGGACACAGTGGAGTCTGTTGAGATGGTTGTGAAATGCTTTTTAAAAGGTTAACAGCAGAAATGATCTCGAACTTAATGTAATTAAAATTCATTTCTTCTGATAAATGTTCTAACACTTCTGAACACCAACTTGATATAGAGTTGGTTTTAGAACAAAAAATCAATATATTTTAACATCAGCAAGAAGACAGATAGGACATCCAGTGTCAACAAACTTTCAGTCAATGAAAACAACCTTTGATTTATATGACTCTTGGTCATGGTAACCACGTGAAGGGGGAGTAAACCAGGATAGCAAACCTGGATAAGGACCTGGTCATTCAGTGAGTTCTGACTTGTGCTCTCCCTGGTGTAGAGTCTACTCTACCACATCTTTAACTTCTGGAACCCATGGCGAGGAACCCTTTTCCTAATAGAAATCTTACTCTAGTGCCTCTACCAATGGAGGCTGGGTGGAGGATGAGGACACTATGCAGATGCTATGGGATAATGGGAATAAATATTATTGGTTGCATCTCTGCTAGATGCCAGTGTTGTATTTCCATTATGTGCCTCTAGATTAGGTATTCTTTGTTTACTTGCATATTATTCTTTTATTTTTTGCTTTAACTCTCTCCTCCTGTTTTCTCTGAGAGCTTAGATAACTTGCCCAAGTTCAAGTGGGTCTTTGTGAGCAAAGTCAGATGAGTTTTCACTCTCTCCCGGCCACGCTGGGAGTGCAGTCATCCAGGGCAAGAAGAATCCCTTTGGCAAAGACAGAGGAAAGAGAAGATGAAGGGCTCCCTTTGTTCAAGCAGTTGCTCTGTCCCTAAGCTCCAGGCTGTGTCCAAATTAATTATCATATTCTGACATCTTCCTAAGGGGCTCTCCTGCAGGACACAGCAACAGCTAAGGTATAAAGAGCAGGAATCCGTTCTGGCTGCCATGTTTTCTGTCACATAGAAGTTAGTTTGAGAGAAGAACGGTAACTTTCGGAAAGAAATGGGGGATGAGATATAGACTGTGCCCTGGTCATCTTTAATAACCTAGTTCCAATTCTTTTTATATGTCTTCATTGATTTGGTGTTTTGTTTTTTTTTTGAGAGAGAGAGGAAGGGAGAAGGAAAGAGAGAGAAAAACATCAATCATCGATCAGCTGCTTCCCATACCCCTCCCACCAGGGATCAAGTCAGCAACCTGAACATATGCCCTGACCTGGAATCTAACCAGCGAGCTCTTGGTACATGAGATGATGCTTAACCAACTGAGCCACACCAATTATTTCTGAAGCCCCCTTGAACACATGTCTGGGTACATGTCTCTAACTCAGGACATGTTATATTTCTGTCACTTGCAAACACTAAGTTCTGACTGACATGATTTTCTTCCTCAAATGATCAATTCTTTGCATTTTAAGTCTCCTAATAAAATAAAAATAACCTTGGGTGGGCTTATTCTGTAAGCTGATTTTCAGTAAAGAACAACTGCAATTCAGTGGTCTTCTTAGAAGTACTATTAGCACCAGCCAGATAAAAAGGCCTTGCAGTCTTGAGGCAAAGCCCACAATAGGCCCTTTGCATAAGGGGAGGCAGAATTTGGGCGGAGGGGGGGGCGGGGGGGAGGCGGACTGTGGCATGGAGGGATGAGGGAAGAATAGACTCAGAGTACAAAATGGTCTTGAAAGTCAGTCTTGGAGAAAACAAGAAATATGTCCTTTTCACTTTATGATATTCTGAGGCTGATCTTTGAGGGCCATAGGCAAACAGAAACTGTTTTGTTTTTTGGATGAGGTGGGCAATCTATATTTCAGTTTTTCTAGAATACTGTTTCTAGGAATTCACTGACACTGAAGGAACTTAGTAGATTCTGTGTCTACCCTCTGCACATATATTTTTATTTAAAATTGTTTTTAGTATTCCATAAATAACAAACACAAGTTTTTGCTAGGCCATCCATGAAACAGGGACAAGAGGCATTAAAATGGTAATTCTCGTGATCCCTTATTGAACATGGCGGGCAATAATTTCAGAGCAGTAAACCTCATTATAACACACTTATATTTTACATTTTCAGGCTATATTGTTCATGTTTCTAAGTCCTGGAGAAAGGCCCATTAAAGCCATGTTACTCACATTAATTCAACATTTAGCCATTTATAATACGAACCCCAGTCTCTTGGAAAATGTCATTTTAAGAGTTTCACCATATATGGACATAATTTATTGCCCGAGCCCCATTGTCTACTTAAAATATGCCCTTTATCAGACCCAAATGCCCACTTCAGAGAATTTCGTTTTGAGCAACAACTGGCTTCTTACATTATCCAATGATGCAGGAAAGTGAAATTACAGCCAGTTCATATCATAGAAACAAAATGTTTCCTGCAATTACTGATAAGGGACAGTTCATTTTCTCTCTGTCATCCTGGAAAAAAACCCTCCTAACAACAATTCATGCCTGGTTAAACAGGATTTCCACACGGACTGCTGACATCTTTCCAAATAATTCAGGGTTGTTATTACTGTACCGCCCTGGCAGGGCTCAAAAGCAAGCAGACCTGACGAGTCGCTCAAAGCAGGGCGTAAGTAGCTGTAATTAATAATAATTACATGCCCACTTCACTCCAGTTTTATCATATTATCCGTCCACGCAAATAAAAAAACCCCACACAACACGCTGGCCACCGGATTAGCGCATAACTAGGGCCACTCTGGGTATGTCATCTCTCTAACATCTAAAATATTTGTAGCGGCTTCTCTTTTATGGATTTTCATTATCTGATGAATCGCTGCAAAATGCTGTTTGCTGGCGTTTGTTCTCTTCCAAAAGCCTCCTCCCCTCCTGCCGTGACTCGGATTCGAACCGAGGTTGCTGCGGCCACAACGCAGAGTACTAACCACTATACGATCACGGCGAGCCACAGGACAGCTGAGCACTTGGCTTCCCTGAAGGGCTATGGCAATATTATAATTTGTGGAAACACTGCCATCTATTGCCTAACTATGTACATTTTCTTAATATTGGGAAAGAGGATCACCGGTTCAGAAAGCTCTCATTATTTAGAGGAACGACAACAAAGTGGCTGAACATGAAACCGACGTGGTCTTCTTGGCTGACTGGTGACACTGTATGAGGTCGGATCGCAAGAATTACTATCCAGGAAATGGCAATCGAAGTAATAAGACCGAGAGAAACGAGTCTGTTGACTCACGCTTCCTACTTTTAACCAATGATGAATACAGATTTCCCACCCCCCAACCGCCACCACCAAGTATGCCGCATGGAGTGACATATGACTCTGAGCCTCTTTTGTGGTTTCTCCACCACTAGCCTTATTTCCACGTCTCAGGCAGCGGGGCCATAAAAAAACATGGCAAGAACAAAATGGCCTGAGGACTGGGGAGAATGAGAAAGCTTGTTTCTCCTATTAGAAGAAGTCAGAGTAAGGTAGCCTGAACTGAGGACAGGCCCCTTTTCAAACCCACTGATAGCTAAAGCTACCCTCCCCCCCCCAAAAAAATATGTAGGTCTTAAAGCCACAAGAAGAAAACCTTCCAGTAACATTAGCAACCCACCACACAAAGAAACTGGAGCATTCCACACTGAATACGTTCCAAGGGGAAATTTTTAATACATTTCCTTGTTCTAAAAATTAGTCTGTTAAAGTTCTTCCCAGGATTGAATGGCTTAATAGAAAAGTTACAGAAAATATATTTCTAATCAATGAATTATTATCGGGCATCTCCTTTAAGCCTTTTGAACAAGGAGGATCTGGGAGCAGTTGGGGCTAGCTGGCACTGTACGTGGGGTGGCAAGACCCTCACCCATCTGTTGAGTGGGAGCCAGCAGCTCCAGTACTTCTGGAAGGAAGTCTAAAAGCCTCAGACACAAATGGCCACTCACCCCCTCCCCTCTAATTCTCTATGGTCCCTTCTGTCTTCCTTTAAACCAGTGGTTCTCAACCTGTGGGTCGCAACCCCTTTGGCCGTTGAACGACCCTTTCACAGGGGTCGCCTAAGACCGTCCTGCATATCAGATATTTACACTACGATTCATAACAGTAGCAACATTACAGTTATGAAGTAGCAACGAAAATAATTTTATGGTTGGGTCACAACATGAGGAACTGTATTTAAAGGGCCAGAAGGTTGAGAACCACTGCTTCAAACTCTCGCAAATCTGCTTTCCTTCCACGGTCACATAGAAGAACATTGTGCTGAGGGCCTGAGCCCAGGGATTCTGTGTGGGAACCAGGGCAGAGCACTCCCTGGCCTGAACAGGAATACAGGTGAATCGGTAAGAATCCCTCTGAGGCAGGGGGCAGCCACATCTCCTGGCTGACGAGCAGTTTCCTAAAGCAGCATCATTTGCGTGCCACCTTCATGATTTTTGCTCTGGGCACACACCAACAGCATAAAAAGGAAAGTATGTTTTAGTCAACTCACAGAGTATAAATTGCGGAAACAGGCCTTCTGGATTCTAATTTTGGCTTTGTTATGTATTAACTGGGGGAACTTGGGCTGCCTATTTAATCTCTGTGCCTCAGCTTTCGCATCTGTGAAGTGGGGATAATAGGACCTACTTCATAGGATTGTATGAGGATTGAACAAAAACTTAAAGGAGGCCTGTCACATAGTCAGCACTGTGAAATATTAGTTATATTATTTTATTTAAATGTATTTTTGAAGGAAATTTTATAACACTCTATATCAGTGGTTCTCAACCTTCCTAATGTTGCGACCCTTTAATACAGTTCCTCATGTTGTGGTGACCCCCAACCATAAAGTTATTTTCGCTTCTACTTCATAACTGTAATTTTGCTACTGTTATGAATTGTAATGTAAATATCTGATATGCAGAATGTATTTAAAGGGGTCGCGACCCACAGGTTGAGAACCGCTGCTCTATATGTGTGTTTTTTTAAAAAAGACAGTATCGCATTCCATAAAGAGAGGGCACAATAAAATAAAATCTGAAAACAAAACAACACAATTAAAATCTAGCCCGTACTCGAGTCCAAGTTCTACTCTCCGTGCAAAGGAAAGCGGGTAACAGGAGAGCTGTTAAAGACATAGCAGCCTCTGATCAGGGCTTCTTCTCTGCTCATCTGAATGATGGAAGAGATCTGAAAAGGAAATAGCTTTCTCTGCACAGGATTTAATACTATGAAATGCCCCAATCATTACACCCCCTGCATCGCCTCCCACACTGCATCTGTCAGGCTAGGTTATGCTACGTCGCGATGCGGACGTCTTAGTGGCTGAGAGTAAGGGAGCCTTTCCCCCTCCTTATTCTCACATCCACTGCAGGGCCTGTTCTGTGGCGCCTCAAGCAGGAGCCCCGGGTAAGGAAACTGCCATCATGAACATGGCTCATTGCTTTGTAAATATAAAGCAATGAGTGTCCAGAATCAGCAACTAACTAAAGTCTCTTCTCACAACTCACTGGCTAGAACTGATCGCTTAGCTCGACCTGCTGCAAAAGTACCTGCAAGGGCACTGGGCCTTGTACCCAGAAGGCAGCGCTGGAAACCTCAGGGGAACAGCACGAATGGCTCCCAGCAATCCCACCCGTGGGAAACTAATGGAGAAGCCTGGAGAGGTACATCTGGGAGGCTGTACACCCAACAGCAGACATGACCGGGGGCAAACACATCAGTTTTTCTTTAGCATCTCCATGGGGTTCTCTAGTAGATAATGGTAGGCACCATGTGGATAGACTCTGGAATATTCTTGACTGCTGAACTGCAATGGACTTTTGAACAATTACCAGGCTCTTCTGCCCATTCACTGTCTTCCTGGGGATACTAGTATATATTAATATTCCTTCCACAAGCACCAATGACCTATGACCCACTTCAAAGGGAAAAAGCGATAAAATCAAAACATGCCTTCTATGGAACAGACTGATGAATCTCAGAGGGAAGATGGGGGTGGGGGTGTGGGGAGAGATTAACCAGGGAACTTATATACATACTAGAGGCCCAGTGCACAAATTCATGCATGGGTGGGGTCTGGCCGGCCCACTCCGAGGCCCATTGGGGTAGGGCTGGTTGGGGGGAGGACCATGGGTGGTTGGCCAGCCGGCCCTGCTCCTGATGGAGGTGCTGGGGGCCGGTCAGGGGTGGGGCCAATGGGGGGAGGGGCCATGGGAGGGCTCCAGGGCGTGTCCAGCCTTTCTCGCTCAGTCCTGATCTGCCGGAACCCAGCAGCAAGCTAACCTACTGGTCGGAGCATAAGCCCCTGGTGGTCAGTGCACGTCATAGTGACTGGTTGACCAGCTGACTGTCTGCACCCTGGTGGTCAGTGCACGTCATAGCGAGTGGTTGAGCAGCCTTAGCATATCATTAGTATATTACACTTTGATTGGTTGAATGGATGACAGGTTGACCAGACACTTAGCATATTAGGCTTTTATTATATAGGATATGCATAGCCCATGGACACAGACAATAGTGTAGTGAAGGCCTGGGAGGGTTGGGTGCGGGGTGAAGGGGTCAATGGGAAAAAATGGGGGGGAGGGACATCTGTAATATTTTCAACAATAAAGGTAAATTTTTTAAAAAACATGCCTTCTAATGGCATTTTCATCTTCATTTTAATCTACTACATGATTGTGTTTTTTTATGACTTTACTATGTCAACCCTGAGGTGATTATCCCTCTCCTACTAATTTATTCATCACTCACAAATACTTGTTGGGGATCTAATATAGCCCAGCCATTTTTCTGGCTCTTAAGAATTTAACAGAGAACAAGAGAGGCATGTATCATGATTTCATGATTTTTACATTCTAGTGAGAGACATACAGATAAATAATAGGCAAACAGAATGTATGAGCTAGTGTCATGGAAAGGAATATACATACATACATACATATATTGCTTAAAGTTTTTAAATGAGGCAGAAGTAGAGAAAAGCAGGGAAGGTATAGATAGAGAGCAAGTCAGCGCTCGCTTTGTCTGGATTTTGGTCCTCTCTCCAGCTCTTCTACCTGTGACCTCGGGCTAGTCCCTGGACTGCTCAGAGTCTATTTCCTCATCAGTAAGGTAAGGGGAACTGGACTAGATGGCCTCTCAGATTCTTTGTATCTCTGATTTGTGATACATTTAATTTCTATAAATAAGTTGACAAACAATAGCCAAATATAAAAATTGTGAAGGGATAAAATCCCAATGAAAACAGGTCAGTCCTGCAGCTGTTTAGCTATCCCTTATGTTTTTTTAAACTACATGGAAGCTGGTCTTTTGTCAGCTTCTAAATGTTACCAGTCTTATTTCCCTGCCTATGGCAACATATTTTCATACACAGGGGTTGATCTCTTGATTTAAGTTGGGTGTGAAGAAGATTTCTCACTTGTTTGGGGCATTTAACTATCGAATTTATTCCGAAAGAAGAAGATATGGACTTCCCTTTTAAAAAGAAGAATGCTGCTGACCAGCCTCTCTTTGTTAGAAGTGATGGAGCAACTGCCTTCCTGCCTCTCCTCCTGCTGCCTGACTACCAGATTCTTCTGATGGAGTTGTTACTTTCCCGGGCTTTCCTAATGGATGCTAACACAGGAGCAGGGCTGGCCAGCGGGCCCCGGAACTGGTGGAGGCCCCCACCTCCCCAGCTGAGTCCTATCTCCAGCATGGCCACGCCCACCTCTTCCCCCAGACCCACTCTGTTTCTCCTCCTCATCTCTCTTCTCAGCTTGCCTCCTGCCTCGCTGGGAGTAGGCAAATGACAGTCAGATCCATCACTGGGCTGGAGGCCAAGAGCAGCAATCCATTGGGTTGGGGCTGGCCCAGAGCCCAGTTTTCAGACAAAGACAGGTTGGGAACTGCCCTGCAAAGTGGGCTCCCTGTCCCCTCCTCCCAGAGTCCCATCTCTAGTCCTGGACCAGCCAGCTTTGAGGATATAAGGGACCTTAAAACTATTCATTTTGTGGGTTCTTTCTAGAACCTCATTCTCATACCAGTGAACAGTGTGTGTGCGTGTGTATGTGGGTGGTGTGTGTGTATAAGAGAGAGAGAGAGTGAGGGAGGGATGGAGGGAGGGAGGGAAGAGGAGTGCAGGGGAGGGAGAGAGGGAGGAGGGAAAGAGAGAGAGAGAGAGAGAGAGAGAGAGAGAGAGAGAGAGAGAGAGGTGGGGGAGGGAGGAAGGGAAGAGGAGGAGAGGCAGAAGAAAGAGCAGGAGGAAGGGAGAGAGAAGGAAGCAGGAAAGGAGGGGAGAACAGCTGGACAAATCTTTTTTTGTACATGTAAGGAGACCAAGAATTGCTTGTATACATTCCTGAAAATTTTTAGGGGGGGACAAAAGTAGGGAGAAGTAGAGGAAGCCCAAGTAAATGGGAGCTCCAGATTTCAAACCTTCAAGCACGTCACCTTTATCATAAAGAAACACACTGAAAGCTAAATGACCTTAGGTTTACCACCTCTGAAACGCTTCCTGCCTGTACAGAAAATCTTTGATTATGAGAAATCACAAAACAATAGAGAACATGGATTATTTTCAGAATGCCTGTAACCACAAAATGTTTAACAGTTTACATTTTCAGGAGTGAACTCCTTGAGGTGATTTTCCCCATGCTTATTAATGAATTGTATTTAACCGAGTCAGAAGTCTTGCTGTGGGGAATGTGGAATGGTGGTGGTGGTGAGGGGGTGGTGGGATGGGCCGAGAGGGTTTTGGTTGGCTTAATTTTAATTTTTTTGCCTGAAGGCACCATTAGAAAACTCCAGATGCAACGCCTCCTAATAGAATTCCTCATATGACACAGCCCTCTGGAATACGTGGGTCTAACCTTTATGATCTGGCAGGCCAGGCCTCTATTTGGAAACCTTATTGGGGTTGGGGTGGGGGGGGGGGCTGATCCATTAATGATAATGTGCAATAATAACTCAGAGCCCCGAGAACAGCTGAAGGCCTGGGGCGGCAGAGCATTAGGGCTCCTCAGGTACGAAAAGTGGTGGCAACGGGACCCCCAGAGGAAGCAGGGGGCGGAGAGAGGGCTGGACTAATAGCGGAAAATGAGGACATGCCCCAGGACTACATTTTTCTCCCCATCACATTAGGAGGCTGAGGTCTTAAGAAAGAGAAGTGTTGGTAGGATGGGGACCAGTTAGCGCTTTGGATTTATGGCATATGAGGGTTCTAGCCAGTCACTGTGGAGGTACTTTTCTTAAAGAAGTTTAAGCATGGGCTGCCGGGGGATCTGGGACTGATAGCCTTAGACAAATACTTGAATCTCCCTGTGCTTAAGTTCCCTTTATAAAAATGGGATGATAATATCAAATGTATATGGTTATTGGGAGGATTAAATAAACATGTAATGCATTTTAAAAAGTGCCTAGTCTGAAGTCATTAGTAATTATTAGGCATATTTTGGTCAAAGGAGACATGGGAGTCGGCTGCTCTGAGCTCCAGGCCAGGATGAGGAGGTGCCAGAAGAGCAGGCATGAGCCCAGAGGTGGCCTGTGGCTTCCCAACTGGGCGCTGGTTATGACGATAAGTGGCTAGTTAGATGCCAGAGGGAAGGCTGCCTCGGGGTCTGGACAGGTGGTTCCAATCCCAGAGATAGGATGTGACTGGGACACATGGTAAGGCTAAGTAGAGAGACGAATGCAGCATACAAATCAAGAAGGCCCCCAAAGCAGAGGCAGTCGCCCAGTTTCAGGCTGTCCTGTTGTCCCTCTGCCCCAAAGGAGCCAATACTGGAGCCAATTTAGTCAGGAGGTAAGTGTGGGCACTGGAACATGTTGGGGGGGTGGGGGTGATTGAGAGACATAAAGGAGCCAGATCACTCCTCAAATCCTTTTCTGTACAGAATGATCAAGGCACTGGGCTCAGCAGCTGGGCCTTCTTTGTCTTAAAGTGATGATGATGAGTTTGCTCTTAAAGTGACTAAGGTCTCACATGTGTGAGGTACCTGGCCCGAGTTGGGGTAGTGCTGGAGGAGAGCCATGACTATAGATGACAGCAAAGGAGTGCACTATTTTTTCTGTCTCCCACACACTTGACATTAGTGTCCAGTACAGAGCATTGGCTGACTAGATTAAAACACGCAATTGGCTTGGGTGTGGATCAAACTCCAGAACCTGGTCTTTCTTTAGAGCTGCTAAATATTTAAGAGCTCTTTAATTGGCCCTTTTTCTTAAATTGAGGTTTTTTTTTTTATTGATGAGTTTAACCTTGCCTTTCCTGAAATGCATTTCACAAGCACACTTCTGTTGGATTACACAGGGTCTGTGTCCAATTCTGACCGCCTCTGTGAGTGTCAGTAATCACTGGGGCCATCAACTCTCTTGATCGAAGCCGAGCTATGAGATAAATAAGCACATCACCGATCAGGAAGGGACTGCTATCCAACTGATCAGACCTCAGCAGTGTGGAAGCTAGACATATCTGAAAATACGATTAGCATCTCCTGGGCTCAGTTCTTCTGTCACCTGAGAGAGAGGAACCAGGGCACTGGATAGCTTGATGGAATGAACACTACATTACCTGTTCATGTTTGTTCTGCTTTGTTCATAATGAAGTTTATAATCTGGGAACATTCATTTGACCACCTTGCCTCATTGACTTTAGAAAGATTTAATAAATCTGTTCCTTATCTATTATACAAAGACTAGAGGCACAGTGCATGAAAATTCATGCACTGGAGGCGGGGATCCCTCAGCCCAGCCTGCCCCCTCTCACAATCCAGGAGCCCTCAGGGGCAGGAGGCAACCTGGTGATCAAGGGAAGATGACACTCCCATAACACCTCTGCTGCTGCCACTGCCAGCAGCACAAGCCTCGGCCAGCCCTGGTTACTTGAGCCTTGGGTGGCCCTGGGCGGCTGAGCAGCCAACATTCAAAGCTTGCCTGTGCCTCGGGCCGGCCCTAGGCAGCCAGGGGGCTGAGGGTGGGTCCAGCTGCACCGTGTGCCTGCCTCCCCCTCGGGTGGGTTGAAAGGACTGTGGGACTCCGGCGAGGCTGAGGGGACTGGGCACTGCCATCTTGTGGCTATGGGCACCGCCATCTTTGTGATGGCATGATGGTCAATTTGCATATTCCATCTTTATTAGATAGGACTAGAGGCCCGGTGCACAAAAATTTGTGCACTTGGGGCGGGGGGGATCCCTCAGCCCAGCCTGTGCCCTTTTGCAGTCTGGGAGCCCTCAGAGTATGTCCACCTGCTGGCTTAGGCCCGCTCCCTGGGGAGATCGGGCCCAAGCTGGAAGTCAGACATCTCTCTGGCAGCCTGGAAGCCCTCGGGGGATGTCCACTTGCCAGCAGAGATCAGGACTAAGCTGCAGTCGGATATCCTTAGCGCTGCTGAGGAGGCAGGAGAGGCTCCTGTCACCACCGCTGTGCTGGCAGCTATCAGCCTGGCTTGTGGCTGAGCAGAGCTCCCCCATGTGGGGGCACACTAACCACCAGGGGGCATCTCCTGCATTGAGCATCTGCCCCCTGGTGGTCAGTGTGTGTCATAGTGACCAGTCATTTCCAGTCGTTCTGCTGTTAGGGTCAATTTGCACATTACCCTTTTATTATATAGAATAGAGGCCTGGTGCACAGGTGGGGGCCGACTGGTTTGCCCTGAAGGGTGTCCTGGATCAGGGTGGGAGTCCCGCTGGGGTGCCTGGCCAGCCTGGGTGAGGGGCTGATGGCTGTTTGTAGGCTGGTCAAGCCCCCCAGTGGGGACCCTCACCCCATAGGGGTTTGGCCAGCCTGGGTGAGGGGATGATGGCTGTTTGCAGGCTGGCCACAGCCCCTTCAGGGTAGGGGTCCCTGCTGGGGTGCCTGGCCAGCCTGGGTGAGGGGCTGAGGGCCGTTTTCAGACTGACCAAGCCCCCCGGTGACCAAAGCTCCCAGCCTTTTCTTTTTTTGTTTTGTTTTTTATTCACTCCAGCTCTGTGGCCATGGTGGCTGGAAGCAGGTATCTGGGGTTTATTTACCTTCTATAATTTAAACTTTGTTGCCTTGAGAGGAGGCAGATGCCAGCCGGGAAGCTTGGCTTCTTCCATCATTAGGGCAACCAAGCCTCCTGCTTGCTCCAGCTCCCTGGCTGCTGGCTGCCATCTTGGTTGGGTTAATTTGCATATAGTCACTCTGATTGGCTGGTGGACATGGCTTAAGGCATAGCAAAGGTATGGTCAATTTGCATGTTTGTCTTTTATTAGTGTAGATAGCAAAAGAACAATGTAAAATATTCAGAATGTTTTGAAAGGTGTTGTATAGAACATATAACTGCAATTATTCTTACTGTCATCAGTAGGATATCCAGTACTGATATGAAAGGTAGATATTAAATTTACAAGATGAAGCCAGATTTCTACACCAGGTAACCCTAGAACTGTAAAGATATCTTAGATGAAAAGCATGGTCCCCTGATAGCTTTCCCTTAATTATCATCAATTATTTGAGTGAGCTGGAGGGAAAGAGAGAGGGGGGGTGGGGGGAAACCAGCCTAACTGAAGTAGGATAAACTATTCATTAGCAAGATAAATAGGTATGACATTTAATAACCTATAGTGCCTCACAGAAAACTAAGACATTGGCGAAAGGAATTGAAGTTTGCGGTTCTCTAAACTGTTATTTAAAGCAGGGTTTGGCAAGGCTTGTGGGTCTGCACCAATTTTAATTGCATTTAAAAAATTCAGAATGGTGACTGTGTTCTTTTACTCATTATTTGTGTGGTGAAATGCCTTTATAGAGAACTTGCTCATAGTGAAAACTTATGCAGTGATTTCAAAGTTCAAAGCATGTGGGATCCATCTATGTCAGGAACCCATGCTTTACTTTCTGACCCTTTAACTGATTCCCAGTTGCATATAACCCCCAGTTCTTTCCTTTTATTTTTTTTTTCTGGATCACATCTAACAAGACAGCCTGAATCCTTATTACCACCACAAAGAACTTCTAAAGGGGTTAAGATGGGCAGAGGACCTCCCCAGTGATGACTGAATGGACCCTGGAGCAGAATTACCGCAAAGCCATGTTTGCCTGTGGAATAGAGAGCAGTTGCCATGCACCCCCCACCCCCAGACACCTAGAGACCATACACACAAAGCATTTGGTACAGACCTTTTGCACAGTACATTCGCGAGAGGCAACTGTGATTGTATGACCCTCATAATTTGTAAAGGACTTCTTAACTTCCTATAATTTCCCATGAAAAATTATTTTAAAATAGTTACTACTTGTTGAGCACACATTAATGCAGCAGGCACTGTGCTAAACATTTCCCAGGAATTCACTCATTTAATCCTCACGAGAGCCTTAGGTATTGCCATTTTATCCATCATACTAAGGTACAGAGTTGGTTAAGGAACTTAGAAACACAGCCTGAACTGCCAGAGCTGGGATTCGAACCCACGAGACTGCCCTCGGCTGAATGCCATCAGCTAAACCAACATATTCTACTGCACCACTTACGCAACGCTGTGCCCATGGGTGAAATGCCCTGACTTTCTTTTTATGAAAATTCCTGTGTCCTGTGTCTTAGCACACAGAAACCTAGATCTCTGATAGTTTTAGTTTCTTATCCCCAAAAAAGGGATCACTGATAATGCCTTGCACACAGGAGGTTGTGAGGATTAAATGAGAATGAGCAAAAAATTCATTTGGTAAAATGTCAAATAATACACAACCATGCGTTAGTTTGGTAGGGTTACTGTAACAAAGTCCCACAAACTAGATGGCTCCAACAACAGAAATGTATCGCCCCACAGTTCTGGAGGCTGGAAGGTGACAGCAGGGCTGGCTCTTTCTGAGGGCTGTAGGGGGAAATCTACCCCATGACTCTCCTCATGCTATTGGTCGTTTGTGGGTAAACTCTGACATTCCTTGGTCTGTAGATGAATCACCCCAATCTCTGCCATCATTTTCACATGGCATCTCCCTGTGTGCGCATATCTGTCGCTGTGTCCAAATTTCCCTTTTTTAAAGGACACTGGTCATATTGGGTTGGGGCCTACCCCAATGACCTCATGTTAACGTATTTCTATAAAGACCCTATCCTCAAATAAGGTTCCATTCTGAGGTACTGGGGGTTGTAAATCCAACACATTTTATTTTTTTTGGGGGGGGGGTGCGGGGGGACACAATCCAAACCACAATTAACCATGAGCTGCTATTTCTATTAGTAATTATGGTATTAATAATGTTTATAAATGAACACAGGTTACTTTTATCAGGTATAGTGTTTGCAATCTGCCAGGAATTGCTGCACACGGTACTTTAACCCTGGGCATGGCTGTGACTAGGTCAATGTCAGGTACAGGCAAACTTTTGATATATCTCTAAACCTACCATCCCAAGATTTTCCTATATATGTTGGCTTTCTCCTTCCCTGAATAAATAATGGGACAGTAGGAGGCAGACTCACAAAACTTTGGGCAAAGGAAATTAAGGCTACATAGCTAGGAGCTAGCTAAGGCACTGCTAGGGCTAATGCCTTTCCAATGCCGATTGTGTTTTGAATGTAATATGAATGGTCACTTTCTTGCTCCTTCTTGGCAATATCGTGCCACCTGCCTCCGCCCACCATGCCCAACTATTATTTCCTCAGATAGCGTCCCACACCAAGGGCTTCGTCTTGAGCTTCTCTCCAAAAACACAATCCCCCATTTCCAATGAGCTACTCAGCCTCCTTCCTGAAAGCCCCACAGGCATCTCAGGCTCACTGTCCAAGCTGAACTCAGGTGCCTCCCACCCATCCACCTTCCCCTCCTTCATCACGTACCTCAGGCAAAGGCATCGCCATCCCCCCAGTCTCCAGAACCAGAAGAAAAATTTGGTGTCATCCTCAGTCCCTTTCTCTAGCCACACTTCTCCATCCCATTTTGTCCTAACGTGACACCAATTTTAATGCATTCATTCTACCTCCTAACACTCTCAGTAATCTCTCTTCTCCAGACTCTGTCTTGTTCATGGATGTATCCCCAGTGCTGAGCACTATGCCTAGTACATGGCAGGTAATTACTTAATATCTAATCTAATAAAAGAGAGACATGCAAATTGACCATACCTTTGCTATGCCCCAAGCCACACCCACCAGCCAATCAGAGCGACTATATGCAGGAGGCTTGGTTGCCCTGGCGATGGAGGAAGCCAAGCTTCCTGCCTGCCCTGACCGGCTGTGGCCTCCGCTAAAGGCAACAAAGTTTCAATTATAGAAGATAAATAGACCACAAGGAGCAAGATGGCGGCGGTATAGGCAGACGCTTCCCAGGTCGTGTCCCGGAGCAAATGGAGTGAGCAGCTGAAACTAGTAACATCCACCCCGAATTGGCGAAATTGCTCAGCTGGTGAGACGGTTTGCAGCCGGGAAGAGCAGAACTCCCCTGGAAAGGTAAAAAAAAACAGGGATTTGGGCAGGAAAGTTTGCCAGACCTCTGAACCCAGAGAGTCGGAGGGAGACCGCGTGGCAGACAGCCGCGTCCCTTGGGACAGGCACAGCCCCTGACAGGGAAAAGGAGAACCGCGGGATTCCTGGCACCGCCGGGGGAATTGAGAGCTGGGTTCTGTGATCACAGAGGACTGAGCCTAAAGGGGGCAGCCTGAAGAGCTGACCAGACCATGCAGTCCCGATAAGAGAAGAAGCTTACAGAAACCAAGCCTTTCCCTTTCCGCGGCCAGCGTTTGTTTGTTTGTTTTTACTGAATCCTGTTCATGGGACATTTCGGATACAGACACTCACCTGTGCTGAAGAGAGGGAGAGTGTGCAGAGGAGTGGAATCTGGGGAGAGACTGAGAAGACGGGGGGTGGGGGGGGGGCGGCCGGGAGAGGTGGCAGCGAATTGAGTGCTGAGACACGCCCGAGCCCAGGTCTGGGGCAGACATTCTCTCTGGAGAGTGAGACTCCTCCCCCCAGCCCCCAGGCAAGGAGCACAGCCACACCCAGATTCCACCCTGTAGGAGATCAAGGATTAAAATAACCTGATCAGTCCCTGGGAGTTAACAGGGTCTGGCCTATAGAGGGATTTTCAATCCCAGCAACAGCACAGCCCCGGTAACTAACTATTACGCAGCCAGCTCTGGGCAGTGAACCTCCACTGGACAGAGAGGCCCTATAGCCTCAGAGGCCAACCCCAGAACACTGCCACCAAGAGGCTGACCCACAAACTGACTCTTTGCTAAACACAAAATAAGGCAGTCTGGGAAACAAATGCGGCTTGCTTTAAAATAAGGACTGTGGTTTACAACACAGAGGAACAGTGTATCGCAGGGAAACTCAACACTCTCCTGAATACCTGGCAGGCCTAAGGCGAGCCACACTGAAGAATAGAAGAACCGAAGGACCTTCACTACTGCAATTTTTTTTTCTTTTTTCACCTTTTAACTATGAAACCAATTTTTTTTCCTTTTTTTTTCTTTTCTTTTTTCCATCACCTGATTTTACCCTTTTAATTACTACCTTCTTATTTTTAACCAGTATTATTACTGCTACCATTTTACCATTTTTTTTTAAAGTGCCATTTTATTTTCTCTTTATTTTATTTTGGGATTAGTGTTCTCCATTCTATTTTCATCGTTATATTATTGGTTGTTTCTAGTTTGCATTCATCTCCAGGGAGCTATTGCTGGAATTTGTTGGGATTAATGGCTGTTCTATAGGAGTATTCTCCTCATATAAAATAAGTCTCCTCCCCTCTTCCACTTCATTCTCTCTTTTCGCTCTTTTTTTTTTCTTTTCTTTTCTTTTCTTGCTTTTATTTCCCCCCCTCCTTTTTCCCAATTTCATTTTTGCACTCCTTTTTTTGGTCCCTACTTTTCTTTTTTCTCTTTTATCTTTTTCTCTTCCTTCTTCCTTATCCCCTAATTCTCTTAATTCAGGTGGTCACCTTTATTTGGGGTTATTAATATCGTGAATATATTTGTGTATAGTGCCTGGTACGTGGTGCCTTGTTGTGTTGTATTTTGTGCCTTTAAATCAACGCAGCAGATCCAAGCAACAGCAACCTCCTGAGCACCAACACCCTCTGCTGAGGAACAGCAGCTGTACGTGAAACCTCGCCCCACCAGCCAGAAGAGCCACCACAGCTGTGAACAGCACCCACCAGAGGAGCTGCTGCCAACTGAAGAGCAGCTGCTACCGCAACCGCCCGAAGAGCAACCACAGACCAAGGAGTCACTGCCACCAAGGGAGCAACCACTGAACGACTCAACGTCTAGATATGTCAGTGAGATCAAACATGGGTAGACAAAGAAACCCCCAAAGGAAAGAGAAGGAGGACTCTCCAGAAAAGCAGCTAAGTAATACAGAGGCATGCAACATGACAGAAAAAGAATTCAGAATAAGGGTCCTAGAGTGCATAAACCGGATGGAGGAAAAAATCGACAACCTCTGCAAGAAGCTAGAAGAAACAGATGAAAAAATCAACAACTTAAGTAAGACCCAAGAAATGAAGAGTGATATAGCTGCAATGAAAAACTCCATTGAAAGTATCAACAGTAGACTAGGAGAAGCGGAGGACCAAATTAGTGAATTAGAAGACAAGGAAGCAAAACACACCCAAACTGAACTGCAATTGGAGAAAAAAATTAAAAGACAGGAGGAGAGCCTAAGGGAGCTTTGGGACAACATGAAACGAAACAACATACGAATAATAGGGGTACCAGAACAACAGAAGGATGAACAAGGATTAGAAAACCTATTAGAAGAAATAATATCAGAAAACTTCCCTGAGGTGGGGAAGAAAAAAGTCACACAAGCCCAGAGAGTCCCAAACAAGGTGAACCCGAAAAGACCCACACCAAGACACATCATAATTACCATGGCAAACGTTCAGGACAAAGAGAGAATCTTACAGGCTGCAAGAGAGAGATGGAAAGTTACATACAAGGGATCTCCCATTAGATTGTCAAATGATTTCTCAACAGAAACACATCAGGCCAGAAAAGAATGGACAGAAATTTACAAAGTGATGCAAAGCAAAGGACTGAATCCAAGAATACTCTATCCAGCAAGGCTATCATTCAAACTTGAAGGGGAAATAAGAAGCTTCACAGACAAAAACAGTCTAAGGGAGTTTATCACCACCAAGCCAGCAATGCAAGGAATGCTAAAGGGACTGGTATAAAAATAAGAAATAAAAAGCTCAGAAAGAAAACAGCCACACAAAAACAGAAATGGCTACAAACAAGTACCTTTCAATAATAACTTTAAATGTAAACGGACTAAATGCTCCAAACAAAAGACATCGAGTGGCTGAATGGATAAAAAAACATGACCCATACATCTGCTGTCTACAAGAAACCCACCTCATTAGAAGGGACTCACACAGACTGAAAGTGAAAGGATGGAAAAATATCTTTCAGGCAAATGGAAAGGAAAAGAAAGCTGGGGTAGCAATACTTATATCGGACAAAATAGACCTCAAAGTGAAGGCCATAACAAGAGATAAGGAAGGCCACTTCATAATACTAAAGGGATCAATACAACAAGAAGATATAACTCTGGTAAACGTATATGCACCCAATGCAGGAGCACCCAAATTCATAAAAAAAACTCCTGGAAGATATCAAAGGAGAGATCGACAACAATACAATCATAGTAGGGGACTTTAATACACCACTGACAACACTGGATAAGCCCTCTAGACAAACAATCAGCAAAGATACAGCAATCCTAAATGACTCACTAGATCAGATGGACTTAATAGACATCTTCAGAACACTTCACCCCAAAGCCAGGGAATATACATTCTACTCAAATGCTCATAAGACATATTCAAAAATAGACCATATATTGGGTCACAAGCAAAGTATCCACAAATTCAAGAAGATTGAAATCATAAAAAGCGTCTTCACAGACCATGATGGCATAATATTAGAAATAAACTACAATAAAAACAACCCAAAATACTCAAACACCTGGAAGCTGAATAGCATGCTATTAAATATTGATTGGGTTACCAATGAAATCAAAGAAGAAATTCGAAACATCCTGGAAACTAATGACAATGAACACACAACAATCCAAAACCTATGGGACACAATGAAAGCAGTCCCGAGAGGGAAGTTTATAGCTCTACAGGCCTATCTCAAAAAACAAGAAAAAATGGTAGTAAATCAGCTAACTCTACAACTCAAAGAATTAGAAAGAGAGCAACAAGAAAACCCCAGAGTGAGCAGAAGGAAGGAGATAATAAAGATTAGAGCAGAAATAAATGACATAGAGACCAAAAAAACAATACAGAAAATCAATGAAACCAAGAGCTGGTTCTTTGAAAGGATAAACAAGATTGACAAATCTCTAGCCAGACGCACCAAGAAGCAAAGAGAGAGGACCCAAATAAACAAAATCAGAAACGATAGAGGCGAAATAACAACAGACCCCACAGAAATACAAATGATTGTTAAAAAATACTATGGACAGCTCTACTCCAACAAACTAGACAACCTGGAGGAAATGGACAAATTCCTAGAAAAATACAACATTCCAAAACTCAATCAGGAAGAATCTAAAAATCTCAACAGGCCAATAACTATGGAAGAAATTGAAGCAGTCATCAAAAAGCTTCCAGCAAACAAAAGCCCAGGACCAGACGGCTTCACAGGGGAGTTTTACCAAACATTCAAGGAAGAACTAAAACCTATCCTCCTCAGACTACTACAAAAAATTCAAGAGGAAGGAACACTTCCAAGCTCATTCTATGAAGCCAGCATCACCCTAATACCAAAACCAGGTAAAGACAACACAATGAAAGAGAATTACAGGCCAATATCCCTCATGAACATAGATGCCAAAATCCTCAACAAAATCTTAGCAAATCGGATCCAGCAGTACATCAGAAAGATCATACACCATGACCAAGTAGGATTTATCCCAGGGATGCAAGGATGGTACAATATCCGCAAATCAATAAACGTGATACATCACATAAACAAATTGAAAGAAAAAAACCACATGGTCATATCAATTGATGCAGAAAAAGCATTTGACAAAATTCAACACCCATTTTTGATAAAAGCTCTCAGCAAGGTGGGAGTAGAAGGATCATACCTCAACATAATAAAAGCCATATATGACAGGCCCACAGCCAACATCATACTCAATGGACAAAAACTAACACCATTTCCCCTAAGAACAGGAACAAGACAGGGATGCCCCCTCTCACCACTCCTGTTCAACATAGTACTGGAAGTGTTAGCCATTGCAATTCGGCAAGAAGAAGAAATAAAAGGCATCCAAATTGGAAAAGAGGAAGTAAAACTGTCCTTATTTGCAGACGACATATTATACATACAAAACCCTAGAGACTCCATCAAAAAGCTACTAGACTTAATACATGAATTTGGCAATGTAGCAGGATACAAAATTAACCCCAAGAAATCTGAGGCATTTCTATACACCAATAGTGAACTTTCAGAAAGAGAGATTATAAAAACAATCCCGTTTACCATTGCACCAAAAAAATTAAGCTACCTAGGAATAAACTTAACTAAAGAGGTAAAAGACCTCTACTCAGAAAACTACAGGACGTTGAAAAAAGATATAGAGGAAGACATAAACAGATGGAAGAACATACCGTGTTCATGGATTGGTAGAATCAACATAGTTAAAATGTCCATACTACCCAAAGCAATCTATAAATTCAACGCACTTCCCATTAAAATACCAACGGCATACTTCAGAGATCTAGAACGAACTCTCCAAAAATTCATCTGGAATAAAAAAAGACCCCGAATAGCTACAGCAATCCTGAAAAAGACCAAAGTAGGTGGGATCTCAATACCAGATATCAAGTTGTATTACAAAGCCACTGTTCTCAAAACTGCCTGGTACTGGCACAAGAATAGGCATATAGATCAATGGAATAGAATAGAGAGCCCAGAAATCAGCCCAAACCAATATGCTCAATTAATATTTGACAAAGGAGGCAAGAACATACAATGGAGCCAAGATAGTCTCTTCAATAAATGGTGTTGGGAAAATTGGACAGATATATGCAAGAAAATGAAACTAGACCACCAACTTACACCATACACAAAAATAAACTCAAAATGGATAAAGGACTTAAATGTACGACAGGAAACCATAAAAATTCTAGAAGAATTCAAAGGCAACAAAATCTCAGACATATGCCGAAGCAATTTCTTCACTGATACAGCTCCTAGGGCACTTGAAACTAAAGGGAAAATGAACAAATGGGACTACATCAAAATAAAAAGCTTCTGCACAGCAAAAGAAACCATCAACAAAACAACGAGAAAACCCACTGTGTGGGAAAACATATTTGCCAATGTCATATCTGATAAGGGCCTAATCTCCAAAATTTATAGGGAACTCATACAACTCAACAAAAGGAAGATAAACAATCCAATCAAAAAATGGGCAAAGGACCTAAATAGACACCTTTCAAAAGAGGACATTCAGAAAGCCAAGAGACATATGAAAACATGCTCAAAGTCACTAATCATCCGAGAGATGCAAATCAAAACAACAATGAGGTACCATCTCACACCTGTCAGACTGGCTATCATCAACAAGTCAACAAACGACAAGTGCTGGAGAGGATGTGGAGAAAAAGGAACACTTGTGCATTGCTGGTGGGAATGCAGACTGGTGCAGCCACTATGGAAGACAGTATGGAGTTTCCTTAAAAAACTGAAAATGGAACTCCCATTTGACCCTGTGATCCCACTTCTAGGAATATATCCCAAGAAACCAGAAACACTAATCAGAAAGGATATATGCACCCCTATGTTCATAGCAGCACAATTCACCATAGCTAAGATCTGGAAACAGCCTAAGTGCCCATCAGTAGATGAATGGATTAGAAAACTGTGGTATATCTACACGATGGAATACTATGCTGCTCTAAAAAGGAAGGAACTCTTTCCATTTGCAACGTCATGGATGGAACTGGAGAGCATTATGCTAAGTGAAATAAGCCATTCAATGAAGGAAAAATACCACATGATCTCACTCATTCATGGATAATAGAGACCATTATAAACTTTTGAACAATAATAGATACAGAGGCAGAGCTGCCTCAAACAGATTGTCAAACTGCAGCGGGAAGGCCGGGGAGGGTTGGGGGGCAGGAGGTAGGGGGGTAAGAGATCAACTAAAGGACTTGTATGCATGCATATAAGCATAACCAGTGGACAGAAGACATTGGGGGATAGGGGAGGCTAGGGGACTGTCTAGGGCGGGGGGATAAAATGGACACATATGTAATACCCTTTGTAATACTTTAAGCAATAAATTAAAATAAAATAAAATAAAATAAAATTGAGCACCACAAAACTCATATTAAATGAAATTAAACCAAAACCCTGAACTGTAAAAAAAAAAAAAAAAAAAAAAAAAAGAAGAAGAAGAAGAAGATAAATAAATCCCAGATACCTGCTTCCAGCCAGCCTCCACTGGGAGCTTAGGTGGCTGGGGGCCGTAGCCAGCCTGCAAACAGCCATCGTCCCCTCACCTTCGCTGGCCAGGCACCCCAGCAGGGATCCCCACCCTGATCTGGGACACCCTTCAGGGCAAACCGGCCAGCCCCCACCCATGCACCAGGCATATATAAAAGGGTAATATGCAAATTGACCCTAACAGCAGAATGACTGGGAATGACTGGTCACTATGACACACACTGACCACCAGGGGGCTGACGCTCAATGCTGGAGCTGCCCCCTGTTGGTCAGTGTGCTCCCACAGGGGGAGCTCTGCTCAGCCACAAGCCAGGCTGACGGCAGTCAGCACAGTGGTGGTGGGAGCCTCTCCCGCCTCCTCAGCAGCACTAAGGATGTCTGACTGCAGCTTCAGCCTGTTCCCCACTGGCAAGTGGACATCCCCCGAGGGCTCCTGGGCTGCCAGAGGGATGTCTGACTGCCAGCTTAGGCCCGATCCCCCAGGGGTCGGGCCTAAGCCTGCTGGTGGACATCCCCTGTGGGGTTCCAGACTGAGAGAGGGCACAGGCCGGGCTGAGGGACCACCCCCCGCCCCGAGTGCACAAATTTTTGTGCACCAGGCCTCTAGTTTACTGTATAAATGAATGAACAAAAAATAAAAATTCCTCTGTGACTTTCCATTGTCCACAAAGTCCAAACTTTAAGCACAACATGTAAGGTCTTTAGTATATGTCCCAAACTATTTTTCTAGTCACATGTCCTACATTTCTGTCCAGTCTCCCACACTGAGATCAGCAATACAGAACTGTTGGTTATTTTCTAAGTATGCTTATACATTTCATGCCTCTGATGATGCAAAACTGCATAGTCAATGTGCTGGTTTGAGCTGCCACTAAAGGGGCAAATTGAGATATCAAGTAGGCGGATGGATATGTGAAGCTGGAACTCACAAGAGAGGCTTAGAGTTGGAATAAGATGTTTGGGAGATGCAGCATACAGATGGTTTCAAAAACAAGGCAATGAATGAACTCACCTAGGGAGAGAATGTTGATTAAGAAGAGTATTCACAAACTCCACACATGAATCAAACCAGACCTACAGTTTTAAGTGACAGCAGGTCATTCCAGTGGCTCTGGCTAGAAGGCAGTGTTTAGAAGAAATTGACAAATGGGTGACAGGAAGCCTTGGAAATCGAGTTTTGGAAGTTATACGCATAATGGTAATTGTGGAAGCTCTGACCAGATGAGAGTGAATGATCTCTGTAGTACTATCAACCTCATGTTCAAGAGCAAGATGTTTTTATGATCAGAAGTTGGAAAACTCAGAAGTGCAACCAAAAGAAGCACACCAAAAACTCAGATGATATTATAGCTATCACTTCTTTATGCAGACATTTTACATTTACTGAATCTTGTCCTTATCCTCACTTACTCTTCAACTTTTTAAAAATTGTGAAATATGTCAGGAGAGTAAAAAAAATAACTACATTATTGGCAATTAAAACATGGAAATAAGCGCAACCTCACTATAAAGAGAACATTGCTGGAATCGTGTGAGCACTTACTGTGCTCTCTCTGTCTTCTCCCAGCGAGAATCAATATCTTCACTATGGTGGTAATCATTCCCTTGTTTTTCTTTGTTGCTTCACCACCTATGTGTGCATTCCTCAGCCATAAATTGTTTAATTGTGCTTGTTTTTGAATTTTATATAAATGTCACAATGCAGTATATATTTCTTTGTGGCTTGCTTCTAATATTCAAAACCATGTTTGTGAGCTTCATCCATGTTGCTCTGTGTAGCTGTAGTTTGCTCATTGTCTAGTGATTTTTTTTTTCCTCTCATCTATTCGTGGCTGGTATTTAGAAATGTTGTTAATTATTCTATATTGGCTTTTATCTGGGAGCCTTGCCAAACCCCCTCATCAGTTCTAATAATTAACCTGTATATATTTTGGATTTTTTATGTTTAGAATTATATATAACATCTGCCAATTGTAACAGTTTTGGTAATTTCTGTTCTTTTCTGTTTTCTTTCCTTGTTTTCTTGCTCTAGTCAGGATCTGCAGTGCAAGTTTGAATTAAAGGGCTGACAGTAAATATTCTTGTCTTGTTCCTGATCTTAAATGATCTTCATAGCTTAATCTATTATTACATATGATATTTACTGTAAGTTTTGTAGATATCTTTTATCAGGTTAAAGAAGTTTCCTTCTATTGCCCATTTCCACTAGAAATTTTTATCTATTTTAGAATTTATACCATGAAATATTCAATTTTAGCAAATACTTTTTTTGTTACCTATTGACATGATTTTTCTCTTTTAATCTGTCACTGTGTACACTAATTTTCAAACATTAAACCAGCCTTGCATATTTATAGTTTTATCAGCCTGTGAAAATGTATATGTATATCATACTTATAGTAACATGACTTGAAATTACTTATGATAATCATACATTTTTAAAATTATATTCTAAAAAATAAATTGAATGGGCTCACACAGTTAAGTAAATGGACTCCCTATCTCTTAAACAACCATACTTGTCATTATGTCATTTTTTCAGACATACCCAAGAGAAAAGGAAATAGTATGAAAAATTCCACAAGTCCATTACTCAGTTTCAATAATTATCAACATTCCAACAATCTAATTTTTCTCAAAATAGAAACTTCAAACAACATTTTCTTACAGCATTTTAAAGCAAATCTCAGATATCGTGTGATTTCATCGGACATACATTTGATCTGAACATACCTTAGTACTCATCTCTGATAAGAATATTTAATGTTTTGGTGGAGAACCATCTCACTATTACCGCACCTAAACCAACAGTAATTCCTTATTTCATTGAGTTTGAAGAATTTTTATATTTCATTTCTAGAAGTTCAATTTAGTTCTTTTAAAATCTGCTTCACATATTATTGGTCATTGTTTCTTAAAAGTTTGTCATTTATTTCTTTAAGGATATTAGACAGAGTGTTTTATAGCCTGTGTCTGAAACTTCCATGACCTGAAGTCCTTATGAGTTGGTGTTTGTTCTGTGTATGTGGATTTTGTTTGTTTGTTCTTGCTCATGGTGCTTTGTTTCCCAGTGCATTTAGTTACTTTTTATTATGGTCTGAGAATGTTGAGGGCTTAAAATGAAGATGTATTCTTCAGAGAGGATCTATATTTGTTTCTACTAAGCACTTTGTGGCATGGCTCGTCTGGGGTCACTCTCAATCAAATTCTTGGTTTGAGGTTTCTCAGACCATTCTAGGAGTGTGAATTCAGTATGTTAACCTGAGATGAGCTGCAGTTCCAAGTTCTCAGAAGTGATTTCTTTTCATTTTCTCACCTTCTCTCAGCATCAAGGTAAAAAAATAAAAACAAAAAACAACCATACATTTTCTTAGCAGTCTTCTGATTGAGGGTGGGAAGTGGCAGGGTTGTTTCTAGTTCATTTTTTGGTCTGAAGGTATTGCTCTTTGGGATGCAGGTTGTGGAGACTCTATCTTGGTGGGCCCTGGGATTTGCGTCCCATCCTCTGTACCTTGAAGTTGTGAAAAGAGGAGTTCATCTGGTTCAACAAATGACTTTAGTTACTACACTGAAATTATTTTCTTTCTTTGGAGTTCATTGATGGCTTTATGATGGTTTTCATATAATTTAGACAAGCTATTGTCTATAGAAGGAAGGTTGACCTAGGTACCTACCTTGGAAATAGAAGTTCTCTTTTTATTTTTAAAGCCATACTGATCTGGCCTTCTGACCAGTGAAGTCAGAGAAAACTTGACCATGAATCAAAAAATGTATGCAGCTTGTGGTTTGACCATACATGTTACTACAAATAGGACTGAGACAAGCCTAATCCTTTGCAAATAATCCTATATAATAAAAGGCTAATATGCAAA
This sequence comes from Myotis nattereri, assembly GCF_964212035.1. NCBI lineage: Eukaryota > Metazoa > Chordata > Mammalia > Chiroptera > Vespertilionidae > Myotis > Myotis nattereri. Next base: position 26,815,638 of record NC_138087.1, on the reverse strand, counting down.
TTGACTGAACAGCAGAACAACTGGTCACTATGATGTGCACTGACCACCAGAGGGCAGACGCTCAACACAGGAGCTGCCTCCAGTGGTCAGTGTGCTCCCATAGGGGGAGCGCCACTCAGCCAGAAGCCAGGCTCACAGCTGACTAGTGCAGTGGTGGGGGTGGGAGCCTCTCCAGCCTCCGCGGCAGCACTAAGGATATCCGACTATCAGCTTACGCCCACTCCCCATGGGGATCGGGCCTAAGCCGGCAGGTGGATATCCCCTGAGGACTCCCGGACTGCGAGAGGGCAAAGGCCAGGCTGAGGGGCCCCCCTCCCTGCCAAGTGCATGAATTTCGTGCACCAGTCCTCTAGTAATAGTAATAATAAATAATAATAACAATAATAAGGAATATAGATCTCAGAAAGGTGAATGTCAACCAACTGAAATACTAGTAAATTCTTGGAAGCTGAGTTCATTGAACATACAATTAGTCTCTTGTATTATATCATATCTATGGCTTATGAATCTATCTTATGTCTTCAACTAAACTGATTCTTCTTGGAATATATGTTATTCATTTTGCTTACACATCTCTTAGCACCTACTACCGTAGACATAATTACTAGAAGAATTAAGGAATTAAATTATTGTAGTGGGAAAAATGTGGTTTTTTTTTAATCTAAACTGATTGGCTATTTATATATCCTAAGAGGTTAGGAAAGGACTGCCATAATTCCCATGAGAATGGTAGCAACATTTCCTAGTACTTTCTTTTCCTTGCTTAAAGAATCTAGTGGGGATGGAGAAGGTGTAACCTGGAATAGATGCTTGTCTATCAGAGGAATTAATGGGTCTTTGGGTATGCAAAGGGATTACAAAGCTGATGATGGGGATGAAGCAAGAAACTAGGATGCTGTGCATAAGACAGTGGTAGAAAAATTTATTTTTTCTTGAGAGAGGGGCAAAGAAGAAAGAGAGTGGCAGAAAAAAGGTAGATGGAGGGGTAACTATCAGCATGCAAAGTGGCCAAAGGACTTTCTCAGGCCATGGATTTTCTCTTTTCTAATATTCTACACTAATCCTTTTATGTTTCTGCAATCTAAAACTTCTTCTATCTTCCCAGCATCCAGCAAACTCAGCTACACCTGCAGAAGTCTTACATGAGCCTGTGTGTGTTCGGGGAGGAGGTCCTGGGATGACAGGGTACATGTGCAAATCCAGGAAATGGAGTGGTTCCCAGAGAGGAATGAATAAAAGAATCGCACTATGATAAGATAGTGAAGAAAAGGAAGTTGCTGGAGTGGGTAATTGAAGATGAAGGTTGCCATAAAACTTTAAGTACCTGAGAAATGTGATTTGCTATGAATCCAGACCATTAAGGTCAGGATGTTTGTACATAACCCCTGTCATTATTATTTATACTAAAATTTATTATTATTATTATTTTCTAATCCTCACCCAAAGATATTTTTCCATTGATTTTTAAGGAGAGTGGAAGAGAGAAAGAGAGAAACACTGATGTGAGAGAAAGACATCAATTGGTTGCCTCCAGCATGAGCCCCCACCAGGGCCCCAGCCAGGGAGGAGCCTGCAAGCAAGTACATGTCCTTGACTAGAATCAAACCCAGGACGCTTTGGTCCGCAGGCCGAGGCTCTATCCATTGAGCCAAACCAGTTAGGGCTATACTAAAGTTTAATGGCATTAGAAAGCTCCTCCAACTTTCATCAGTTAGTAGTTAGTGTCAGGATCTAGCGAAGCTCTTATAATTCCCCAGTCAAGGTTGTATTTCTCCAGCTAGGCATCAAGCAGTTGTTGTTAACCTTGGATGCACGTTGGAATGACTGGGAGAGTTTAATCTTACTGATATCCAGGGCCCACTCCAGACATTCTCATTGAATTGGCCTGAGGGGGGACCTGGGCTTTGGGACTTTCAAAATCTCCCCAAGTGTTTCTAATGTGCAGGCCAAATTGAGGATCACTGGCATAAAGCTACAATAATATCCTAAGGACAGTATGAAACCTTCGAATGAGGTGACAAAAAGCAATAAAGAATGTTGGAGATGCAACTGTGACCATAAAGAAAGTTAATTTTTTTAAAATGCACTCATATCATATAATCCTCATGCATGTTTGGACCTAAAAATAAAAATACAAGCAACAAAAATATTGTGTAAAGCTCATATATGAATGAGAACAAAAATCATCTCTATCCCTTTGGCTTACTGTTTACATTAACACAAATTTACTATTCGAGTACATTAACCTGACTTTATTTTTCCAGGAAACTCTTGCTCAGGAAGCCAAAGTTGCAGGATGCCATATAGCTTCAAAAAATAATTTACTCTTCAAAACTCCATTTTTTATTTTTGGGGGGTTAATACTCACCGGAGGATATTTTTCCACTGACTGTTTTAGAGAGAGCGGAAGGGTGAGAAAGAGACAGAGAGAGAGAGAGAAACATTAATGTGAGAGAGACACATCGATTGGTTGTCTCCTGTACATGCCCTGACTGGGGCAGGGTATTGAGCCTGCAACCCACGTACATGCCCTTGACTGGAATCAAACCCAGGATCCTTCAGTCCGAGGGCCGGTGCTATATCAACTGAGTCAAACTAGTTAGGGCTTCAAGACTCCATTTGAAATCTTCTCAACTCTGTGTCCACCAATGATTAATTATAATATCATACATTTTGCTCAATTATGTGCCCCCTTATGCTACATTTAAAGACCTACCTTAAGTCAGACCCCCCTCCACATTTATCAGTGCCCTAACCGTGTCCTCCCACTCCTAGATGCTACTCAAACTCTTTCCAGGTGATGATCTCTTTCCTTTGATAAGAAGCAAATTGGACTTTGTTTATTCATCCAGCCATAAAGTATTTATTCATTGCTTATTCAGAGATGCTCATACATTTTAGTTGGGAAATGTCCACATGTCTTCTTTTAAAAACATCAAATAAAATAGCTACTATTTTCCCAGTGCCAACTATGTGATTTACAGACACTGCCTGTAGTTTTTCAAGGTTGGGATTTCTAAACATATTTTTCATACATGAGGTAATGGAACTCAGAGGGATTTGGAACTTTACCGAAGGTCACACAATTGTAATTAGAGCAGGCATTTCAATCTAGGTGTTTTTGATTCTCAGGCGTGACTTAGCTCAGTGAAGCCTGAATCCAGATCTATTCTAGCTAGCTGGGGTAAACATTTGAGGTGTTACCAACTTTAATGAATGAGTCCACTACCCTCCCAATGGGGCATCACACATGTAGCCAAGTTATTGAAGTAAAAGAATTGCTTCATAACTTTTTCAACCCCATTTCTATGTTTTAATTCTTCAGTTGGAAAATGGGGAGGTAAGTGTTGACCAGATTATCTTTATTACATCATTGTATATCTAATATACTTTATCTTTTTTATTTTAAATTTTATTATGAAGCATTTTTTAGAGAAAGGGGAAGGGAGAGGGATAGAGGGACAGAAACATTGACGAGAGAAATGTCATTGAATAGCTGCTTCCTGCACACCCTTTGCTCGGGATTGAGCCTGCAACCCAGGCAATGTGTCCTTGACTGGGAATCGAACCAATGACCTCTTGGTTCATGGGTCAACTCTCAACTACTGAGCCACACTGGCCAGGCTATTATGAAGCCTTTTTAACATATACAAAATAGAATAGTATACTGAACCTTTAATGTGCCCATTACTCAGCTTCAACATTGATCAACACTTGGTCAATGTTATTTTATTTAATATCCCTGTACACTCCTCCTCCCAAAGTCATTATGAAGCAAATAAAAAATGAATTATTATTTTTTTTCATAGTATTTTAGAATGTGTCTCTAAAACATTAGGACTTGTTCAGTATGTATCTCTAAAAGATAAGCATTAAAAAAAAATAGAACCACAATACCATTTCAGGCCTAAAACTGATAGAAGGTTGCTAATATCGCTCAATATAAAGCCAGAGTTCAAACATCCAATTGTCACATACTAGTGAGTATTATATCAGAGTTTGCATACTAGTAAGTTGATTAACTTCCAGTGACTCAGATTTTTTTAATCTTTCATTTAAGTTAAAGTATGAGAGAACTCATCCTTGTGGGGACATTTCTCTAGTAGGGCAGCTTCAAATACCACCCCACTCCCATCATGGTCTTAGTTCTCATGCTTTAATTTAAATTTTCATGAAAATGTGTACATTCATGAAGCCTAATTTTTTTTAAAGCATAGACTCATTTCTTTCAAGTAATGAACCTATAGTCCTGTTTTAATTTGCATGTCTGGACCAGATAATGTTGTTGTGGTACTCAAAGCTCCTTGGGGGTGGGAGAGGATACAGTTAAGAGGTATTATCAATACAAGTTAATCTCAGAGGTCTGCTCTTATTTTTCATGGTTAAGTCAATAGTAAGTACTTTGATATGTATCTGACGTTTTTCTGCAGCAATTTACATTCCTGTTTTTATAAGCATTTCTTTTCTATTCATTTGTGTTTCTAATGAGCAATAAAGGAGTTGTCAATAGTTGATATGAACCAAAGGGAATACACTGAGGGATTGTGGAATTAGAAATATGAACTATTAATATTCCCCAAGCAGTTTTCATAAAAGCCCACCTTTACTGGTTCAATGTATCCATGATATCTTTTATGTAAAAAAGTAAAAGAAGAAAGAAAGGGAAGAAAGAAGGAGAGAGGGGAGGTGGGAGAAACTAGCCTGTGCCTTTGAAGTTAGAAAATGATAAATTCATGTTGTCTTTCTTCAGCAGTGATACAGTCAGGAGCTCCATAGGTCACCTGTCAGAACATTCCTAGGGAATCTCAGTCCTGGGAGTTCATCCTGCCCCGTTCCCCAGTAGAAATGTCAACTCCTGATGAGGAGTCCCAGTCTGGTAGTAGCTCTGTAAGCTAAACAAATTTCTGCCCAAACATTAGGCAGATGGTTATCAAATGATTTTCCCATTCCCGGTATAAAGATTACTGTGCCCTGCTGATGATAGGATTACACAGGGACAAAGCAAATTAACTCAGAAAGAGGGAGAATCCTATTAGTTGGGACCACACATGTGGTTAAATAAAAGCAGGAAAAAATCATATTTTGGGTTTCATTTAGATCAATATGTGCTTTCTCAAAGGGATTAAACGTATTTGCAGCGTGATTCAGCTTTTTCTACTCACGACGATTGCTGTGTAGCACAGTGCTGGTGAAGAGACCTCATGTGTTGGATGGACCTGGAGAGCATTATCCTAAGCGAAATAAGCCAGTCAGAGAAAGATAAGTATCACATGATCTCACTCATTTGTGAAATATAATGAGCAACATAAACTGATGAACAAAAAGAGACCCAAATATATAGAAGCATCGAACAGACCATCAAACCTCAGAGGGAAGGCAGGGAGGATGGGTGGATGGGTAAGAGATCAACCAAATAACTTGTATGCATATAAGCATAACCAATGGACACAGACAATAAAAGGGTGGGAGGCCTGGGCTGGGAGAGGACAATGGGGGATAGAGGGGACATATGTAATACTTTCAACAATAAGAATTTTTTTTAAAGTACAAATTAGCAGGTACAGAATAGTCATGGGGATGTAAAGTACAGCATAGGAAACATAGTCAATAATATTATAATCACTATGTATGGTGTTAGAAGGTCTGAGATTTATCGGGATGATCACTTTGTAAGTTATATAAATGTCCAATCACTGGGTTGTGCACCTGAAACTATATTATACCTCAAATCTAATTGAAAAATTAAAAAAATAAATAATTTTTTTAAAAAGAAAGAAACCCAGGTGCATAATCCCACCATGCTGTCATTCACTTGAGATGTCCTGTTAAGTGGCTTCCTGCTCTGAGTTTGGAATCTAGTTCAAGGTGTGTTGGTTTTTGTGTGTTTTTTTCTTCCCATGGAAAGGGTACATGGTCCTCTCTATCCCTGCTCAGAGACAGGATCTTGGAAAGTACTACAAGAAAAGGATAAAAACAGAGACCATCCAGTCTGTGTATTATATAACAAACACTTGGCAGATTTCTCATTCTGTGCTTAACTTTGACATGAAGCTAGTCAGTAGTGTTTGAAGATCAAATGAGAATTTTGCCAACCCACTGCCAGATAGGGAGGATTTAGCTACAACCATACTATGATGCTCCCTTAATACCTTTCAAAAACACAAGTGCTTACATCCTAATAGGTTTTTAGCTTAAGATCTAATCATCCACTCTTGAATTAAGATGCTTGAATGAAGCCAACTCATTTGGAACTAAGCACTTTAATGTCAACAGAGACATATGGTATGGAGGCGAAATTACAAAGGCTCTCTTCCGAGGCATCCATTTGGAAAGCAAGACGAAGACCCCAGCATCCTTATTAGCTTCCTCATTTATTTCCCAGTAAATAATTGAGAGTAATATTATCTTATGAATGTGGAAATGGTCTAATAATTACATGTTAGAGATAGGGTACATTCCCACCCAGATGATTAAACCATTCTCTTGCTCTATAATTACTACCAAAAAACAATAACACAAATTACACATATTGTGCAAATATATAGGTGGTATAAATATCAAGACTTACATGCTGCTGTTTGGAGAAAGGTATATCTCAGTCTAATTAGAAGTTGTCACTTAGGGTCCCTCAAAACCAATAAAGATGTCAACACAGTAATGCATTAAAGTTATCTCTGACTTGTTATATGGGGAAAAACCTATTAATAAGGAAATGTGGAATACTGAGACTTTGAGAAATTTTATTCAATTAAGATGCAGAAAATCTGCAAAACAGAAGAATACTAATTCTGATCATCTTGATCAAATTAGTATATTGAAGAGTTTTGAATGACCCCAAGTTACCGGAAGCATCTGCCCAAGAGGCAACCCTCTCTCTTACCTAGTTAACTTCTATTAACTCTGAAATATCTCTTGGTGGTGGTAGAAAGAGGGTCTTTTCAATTACCCAGATTATGTTGGTTTTCCCATTTTAGGTTTTCTTAACATCCTCCCTTTCTCCTTTGCAGCATTTGCCACAGTTGTGCTATTATTTGGTTAACGTCTTTATTTCCTGCTAGTTTGTAATCTCTGTGAGATCAGTGCTACATCTGTCTTTCTCAGCACTTTATTGCTGTGGTTCATCCTATTATTTGTCAAAATATTCAATGCCTTTCACTAAAGGGCCCCTCACTACTGGAGTATTCTATGCCCCGTCCCACTGATCTCAAGCTTAGTTGTGTGTCTTGCTTTGGCAAATGAAATATGAGTGCAATTGACACGTGCCACTTCGAAGTAGATGCTTTAAGAGTTCTGACATGGATTTCTCCTTGCTCTTTCCCTTTGCCACGTGACCAGCACATCCCAGATGGGGCAGCTACTTTAACCTGAGTCCTGAAACGGAGATTCGGAGCAGAGTTAAAGCTGAGTGGGGATGGACATGTCATATGTGCAAAAAATAAACCTTTATGAGTATAAACCACCACGATTAGGGGCCATTTGTTACCATTGCTTAGTTTGAATTGATACAAATGTCAAATGACTGTCAGAGTGCCTGGCACATGAGAGGCATACAATACATATTTGTCAGCAGATTGAATGAACGGCTAGAGATACATCAAATGCAGGTGCCAATAAATCAAAATCTGCATATGTTTCTTTATTTCAACCTCAGAAATTTGGGTTTAATGTAAATGTAACTAAATGGTTGATTTCTCTGTGTGTTTTTTGTTGTTTGTTTGTTTTTTTAAATATATCTTTATTGATTTCAGAGAGCAAGGGAGAGGGAAATAGAGATAGAAACATCAATGATGAGAGAGAATCATTGATCGGCTGCCTCCTGCATGTCCTCTACTGGGGATCAAGCCCACAACCCAGGCATGTGCCCTTGACCTGAATCGAACCTGGGACCTTTCAGTCTGGAGGCTGACTCTCTATCCACTGAGCCAAACCAGCTAGGGCTGATTTCTCTGTTTTTGAAACCTAAGACATTCAGGTTAAATAACACGTAAAAAACGTGCCAACAGTGAGATAAAGCAGCAATTTCACGGAAGGAAGGGACAAGTGGAGTGTCACACCAGCCAAGCAAGATTTCACTCAAAGATGTGAACTAGACGGACAAGGGGATTTACCGAGGCTTTTAGTCAGTGGAGGGGTGAGAGGAGGACATGTGGATTCCTGGAGGGAAAATGCAAGGAAAGGTGTGGATCAGGGAACTGCGGCGATGTGGTTTAATGAAGATGATGCTCGAGGCAGACTGGTCAGGGGGCAGAGCGCAGAAGGAGAGGATTAGAGAACCGTGGTGGCAGTTAGTGTTTCAGGGTCACTGGGCCCGAATCAGACAAAGGTGTACTAAAAGCATCAAGGAATCTTCCAGAAGAGTCCAATGAGCCGCCAGAGGAGAGGAAAAGCAAGGGGAGAACTAGATTCGACTGTGACATGTGTACATCTGTGCTGCTACTTATTCCCAGGGCATCTCAGGCATTTAACCCAAAGGACTCCAACGCACAGGCTGACTAGGAACCTCTGAGAAACCTGGGCAGTGTGCCCAGTACTTAAAACACACATATACCTGCAAATTTTACATTCTAGCCATAATTCATCTCTGGCTATCTCACTATAATCGGTTTAAATTATCTGTAGTTAAAGTAAAAAAATCTTTATGTGCCGTTAATGCTTTGGGTTAATGCACAAAACATGTCCTTTGGTTTCTTCCTACCAGCCCAGTACTCAGATGTATATACTATGTGGCACATCATTTTATTTTTTTTACATATATTTTTATTGATTTCAGCAAAGTCGGAATGTTAATATTCATACAGAGTTACAGTGATTATAAAACAGAAGGACGTGAAACCAGTGATAATAACATAAAGGAAATATGGCCTATGGCCATAGCATGAGAAACTGCAACTACCTAGAAAGAAATCTAACACAATATATAAAAAGTCTTCATGGGCATCAGCACCAAAGGGGATAACAGAGACTTGAATAGATAGAGCTACAGCGTGTTCCTGCATAGAGAGATTCAATAGGAAAAGATGTCAATTCTTTCTGAATTCATCAACACAACTCCAATGAAAATCCAATGGAAATTTCTGCCTATCCTATATAATAAAGAGGTAATATGCAAATTAACCCTCATGACATCACACCATAACAAGACAGCTGTGCCCACAGCAGAGGCGGGGTTCCCACAACGAGCAGTAACGAGTGATCAGCAGGGACCTGAGGCTGCGCCCCCCGCCTGGCGGGGCTTGATGGGGGACCTTAGGCCACACCCCTAGCCTGGCAGGGCTTGACAGGGGACCTCAAAGTGTGCCCCCCACCCCAGTCCAGGTCAGGAGACCTCAGGCCATGCCCCCACTCCAGTGTTGGGCTGGGGGACCTCAGGCCACACCCCCCATCCAGCAGGGCTTGATGGGGGACCTCAGGCTATGCCCCCCACCTGGAAGGGATTGACGGGGGACCTTAGGCCACATCCCCTGCCCAGCAGAGCTTGATGGGGGACCTCAAAGCAAGCCCCCAACCCCAGCCCAGGCTGGGGGACCTGAGGCTGCACCCCCTGCCCAGCATGTGCCAGAGGACCTGAGGCTGCACCCCGACCTGGCACCAGGCTGGGAGACCTGAGGCTGTGTCCCCTGCCTGGTGCCGGGCCAGGGGACCTGAGGCTGCACCCCCTGCCCAGCGGGGCTTGATGGGGGTGGGGCTGGCCGGGTCTGGATCTCATGCAATTTCAAGGCACACACAGGTGAGCGGGGACTTGACTCTGGGTCCCATGGCACACTCCAGACTCTGACAGGAGAAATATTTTTATATACATTTTATTAATTTTCTTTCATCTCTGACATATCTATTACAGGTAAAGGGCAAATAGCAATATTAAAATATTTCCTCTAATTAATTCCCTTTTAATGTGCATGAATTTTGTGCACCAGGCCACTAGTCATTTAATAAATACCCTAGAAAAAGCCTCCACTTCCCCCACCTGTTGGTATTAGGATGGTGATGCTGTTAATGACAAAGAAAACCTATATTCCCTCTCTCCATGGCAGGGCAGCAGAATTAAGTGGATTTTTCTCATATTTTATTAAAATCTGTATTTTCTGGGACACAAGAAACCACTGGGATAGTTTACATGATTGAAGTAATTGAGTTTTCTCCCTTCTTTTCTAAACATTACACCCTGTGGTGGCATCTGAGGCTGCTGGCCACATTTTGCATTTCTATAGCTAGAAGGCCTGGGAAGGAGAAGAAAAGTTCGATTTCTCTCCAGCCCAGTATGGCTGACCTACTTCATGTAATTCTGAACAAAACTGGCAGGAGTGGGTGGAGAAAAAAAGAAAAAAAAAAACAAGAAAAAACACACACACAAAGAAATTAATAAAAATTGGGGCGGGGGGGTGGGGGTGGGGATGGGAAGACCAGATGATAATCTAACCATGCCTTATGTTTGCAAAGTGTTTTCATTTTCTCATTTATTTATTGCAACAATTCTGTGAAGATGGATTGGGTTTCAATTCGGTCTAATTGGTTTATTTATTTATAATTAAATGTATTGAGTTTACATTGGTTAATAACATTATATAAGTTTCAGGCGTGCCACATTATAATTTGATAACTGCATACTCTGTATATTCAGTGAGGCCTGCAGATAAAGAAAGAGGCACAACACCTCGCCTTGTGAAACCAGTGAAAGTCTAGGACAGGTTTCCCTCTCGCAGGCAATGTGGTCTGTGACAGGGCGAGAACTTCAGACCCAGGCAGACTTGCGTCCGCACCAGACAGTGCGTGTGCTCAAGTGGAGAAGGCGAGGAAAGGCTTCTTGGTGGTGATGGGAACTGGGCTTGGAAGCAAAACTGAATTGGAAGTGCTGGGAGGAGAAAGGAGGCCACTTCTGACAGGGGAAAGGAGCCTAGGACCCGGAGTTGAGAAAGAGCAGAGCTGGGCCCAGCTGGGAGATGGTCTCAGAGGGGAAGGGCTTATGAAGAAAGGATCGCAGAATGAAGGCTGGCTGGAAAGGGCTGGCAGTGACCTTGAGCGCCAAGGTGGAGAACTGTTCTAATCGACCAGAGCCCAGAAAACCTCAGGTAGCTGTGTGATCTGACAGACCTGGATGCCTGTCCTGAGTGCTTCCTTGTTGGCTCAGTGATCTCACCAAGTCACGTATCTTCCGATGTCTCAGTGCCTCGTCTGTAAAATGCAGTCACATTCCCTCCCATGATTGTAATGAAGATTAGATGAGTTAATGAATGTGACACAGGACCTGCCATGTGGGATTCACCCAATAAATAGTGTTATTATCATTACTGCTGTTGTTATAATTAATATGAACATGGGAGTGACATGGTGACAGGCTCCTCGGTAAGTGAGGAAAGTCAATCCATTGGAAAGTATTGCCTGGTTGGGAGATCAAACGACCTCTCACAGGTAAGGGATGATCCGCAAATGCTTCACTGGGGATACGTTTGAGTGGACAGTGTAAGATCTGACCTATTTAGGGTTATTTTGATCAGAATTGGAATCTTAAAATCCCCTTCCACCCTCTCTCCTCATTTCCCTAAAAAATGTAAGTGACACATTATCTACAACCCATTCATTCGGGCTACTTCTAAGGTCCTCTTCCCAAAGGGAGGATGAGGAAATACGATGGAAGCTCTTGGAGATTCTATTTAGGGAGAAAACAAAAAAAAAAAAAAAAAGAAAGCACATGAATTCACACTCAAGGGCTTCTCTAAACACGAAGAACGTGTTTCAAAAATAAACACTGTCTGACTAATCAAAAGGAAATCTGCTCTCAACTCCAAGGCGGCTGCATAGATATTAACAACATGGAGAGAGGAAAATGGCTCATTAATGATTCATGAATATTGCTGTCGCCATCAACCGAAGCGTCATTTGTGATGGATAAACTGACTTGTTTCACACACACACACACACACACACACACACACACACACACACTATCCAAGCCTGTGCTTTGGGCCTGACGTCTTGGCTGTCATATGTGAGTCACCACTCGAGGGAGCCCAAGTTTCTCTGGTCCTGGGCTCACTCCAGGCACCAGGAAGCATTGAAACCCAACTGGAGGTGGGGGCACATACTCTGTTACTGTACTGCCGGGTGGACCTTGGGGTGAGCTATGCTTGTTGCAGGAGCTGTCCTGGACACTGCAGGGTGTTTAGAAGCACCCCTGGCCTCGAGGCCAGCAACAACCGTAATCCCTCTCCCAGTTATGACAATCACAGTGTCTCAGACGGTGCTCAGTGTCCTCTGGGGGAGGAAGGTGAAGGTGTCCCCCCGCCCAAATACACTATTGCTCTAACGGAGCTCAAAGAGCTCACGCATCCCTCAAAACTTGGTCTAAGACAGAAAAGCGTGGCAGAGAGAAAGCCAAGATGCCAGCTATATTTTTCCTGTAACAGAGCGCAGGCCGGAGAGAGCTGGTCCCCTGCCGGCCTGGGGTGTTCTCCGAGGCCCTCATCTCGGCCGCCTATGGTAAGAGGGGAAACACTGTCGAGCCTCTCTGGTGTGGCGGGAGCAGGGGCGCTGCTGTTCTTTCTCTTCAGGCTTTTGGGAGCAGCTCAAATGATTTGTTAATTATTCATTACTATTTGTCATAAAATCCTGAAGGGCTGCCAAGTGGTGGCAGCGAGGAGCACTAAGGCAGGGCCCGTCTTTCCTTCTTCCCCAGGGCACATCAAACACACCAGGCCTCGCGCTCCTGCACGGCCGCGAGCAGATGGGAAGCCGGGCACAGGGCACCATCCTAGGGGCCTGTGCTTTACATTCTGCCTCCGGCCTCTGGCTCCATGTGCTGCAGAGACCGTAAAGCCAGCGGAAAAAGCCAGGGAGGCGGGGGCTTCCAGCAGGAAAACAAAACCGGGCCGTCAGACAGGGGGCTCTCCTGTCAGAGCCTCCCCTCCTCCTCCCCACGGGGGTGCGGACACAGTCCTGCCCGTGAGGGGCCCTCTCCTTTCTCTTCTCCTCCCTCTCTCCTCTGCCCCCCATGGCTCCTTTTGTGATATCTCCTCCCTCTTTATTCTCCTCTGTGGCTGCCTTTGATGTTCATTTTAACCAGATAAAAATCCGGGGTGATGGCAAGGGAGCTGGGGCTGAGGCCACAGCAGACACAGAGCAGTTTACCCCAGGGCCTTGAAAACAGCCGAGGGCGGGTGGCCTCGCTTTCAGCCCCAATGAGACAAAACAAGCCAGGCTGATCTCCACCTCGCCTGAGAAAGAGCCAGGGCTCTGAGTGCAGTGAATTTCAGTGAAGCTACAAAGAGATTCCCCACCCCAGGAGCTAGAATGGAGGCCTTGAAGCGCTGGTGTATTGGGAGGGGCTGTGAGGTCCCAGTGTGCTCGGCCAATGGGGCCGAGAAACAGCAAAACCCATCCATACACTAAGGACAGCTACTTAGGGTTCCCCCTCAAGGAATTGGGGTGTGTGTGTGTGTGTGTGTGTGTGTGTGAAGTATTTGCTGTTTCGTGTTGACAAGTATTTCTTAGAATGTAAATAGAGTTGATCACTTGGCAAGTTCACCCTAGGACTGGGCAGTGAGGACCCACAGGCTGTCCTGATTGGAGGAAAAGGCTGTATCTGTACCACGGGGAGCCAGCCAGACCCCCTGTGACCTGTCCCACCTGGGCATGGGGAAGCTGACCTTGTTCCCCACACAGCCCGCACACAGGAGCGGACCAGCTCACAGGTGGATCCAAGCACATCATCAAGGTATTCCGAAGCCTGTAAAACTTGGGGATGCGTGCCTAGGAGAAACATGGCCTAGAGAAGCCAGAGAGAAGACGGGAGATGATGGAAACAGCCTTACAGTAGCCGAATGCGCCTGTGGCTACTGGTTCCCATTAACAACACTTACTGCGTGTCCAGGGGTACGCGTCTCTGTTCTGACACTGTAGAGCTTTATAGACTGTTTATTCATTCAATGTGATTTATTTATTCATTCAATGTGATTTATTTATTCATTCAATAGCCACTTATTCATTTGATGTATATTTATTCATTCAATAAATATTTATGGATTCAACATTCATTCAATAAATATTTATTGAGCACTTACTATGAACCAGGCACTGCTTTTGGCTCAAGTTGGGATGCATCGGTGAAGAAAATAAAGATCTGTGTCTGCAGAGCCCTTGTAGGTTGCGAGGTGCCTCATATTTGTTTCAATCTTCACAGTTATCATATATGGCAGACATTCTTATCCCCATTTACAGGTGCAGAAACTGAGGCTCAGTGAGATTAAACACACACACACACACACACACACACACACACACACTTGACATTAAGTGGTAGAAATGATAATCAAGCCCAGGCCTGCATGATTTCAACCTGACGGTCATCTTGGGGGGATGTCACTTTACCTGAGGAAGAGTAATTAACTTTGCAGTGGGAATTAAATAGTTTCCCCAGAATTTATGTCTGGACATTATTCTCAGAGGGGAATGAACCAACTTCTACACAAAGTGCCAATGCAGAAAACCAATTCAGACACTCCACTCAGACTGGGTGTCGGAGGATGAAGTTCACTAGGAAACATGATGCTACAGATCTTAGTTGCAAAACACAGTATTTAGCAAGACTTTAAGATGGGAGAATGAATAAGGACCTTTCAAGAGACTTACAATAAAGGTAACCAATGCAGGGGAAAAAAAAATGCTTGTCCTTGTACTTCCAGCCGGAGGGTGAAATGCTATTTAAAAGAAACCTTTTAGCCAGTAAGATAAGATGAGACGATACGGGTGTAAGGCACTCAGGGGCAGTGTAGGCGGTTATTTTCAACATCTGGAATAATATAGATACAAGAAATACAGACTTATCTATAAACAGAGATTCTTTGTTAACTGGGACCCAGGAGGAGCAGAGGGGTGGGAGTGGGCACTCCACTTGGTTGGGGGAACTTTACATTTTTGCACTGTTTCTGCGTGTGTGAAAATCACTGCCCAGAAGGACTCTCACTTCGTTCCTTTTCTCTGTGCTTCTCTGAGGCAGGATTTGGACTATGAGATACAATCCACTTTAGCACGATGCTGGCAGGGACTAGACGAAAGATAGAGTGGAAAGAGAGAGAGAGGACACACGTGAAGGAGGAGCTAACGTTTGTGAGGGATTTTTGCATGCTAGGTGTTTTACATACATAATTCATTAAATTTTAAGACAATGTCAAGATGTAGATGTGATCACACTCATTTACTGACAAGGGAGTCACGACTCGACCCTAACAAGTAAATTGTCTAAGATTTCACAACTGGGAAGGTATGGAACCAAATCTACTTCTTGGTTGTTTTCCCAAAATCACAAGCCCTCTTCATTTTAAGGATTTTATTGCACATCAACATGATGAAGCAGGCAGGGAGCAATACCTAGAACAAGTGTGAGGAGTTGGAAAGCCTAGACTCATATAAAATCTCTCTCTGAAACTGGAGGTGAAGGAGGACCTGCAATTGGAAAGAAAATAATTCCAGAGATACTGGTGGCTTCTCACCCCCACAGCCTCTGCCCCCTTTTCTCCCTCCCCATAACCCTGACCACACCCCACTCCCAAATGTTCCACACTCACCCACACAGGTAACATAAGTGGGACCAGACAGGAGGACGGACACAGCAATGCCCACTTCTCATGCCCTGTACACTCCAGGTTGGACCCCTGCTGCCTGAGTCTGCTTTCCTTGGGCTGCCTCTTTCCCTTTCAAGATGATTTCATGATGCCACTGTTTGCAAAGTTGGCTGATATGCAAACATCACAATGTAGAGAGGCAAATTGAACCTGGCAGGACCCCGAAACCCTTTAGCAGTGGGTTGACTCAGAGCCCTCTTATCAGAAGGCCCTGCCTAGACCCTTCCTGCTCGGTGGGCATCACACAAGTTTGCAAAACACACTGTCAGCCACAGAGTGTATGGGCCTGTAGAGTCATGTGGACTCTCTCACCTCTCAACTGCATAGCATGATATGAATTTCTATCAGTTTCATCGTCTGTTAACACTGTCAACCTGAAAGAGTCAGCGTGAGGTTGGCACACACAGGACAAGGATCCTCCGCCTGGTGTGTCCTAAACTTCCCTGAGGATGAAAATCACACCGAGGCCTGATGATGTATGGATTCCCAGGGCTCTTCCCTGAAGTGTGGAGTTGGTGAAATTAGGTTGGGACCTGGGACTGGTGTGTCTCTCTCTCTCTCTCTCTCTCTCTCTCTCTCTCTCTCTCTCTCTCTCTCTCTCATTAGCTCCCAACTTATTCCAATACATAGCATAAGGAAGGTTTGGGGCACACTGTTTTCAGTGACAAATTATTAGTTTATTGATGCTGTTAGACTCTCCTCCTGACCTCTTGCCCAACTGCCCACATCCCCGGTATTTGTATTTCTGTAGCCCTCTCGGCTTGCTACATTTCAAAGCTCTTAGAAGGGCTGACCCCTCGGGATGCAGCTTTGGTTTGGGCCTTTCCAGATCCCCGGGTTCCTCTCACTGATGGGATTTAGGCGCTGGGTTGGTGAGTTTGCCTTTGCCCATAGTCGTGCTCTGAAATGGCTCCTCACTTCCAAGTTTGGGTATGACTTACCTTGTGCATTCCACTGGTTTCTTCCCCCCACGTGCATGCGCCTGAATCATTCAATAGGTGCCTGAGATTGACGGTTAGAGGCTGGGCATGTGAGCTCTTTTGTGTTTAGTGTTTCCACTTAGCCTCCTCTTCCTACCCCTTATATTCCCTTTCAGACATTCGGTCACAAGAACCTAATCTTCAGCCTACACTTCGTAGGAATTCACCCCCATCGTTGTTATTGGCTGCCCACCTTGGTTCTGCCTGGGAAGGTTTCTTACTCTAACTCAAGTAACGGGCTGTGAGATAAAGACCATGCTAACTGCGACATATAAATGGTCATGCCTTTCCCAGGTGAGTTTTTATCATCTGTTTGAAGATTTCAAGTCAACCATCTTATTTTTGTTTGTGGTTACATACATAACTATATTTTCAGTTGTTAAAAAAAAGAATCAGGGATTACCACATGGGCTACAAACAGACCTACAGGAACTATAGCAGTGAAGTGAGCTGTATGACCTTGAGCAAGTTCATTAACTTCTCTGTGCCTCAGTTTGTTGATCTGAAAACACAGCTAACAGTGACACCCAGCTCCTGGGTTGTTGTGAGGGTGGAAGCGAGTTCATATGGGTAAGACAGTAAGGGCAGTGCCTGGTGCAGAGCTAACTGTTCATGCCATTGTGGTCGCGTTGCAGCGCATGTGTGCAGCTCTATACTCCCTGGCTTTCTGCGCTCGCTCTTGATTCCCGTTCTCGCATAACTCTGAACTGCATATGGCTTTTGTTTGCCATAGTTGCATTCTTTCAACTTATTCCTATTTTGACTTCATGATCCCACTTCCAGAAAGTAGCCTTTCTCTCTTCCTTGGTTCACCCTCCTGAAAGAGGGAATCTGATTGTCCTATTTGCCTTTTCACCCCTCCTATGGGTGAACTCCACCGGGCAGGATGGTCATCTCCAGACTAATTAACAACAGCGGGATTAGAGGAGTTCCATAATACAAAATCTGGCTGCTTAGGCAGCAGGGGTTAGGGGTAGGGAGATTTCCTTTAGAGAGGGTATGAGCAGGCAGGCAGTGATTAACATCTTGTAGTATAAATTCAAGACCATATGTCCACAGCAATTATATTCAGGGTTTCTTTGGTGAACTGATTACTGCAAAAACTAGGAGGTAATTCCAACAAGAACACTGGACAAGGAGTCAGGGGAATTAAGCCTAGAGAGATCCTACCCATAATTTGTTGTAAGACCTTCAGTAACTCATTTCACTGTTCCCCACCCCCAAAGGGGCTCCATTTCCTCATCTCCAAGATGAAAAAGGAATGGAAATGGAGAGGCATGATTAGATAACTGAGCTTGGCTCATATTTAAAACATTAATTATCTGAAAAATTCCATATATATTGATATTCTTGGAGACAATAATTTATAAAGTAAGCATATGTTGAATTAGCATAAGGTTGCTGTAAAAAATACTGTGGAAATTATATATAAACTTCTATAATGATAGGAAGCAACAAACTCAGAATCACTGATCTGGTTTTTCACTTAAACAGATCTGATGACTAAGTTCCAACCTCCTTCCCACAGCACTGACATTGCACAGTGAGGATGAGAAGTCTGCATGAAAGTTAAACTGCTCTTAGTGAATTTGCCTCCTCCCTGAGTCCAGGTGTTGGTGGGATTTACTTATAAACAAGTTAGCTGGGAACATGGAAATCACATGAGGAATGCACCCCAGAAGTTTTGCTAAAGCTTGGGCCAAATATGGATTTTGTAGGAATAGAAAAAAGCAGTCAGCAACATGGGGAAATGACGATGTTTTAATAACTAAGTTAGAACGCTGCAAAGCTACTAAAATTATGGCCACTGTTCATAACTGGAAGAATACCATATTTGTTTGTCTTTGGGCATGGGATGCCGTGGTTAGACTTTATATAGTTCTTTTATTAGTTGGGTTTTCTGGTTCTACTTTTTGCTGCTTAAGAGTAGCAAATCCCTACCCTCTTCCCCACTTGCTGACAGAGGGCCTTGGAACGCATCCAGGAAATTCAGTCTGCCACTTTACCAAACCAACTCGTGACGTGCGGTCTCAGAGTGGCCCGACAGACACCAGTCTGAGCTGTCTCCTGGCCTAGGAAAATTGGCTTAATCGCCCGAGGCCTCTGAAGGGACTGGTCTGCCCACATTCATCAGACATAGAGTTGTCAAGGGCTTACTGCCCCAGCTCCTTGGAAAACCTCATTCTCTGCCTTGATCCCAGACTCAGGCTTATTTTTTTTCCTTCAGTGGGTTCTCCTGCTCTTCAGACTGCCCTCGCAGGTCCCGTAGTAGGCATTTTCACACATAAAAATAGGAATGATGGAGAATGATGAAGAACAATTTTCCTTAATCAGTGCATTACTTATGGATTATTGGGTTGATTGAAATTTTGAGATCGCCTTTGTTTTGTGTCCCTCACAATAAAATGCTTTGCAACACAGTGTCTTCCTTTAAGTGAGCACTAACAGTGCACATGTTGCTGGGTGCTCTGCAATGGTCACAGGCTGGGTCCCAGTCATGGATAAAAACCTACTGTTCTCAATATTCTCTAGCCTCGTGCTCCTCAAAGTCATGACCCCTGGTTTAAGGTCCATCTGCAGAACCTTGCAGTCCAGGTCTACAGTGAGATAAGCAGGAGTTTAGAAATGTGATGACAATTTTACAGAGTGTCTTTTATGTCCATTGAATACAGTAAGTAAAATTTGGACCTTGTATGATTTTTAAATTTTCATTTGTCTAGTAATTCACTTTTGTTAGAATTTTTAAAAGTATTCATCTGAACAGATTGCAAATACCAAACCCAACCAAAACTGGTTCTTCTACACACATGCACACATAGTTTGAAAAGCACTGCTCTAGAATTATTTCAACTTTCCTTTCTAGCTTTCTTGAACCGTACTTAGTGATGCATCTTAGCATCCAGGCTCGAGAAGGAGAACTCAATGTTCAGCACCTCCTGGTGTAGATGTCCCCACACTCTACACGCCGCTCAAGAACAGGGGATCTGCATAGTTCTGGAGGGGATGGAATAAACACCTCCTAACTCTCAGAGGCCTGGGGTATGCAGAACCCCCCTCAGTACTGCTGGGGAAACACTGAAGAACAGGATATGTATGTCTCAGAGGGATCCCTGGGAAAATCCCATTGTATAATAAACATTTTCTTATCATCTGTCACTAGGGGAATATAATTTTTAACCTAGTGGCAAAAAAAGCAATGGTCATCTGACATATGGCCAAGATTATAAGTCTAGAATTGAAGGTATTCTTTTGGCTTTTGTCATTTAATAATTTTTTTAGAGAAGAAAGCCTTGAGGAGGTCTGCAGTTCAGTAAAGAAGCCAATCCAAGCTTATTCAAAATGGGCTGTTTGCAGATCTTGCTGTTCACCAGCAAAAGGAATGACTTTTTCACTATTTCTGGGGCGGGTTTCTGTACTTCCTCTCCCAGCACCACAGCCCTGCAATCCTGGCCCTGAAATCCTGTCCCCGCGCCTGGTGCCCATTTCACTCAGGCCGCACTGCCCGCCCTTTGCTCTTGGCATCAGTCACTGAGCTCCCTGAACGTGCTGCATGGCATTGGCCATACCTGCTCTCCAACGGTGTCCCACACGAAGGAGTCACATGCTTTTCATTCTTTTTTTCACCTTATCTCGGCCCATAATGATTTCCTATATGCCATCACTTTTACTGGAAATTTCATCGATTTGCTTTCCAGTTATGAAAAGAAAAGATTTCTGAAATGCAGCACAGCGTTTCTTCAGTAACTGTTCTTGTTTCTGACTGCCTCCTCGCAGGTGCGGCCTCCACTCCGCATGCGGGTGTTGAACAGTCATCAGGTGGCCGCGGACAAGGTGTGAGAAGGGAATGAAGCTACAGAACCCTGATGTCGAATTCAAACTATAGATTTTAACATGTACACTGACTGCTCTGCTTTCAAGAAGGCTTTTCCCCAACATTTACTGAGCATTGAATAGGTGCTCAATAACTAGTTTAACCTCCATAAAAGCTCGTGAAGGAGGTACAATCATTATCATCCTAACTCTGCAATTCAGGAAACAAAGCACAGAGGGGCGACTTGCCCAAGACCACTCAGCAGGGAGGGATAAACCTACAAAACGTGTTCCTCTTTATCATGTTAATTCTTCCTGTCATAGTGCACATGGAACATTTCCATTTCTTCCCAGAGTTTTGATCTGAGATACGGCCTTGGTCCAGACCACTTTTTTTTTTTTAATATATTTTTATTGATTTTAGAGAGGAAGAGAGATAGATAGAAACATCAATGATGAGAGAGAATCACTAATCAGCTGCCTCCTGCACGCCCCCTACTGGGGGTTGATCCTGCAACCCAGGCATGTGCCCTTGGCCTGAATCGAACCTGGGACCCTTCAGTCCGCAGGCCAACGCTCTATCCACTGAGCCAAACCAGCTAGGGTCAGATCACTTTCTTATACCATTTACAAAAATAAGCTCAAAAGGGATTACAAACTTAACTATAAGTCTCAAAACCATAGAACTACTAAAAGAAAACATCCTATATAATAAAAGCCTAATGTGCAAGTTATCCCCTGGGGAGTTCAACCTCTCACTATGACATGCACTAACCACCAGGGGGCGGCATGGAACATGGCAGGTGTCAGTGACACCGCGCTGGCAGCAGTGGAGGTACTGTGGGCCCTGATGGGTCCTGACAAGAGCAGGACCGCGGAGGTGAGTGGGCAGTGCCAGGCCAAGGCGGGTGCGAGCAGTGGCCTGATCGCCCCACAGATGGCAACCAGCAGTGGGCGGGGCCACCGCCTGGCTCCCAGGCGCTGAGGGAGCCAGCGGGGGGGGGGGGGGGGGGGGGGGGGGGGGGACGCCAACCCCAATTGATTGCCCTGCAGATGGAATAGTGGAGCAGGTAAGGGGGTGGCTCCAGGCCACGGAGGGGTGCCAGGCGGGGCTGTGAGGCTGGAGCCCAAGCTGGGCTGCGAGCTTGGGGGTGTGAGCTGGGGCCCGATTCCCACAGGCCACCCCGAGGGACCCCACCGGTGCACTAATTCATGCACAGGGCCTATTGTAGGCAATAAGATCTCTAACATTTTCCTTAGCAATAATTTTTTCTGAGGGAGAACCAAGATGGCGGCATAGGTTAACTCCGGAGTTTGCTGCTTTGAACAACTACTTCAAAAGTGAAACTAAAAGACAGAACGGACATCACCCAAAACCACTGGAACGCTGGCTGAATGGAAGTCCTACAACTAGGAGGAAAGAGAAACGCATACGGACACTCAGAGGAGGCGCAGTGCTGAAGTCAAATTCTGAGGTGCGGAGTGCGCGCGCGGAGCGGGCTGGCGGCGGAGGGCGCGGTTGGCGTTTTCAATCGGGAGGGAGTCGCAGACTCTGAGCTCCAGATCCGGGCGAGTCTTTAGGGACCCAGACTCAAATGGGAGAAGCGGGACTGCCTGGCTTCGGTCAGAGCGAGTGCAGCTTTCTCTCCGAGCTTTGCAGCGGGTGCTGGGACTCAGAGAGGCAGAGCCCCTGGGGACAGGACTGAGAGCCGCCATCACTGCTCTCTCCGGCCCACCCTATTGATACTGTGCGACCCGCCCCGCCCAAGCCCTGCACAGAGGCATTTGCCGGATAGCCTCAGGCAAACGCCAGATTAGCACCTCCCTAGAGGACAGAAGTTCTCTCACTGCTGACACAGCTGATTCTCATAGCCACTTGGCCTGGAGGTCAAACCCTCCCTGGAATTAGCTACAACAATCAAGATTTAACTATAAAACCACGAACAAAGACCACTAGGGGGTGCACCAAGGAAGCATAACAAAATGCGGAAACAAAGAAACAGGACAAAATTGTCAATGGAAGATCTAGAGTTCAGAACCACACTTTTAAGGTCTCTCAAGAACTGTTTAGAAGCCGCCGATAAACTTAATGAGATCTACAAGAAAACTAATGAGACCCTCGATGTTATATTGGGGAATCAACTAGAAATTAAGCATACACTGACTGAAATAAAGAATATTATACAGACTCCCGACAGCAGACCAGAGGAGCGCAAGAATCAAGTCAATGATTTGAAATGCGAGGAAGCAAAAAACACCCAACCGGAAAAGCAAAATGAAAAAAGAATCCAAAAATGCGAGGATAGTGTAAGGAGCCTCTGGGACAGCTTCAGGCGTACCAACATCAGAATTATAGGGGTGCCAGAAGATGAGAGAGAGCAAGATATTAAAAACCTATTTGAAGAAATAATGACAGAAAACTTCCCTCACCTGGTGAAAGAAATGGACTTACAGGTCCAAGAAGCGCGGAGAACCCCAAACAAAAGGAATCCAAAGAGGACCACACCAAGACACATCATAATTAAAATGCCAAGAGCGAAAGATAAAGAGAGAATCTTAAAAACAGCAAGAGAAAGAAACTCAGTTACCTACAAGGGAATACCCATACGACTGTCAGCTGATTTCTCAACAGAAACTTTGCAGGCCAGAAGGGAGTGGCAAGAAATATTCAAAGTGATGAATACCAAGAACCTACAACCAAGATTACTTTATCCAGCAAAGCTATCGTTCAGAATTGAAGGTCAGATAAAGAGCTTCACAGATAAGGAAAAGCTAAAGGAGTTCATCACCACCAAATCAGGATTATATGAAATGCTGAAAGGTATCCTTTAAGAAGAGGAAGAGGAAGAAAAAGGTAAAGATACAAATTATGAACAACAAATATGCATCTATCAACAAGTGAATCTAAGAATCAAGTGAATAAATAATCCGATGAACAGAATGAACTGGTGATTATAATAGAATGAGGGACATAGAAAGGGAATGGACTGACTATTCTTGGGGGGGAAAGGGGTGTCGGAGATGCGGGAAGAGACTGGACAAAAATCGTGCACCTATAGATGAGGACAGTGGGTGGGGAGTGATTGCGGATGGTGGGGCGGGAACTGGGAGGAGGGGAGTTATGGGGGGAAAAAAGAGGAACAAATGTAATAATCTGAACAATAAAGATTTAATTAAAAAAAAAATAATTTTTTCTGACACATCTATTTGGGCAAGGGGAAAAAAAGAAAAAATTAAACAAATGGAACTACATCAAACTAAAAAAGTTTTGCACGCAAAGGGAACCATCACCAAATTGGAAAGATTTGGAGCCCCTGATTCATGCTATGAGGAAGTCCAATGCCCTCCCTCAAATATCTGCATCTTTTCACAAAGGTGGAGTGAGATGGTATGTTACCAAAGCCAATCAGGGCTTCTGCTTCAATATCTGCTGCCTCAGTTCTGCAACTTGGCCCCGTCTTGGATTTACAACCACACCCACACACACCCTCACACACATACCCTTACCTTCACACTCATGCACACAGATGTATCCATACAAAGAAATAGTGACATTACCAATGATTTGAGGATTATGGGGCAGAGTTGCTACTATGAAGGACATAGCAAACAATTTAAATTGCTCGTTAACTATTTCTGTTCTTAAAAGTACTTTCATCCTCCTTGCTCCAAGAAGCTTCTTACTTGCTTTTGCATTACATCCTACCAGACTCCCACCAATTCTCTCCTTCTTTCTCCCCCCACCCCTTCTTATATTTTCTGCTCTGGCCTCTATCCTTCAAATATGCAGAACAAGTTAGACTTCTTCACCTCTTTCTGCAAAATCTTTCTCTCCACACTCATTAAAACTACTGAGCAGAATCATTTAACAGGGTCCACCCAAAAGAGACCTCACAACCATAAAAAGGAAACAAAGAGCCCTGGCTGGTATGCTTCAGTGGAAAGAGTGTTGGCCTGTGGACTGAAGGGTCCTAGGTTTGATTCTGGTCGAAGGCTCAGTTGCAGGCTCAATCCCTGCTCTGGTCAGGGCACGTGCGGGAGGCAACCAATTGATGTGTCTCTCTCACATCAATGTTTTTCTCTCCTCCTCCTCTCTCCCTTCCACTCTCTCTAAAAATCAGTGGAAAATATCCTCAGGTGAGGATTAACAACAAAAAAAATTTAATAAAGAAAAAGGAAGAACACACCATGATTTTTTTTAAAAAAAGGAAACAAAGAGGTTGGATTTTATATACAGATTATTTTGGTATTGTTACATTTTACAAGATGGGGACATATGATGCATATTGTTCTGTAATTTCCATATCATTTCAATCAACCTTATGGGAAGTATTTCATAGTACATTGTATTTAGAAATCCCCTCTATCAATCTATACTTAGCTTCTCCCTCCAATTTTTCACTAGGAAAATGATGCAGTGAACATTCTTACATATGATCTTCTCACATTTATATGAGTGGACTGCTGTAGGAAAAACCCCAGAGTAGAATTACAGGTTAAGAGATAAGCACGTTTGAAATTTTGATGGACTGTATCAAGCTATTCACAAAAGAGCATGTGTATTCATTCCCATCAACAGGGTGCACACTCACAGGGAAATATTTAAAGGCTCTTATAACAATTTTAAACGTTCATTAGCATATTACATCATCCTTGCAGGTGCTAAGTAGTTATGATGAGACCAGGAAATGATTCCTAAACATTGCCACCTTAAACCCACTGCAACCCTACATAACAGGAAAAAAAATAATAGGAAATACAACTGAATAGGGATCCAAAATCCTTGACCTAGTGAATGACAAGGGGATGTAGGTGTGGCTGGAGTTTGTGTAGGTTGCTAATCTTAGCGACACTGACCTTGACTCTTGAGGGAAGGTGCAGACAGGCACCCCGGCCCGTACCATGCTTCCAGGGGGCCCGAGACTGTGAGTCGATGCCCCAAGAAGTAGTGCAATCGCCCTCTTCTCCTTTTTTTAAAAATGGGAAGCATCCTTGCAGCACTGAAACCCATACCGGCAGGCTTCAGGTGTGAAGCCCACAGTGAGAAAGCGCCATGGGAGTAACAGAAATCTGTCGGGGTGAGTCTGCTGAGCCTTTGGCCACATTCGTTTTGACAACCTGCCCATCCCGCTGAGACCTCGCTCTGGGAGCCACGCCTGCCTCCTCCGCAGGACATTGCCTCGCACGTGTTGGCAATGTTGCTGGGGTAAAATGCTGCTGCTGA
Source organism: Myotis nattereri (assembly GCF_964212035.1). Lineage (NCBI taxonomy): Eukaryota > Metazoa > Chordata > Mammalia > Chiroptera > Vespertilionidae > Myotis > Myotis nattereri. Next base: position 26,790,010 of record NC_138087.1, on the reverse strand, counting down.
GTGCTATTTCAGAAGGGAGACACAAGATCTAATATAGCACCTTCACAGATATTTTGTCCTTAGGTCACCTCTCAATGTCTCCACTGCAAAACAGGCTCGGTAATGAATCATGTAGTTTTCAGAGGAAGACCACAGTGATCATAGATATGAATGCAGTTTGTAGCCCAAACTGAATTTCAAATGTAAGGCTTTGTTAGTAAAGAGGGTCTCCTACCGCTCTTTGTGAATGCCATGGTATAACATTCAAACAAACAAAAACACTGTCAACAAATCAAAAGAAAGATAAATCTGAAATTAGATAGTGGTGGTGGCTGCACAATCTTGTGAACATCCTGGAAACCACTGATGGTTTAAAAAAAAAAAAAAAAAAGGAAGGAAAGATAGACATCTTTCTAAACTGGAAAAACAACAAAAGATGAAGGGAAATTACTTATTTGGAGTGCGTTTTATGTCAGGGCCTCTTCTTTAGCTATTGTGTCTTAATTTCACCTTCCCCAAAACTTGAGATGTAGTTATTACCCAGACTTTTTAGGAAAATGAGAGTTTCAATACCTTGCCCAAGGTCACAAGGCAATGAATTACCTTGTGCAGGATTTGAATCGAAGTTTTCTTGACTTTTAAACCTGAGCCTTTCCACCGTACCATGCTGCTCCTAGGCCTAATCAGAAGCTCAAAGCAAATACAAGCATCACCAATGACATCAGACCCATGTATTCAGTCTCCCCTAAGGACTCTGAGTGGAGGAACTTGAGGGATCTCCTTGACATTGGTCCTCAAAAGTGAAGTGAGGTGTCCCTGCTTCTGAAGAGCAGGCCACATGTGTCCTGCATTTATACCTTCATTGTAACCTTCCCGTGTCTATTTGCATTTTCAGTTCAAAACCCTGTTTTGAGTTAAATGAGCCCCATAAGTTCCCCAGCCAAACGTTTATTGGCTTCCAGCTTAACATAAGCTTGTATCTAATCAGTGTAGACGTTGAAACAAGTCCCATGCTGGCAAATTCCCAGAGCAAAAGGAGGTAAATGAGAACAACATGAATGAGACAAACAAGGGAACCACCATGGGGGGACAGTGTAATCAACGCTTAGAGGAACATGGCTGTCTCCTGCTGAGATGGAAATACATCTGTTTGTAGATGTCCTGGTACCTCTAACGACCCCCTCATCCTCAAGAACAAAGCCTTCCTGCATTTCACACCACTTCTGCTGGAGATCATTTTATAACAACATCAGTGGAGAAATCTCAGATCCTGGTTTTTACTTTCATTAAAAACATAAAAGGTAGCAGCAGACATTGCTGGTATCTCACCCTTGACCCCTCAGATGCTCACCATGAACCCTGTGACAGTAAACAAAATCCCTGAGGATTTTGCCAGACGGGGGAGTATGACAGACCTGGGTGCGAGGCAAGTAGGGTGTGTGAGAGAGCGAATCCAATGACGGCTCTCATCTAAAGACTGGATGGATACCCAATCAGATGGACAAATGGCCAAAGACTGGGCTGATACATATCAACAAGTAGATCAGTATCCTAACACCTTGGTTGGAATAATCAGAGGCACGCATGACAAACTCACAGCCCGCGGGCCTCATACAGCCCATAAAGAATATTTTTGCGGCCCAGCCAATATAACGGTGTGAGCAGTTATTTACAATTATGAGAGAAAATAAGTCTCCTGTCTGATCCAGAATTACTGACATTCACCCTGGGTCAGTTTTGAAAGTAATCGCTGCGAACAAGATTTCCCCCGAAGTAGGAAAGATGGTAGCAGAGAAGAGATGCCAAATGCCTGGAAGAAAACATTAATTTTATCATTGCTCTTGTTCTTTTTTTTATACTATACTTTTTTAAATAAACCTATGTTTCTATAAAAATTTAAGCTTTTGGTTTTTTGTGGCCCACATAAACTTAAACCTTGTTTATTTGGCCCATGTTAGCCTTTGAGTTTGACATGCTCGCTCTACCCTGTCCCCAGAGTTCTCGAGCTCTAGGCAACCAGTATGACAAGGCACCCTGTATTGGCATCCTTCACCCCCCTGTCCCACTTCCCCAGTCCTCTCCTGCAGTTTTCTGGGATTATCTCCCAAGTGTCTACTTGCATTAGAATCTTTGTCTCAGAGGTTTCTTCAAGAAAGACCCAAACCAGACAAGGGTGACACACACTCTGGACAAGAAAAGAAAATAAGCTTTTATGCTAAGCAAAATAAGCCAGTCAGAGAAAGACAAGTATCACATGATCTCACTCATATGTGCAATCTAATGAACAAAATAAACTGGTGAACAAAATAGATCCAGAGACACAGAAGCATGGAGCAGACTGACAAACCTCAGAGGGAAGGCTGGGATGGGGGAGGGGAGAGATTAACCAAAGAACCTGTATGCGTATATGCAGAACCCATGGACACAGACAACAGTGTGGTGAAGGCCTGGGGAGAGGAGGGGAGGGGGTTAAGGTAGGAGGGAAGGAGGACATCTGTAATACTTTCCACAATAAAGGTAAATTTAAAAGAATTTCAAAAAAGAAAATAAGCGTTTGATCTTTTTCTCTGTTCTCCCTGTTGAACTTGGATTTCTTTCATCCCTTCAGGACTTTTCCTCCATTGACTAATCTCTTGAGGTCCCAAGGTTTTGCTGGCCATCAGTAAATTAAGTGGTCCCCCCCTCCATGGCCACTCCTACAGATAGATGGTAGAGTTTATTAGGTCTCTCTTTACCTGACAAGTTAAATATGGCAACACACAGAATGACAGAAATGTGCAGGCAGGAAGCTGAGACCCACAGCGCCTCCGTGTCTGCCCAAGAGTCTCACCCAAGGTAGGAATCATGCTCTTCAGTCCCAAGTGTTGCTGTGCAGGGTTCTCCCCACTCAACCCATTCCCTGCATGGGTGCCATCTTCACCTTTGATTGTCCTCTCAGTACCAGTCTGGCTAAATTATCCCCAATCCGTCTATAGGTCTCTATCCCCAATGGCTTTACCCCAATCTTCTAAATACTGGCTCAACCACAAAAGAAAATGACCACCAGATTTTTTCTGAAATGCTGTGTTGCAGAAGATCACTCCTTTCTTCTCCAAATAAGACGCTCTTTGGTCACTAAGCTGAATAAATTCTTCTTAGTTCCTGTATGTCACTCCTGCCAAATTTCTTCGCCTGTATCAGAAATAACTCCTCTGTCTCTCTTCTTTCAAAGAAATCCCTGCCAAACACAGTGCCATGGCCAAGGGCATAGTCAGCTATGAAATCACCATATCTCTGCCCCAACGCCATTCTGATGGTACTGGGGCACGGGGCGTATCTTGCTCACCCGCCCAGCCTCGTGTCCGCCCTTTGGGGTACTTCAAGCTTCCTTCCCTAATTCGTGTTTGCAGGAACCCTCCCACAGGCCATTCGCTGTTCTGGGAAGATGAATTGGGAGAAGACAGTTTGGACATTATTTAGGTTCTCTTTTGATTATATAGGAGAACACATAGCAAAGAATGCTTGGAAGATGGATACAATGCATTACGCAAGTGTCTCGATTTGTGCGGACCCTTTAAAGGCCTGCATTGTTTGCCTAAACTGTTACAACCCCCCCTTCCAGTTAGTACAGGGAATGCTGTTTATATCAATATTTAAATATGCCATTTCCCCCAGATGAACAACAACAGACTCATTTAAAGTTATTTTATTATGATGAACAGATATTTGGACACTTTAGAACTCCACTTGCTATACAAACAACTCTAATAATGCTTCGGCTGAGCATGTAAATACATATTTAAACAATTTAAAAACACATTGACTACATAATTTGTATTTGTTAGTGCGTGAAAGAAAGGACTTTTTATTTAGTGTGCCAAATAATGTGAATTTGGAAGCCTTCTGAAAGGATGCATTATTCATGTGGAAGAGAAACAAGATCAATAAATGAAAATTCAAATAAAAAGAAAATGCATTATGATCCTGCACTCAGACAATGGTTGTCTTGTGCATTATTTACTCAAGGAAAAGACACAGGGAAATGGCCCTTTTGGAACTGGCTATGGACTGAATCAGAAATGCTTGCTTGGGCTGTTTGAAAATCACAGAACTGTACGTTTCTAAAATTCTATTCAGTTTCTGTGTGTGATTGTAAAATTATTTTAAAAATTCAACAACACAATATGTTTGGGAGATTAAGATATTATGATGATGTTATTTTGTTATCACATCACTCATTTCACTGCTACATGGTATAGAGGACACGTTAAGGTGCTGAGTAGGGTTCTGGGTAAGTCCGACCTCTGCTTAGAGAACTGGTCAAGTGTGTTTATGACGGCGGAGAAAGAAAAAAGTATCGATTCTCACATATCTCGGAAGCTTCCTTCATTGTCACATGAGCAGAAATATTGATTAAGAGGTCAGACACCCTGGGTCAAATCTTGTCTCTCTAACACCACTGGTAGTTCTGTAATGCTTATTATTAACTTCTCTGGGCCTTGATTTGTTGCCTGTAAAATGGGGGTTTCATGATAGTATGACCTCTTACGTTTGATGGGAGAATGAAAGGGAACTCTTGGCCCAGCACCCACGACAGGGGAGTTACCCAGGCGTGTTAGCAATAAGAATCTAGGAGTAGCACTGCCCTGCTCACAGGCCATTGAGCGGCAAAGCACGTGGCTGACCTTCATGTAGAGAGTACGTGCACTATAGTTTCCCGCAGAAAAATATTATTCCAGACATTCTGCTGCCTATTTCTGATCAAATATTATGAGAAATAACCTTCATGGGACATTGTTTGAAAATAGCCTATATTTTATCCTCTGCACAAGATGGACCTTCAAAAAGCTACGACTAAAATTATAGAATTGATATTATTGAATTCATTTTGTTGAGTTATATGTCATGTCATCAGTTCACATGGAAGTGCAAAAAAGAAGTAGCTCTAGGGAATTAAATATTTACTCATCATAAGGGTGTCTTGAGGATGCTAGGTACTTTATTACATGGTTTCTCCTTTTGTGAAGATCTTTTCATTACTAAGACTAGGAAAAATACTTTTTAGTTCGTTTAAAGATTGTATCACGCTCAGTTTTTGTTGGGCACTGTTCTGGGTACTGAAAATAAAATAGTGAAAAAAAGAGAGATAAATTTCTGCCCTGTGTGATGCAGTTTACATCCTACTTCCCTGGCAACGAGTTTATTTTTATCTATGGAAACTGAAAACCTTATAACTGGCTTGGTTTAACTCTTAGTTTTCGCTTAGCAAGTTCAGAGCCAAATGATGCAGATCCTTATAGCATGCAACCTAGTGTACTAACTTTACTCCACTCTTCTCATCTATTTCTTTATGATTCTGCTGAAAAATGCGTGTTTCCATATGCAACCTCAACACCTCTTGGGAGAACCATAGTTAAGAATTTATAAATTTATCAAAGAAATGAATAAACAAAGAAACCCAACAAGCAAACTGAGGTCTCTGTGGATTCAAATAACTGTAAATTAGATCTCCCTACATCTTGAATGGCCATCTAGTCTTATTCCCCATTACCTCCCACCTTCGGCCTCAGAGCAACAGCACACTGCACTTCATTCACTAATTTAACAGAGAATCCCTGACCATCTGCAATATGCCAGGCTCCATTCAAAGTGGAGGGATTAATAGTGAACAAGACAGAGTAAGACAATGCTGTCTGGAAGCCTGTATCTGTTTGGAGGCCTTGCCGACATTCCAATAGTCAAAGACCTTTAGGGAAAGGATATCGCATGCTCTTTCCAGGGCTGGGTCTTGGATTGAACGTCCCTCACTATTTAGTACTTTGATCTAAACACTCAAGTTGCAGATAAAGGCAATTTTATCTTGTTTTGTACTCAAAGGAGATTATTTTTTTTTTAAGAAATCATGTGTATATCCTATTGCGGTGGACTGAATATTTGTGTCCCACCAAAACTTAAACCCTAATCCCTAATCGGATGGTATTTGGAAAGGGATCTTTGGGGGGCAATTAGGGCTAGATTAGGCCACGAGGGTGAAGTTCTCATGATGAGATCAATGGCCTTATAAAAAGTAGAAGAAACAAAAGAATGATACTCACCCCTATCCACCCATCACCCGCTAAGTTAGGTCACATGAGGACATAACGGGAAGAGAGCCTTCATTAAGAATTGACCCTGATTTCAGATGTCTAGCCTCCAGAGCTGTAAGAAATAAATGTCTGCTGTTTAAACCACCTACTCTATGGTATTTTGCTACAGCAGCCTGGATAGACAAGACACATATGATGAAGGAACTCAGCTGACATAGTTGTTGTACCAATCGTCACTGATTAAACTCACAGAGCTCCACAGAAAATGGTGTGCAGAGTTTTGTTGGCATCTCTTTATTCAATAAATGTTGTGAGACCACTAAATTCCAGACACTGCCAGTAGTTGGGGATGCAGTGATGACTAACAAGATGGGCTTTAGCCTGACAGTTTGATAGGACATACAGTCAAACTAATGGATATTTACACAACAGCGTTCTCAGTCCTAGAAAAAGGAAAAGGATGGTGTTAAGGGCTCACATCAGAAGCACACCTAAAACAAAACACACACAAAAAAGAAGCACACCAACTTGGAGCAGACTTTCCAAATGAAGTAATGTCTAAATTGACTATTTTTTTTTAAATCCTCACCTGAGGACTTATTTATTTACTAGAGGCCCGGTGCACAAAAATTTGTGCACTTGGGTGGGTCCCTCAGCCCAGCCTGTGCCCTCTCGCAGTCTGGGGCCCCTCGGGGGCCCCTTCCCCTGGCTGCTGGCACTAGTTTTCCTCTGGCACCCGGAACCCAGGCCTTCGCTCTTCGCTGGGAGGGGCCGGCACAGCGGGCGAGGGGCTTAGCTCCTCCCTTGCCACACGCGGGCCCCAGGGACGTGGCAGAAGCCGGTACAGCGGGCTTCCCTCTTTGCTCTTTGCTTGCCACGCTGGCCTTCGCTCGCTGCTCCTGCCCGGGGTCAGCCGGCTTCGCTCCATTGCTTAGTGCCTACGTATGCAAATTAACCGCCATCTTTCTTGGCAGTTAATTTGCATATCGCCCTGATTAGCCAGTGGGAAGCATAGTGAAGGTCAATTACCCTTTTTGTCTTTTATTAGATTATATTTATTTATTATTATTATTTTTTTAGAGAGAGAGAGGAAGGGAGAGAGAAATATCAATAGACTGCCTCCCATATATGCCTCAACCAGGGATTGAAACTGCAGACTTGGGTATGTGCCCTGACGGGGAATCAAACCCGAGACCTGTATACAGGATGACATCCAACCAACTGAGCCACACTGGCCAGGCCTAAACTGAAATCTTAAAGATGAGTAAGAGTGCCCTAACCAGTTGGCTCAGTGGATAGAGCGTTGGCCTACGGACTCAAGGGTCCCAGGTTCGATTCCTGTCAAGGGCATATACCTTGGTTGCAGGCACATCCCCAGTGAGGAGTGTGCAGGAGGCAGCTGATCGGTGTTTCTCTCTCATTGATGTTTCTAACTCTCTATCCCCTTCCCTTCCTCTCTGTAAAAAATCAAAAAAATATATTTTTTTAAAAAAGATGAGTAAGAGTAATCTAGGTAAACTGTGTATATAAGCATGAAGTCCAAGGGGACATGTACCAGATATAGGGAAGAACTAACAGAAAAAACTTGGAGTACCAGAATATCTAGCTTCTTAGGAAAACCAAAAGTCATCCAATATGTATGAGAGTATGGCGGGAGGAACTCTCAGGACAGAGCTCTCAGGAGCAGCAACACAGAACAAGTAGGAGAGAATAGCCAAGGCCGTGGACGGTGAGTGGACCAGAAGCAGGAGAGTGCCCTGGAGGGGTCACTGTCATGGAGGTCGAGGCGAGGCATCAGGCGGTTACCAAGGGGAGTGGGTGGCCAGCATCACAAGCTCAAAGTAAAGAGGGAAACGTGCCCAGGATTACGCAAAGAGGAAAAGAAGGAGGCGGACAAATGGGAGGAAAGCAGTTTTAACGAAGTGTCGTTGGCCCTGAAGAGAGGGAATTGCATTACACAGCAGGCTTCCCCCACCTGAGACTTCTGCCTTCAACACTGTGGCAGGTATGTAGTTAGTATGTATGCGGATAAGTACATGCATGCTCACACTTAAGTATGTGCAGGGGAGACAAAGAAAATATTAACCGTGATACTCCTTGCATGGCGGGGTGTATCTGAATAGTGAGATAATATCCAGTTTTTGTTTATTTCTTTACCAGTTTCTACATGTTATGTTTTCTATGTTGAACAGCTACTATTTTTGCAAGCATAAACAATGAAATTAATTTGTAAAGTTGACTTACACCGGGAAGGCATGATGGCAGTACCAAAGCTGCAGAGCTGGTTGCTCTATCTATGAACTAAAACCTAAGTGCAGCCTTATTTTCATGTCAGTTTATCCAAATACATTTTCCTGAATTTTCCCTTCCCTCACCTGTGACGCTTCACATGCTTAGACACCAGCGAAGGTTTTGTCTGAATAAGACACCGTTTTATGAGGCTAGAAGACATCTTCCCATTCGGGGTCATTATTGTATTGAAAAGTTGCCCTGGATTCAGACAAGCTTTGAACATATACGCAAACTGACTTTTCATTGCCTTTCCTCCCTCTATGTGCAGTAGGAATTTAAAAAATAAATTGTTAAGGTAACATTTGCCTCACTGAGTTCCAACCAAAATTCGTAAAAGGGCAGAAAACTCACAATGATCACTTGGCATTATAGGTACCCTTTTTCAGTAAGAATATTTAGAGAAAGAAAACCTCTGGCAGAAACACTTTTCAGATCTAATGAAAAGAAATAGCCTGTTAAAATTTAAGCTCTTTTGGGAAATGAACTGCTAACACACTCAGGTCACAGAAGACAGGCGGTCAGGACCCACTGACGTAAGCAGCCTCAATGCCTGATGCCCACACATACTCTCCTCCTCCCCCTTCCCCTTGGCAGATCCTCAGAGGGATGGCAGCTGGGTGATTCCTATTGGCAAACCAGAAAAATCGAAGAATTTAAGTTCCTTCCTGGAACACATCAGACACGTGATTAAAAAGGAAAGCAGAATTCTCTCTCCCTTCCTTCTCCACCCCACACACCTCCCACGGCCGGCTCAGCAGCCAGTGCCACGGCTTTCTAAGCTAATCAGGAGATCCTGCAAACTTTCCGAGGAGCAAGCTCGGGGAGACCGGATTGAGAAACAGATTCAGCTTTCCTATTTGGCATATTTTCTATCTCCTTCAACCACAGGATACATGATGTTTATGACGATTTTTAAAACAGCATAAAAGAAAAGCAGGATACCCAGTTCTATATCCCTGTGAACCCCCTATATATAAACTGATGGATGCCCCATAGCAGCCTCTGACTGTTGCTGCAACTCATAGAAAGTAATAATAATAATAACAATAATAATAAAAAGGCATTGCAGTCCTTATAGATGTTTCATAAAGAACGTTAAAGAGTATGTGTACAGTCTACGGCCATACCACCCTGAACGCGCCCGATCTCGTCTGATCTCGGAAAGAGTATGTGTACAGACGTTGTGTGTACCACCTAGATTGCACTGCCCGGCCAGAGACACTCCGTCTTCTGGTTTGTTGCCCTTGGCTCCAGGGACTGCCCTGCCCAAGGTCATGCCTCTGTTCCCAGGGACAGCCTCTTCCAATGGCTGGTCGGTGCTGCCATACAAACATCCAGCCCCCTTGCCTCAATGTGGGGCAATTCTGAAGGGCCGTTTCCGTTTCAGATGAAGCTTTGTGGAGAATGCATCATAGTTCACCTTTTCCCTCTGCTCCAACCCGTTTCCCTCACTCCCTCACAGGTGCTATTCTAAGAGCTCCGCCAATAAAATTCCTGCAAGCATATCTCCTTCAGAGAACCTGTCTCCTAAAGGATTCACTAGGGCAGGAGAGATTATTATCTGCAAATGCATGGCTTTGGGAGCCTTGCATCTCCATACCTGCTGACGTCAGGCTGGGCCGTGTCACTTTAGCACAGCAAGGTGAGAAGTGACAAATGCCACTTGCCAGCAGGAGCTGTAAGAGCCCTCAAGTAGTGCTTCTACCATCTTAGTCTTCCCTCTGCCTGTCATAGAGCATTCAGGACGGGCCCTTCAGCCTGGGCTCAGCAATGAAGAGGATACAGAGCTGAGTCAGAGGGGCCCACAATTAATATGTCATGTGAATGAAAAGTAATGTTGCTTCAAGACACGAAGATTTGGAGATTGACAGTGCAGTATAGCAGTCCAAGTGGGGTGATATAAAGAGATCCAAATTATAACCTCAAATGATACTTTTAAAAATTCCCTTTCCCTTTTTTCTTTACTGTAAATATCTCTAACATTTAGCACCTGCCATGAAACTCCTCTTTCCACCAATGAAATTGAACTGCCCAAAATGCAACTTCAATTCTCTATACCCACCTGAGCAAAACAACATTGAGAAATTAGGTCAATAGAACCTGCCTGAAAGTAGCAGGACACAAGATTAATATTCAGAAATCGGTGGTGTTCTCATACACCAATAATGAACTATCAGAAAGAGAAATTAAGAAAACAATCCCACTGATTATTGCAACAACAACAACAAAATAAAGTAGCTAGAAATAAATTTAACCAAGGAGGTAAAAGGCCTATACTTTTCAGTATTGGAAGGAAACTGAGGAAGATAGAAATAAGTGGAGCCCAATAGAACCTGGAACCATGGTAACCAGGCAGCCGCATTCTATAACTGCCCTTCCCGTCTCATTTGGACAAAGACATTGTTTCCGTGTTGTCTCCCAGTGTGCCGAAGCCTCAAGAGAGGCAGTGATGGACTCCGCCCAGAGGCCTGTGGCCCTTTGCAAGGCGGGACCCAGAGGTAACACAGGGAGGCCCAGGGAGGTTTTGTTTGGGCCAGGGCACCACTCTGACCCCATCTGAGCAACCCTATGTCCCCTCCCTGTGTGTGTGTATGTGTGTGTTTGTGTGTGTGTGTAGAAGGGGGGTGCATGTGGGGAGGGCCAGGCACAGCTTGAGTCCTCCCGACTGGCTGCCAGTCACTGTCATTGCAGAGCTCAACCCAGGTCAAGGAGGAGTAGCAGCTGGTTAACTAAGACCCCCACCCATGTCCAGCAGCGAGGGGCCGGTGAGCCACACCACTGAGGGCCTGAGCAGGCCTGAAGTGAGTGTGGCCACCTGGGGGTCTGGGGAGCCAGGGCCAGTGGATGGACTCCTCCACTGAAGCCACCCAGGCCCCATAAGCCTCCAACCTTGAAGCTACTCAGTCTCCGCCGGCAGCTCACACACGTTGACTCCAACCTGGAGCACGGTGCCCATGTTAAACAAACCTGGCCTGATGAGCTGGAGCCCAGGGAGGCAGAGCCCAAGGGTGAGGAGGTGGGGGAGGGGGGGTGGGCTGGGGGTGGAGGTGCATGTGAGCTTATGGGGAAGGGTTGGTGCAAACACACAGGGAGCACTCCAGAGACTGGCCAGGAGCAAAGACCAGCCTCAGACCACACATCTGCTGCCTGCCTGCCCGGGAAGACGTCCTGTGGTGGGTCCTGGGCTGTGGCCATGTTCTGTGTTTGGGGGACACATGGAAACACAGGCATATGGGTGACCTTTTCCTCTCAAAAATTCAGCACCAGCCCAGGAGGTGGAGGCGGCTCCTCCTGTACCACCTCAGTCCATCCTGAGGCAGACCTGGAGGCATGTCCACCTCCAGCGGTCCTGCCACCTCCGGCAGCCACTCCAGCTACAGCTGTGGAGCAGGGCTGGCCTGGGCAGCATTTGCTGATCTAACTGAGGACCCTCCATCCCTGGCTGAAGAAAGCTCTCCGGAACCTGCCCTGAGGAGCAGCAGCCTGTGGAAAATGCATCAGGGCGGCTGGGAAATATTCCTCACAACCCAAGGGCAGAGCGAGGTGTCACATCCCTGTGGTGCAGAAAACGCTGGGAAGTCGGTGCTTCTAAAGGGACACGGGGCAAACACAGGCACTTCCGAGAGGCAGGGCACCCACCAGTCCATGTCAGAGACGCCCCCCTCCCCAATGGAGACACACCCACGATCAACACTGGGGGGAGAGCACTGTCACCTTCAGACTGGCAGCTTCTGGGCTGGTGGGGGCCTGTCCGGGGACAATGTGAGGCAGCAGAGGCCCCAGCAGGTCCCCTGGGGAGAAGGGGAAGGCCCCTCCTCTGGGAGAACAGTGAGCAGGACCTGCCAAAGTCCCACAGGGGCACACCTGCACTGGCAGGGCTCCCCCTAGGAGGTTCCCCACAGAAACTCTTGCACAATTGATGTATTTTTGAGACTCCCCATCAGAGCACTGATGAAATAACTGGGAACTAGAAAACGCAAAATATGCATGGCGATGGGATGGGCTCCACCAATGCTGGTCCACATGGACGAGAGAAGCTGAGCAGCTAAAGTGGGTGCAGGCCTGAGTGGAACAGGGAAGGGATTAAGCAAAAAAAAAAAAAAAAAAATCAAACTCATAGGCACAGACAATAGTACGGTGATTACCAGAGGAAAAGGAGGATGGAGGGAGGTAGAAAATAAATGGGGGATAAACAGTGACTAAAAGGACTTGACTTTGGGTGGTGAATAGACCATACAATATGTAGATCATATATTAGAGAATTATACAGCTGAAAACCATATACATCTATTAACCATTATCATCCTAATAAATTCAATAAAAATAAAATAAAATTTCAAATGCAATTCAAGCAACATAAAAATTTAAAATACATTTTTGCACTCTTAATAGACCTTAAAGTAAGCATGATTTTGAGGATCTATGTGAGCGTGTGTGGATTTTGTAAAATCCAGCATTCTATAAAGAGTGCTGTCAAAATACTGGAGCATCATTAGTGTAAAATTTAAGTTAATGCCAAGGACACATCTAATTTTCAAATATTCTAAGTAATAAAATGTCCAACTACTACAAAAAGGAAAACAGAGGAATGAGGAGGAAATTCTGAACCTTAGATGTCGGTATACAAAGGGGAGCAGGGGAACAAGGAAAGGGAGAGGCCTACTCCCCAAAGACAGAATTCCTTAGCAGACCGTGGGAGAAGGGAGGAAGGACTGGGCACGAGTGCAGACTTAACATATTTGCATGCACCCTCATAACACACACAAGAGGGTGGGCGAAACCTATGCCAAGAAATACAACCAGAATGACCAAGTCCCAAAGTTAGCAGTAAAGTGGAACCTAATTTCTCGAACGTCTCTCATCTAGAACAGTTTGCTTCTCAACCTGACAACCCTTTCAGGCTGATGCCTGTCTGACCAGTCATGCATCTCTCAGGTGACAAAGGAGAGAATGCGTGAATAGTTTACCACTGTTAAAATCTCAGGCTATTGTGCTGTGAATATTTTCGTGTTTTGTGGTTTTTGTTTTGTTGCTGCTTACAATTATCGTTAATTTTTCATTTTTTACTGTAAGTTTTCTTTCCTTTTTGTTAAATTTTCATTTACATTTCATGTTCTTTTTTGGTTTTAAAGTGTTTGTTTATAGATTAAACATTACAATAGACATGTACCGTATATAAGAAAGGTTAAAACAGAGAATCATTTGGGGGTCTGGAATGGATAAATTCAATTTACAGTATTTCTAATGGGGAAAAAATGATTCAGTTTTTGAACAGCCTTCTGGGACGAATTAAGTTTGAAAAATGAGGTTCTACTGTATTTGAAAGGAGGAATTATGGGAAGGTTCCTTCTTCTATAGTTTTAGTTTTCTGTAATTGCGAAAGTATTTATCATGAACACATATCCTTCCATGACTAGAAGAAATCAAAGACTTTGAAAAGAGAAAAATATCCCTGAGCTACAAAACTGCTATCTGTCCCCACCCATCTCCCTGAGCTCTCCCATGGAGGTCTGGAGGCAAGCTCAGGCGATGGGGACAGAGTGGAGGGTTTTTTGTGGGTTTTTTTTTTAAAAAAGCATGTATCAAAACCAGGAAGAGGGATGAAAATGCAGTGTCAGGTAGTATGAAAAAAGATGATATTTCAGGATGATAACCATTCTGGGGCAGAGCACGTGGGCAAGAGGACAAATAGAAGACAAGGCTGAAGAAAGCCAGAGGCCGGGCTTGAAGATGTAACAGTGATGGGCAGAGGGACTCCCAGAAATTTATAACTAGTCCATGGCACTGTGGCATTCTCAAGACACTCACAGCTTTCTGTATTTGAAAGGGGAAAATCCTGGTGGAATAATCTAGAAGTTTCTACTTATTTTGTGAAAGTTGCTCTCTATCTCGAGGTTTTGCTGTCCTCTTGACGCTGGCTAGAAGTTTAATTATTAACTCAAAGACTCATTTTTTAAAATTCAAAGACAGTAATGAGAGATGACTTCCTACTGGCCCCACAGAAATCTGCATCCATTTTTTTTTCCTGAAGGAGACCCAAACATCAAAATCACGATGATGGAGACATACATTAATGAAGATCTTGTTTCTGAATCCATGTTCTATGGATAGAGTCTCCGAATCTCAGGCATGCTATGACACTGCGTCGTTTACAAGGCCTTTTCAAGTTCATTACCGCATTTAATTGATTCCTATAAACAATATTGTGACAGAGGCCTTGCCAGGTCCATGTTGCAGGTGAAATGGCCTTGAGGTGAAAGTGGGTGTGTCCACTGTAGAATGCTCTGAACTTGGTTTGTTCTGAATTTAAATTGTGGTTCTACGACTTATCAGCTGGGTAATCTGTTTAATCTCTTTGAACCTCATATTCTGAATGTTTGACAAGGGATGATGAATATGCCTAACAGGGTTTTGTAAACACTTCAGTGAGGTTATAGCCCATTATAGTGGTGGTAGGAGAGCCGTGATTATTCTACTGTTAAGTCAGAGATTTGGTCTGGCTCCTATTCTTAGGGCTTATATTTTGCCATCACGTTTCAGAAGATGATGTTATTATTTCAATATATGAGTGGATAGTGCTATACATTTTTACTTTTTAGATTACTAGGAATGAGCACTGTAAATGAGGCAAAATTTTTTCTTCTTTTGAAACGTGATTTCACTGATTTTTAGAAAGATAAAAGCATTTTTCTCTGTTATCAGATCTTTTAAAAGAGGAGAATCCCTGAATGTATTCCACTGTTAAACTCTCCCATAAAAGCGTGACTTTAATGCTTAACTAATTATTTCAAAGCTGTATTCGATTATGAAATAAACACCCTGGGGGCAAGGGTGTGATACTTCCTTTATCTTTCCACGCTAAGAACAGAACACCCTGTATTCCTACTCCACTCCAAGTAGGTGTCTGTGAAGGTTTCTTGGGTGAATTTTGAATCTTGAGTGATAATATGGCTGAATGGACCCCTCGCAGGACCAGTGTGTGGAAGCTCTGAGCTTTTTAATTTGACACAAATTAGACAATATGAAGGACTTTCCTTAATCTCCATGTGAGGCTATTTTCCTTCTCCTTCCCTTGTAGGTAAAGGTTGTTTCACAATATGGGGACGCTCTTCTGAGGCAAAAGGGTTATTAATTATTTCTCATTAATTAAAGTGGCAGAATCAGAGGGGACACGCTTTTCCTTTGAAGTTGGTCAGTTCTTTTAAGCTAGATCAGGTTTCAGAGCAATTAAAGGCACCATCGCTGAGCATACCTGTGGAAATGGACCTCTTCTCTCAGACTGTTTAAGGGTTTGGCTGATACATGAGAGGTTTTCGTAGAGGAAGTTTTCCAGTTTGTCTTTATTTTAAGGGTTCCTGGTGGGATGTTGGAGCAGAATGCACATTTGCAGTCCTCCACTCATTAGGCAAATGAAATGTTTCCATGTTTAAATTTAGCAAAAAGCAAAACAAGAACAACAACACTCCCTCCCCTCACAGGGGGCATTTGCATTCAGGGTACTAAATAGCCTTTTCATATTTGACTCAACATCCTCAAAGTTCTTATTAGGAAAGCTTGAATGTCCTTGGGTCTATTGTCAAATTTTGTTTTGTTAATCCTCACCCGAGGATATTTTTCCTTTGATTTTTAGAGAGAGCAGAAGGGAGAAGAAGAGACAGAGAGACACATCAATGTGAGAGAGGCACATCGATTGGTTGCCTCCTGCACGCACCCCAACCAGGGCTGGGGAACCTGCAATCAAGGCAAGGCATGTGCCCTTGAGCGGAATCAAACCTGGGATCCTTCAGTCTGCGGGCTGACGCTCTATCCACTGAGCCAAACCTGACAGGGCTATTGACAGATTTCTTAGTTTCATTTTTGGCTCTTTTATCATGCTACTTGTCAAAGACAAACCTTACATGTTAATTTCCCCCTGACATTATGGGGCCATGAAAGGATCATTGAATGGCCGCTGTGTGCACTGGTCCTGAGTCTGGACTGGCTTCCTCGGGGCTCTGTTCACAGGTCAGGGGATCAGGCTCTTTTCACATCAAGGATGTCACTTACATGGAAGACTGTGAAACTGGCGAAACAGGGGTTCATAGAGTACAGCTCCAAGGCTCCAATTCCTTCAAGTCTATCAATATTTCTGCTTCTGGTTTTATTTCTGAAAGAAGCACTCAGCATATCTACTTCCTTCCTATCCAACGATTTTACCTTAGCAAAAGCTGTAGGGGCCCAAAGACTACCTGGGTCTTCTCCTCCTTGTTGTAGAAGGACAGTCTGTTTCCTTGTTTCTCCTGTGTGTGTGTACCTCAGAGGCCCTTCAGACTGACCACTCCCAGTTGCCCAGTCTCTCCCCTACCCAGGAAGTGATCCATGAGGGCCTTTCCCACTCACTGCCCTCACTTACTCTCTAGAACCCTCATTCAAGTCATCCCAACAGAGTACACACTGCAATGCTTTATGTTCTCTTTTCAAACCATGATGGTGGCTCTTAACTTTTTGAAAGCCATTTACTCTACTGATTCCAAACACATTCTCCTTAAATCTGCAATGGGGGGAAATGCTAAAAATCTTCAGGTTGCATCGATGGAATACCTTTGAGTGTTGTTTGTGCTACAGACAAGATGATCTGCTTCCTGACCTCTCTATTTACAACAGTTCTGTTGACATTCATCTTCCATCTTCCTGTGAAATAAAATGCTGGGAAGAAAGCTGTGGTCCAAGGAAGGTTACTGCTGCAAGTCGACTATGTCCACAGTTTGGGGAAAACAAATCACGGGGTAAATGCTGAGGTCAAGGTGAAGGAAAAGTCAAACTAATGTCACCCATCCCAAAGGTATCTCCTGAGACGCCAGGATCAGCAGAGCTACACGATGTTTTTGCCAACATCACAGCAACAGTAGATCGAGGAGAAGAGAAATAAACTTTGTGTCTGAGACACAAAGAGCTAGAGACCAATTTTAATTGCTGGACTGTTTGGATGGGTTCAATGCCCAATTTCCCAAATTCTTCACTAAAGACTGCTTGTCTTTTCAGGGCAAGACAAACCATCCCAAGCATCACCTGGGAGCTAAGATGAATCTGTACATTCTTTCAGGTTTCCAGGTGCACCATAATTATACATAAGAAGGTCTGGTTGAACCCAGGTGACCCTAATTATCTTTATTAAAAACACAGATGGGGAGGTAACAGAAGCTAGTGTACAAGAAAAGCCTGTTCTTAGACCAGAACTATGTTTAAAGATAAACTAAGAGCTTAGAAAATTATATTTTGGTATAGTCCCCTGTATTTAATTTTCCCCCCACAAATTGAGTATCTTAAATCTCACCTGCTCTAATCCAGAAATTATTATGGGGTAGTAACTAAGGCTCTATGTCTAGGACCAAACAGAGTTTATGTTCCACATCCTATATGTACTAATTGTGGAATATTAGGCAAGTTATTTAAACTTTGTAAGCCTCAATCTCTTCACCTGTATAATGGGAATACTAAAAGTTACCTGGGAAGGCTTTTGCCATATTTTAAAAAGACAATGCATCTAAAGTGCTTAGTTCAGGGCTCAGCAGGCACTGAGCACGTAATGAGCACTCCCTATTGCTGCTGTGAATGTGGATGATAACTGTTCACTTCAGGCCAAGTGAACCCATGTGAACTGCGTCTTCAGAGTCTGTGAGTCCCCCATCTCTTTCCTTTTCACCATCTCCATTACTACTTGTTGTGACATTGAGAAGCCTTGGCACCTTCCATTTCACAGGCCATATCACTGAGGCACCCACACAATCCATGCAGCATTAACTGCTCCCCAGCCAAAAAAAAGGAGTTCAATTAGAAATGTTTAAGACTTCCCCTCCCAGAGCCAGGTTCCTTCCCAAGGATTGTCCTCTTACTTGAGCCAATAATTGTGGAAAGGGAGTTTATTAGACACCTTGGGAAACAAAATATCAACTATTGTATTTTACTTTGCTTTCTATGAACACAAAATAGCCTACATTCATTCCCTGTTTAGCTCATGACACACCTATAATGAGCCCTATGTATTTCCTTTTCTACAAATTGAGGTGGTGTCCAGCTCAACAAGGCTTAGTTCATTGTAGTTTTTCCAAGACCAAGCTGCACAATGTTCCACACACTCAGTGGTACCATATAATAAATCTGTAAGTCACAAGGTGCCCACAAAGTTATGGGAATCTGCATATGGGTTGATCTTGCCCAATCTGTGCTACTTGAATGCATGTCAAATTTTAATAGAAAAATACTTTGGGAAATGAGCCTTATATGATATGCTAGGTGTCTAGATTTCTGTTTTTTATCTTATTAGTAGGGAGCAACCTTGCCAAGTGTTACTTTGTTTAGGATTATTTCACACTATATTCTATCAGTGTCACCCAACTGAATTTTGGGAAATCCCTATGAGCTGCGTAAGTGAAGGTTCTTACAAGCAGTGTCATAGGTTCAAGTTATTTTGGCTACTGCATCCTGGTGGCTCTGCCTAAAAGGCATTCACCCGTTTCTGGG
The DNA here is from genome assembly GCF_964212035.1 of Myotis nattereri. Classification (NCBI taxonomy): domain Eukaryota; kingdom Metazoa; phylum Chordata; class Mammalia; order Chiroptera; family Vespertilionidae; genus Myotis; species Myotis nattereri. The sequence continues at coordinate 26,771,174 of NC_138087.1, read as the reverse complement.
AGGTTGTGTCTTGGACAATTACTGACTCATGGTACAGACGTGGGGATCTATAACTGAGAATCTCTCATCTTTAAAAAGAGGTCAGGAATGGGAGAAAAAAAAAAGTCTATTGAACTCCACTGTGTGTCTGACATGGTTTTAGAGACTTTTCAAATGTCATCTCGTAACACATGAGGCACTTCCTATATGCCTCGTAAGAACCCCATTGAGGGAATTCTGTAATGAACTTGAATTCATCTTCCAGCATCCCTTCCATGGAGTCACCATCTCTCACATGGGCCGTTAGCTCTGGTGAGCTGTCAAGTACCAACCCTACAGCCCTTGGGCACAGAGGTGGTTACGTGGTCCAGGCTGGACTAAGCAGGTTTCTTTGTGAGCTATGCCTGCTAGAACAGCAAGGATCTCTTTTCCCTGATTGGTTGAATAAAGACATTTCTCCTGCCACCTGCTGACAGGCATCCTCAGGATACAATAACAAACAGAGGGAAGTAGAACCGGGAGATAGAGAAAGTGTCAGACTAAGGAAGGTTATTTGAGCTCCTGGTTCTAATCTTGCCTGAAACTGAACACACTGCCATGGATCTCCCACATTCCCCCGCCCCCCACTCCCCAAATCCAGTTTATTTATGTCACGTGTAACTCAGAGTCCTAGACAAATAAAAGAGTGATTATATTCATTTTCTGAGTGAACAAACCAAGGCTCACAAAAGAACATTTTCTTGCCCCCAAAGTGGCGGGGCTGAGATTAAAATCCAGATTTTTTTTTTTGTCTCCAAAGTTTGTGCTTTTTCTATCCTGATTCCTCCCTAGAAAGTCAAGAGAAGCTGTGGGTGCCTTTCCAGATGTCTGAATTCTCCAAGAGTTGCATTATAACTGCAAAACAGACAAAGGGTCTGCTGTGGGCTTCACATTTGGTTTAAGCCAAGATGAGCCTGATCAAAAAAGCCTACTAACAAAAGGCCTTGGAATAGAACCAACCTGCCTGCACTGAGTGGCTCCAGCTTCCCACTGGGCAGCTTGGGTGAGCAGGGCGGACAAGGACCCCCAGAACACTAAATCCCAGCTGAAAGACAAATGCATGAGCTCCCTTCAGAACGAGATGAACAGAACCCTTAAGGATACACCCATGGGCAACTTCAAACATGGAGCAACAGCTCAGGCATCCTAGGATGGCGGCTAAAGGTGTACAGAGGAGTGGGGAATGGACTTCAGAGGAAATCAGGGTTGTCCTGGAGTTCCAAGTCAGAGAAAGTGTGTCAGGGTTCTTGGTAGAGTGAGAGATCCTGGAAAACACTAGCTACAGTAGCTTGTCTAGGAATTGTCTGCAACCATGGACAGCACTGGAAGTACTCATGATCATACTGATCATTCCATCCATCATTCCATCCATCCATCCATCCATCCATCCATCCATCCATCCATCCATCCCCTTCCTCAGCAAACATTAAGTGGGCACCTATTATCTGTCAAACTTTGAGCTGAGCACTGGGAATTCAGCCAGTAAGACTGGTTTTATAGTTGGAGACCATGTGTGGCAGTCATTGGCAATTGTGTGACTATGTGTATGTGTGCGTGTGTATATCTCTGTGGAGAGGGAGGGAGGGAGGGAGGGAGGGAGAGGGAGAGAGAGAGAGAGAGAGAGAGAGAGAGAGAGAGAGAGAGAGAGAGAGAGAGAGAGAGGAGGGAAGACAAAGTGAAAGACAGATCTGGAGTGTTGATACTGAGGATGCTAGTATAGATTTATTTTCTTCTAGGCTTCCATCTACGTGACAAATACTCCTCCTGGAAGGAGTAAAGCCTGATTTAACCACACCTGTGTAAGTAGAAATTCTGATGGCTAGCAGAGAGCCTTGGGATGAGGACCCAATGAAAGGAGTAAAAGAGCTTCTGAAATGGGAGCTGGGAAGGTTGTCAAAGTCAGTTGCGCTGCTGTGCTCCTGTATCCCTGGCTTGCATGAGGCATTCAGCCTGGGCCCAGTACAATTACTGGCACAGGGAGGCAGAAGTAGTCAACTCTCAATGGGTAACTAATTGGTGAGTAACATTATATGGCACTGTACGGACTATAAAATGGTTTTCATGCACATGAGCTCACCTGATCTCTCTCTATAGCAACGTGGAGAGGCAGCTCTGATTAACGTATGTTTTAGATGTGGAAAATGAGGCTCATGGAACTGACTTGCCTAAGCTCACACATCCTGAAACATGGCAGGAATGGCACCTGAGCCCCAGTCTTTTGGGTGCAAAGCTCATGTCTTCCAGCTAACTGCACGCATTACTTCTGCTCCAACCCAGGAGGCTCTGCCATGAGAACCTGCTGAGAATGAGTTTAATTAACCATCAGAGAGCTATTCAGGTGGCACAGTTCCTCTTTGAAGAAGAATCCTAGCCTCAGGCAGTGTATCCCAACAGCCTTGAAAGAGCATGATTGCTCTTTACTCACCCACTAATTTGGTTAATGAGCATTTCCTTGAAGAGAAGCCATTCAACTGAGATAACACGTAAACCTCCCAGCTCAGAGCCAGTCACACAGTAGGCAATTATTGCTAAATGCAAGATCTGGACCCTGCCTGCCTCTCCAGCAATATTTCACACCACTCTTCGCTAGTGACACTGGTCTGCTTTAAATTCCTGCAGCACGTTGTAGTAATATGTATAGGTACTAGCAGGACCCCAGTATAACAGATGAGAAAACGGAGGCATAGAGAGGGTAAGTAACTTGTCTAAGGTCACACAGCAAGTCAGTGGGCAGTGAGGACTCTAACTCAGAAAGTCCTGCTTCACAGCCTACCTCCCACCACACTGACTTCTCCAAGACATTCAGTGAACAAATAGTGGAGAACATTCCAGCCAGAGACAGGAACGTGTGTTCACTTCCCAGTGCTGTGAGGCTCACATGAATTTATAATTTTTTAAAAATTAGAAGACGACTGGCTCAATTAACATTAGCCCTCATTATTATTCACGCAGAGTTCACATCAAGAACCAGATCCTCGGGGAAACTTCTTGGCTCCCACCCTGGATCCGTTCCCCTTATCACACCTTTTTGTAAAAGGTCATACTATCCTTTAGAGCACTTACCTGTTTGTAATTATATACCCACTTTTTTTGTTTTAATATTTTTATTCTGTATTTCGGTGCCCAACCCCAGCAAAAAAAAAAAAAAAAAAAAACAACAACAACAAAAAAACAACCAACCAAACACACACACACAAAAATCCCAACTTAATAAGTATTTCTTGAATGAATGGATGAGTGAATGAAACATTCCTTGCCGCCCTAGAGTCCTACATTTTTCTTCTCTTGGTGGGAGGAGAATTTGCGTCTTTGTTTCTCCTCATGCCATCCCGGACTCTCACGCGTTTCCCACAGCTAATCTGCATGGTGCTTACAGGTGCCTCCTGAAAGCCGCCTACTCCCCGGCTTCTAAACCCAGCTAAGCGCTGTCTTTGAAATGTCAGCCTCTCCCGTTAAGCCTCTTTCTCCAAAGAAGTGAGAAATTCAGACAAGGAAAGTTTTCAGTTCCTCTCCTCAACATGCCAACTGCATAATGAGTCTGTGGGATTGAGTTTATTTCCAAATTTAGACCCACTCAGAGCACAATGGAGCTTCTAAACTCATCCCAGTGGATCTCAAACCCACTTCTGACTTTTAAAGATGACGTATTTTTTCTGGGTTTTGATGAGTGGTGAGCAGGAACAGAAAGTCCCAGAAAACATAGTGGTGTAGTTTCTGCGCGTCGTGTCCTTTTTCCCTCTTGTCCAGATGTGGTTCTTTAGGAACTTCACACTCTTTCTGCTCCTCTTTTCCACTCTCTCTTTAGAGACAAAAATTTCCTTTGCCTCTCAAAGAAGCCATTTTATTTGTGGCTGCTCATAAAATGAAGACTCCAATGCCTTCAGACTCACCTTTTTTTTTTTTTTTTTTTTTTTACTTTCTTGACATAGAGTTTCTTAAGTCACCTGTGCCCTTTGCTACCTAATCTTAGCATTTTGATTTTCTTTCTTTTAAAATCACTTTTAACCACCAGCATGAGTAAGTAGGTGCTTTGTTACCTTGGTCTTCCTATCTGTAAAATTGGCTACCCCCACCTTACTGGTTACCTGTGAGCATTAAACATGAGATAATGGATTTGCAGCAGTTTTAAAGGGGGCGTGTCTTTGTTTCTGGTGAAGCTCCAAAGACAAGAACAAAGATGAGAGCAAGGACTCCCTCATTCTAAGCAGAGATATTGAACCAACTGAACAGGACTTTCCCCAAATCCTCTCTGCCCTTGAGCCTCACTGCCCACTGCATTGGTGCATTAGGAGGCATCCAACTGTCTCAGAAAAACCACAGAGGAATGAGCCACAGAGGACACCAAGCCCAGATTACAGTAGCGTCAGGGACATCACTGTCCCTCGTCCTCCCCACCCCCACCATGGAAGAGACAGAGGCTGCTGAGCGAGTAGGCCAGGATGAGAGGGAAAATAAGATGGAGGAATAATTACGAAATAGCAGGACCACCTTGCCTCACCGCTTTCTCATCGCTGCTCTACAGGGTTCATGAATCAGTCCTGTGCTGCCCAGGAAGAGAAACTTTGAATTGGATTAGAAATCGACATTTCGATATTGAAACACACTGACAATCCGAATACAGTTCCTTATTCACAACCCTCAAGGCCAGGTGGATTTCAGATGCCATTTATGATTTTTAGGAAGGGCATGTCCTGTTATCAGTGGGTGTAGGACAGCACCCCATAATCAAACAGGCTAATAAATTGTTATCCACACAAGGTGGCTGTATGTAATGACAATAAACACCTCACATCAGTTTATGTCAGGTTTGTTCGCCAAATGACTTTGTAGAAAACTTCAAAATCATTCCCATGTTTAGTGCTTTGGGGGCTTCAGAATTGCAGATAAGGGACTGAGGGAAGGCTCCTGGAAATGAGAATGTTTACTGATGCCTGAAAGTGACCTGAGAAGCTAAAGCATCTGCCCCAAATATCCTCTATGTCTAGAGGCAGGAAATGTAACAGAGTAAGATGGCATGAGAGTGGTGCCAAACTCTTCTGTTCGAACCCCATCAAATTCCATTCTGGCAGAAAATCAGTTCCTTAGGAGATGTCTCTGGATGTTGCCTGTGTATTTTGCACACAACCGGTGATTAATAAATGTTAGCTCTCCTCCCTCTTCCTCTACTTCAGGGGTCCTCAAACTTTTTAAACAGGGGGCCAGTTCACTGTCCCTCAGACCATTGGAGGCTGGACTATAGTTTTAAAAAAAACTATGAACAAATTCCTATGCACACTGCACATATCTTATTTTGAAGTAAAAAAACAAAACGGGAACAAATACAATATTTGTATTTGCATGTGGCCCGCGGGCCGTAGTTTGAGGACCCCTGCTCTACTTCGTCAGCAATGCTGGTGGACAGTCCACATCTTTCCCGGATGGGAAGCACAGTGAAGCTTGTGCTGCAGCATTCACTTTGCTCAGGCCTTTTCCAAAGATGCAGGGCAGAGGCAGTAACTGGAGAAGGAACATGAAGCACTGTCCAGACTAGGGCCACCACCTGAGACCTGGGCCAGGGGCTGCTGTTGGGGCAGGTGAACTACCGACACAAACCTCACATGCCCCACCCCTGGCCCCATGGCCATCTGCCCCTGGTGGGGCTCTTCAAAAAATCTGGATTCTGTATTTGTCCCCCAAAAGAATTAGTAGGTTTGGCTAGTCTGGTCTCTTCCTGAAGTCCCTTTACCCCATCTCTAGGACCTGGTGGGCAGAAGGGTGTGGCTGGGGGAGGGGGCACGGGGAGCAGCAGGACATTTGCAGTGGAGATGGACCAGCTACAGCAGCCCCCATGGGTGGCCAGGCCTGAGAATCAACAGGCTCCAATTCCTCAAGGGCTGACCCCTGATGCCCACCAAGAAAGACTACCTGAGCCAGAAACCACAGAGGAAGTTGTAGATTTGTTAGTGAAAACAAGTTGTAAAGCTGAAACTTCTCTATAGGGTAAATAACATTTTTAGCAACACCGCTAGAATCTTGGATTATCTATTACCTCCATAGAAAACTATTAGAAAACTGCTATTATACAAAGAGGCAATATGGAATACTCAGCCACATATGAAGAAAAAGTCTTATTGAAACATGCATGCCAGGCAAAACCAAGACATTATATTTTTCTGGATTTTTGTGAGGTTTGTGATATATACCAACAAAAAGTTTATGATTTGGTATAGTTTATTATTCTATTCAAAACAATTATTGAGGTTCATATTTAATTTTGTTGTAATATTTTATTCTATTATTAAGATTTTATTATACACTAGAGGCCTGGTGCATGAAATTCGTGCACGGGAGGGAGGGTCCCCTCAGCCCAGCCTGCACCCTCTCCAATCCGGGACCCCTTGGGGGATGTCCAACTGCCCGTTTAGGCCTGATCTAGGATTGGGCCTAAACCGGCAGTTGGACATTCCTCCCACCAGTGGTTCTCAACCTTCCTAATGCCGTGATCCTATAATACAGTCCCTCATGTTGTGGTGACCTCCAATTTCATTGTTACAAATTGAACATAATTAAAGCATAGTGATAAATCACAAAAACAATATGTAATTATATATGTGTTTTCCCATGGTCTTAGGCGACCCCTGTGAAAGGGTCATTCGACCCCCAAAGGGGTTGTGACACAAAGGTTGAGAAGTGCTGCCTCTCACAATCCAGGACCACTGGCTCCTAACTGCTTACCTGACTGCCTGCCTGATCACCCCCACCTGCCCCCACTGCTGGACTGGTTGCCCCATGCAACCTGCTGCTCAGTCATTTGGTCGCCCCTCACTAACCGCCCTGCCGCCCTGGTCGCCCCATGCAGCTTGTTCGGTTGTCCATTTGATTGTTTTGGTTGCGACAGTCACTTAGGCATATATATATATATATATATATATATATATATATATATATATATATAGAGAGAGAGAGAGAGAGAGAGAGAGAGAGAGAGAGAGATATTTATAAAGGGCCCCAAACTATGTGAGTTTCAGATCCTATGAACTGAATGCACCTGACTTCCCACTTTATGTCACTTGTCACATAAACCTTGCAGTTTTACTTTGATCATTTCTATGTTGGTTGGGGAAAGAGAGATAGCCTGAAAAGGGGGAAGGGAGTTGTATTTGAAGATTCACCCTCTGAAGTGCATGAGCCCGCTGCTCATAAGGAAGATCTGGCATGCCAGCCATGCACGTGCTCAGGAGGATGGAAAGGGTTGCCTGAGTCCAGACCTTGGGAGAAGAGCACCTTGTCTCTCAAAGAAAGAGGAGGGGGGACAGGCTGTGGCATGAGGTTCAATGGTCATGTCTCCCAGGTCTTTCCTGAAAGGAAATGGGCAATAATTCCACAGTGGGTAACAATGGGGGCTTGATAAGGAAAATAGGAGACATAATCAGAAGGCATTCTTTTGGGGGAAACTGTTAAGAAAAATAAACATGGAGAGATGCTAGAAGCACATGTTTATTGCAATTATTAATATGCACATTGGGTTTATTCTAAATAGCCTCACCCTTACCATTTCCTGTTTTCCCTGCTCACTCTCTACCCAGAAATCATGAAGGTTTCAAAGTAAAACAACATTTTCACTGAATTTTTCTGTCACATGAGGGAAAGTAGGTGAGGATGCTTAGATGAAAGGAGAGAAGGGACGTGTTTTCTGGAAAGGTGGGTTGGAGGGGTAGTTGCTGATAAGAAGGAATGCACATGGGTTTCTTAGGTTTTGCGGAGAGAGAGAAGAAAGAGGCTAGAGTTCTAAAACTGATTAGATGGAGGCGAGAGAATAAGGAACCATCAAAACCAGGTAGGGCACGCCATCTCAACAGACCAATGGTCCAAAGGAGGACCTGCCACCCACACACGATTCCTGGGGAAGCGGCCTCCATCACACAGCTGCTTGCATAAGAAACGGACAGGTGACAAAATGTTCTTCTCTTCGTGACCCAAGGTAGGCACAGGAATCCAAAGAGTTTGGCATAATGCGTGTAATGCTTATGTGGTAAAGCTGTGATCACTCGCAGGTGGGGCAGTAGGTGAGCACATCGGACATGGGCGGGATTGTCTGCCCAGAACTTCCTCCCTCATTTCTCCTGGAAAATGCCCCTCCTCATCCACAAATTTCATTTTGGGAAATGTCATCGTATTATGTCACCTCATCCTTTTGGAAACTGTTGATTGGTCTAAGGGTGAGGGTCTGAGCCAAGCTAGTCTAACCAGAATCCTTCCCAGGGGCTTCAATAAAATCTAGAACCAACAAAAGCAGTTTCTCTTGGATGAGGAGAGGTGTATGATAAATGTCCGGGAAGCACTGGGTCCTGGGTCCCATCTCGCAGAGAAATGCTCTCTGCAGCCAGTGGGAATGAAGTGAACACACGGTAGCCAGCATGTGAGCCACAGCGGGTGGTAGGCACCTGGCCTCTGGTTGCAGCGTGGCCCAGCTACGTACCTCTCCCTCCTACACTGCAGCAGCTCTTCCGCATTTCCTTGGACTCTACCACCCAATAAGGCCCCCTTTTGTCTGCTTTGGGTCACTAGGAACCAAAAGGGTACCTACCGTCTAACATGCAGCTTAATTAAAATATTTGATGAACTGAGAGTTGAAACCTCTTTGCATCAACCCTGTTCACAAACTAAAGCTTATGAGTTTGGTTTCCTGCCTTAAAGCGAGAAAGACAGTGAATGCAATGACTCTTTCTTTGGTGAGTTAACATTTCCTCAGGGTCGGTATTCATCACATCAGTTATTTAGAGCAGTGAGGATGAAGGTGTAAGTAACACATATGCTGACCCCAGGAAACAGAAGAGATATTGCTTAAAAGAAATGTTTCAAAGGAGTTGTTTTCTTGAAATGAGTTGATTCATTCAGCCAGCGTTCTACCTTACTCAGTGCTGGACACTGTCCTTAGTGCGGGGGACGTTACTGAGCAGCAAAACAGACCGTGCGTAGCTTATACCCTAGTCTCTTTCTCTTACAGGAACCTTCTGGATAATTTAGAATGCCAGCTAGCAGGGTGATCATTAATTTGGAAGCATAGGCACCTTTGCCAGTGGACAACCACACCTGTGCTACAGAAGGTGAATGACAGTCTGCCTCCACCCACTCTTCCCACCCAAGACAATATGGCAAAAATTAGTTCCTTATGGCCTATCGCTGAAGAACATACCATTGAGCCATTTCTTGCCTCTGCTAAACTGGGCTCCAGTTCATCAAAAATTCAATGGTAAGAACATACTTCCCACCTCCTAATTTCTCCGGTACATCCTGAAGCATACTGTTTTCAATGCCACTGATGCCACTATCACAGGCCAGGAAAAGTCTACTTGGCAAATTCCAAATACAACCTGCACTACGTAGGGAATAAATGCATCAGCAGTACTCCCCACCCCCCTCCTTTGCAATGTATTTCCTTGGGTCCAATCTGGAAGTCATTCTGTTGCCAAAAAGCCAAGGGCTGATGAAACAGCCCTCCCACTGCTGAAGCACCAGGGCGCAATGGAGAAGGAGAAGAGTTGAAGACAGCAAGTCACAGGACCCAGCTCACACTGAAAACAGCTCTTCCTGGTAAAAAACAATCGCAGGGGCAGACTGTTTTTTTCTAAACAATGGAGCTAATAACATTCATTTTACACCTGAGATATGATTGGTTGGAGCTTAAGACTTTGAATTCTCTTCAATTAGCAAAAAAAAAAGCTCTGATGGAAGAAAGCAATACCGTATCCTAGTGCGGACAGACATGCCCTGGGAAAAACCACAGAGGGAACAGGAAAAGAGCAGGAAGGTGACCAATGAGAAACCAGAAATCCACCCCAGCTACATGAGAGACACTTTTCTTTGATGCTGTTGACTAAAGTGTGAGTTTGAGCTTGTCACAAAAGTTCCGTTTATTTTAAAACAGAGTCTTAGAAAAGAAATTGAGTATTAATATAGAACCACAGATGTAGTACTTGTAGCTCTTTTGCATAAAATCCTATATAATAAAAGCATAATATGTAAATCAACTGAATGGTGGAACGTCTGGTCGCTATGACATGCACTAACCACGAAGGGGCACAGACACTCAACGCAGGAGCTGCCCCCTGGTGGTCAGTGTGCTCCCACAGGGGAAGCGCCGCTCAGCCAGAAGCCTGGCTGGCAAGCGCCGGAGCCTCTCCCACCTCTGCTGCAGGTGGGCGGTAAGGAGCGAGGGGTCCTGGACAGCGAGAGGATATAGGCCGGGCTGAGGGACCCCTTCGCCCCCCAGTGCACAAATCTCGTGCACCGGGCCTCTAGTGTGTGTCATAACTGCAGAAGAAACTGTATAGATTTCATTCCATAGAGTGAGCTATTCTCTAAATGCAGATCCATTTTCAAGTAAGTCTTGTTCAAAGGCAGTTAAAAGACAAAGATATTTTTCCTCATTGTGTAAACCTGAAGAACTCAGAAAAGCACTATAAAACAAAAATCACATTTGATCCCACTGTTGAGAGATAACCACGGTTAAATATTTGGTGTGCAGCTTTTCAGCCGTTGTTTCTTCTTAGTGATGCTACTGCAATACTGAATTCTATTCTTTTCTTCTCCCGTGTTGGAAGTCCATGGCATTAATATTTCAGATGATTCCAGCTTTGACAAAGCTGCTTCAGTTCCTTGTAACTAAATTTGTGCCATCCACAATCATTTCCTCAATGAATTGCTGTCCAAAGATGTGCCTGTTTTAAAGGGTTTTTTTAATTTTATTTATAAATATCTCCTATTTGTTCTCCAGTTTGTGTTGTGCCTACCAATCTATCCTCCCAACATCAATGTTTGAACGGGCCTTTTTCTCCCTCCAGTACTAGGAATCATCCATTTTCACCAGTTACACAGGAGAAAAATGTTGCCTACTGATTAAAGTTGAATTTCTCTGAATGCCAGTAAAGATTTTCCAATATATTCACAGGCCTTCTAAATTTCTTTGTGTGTGTGTGTGTGTGTGTGTGTTGTATTGCTTCTTTATATTTTTTCATATTTTTTGAGTATTTTAAAATGAATTATGTTATATAGAAATCTTTATGATCCTTTCTATTACACAAAATCTTTATTCATGTTTTAATCAATATATAAATTATGTTTGTTAAATATACGCATATTATGTAATTATATATTTATAACATTATATGGTTATATAATATATTTATGTAATATAAATGTATTGTTTATATATTTCAGAAAGTTTATAGGTAATATAAATATTTTATATGATCAAGATTATTGACTGTCCATTATGCATCTGTCTTTATGATATGCTTAGACAAATATTCCAATTTTTTCTTGCTATTTTATAGTTCTTTTTACTTTAATCATTAATGTTTTCTTTTAGTGTATGGTATAAATATTTGGGTGCAACTAATAAATGTTTTCAAATACTTGCTAGTTGTCCCATCTCTATCTATCTAATGTAGTCTAAATTTCCCCATTGACCTAAAAGGTCCTTTTGTCACATAATTAAAAATATATAATATACACCCTAACTGGTTTGGATCAGTGGATAGAGCGTCGGCCTGCGGACTGAAGGGTCCCAGGTTCGATTCCAGTCAAGGGCATGTACCTTGGTTGCGGGCACATCCCCAGCAGGAGGTGTATAAGAGGTAGCTGATCGATGTTTCTCATCGATGTTTCTAACTCTCTATCCCTCTCCCTTCCCCTCTGTAAAAAAATCAATAAACTATATTTTAAAATATATATATATATATATATATATATAATATTATTATATAATAATAGTAAACACTTAGTGAGTGCTTATTGTATACCAATTTCTGGGTATTTTGTAAACATTATTTCATCACTTCATGTTAACTCTGAAGTATTAAGATTATTTCTACTTTGTATAAGTAGAAGTAGGTTATTCCTCTGTTTATACACAAAGAATATTTATACACAAGTTAAATGACTTGCCCAAGACCACACAGGCAATAGGAGGCAGAGTTGAAATTAGAATTCACTAAGTAGGACCACTGAAACCTACACCCCTCGCCACTGTGCTGCACTGCTTCACATGCATTCTGAATACTGCATGTGCTTCGGTTCTGATTCTGAGATTTTTATTCTATTAACTGGCTGTCTGGTTTTTTTTATTACTCTAGAAACATAAATGCTTTTTAAATTATAAACTTATAATATATTTTAACAAATGAGAATATTTTCTTTTTCTTGGATCTTCTTGATGGTTCCTTTTACCACATAAACTTTAGTTTCTCTTTGTCATTTAATTTATTGGGGTGACATTGGTTAACAAGATTATACAGGTTTCCGGTGCACAATTCCGCAACACATCACCTGCTGACTATACGGTGTGTTCACCACCCCAAATCAAGGAGTAAACAATAAGATTCTCTATAATCAAGTCTATGAGAGCTTCTCAGTAGAAATTGCACTTACCTTCATATACACCCTGTGTGCTACTTGTTTAGCTTATTCCTAATTATTTCATGTGTGTGTGACACAATTGTGAATGGAATTTCTTCCCATTATGTTTTCTAACTCAATATTTCCCAAGATGTCCTCTGAGGAGCAATAATCCTAAATGATCAGTAAAAGGCCCCATGGTTCAATAAGAAAGTTTTTTCAAACCCTATGTATATGTGACTGGTGAAACTCCTAGAGAAGGTCATGGTATGAAATGTTTCCCAAGAAGTTTAATTTTGGCATAGGAACTTAATTTTGAGGAACATTTTTAGGTTTCACCAGGTTATATTATACAGAACACACTCTAGGAAACTTTCTCTAGAGTGTCATTATTATGATTTTTTACTATTTCTTTGAGATAGATATTGATATTAATGTTAATAAAATATCCTCATATTTCTATTTATATCTTTGTTGTCATGTATCTAGATAACTATAAGGGTTTTTTTCTTCTTTTGAACTATTGATGTAATGGATTAAACATAGAAATCTAAACATCAAACTAACCCCAAATCTCTATAGAAAAAAAAGTACGTTATTCACCAATTTATTATGCTTTTAATATAGTGCTGGATTCAGTATACTAATATTTTACTTAGCTTCTGGCATCACTGCTTATAATTTAAGTTGGAGTAAATTTTCTCCTATCTTCCCTCCTGTTTTTTTTCCCCTTCTACCTTCCCTCTTTCTCTTCCTCCATCTCTACTTTCTTTCCTCTTTCTGTCATGTTTTAGAATTAGAGAGGCTAGCTTTGTAAAATGAATTGAATAGCCTTCCATATTTGTTTATGCTCCTGACATAAACAAAATTCTTTGAAATTTTGAAAGAATTTCCCCATAAGTCAAGTGCTACAAAGTTTTCTGTTGTTTTGTTGTTGTTTTTTAGAGAAAATTCTATGTTAAATTTTGAAAGGAGTTTCATGATGATATGACTGCTGAGGTTGTACACGTCTAAAGCCAATGTTTGGTAGCTTATATATTCCTTACAGAACATCTACTCCATCTAGATTTTCATATACGCCCGCACAGAGATACATTCCTTTTATTTTTGAAATACTTCTTGCTTAACCCTACCTTTACATATTTATTAGTTTTCTCTTTTTTTTTCCTCTCAAGGGAACAACTATTTTTTCTCCTATTATTCTTTTCTAAATCATTAATTTTTTTCTTTAAAGAAAGAAAACTTACGTTCCCACTCTCCTTAGGTTTATTTTGTTGTTTCATCCCCATCATCTTATGTACAGGCTTAATTCACGTATTTTCATTTTATTTTTTCAAATATATTTTTGTTGATTTCACTGAGGCAGGAAGAGATAGAAACATCGATGAGAGAGAATCACTGATTGGCTGCTTTCTGCATGCCCCCTACTGGGGATCAAGCCCACAACCCAGGCAGGTGTCCTGATCAGGAATTGAACCTCGACCTCCTGGTTCATGGGTCAACATTCAACCACTGAGCCATGCCAGCCAGACTATTTTCATTTTAAATAAAAATAGACATGAAAAATAATGAAAAGCCATAGTTTTTATTTAATTATAATGTTGACAAAATTCTATAAGTTCTGATACTAACTATAACACACTGGTGAAAAATGCCAACTCTGCAGACAGGTTATTTTATCTCAAACCCAGCTAGCTCCCTTACTTATTCTCTGTGTGGCCTTGAGAAAGTTACTTGACCTCTCTGTGCCTCAGTTTAAGTGTAAAAGGAAGCTGAAAATTCTTCAGGGTTTTTGAGAGAATTAAATGGGATAATACATATAAGCTAATTATAATCGACACATAGTAAGTTGAATGAGTATTATGAGAGAGTGAGAGAGTGAGAGAGTGAGAGAGAGAGAGAGAGAGAGAGAGAGAGAGAGAGAGAGAGAGAGAAGCACCAATGACGGGAATCAAGCCTGCAACCCTCGCCATGTGCCTTAATTGGGAATCGAACTGTGACCTCCTGGTTCATAGGTCAATGCTCAACCACTGAGCCATGCCAGCCAGGCACTACCTTTTATTTTCTTAAAAATCTGTATTTTTAGTGGGAATCCTGTGCATCTGTAATTCAGTCTTTAATGACTTTTTATTAATTACTAGTTTCATTATACCACAGCTAGAGAATTTGGCCTATGAAAAATTGATGACAGTGTAGCTTTTATAGTAGATAATTGAGGAAGGTAATTGCATGTATTGGACATTATTAGACTTTGTACTGATGTGGCATTTGTTTTCAGAACTCTAATATGGGAATGCAGGACTCTGATACCTGTTGTTCCGTTATCCAATTCTGTAATTCCTCCACTAAGATGCTAAACTAAAATTTCTTATTATGTATCTTATCTTTCAAGTATACACACACACACAATATCCCCCAACTTCCTGGGTTTGCACACCTGCTTGGCTCTCTTCCAAAAAGTAGTTTACAGAAAACAGGAGAAAGACATTGTGGAATTACTTAAGTACTAAAGATATTCCTAGGTTCATTTTTGAGGAAGAAATGGCTTTCCCACAAGGTCGTTTTTTTGTTGTTGTTTTGTTTTGTTTTTGTTAATCCTCACCTGAGGATATTTTTCCATTGATTTTTTAGAGGGAGTGGAAGAGAGAGGGAAAGGCAAAGAGAAACATCGATGTAAGAGAAACACATTGATTGGTTGCCTCCTGCACGCACCCTGACCAGGGCCTGGGCCAGAGAGGAGCCTGTAACCAAGGTACATGCCCTTGACCGGAATCACACCTGGGACCCTTTGATCCGCAGGCCAACGTTCTAAGGCCCCCACAGAGTTTTTAAGAAACTTAACAAAGAAGGTCTCTAAAGCTAATTCCAGGATGCATTTCTCATGAAAAATACCTTAAAACTGGTATGGGGGGGTAACTGAGGAGATATGGGTCAACACTTAGTATCCATTTCCTTTAAGACAGGGCTGACATCCTCTACTCTGAGGTGTGCTCAAAGGTCGTCCTGAGCTAAAATATCCTTTCTATTATCTCCTTGGCTCTTTTCCTAAAGACACTCATTTTTAACTGCCTGGGGTCTCCCCTCAGGCAACGAATCCGAATGTCAGTGGAGAAGGGGCTCGGGCATTTTTTAGATGATCTTCAGATGGTTCTAAGGCCATGGCTAGGTTACGACATTATCTCCTGAGTCATAGTTAAGGCAATGGCATATTTAAGACACTGCACACACTCCTAGCCATTAGCTTTGCATCATCTTCCAGTTTAGACAAGAACCAAGAGAACAGGCTATGGCACAGATACAGTTGGGAAGATTCAGTGAAACTTGGAGTCTGGAAATTCAGTCAGAGGACAGAACTGCACAGTGAAGGAAGGTGTGAAAGCCAATGAGCAGCTGCCACTAAAGTGGGCACTTGGGGGACAGGGGAAGAACCTGGGGACAGCAGCAGGTGGAGGAAGTGGGTTGCAAGCAGACATGGGGAAAGGGAGCTGGTATCTTTGCAGGGCCAATGGACAGGGCACTGCGCTAAACCTTCCGTCGATGATGAGCTCACTCGATTCTCATAACCACCCTCTAAAACGGGAGCTATTTTCCCACGTGGAAAATGAGGAAATTGAGACAGCCATTAAGTAACTTTCCACCAACACAGTAGGTGAGGCGGGTTTGAATCCACACTCGTGCCTCTACGCACAGATTATCCAGTGTGGTGCTAGGGATCCTACCTTCTACGGACCTCTGGGGAGCAGGAAAGTAGTTGTCACAAGTTCTCAGTGTGAGACGTATGCCCCCAAATGTTTGAGACCCGGTGTCCTAGACACCAGCCTCTCTCAAACTGTAAGGAGTCAATGCGTTTCCTGGGGAGCACGTACAACTGCAGATTCTGACTCAGTGGGTCTAGGGTGGGACCTGAGACTCTGCATGTGCAACAAGCTTCCAGATGATGCCAGGGCTGCTGCTCCCCAGACCACTGCTTGAGTAACGAGCTCCCATACCAGGCTGCCCAGACCCTCATCCACTCTGAGGCCAACGCCTGAGCCACCGTCAGGCTTCTGCGAGCAGCTTGGCTAGCCTGGACACTCAAAGTCATGTCTGCTAATGGCTGCTCCACTGGCTTCCCACCAGGCGAGCGGGCTCAGCTTGCTCATCTGTCAGAAGGAAAAGCCAAAGCCATTGGCCCGCACCTGCTCTGAGCCCTCAGGAAGGCAACGCTGAATTTAGCCCCGCAGCAGCAGCAGCCGAGCTGTGGAGAGACAGGATTTACAGACAATTGCTTGCAACCCCAGCCCAGCACAGGCCCCAGCACCCGGCCTGTAAACAATGCTGTTTATGCCAAATGGCCGGGCCTGGGAAACTGCAAGGAAAACAGCTCACCACCAGCAGGTGGGGGCTGGGATCTTTTTATTATTTTTGATTTTTTAACAGTACATCATTGGGGATCTATTACCGTGACACTTAGATTTTTCCCGGTGTGTGGGCTTCATGGGAGTATTTCAGAAATACTTGGAAATTTAATTCTGTTATCTTCTCTCCTTGATCATAGAAACAAAAGCACTGACCAGTAACTTGTTACTCCATGAGGGAAAGAAATGGTGTTTCTCCCTTATCTTAAAAAGAGGCTTGGCTCAGTCTAAAAAAATTAATCACCTGCCTTTTACACATTTAAGCTCCCTGGCATTGCACGGAAATTATTTGTTCCACACTTGAATCAGGCATAAGCAAGTCCATACGCCTGGTCTTTAATCTCTCTTCGTTTTCTTCTAATTAGATGCAATCTTTTTCCAATACTCTAATTAATACTTGCACGTTAAATATTAGGCCTTGTAAGAGAAAAATCATCTGTAATATAGTCGCATCAAGCCAAACAGGATTTTCAAGCCCTTGCCCTTAATCTTTCTTTCAATTTTCTGCTATTTAGAAACAATTCCCCCCCCCCCAAACACTCTAATGAATGCAAATGATATTCGTGATTAGTTAGTATTATGCTAATCTGAGCCTGGAATTTACCTAAATCTGCATGGTGTTGTCTGAGCACCAGATTGCTTTGGGTTTCTGAGGAAAATTACATTAGCCTGCCAGATGTACAAAACATGATAGAGTAGAAATCTGAGCAAATAATCAAGATTACATTAGTTTTGTTTCTTAATGAACAACTGTTGGCATCAGGGATTACAGACAAATTATGGTTTTCCTCTCTGAGCTCAAGCAGCTAGGCAGCTGTTGTGAAGGTCCCCTTTTCCTGACTACCCCTAAATAGATTGCGAGCCACTAGGGCAGGGGAAAAGCAGCTAAAATTTCACATAATTTAATTTGTTCCATTACGAAGTAATCATCACTC
This sequence comes from Myotis nattereri, assembly GCF_964212035.1. NCBI lineage: Eukaryota > Metazoa > Chordata > Mammalia > Chiroptera > Vespertilionidae > Myotis > Myotis nattereri. Next base: position 26,753,446 of record NC_138087.1, on the reverse strand, counting down.
CGAGGCCCCACAGCTAACCTCCAAGTTCCCCCACCCCACCCACCCACCCACCTCTCTCTGGAATGCGGGAGCGACTCAAGTGAGTGTCTGGAGCAGAAACTCAATGTGTTTTTCTTCTCTCCAGGCTTGGAGGGCTGTGGGTTACATGCCTCCAAGGCGGACCTGTGTTCTGTACCCTTCGGGCCACTTGCCAAAAGGGTGCCTGCCTAATTCCTGCTACTTGGGTGACACAGATGGAATGCTGCTGATAAGGATTATGTAGGTAACACAGTACATCTGGCTGCAGTCTAACAGGCTGGGTAAACCAGAAACTTGCAGAACAGCAGCCATCTGAGCTTAGACCCTTGTCCTCTGTTATCTGATCGCCGTCTGTGAAGTTTTACTATAATGAAATCCTTGTCCTGCTGTGGCTATGCGGAGTGTGGCATGGCGATGGTGGTGGTGGAGGCGATGGTGGTGGTGGAGGCGTTGGTGGTGTGTAGGTTGGGATGTTCTAATAGCCCAGGGCCCTGTCCCTGGACATTTTTCCTTTACATCCATCAGCGAAATAGCAGGGCTTTAGTGTGGATTTTTCTGCTCAATTTAAGTGGCCTCACTTACAGCATGACGCCTGTTTCTATGCTCTCTCTGGCTGCCTCTCTTTGGACAGGCTGATCTCCCTGCACAAATGAATCTTCTCTCCTCTTACTTGCATCTGGAGAAAACTAAATCACCTCCAAGATAAATTTGGTACCTTTTTTATATAGTTTCACAACAACCAATAACTCACCAACTAAGGACTTGTCATACTGCATTCTACACTAGATGTAATCCCCATGAGGAAGGAAATGAAGTTTGCCTGGTTCATACACAGCATTTTTTTTTTTTTGTAAACGCTCTATAAAAATGTGTTGACAGAATGAGTAGATTTATGCATTTGCAAATGCAGTGTTAATAGGAAGGAAAAGGTTTGGGTCTATATACATTGTAAAGATGGATGATCTAAATAAGGCATTAGCAACCATGTCCTCAACAAAGATATCTATGCTTCGTATAAAGATTAAGGGCCTGTCTACCCGTGGCCTTACGTTTTGGGGTAAGATAAGTGATAAAGGACAGTGCTCTTGTTTATGGACACACAGCTCTTGACTTGCTCTAGCTGGCTGAGCAGAGCTGTCTTGAAAATGGAACTTCTCTCCCTGCCTCCTGTACCCACCTTTACGGTCACTGAGAGGCCCATTGCTGGTAAGAATCTTAGTGATCAACACCATCCATAATTCAGTCTATGGTCTAGATTCCTCAGCTCTCCTCATGTTCTAGTACAGAGTGGTGGGATCAGGGATGAACTGGTGGGATAGAAGGAACAAACTAGAATGAGAAAGGGGAAAAAAACAAAGGTGCCTGTTAGTCCACCTTCAACCCTAACCCCCAACCTCCATTATCTCCATTATTCTGTCCTGCAGATTTGGGCTTGATAGAGCGATGAGAAGAAATGAGAGAGAGAGAGAGAGAGAGAGAGAGAGAGAGAGAGAGAGAGATGGGGAAACCAGGTCACAGACAAAGGAAAGCTGCAGGACTACTCCGCCTCTTCCTTGCCAATGCTAGGAAAATGAAAGAGAAAGGAGATGGGGACAAGGGGTGAGTGAATGTTACCTCCAGCCCCTCTTCCACCCTGGCTGCACTCTCCCAGAGGCTTCAGGTCTTATTGCCAATTCTCAATGCCCCTTCCTGGACTAGAGCAGGGGAGCTAATGAAGTCCCTTGGAGCTAAAGAAGTCCTTGTCCATACGGAGAAAGGGGCTGTTGGAAGGAGGAAGGACCCTTCCCCTGGAGTGGAAAGGTACCAGGCTCCTGTCGCTGGTTGCCTGGAGCCATCATCGCACCCGGTACACTGTGGGTGAAGTCATCTTTGATGGGTTATTTGAGGGCCGACTGCACATGTTACAAGATTTGTAATGACTGACTATGTGACCTTTTGGAGCACAACTCATTTGTAAGTTGAGTATGTGTTTGGGATACATCTTTAAAAAGCAGGCCTGACTTCACTTAAATATATATATATTATTCAATATATTACTGCAACATATTTATATAATTTATAAATTGTGAGTGCAAAGCATGAATGATGGACTAAGAAACTAGAACTTAAGGCAAGCTCAACTCATTCAGCAAGTCTTATAGGATGACCCCGAACAAGGGTATGGGGGGGAGAGGGGGAGAGGTCGAGATAGAAAATGGAAGGTGAAGATCTCATCTGTACTCAAAATTTGCCACTGACGCCCTGACCAGTTTGGCTCAGTGGATAGAGCGTCGGCCTGCGGACCGAAGGGTCCTGGGTTCGATTCCGGTCAAGGGCATGTACCTTGGCTGCGGGCATATCCCCAGTGAGGGGTATGCAGGAGGCAGCTGATCGATGTTCCTCTCTCATCGATGTTTCTAACTCTCTATCCCTCTCCCTTCCTCACTGTAAAAAATCAATAAAATATATTTTAAAAATAAAATAAAATAAAATAAAATTTGCCACTGAGTTCAGGGGGAAAATGAAATAATTGACAAGAGTAGTACAGAGAAAAAATGGACAGGAGCTTAGAATCTAGGAGATAGCACTGTGTCAGAACAAAGGATAAGTGAAGTCTCTCTAGAACTGGGTTGGTTGAGATGGCCCTAAAGTCATAGGCGTGACTGCTAAGAATCATTTCCCTAACATGTAGCTTCTGTCTTTTTGGGGGAGGGAGGGAGGAGGAGTTGTTTAACTTCTTTTTCTTCACCTTATTTGTAGACTTACTTATTGTAAAGCATTTTATGGTAAAGCATTATAATTACATTTCATTTGCAATTAATAGTTCATTAACTTGCTCTATACTGGGCAGAGTGCGTTTTATGTACATTAACTCATTTAATCCTCATAGAGCAGATCCTGCTACTATCCTCATATATAAAAGTTGAGGAAACTGAGGCACAGAGAAGTTAGGTTGTTTGTCTAAGTTATCCAGCTGGTCAATAGCATATGGATGATATGAACCCAGGGTGTCTGGCCTTCAAAGCCAAGACTGTTAACCATGATGCAATTCTGACTCTTAATATAATCTAAAGCACCCTCCAGAAGCTATTTTTATATCCTGTGCTCTCTTCTATTTTAATTTGTGCTGCCCTTTAGTTCTCTAGTTTATAAACATTATAAAATACAGATTACTGAGAATATGTTTTCATATTCTAAAAAAATTATAAATCTTAACCTTCCTCCATTCCACATGAAGATATACAATATGTAATTAGATGTAACTTTACATACTACCTAAGATTTTCTTCTAAAAATTTCAGGGGGGGGGGGGGACTCTTTAGGAAAATACCTCTTCTACTCATCTTATTTGATTTGCACTAAAAAGACATTTCTTTATGTGTCCAGTGGGCAATTAAATACAAAAGGCTCTGCATATTATTTTTTCCCCTCAAATTTTTCAGTGTCCTTCCTTCACCTTAGTTACAAAATGAAGGTCTGTCTTAATAGGTGCTGCTTATCTGACGTAGACATATGCACCCCTATGTTCATAGCAGCACAATTTACCATAGCTAAGATTATGGAAACAGCCTAAGTGCCCATCAGCAGATGAGTGGATTAAAAAACTGTGGCACATCTACATAATGGAATACTGCGCTGCTATAAAAAAGAAGGAACTTTTACCATTTGCAACAGCATGGATGGACCTGGAGAGCATTATGCTAAGCAAAATAAACCAGTCGGAGAAAGATAAATATCACATGATCTCATTCATATGTGGGATATAATGATCAACATAAACTGATGAACAAAAATAGATCCAGAGACTAAGAAACACTGATCAGACCATCAAACTTCAGAGAGAAGGCGGGTGGGGTGGGGGGTCGGTAAGAGATCAATCAAAGGACTTGTATGCATGCATATTAGCATAACCAATGGACAGGGATACTGGGGCAGTGGGGGCTGGTCCTGGGGGTGGGAATGGCGGTGTGGGGGGTCAATTGGGGAAAAAGGAGACATATGTAATACTTTAAACAATAAAAGAAAAGGAAAAAGAATTCAACATATGTTATAAAGATGGACCCAGCCTAGTAACCATTACATACTTTGCTCTCTTCCTGATCTTGGTCCAAAGGCTGATTGGATGGATTCTTTCATCCTTAGAGTAGCTCAGAGGAGAAATACCTCAATGCAAGCTATACAATGGGGCCACAGTCCCCCAAATAATCACTCTCTTCCAATGAGTATGAAATTCCTTTCAAAGGAAGGGCTCAAGGCCCCCTAAACACAAGAAGCTGAAGGACTTTTATGCAGATATTGAATTCAACCTCAAAGAGAACTTTCTCATTCACTGAGTATTTTTCAAACCATGTATCACAACCCACTAGTGGATCAATATATCCACTTAGTTAGACAACACCTTCATTTCAAATGAATAGAATATAAAACTATTAAAAGTGTATTGTAGGCGTTAGAAGTAAAGAGTGTTTTATGATTATGTGATTTTTCTGCCATGTTTTTGTGTATGTGTGTGCTAGGTTATGATGAGAGGCCTCAAAAAGTTGGAAACCGAAGCATTTCCTTTGCTTCTGAGGTGGTTCAGAGTGGGCAGGATCAGAGGTTGAACAGTTTGCTTATGCTTCCAGACCAGTTTAGAGGGGTAGAGTGAAGAAAAGTACCCAAGAACTTCCAGTCATAAAAAAGCAAGTTCTGGCAATCTAATGCCCAGCTTGGGGACCACAGTTAACAACACTGTGTTACATTTGCTTAGAGAGTAGACCTGAAGTGCTACACATACACACACACACACACACACACACACACACACACGGTAACTTTGTGAGGTGATGGAGTGTTAATTCCATGTGGTAGCATGGGTTGTAATGTGCTGCTCAGAAGTTCCCTGCTAGGTTGCTTAGTCGTGGTGCAATGGGAATACAAATAGTTTGGCTCTCATCCTTAGAGTAGCTCGAGAAATACCTCAATGCAAGTCATAACACCGGCACTGCCCGGTGTTAGCTTTGTAAACGTGAACAAACTCCTAGAACCCTCGGAGCCTGTTTCTTCTGCTATAGAATGGGAGTTGGGTCTACTTTTCAGTACTGTTGCAAGAATTAGATGAGATAATACATGCAAAGTCCCCAGCAGAGAACCTGGCACATAGGAGTGCTTAGCAAATGGTTGTGTCTGAAAAAGTGCAGTCACTCACAGTTCACTAAATACAACTTGTTCAGTGAATGAAACCTTTCAAAATACAGCATAGGGGTGGAAACATAACCAAGGGAGTACATTTTTTTTGAAAAATGTTGGGAGTTGTTACACTAGCAAGCCCTAAATGCAGCCTATTCGCTGAGAGATTGGGAAGCTATTTGTCTACTCCTTGCCTGGGGTGGGGAGATGGCCTTGGCCAAAAACTTTTAAATGTTCAATAATTACTTGCTTTACCCATTGGCAGTCCCATGGCCAAGAGTTAAGAGGATATTCATCACTTTATCAGCAACATCTCCTTCCACCCATGCCATTGTTTGGAATACCTTAATGGAGCTTAGGAAAAGCCAATCTACACAAGCAAATGTTTTCAAGGCGTCTGGTAAGAAAAGCACGTGCGAGGGACCTAAAGTGAAGAGAAACATCCCAAACCAACCAATGTGGCTGGGCCGCCTGGGCTGCCGGGTCTGAACTGATTGATTGGTTTGTTAATTAATCTATGATGGCGCAACAATAATTACAAGCTACTGTTTGTCAGCCAAATCACTTGTGATGAAGTCAAAGGTTCACATCTGTGTGCGTGTCCCAAGGATCAATGCATCAGATGAGCTCTGCTGGCTTTTTTCCCACTAAAAGCTAACATGTGTCATCAATATTCCAGCATTTGTGTGTGTAAACTAATTGATTGAACATTCATGCTACATTAACATGTGGTTTGTATTAGATGGGGTACCATTTATAAACATCTCTGAGGCCAGAAAAATGAATAGACTCACCTAAGATAATGAATATCTTATTGGAAAAATAAAATGGCAATTTAGTGTTATTCCTTCTACTTACGGATAAAAAAGCATTGCTGTCTCCTGACATAAGTCTTAGCCATTATTGTATTGCATAGCACATACAGTAAGTCCTCACTTAACATCCTCCACAGATTCTTAGAAACTGCAATGTAAGCGAAATGAGGAATAAGGACCCCAATGTTACCACAGGCTCATTGAGATAAATAAGAGGAGTTAAGTTCCTATGGTAGATTTCATCAGCCAACTTCTGAATAAGATCCAACACAGTTCTAACATTCAACATTGAAGTCCATGTGAGCTATACATACATTTAAGAAAGATGAATAAAAACAAGTAAGGTGATTTTCCCAACCCCAGTAGGCCAGTTCACGGTCACAGGTGGCCAAAGCCAGTCCGGGCAGCTCAGGGCACCAGGCGAGAACCCGCCCCGGACAAGACGCCCCTGCATCGCAGGGCACGTTCACGCTCACACTCCCTCGGGCTGGGACAATTAGGCACGCCAGGCCCCGCGCACACACATCTCTGGGAGGAAGCCAGGGCACCCGGAGGAAGCCCATGCAGACACGGTGGGAACGTGCCAACTCCACACAGACAGGGGCCGGGCAGGAACCAATTTTTTTCCTCATCAACATTATAATGAAACAACAGTGAACAAAACGACATTATTCAAGGACCTGCTGTGTTCTACAAATCCACCCGCGAGCCCATCCGAGGAGATTTTTAGAGAAGGTGAAAGAAGTTTGTGTGAGATTGTTCAGGGCTGTCAGCGACGGCGAACTACATGTGAGCCGAGAAAGGCAGTGTTTGTTGTCTTCTGCAGGGGATGCTAGTTTAGGCTCATATCCTCCCACCTGGATCTGCCCGATGTCCAAGTTTGAGAAACGTAACTCTGTTTCCCTTGGCATGACACCCACCAGGTGAGCTGTCCTCAGCAGCATTCAACCTTGACACTTGGTCGGAAGAGCCGGAGACACCTCCGAGGCCGAGCGGAGACCGCGGTCACAGCTCCCGCGCTGCCCCTTCCCCAGGGCCTCTGCCTGGCAGGGAGAATCATCCCGGTCGCAGCCCTTTTGTCTTGTGACTCTCTACTCTCATTTCATAGTAAAATACCCGAAAAGAAGCATGGGCCGGGGGAGGTAAACAAAGCAGTGGCTACGGCGCTAGTTCTGCCAGATGTGAAAATACATGAGAGACAGGGGTAGTTGTACCGAGCTGAGAGGGCCTAATATTTGGCAGTGGGCTTGAGAAAACGCTCCCAAGTTCACTTTACGTCAGCAGCAGGCAAAGGGGACACAGGAGTAGGGCTGGTGACCTTCCAGGCTCTAAGACTGGGCTGCAGGGTTTATGACACCGGAGCGCCCTTCGAGCAGGCGCTGGGCAGGGCAGCGATGCTCTTGGTTTTCATCCTGACACCGACTTAGACTGGCTGAAATGGGGCCTCGTCCAAGTAGATGATTTTTTTAAAAACTTGATGTCCTTCTCAAAATCATTTAGAAGCAGACACTTCCTAACAAGTGCTTTAATGCCTTCTTTCTCACTTTCCCAAAGACCCATGTTTCTCCACATTCTACCCAGTTCATTTTAGGTTTGGGGTATTTTGAGCATGTTCCCCTGAGTCCTCACCCAAACACTGAAGGTTGGAATGCCAGTCCACAACCGAGGTCGTTTCCAACATTGCAATAAAGATAACAGACATGGGAAATCATTGAAATCTCAGAGTGGAAAAATAACCTCTTAAGTGAAACTTATTTCATCCCAAATAAGAAATTAGCCCTGGCCGGGTAGCTTAGTTGTTAAAGCATCGCCCTGACATGCCAAGGTTGCAGGGTCAATCCCCGGTCAGGGCACATACAAGAATCAACCAATGAATGGAAAAATAAGTAGAATAACAAAACCATCTCTCTCTCTCTCTTTCCTTTCCTTCCTCTATCAATACACAAATTAAAAATAAAATAAGAAATTAAACAAAAAAAAAAACCTCATTCATTTCAAAGTCACCTTGCTCTGGTCATTTATCCCCAAAATACATTAGCCTTTTGCAATTCTCTAACTTGCCAGACCCCTGAAAGGTCTCGGGCACTGTGATGAAGGTAGACTTAAAGTCGGAGAGGACTGTTGCTGATGAAGATGGTTTATTCGTCTGCTGCCTTACCTCTTGGTAATGACCATGAGCCTGCCTGCTTGCAGGGAAATACCAATTTGCTGCTTTTTCTGCTGGGTCTTCCCACTCTCAACCTCAGCTTTAAAATGTTGCTGTTCATTTCACCGTAACTCCCACATGCTTCTAACTCATTTAGGTTTTAGCTTGAAGAAGGGCAGTGTGGCAATTCATAACTTTGGCCCCAGAGCAGGAACCTGTCATTGATCAACTCAGGACTTGGGAACCCACTGAAATCACTACCTCATTTAGTAAAAAGGGATAGCAACTGTCTTGATGCAATCTAACCGTTATTCATCAAAGGCCTTTTTTTGTGCAAAATCCTGTCTAGAATTGGTGAATAAGACCTGGTCCCTATCCTCTTGAGGCTTATAATTTTAGTTACACACCTGAGCAACTAAATAACAAAAGACAAATCTTATATCCACACATACCAACTGTCATATAATAATAGTAGGTTCATTTGTATTGGGACATTTACACAGCCTGTATTCTACATAAAAACACAACAAATATGCTAGGGTGGCTCAGTTCTAACAGTTGCTAATGATCTTGTTGCCTCTAACGATCCTGAAAATAATAGGAAAAAATCCTACTTAGCCTAACGTGCTGTCCATCATATTCTGTGATAAGCTAAATAGTCCCCATTTTCATACATGCTAAGTGTAAGTTAAAATAATAGCTTCAGCAAAGAATTATTATGAGTCTTTTGAAGGACAAGTAAAAATGCAAACTTGTATCAGTAAAAAACCAAAGAGATGAACTGCAAGATGGTACAGGTAGCATTTTGGAAATTTTCTTTCTTTCATGCGTTCCCATTAAATGTACAAAGGGTGGTGGTGGGTATTGCTGTCACTGTTGCATGGGCTGTTGGTGAACTAGTAGTGCGTTGTCATCTGAAGGATCAAGTCCTCCGAGTTTAGCAGTAGAATTTGCAAAGGGCATCATGTAACATTTGAGACAGCCAACATGTTCTCTGTGCCTGGTGGAAATTTACCATTATCTCACGCTCCAAAAACACTGGCGAAACTCGGGGACGCTCTCCTTCCCCCACCCATGTTTAGCACCACCAGATCCTAATATGTGTTCCTTCGATTCGTTTTGCATTTTACAGTTTCACATCGTTTATTATGGACTATCTCACTGCAGCCCCACCGGGGCCCCATGAGATAAACAGATAGCATCAAACCTGAAAATGGAAATGCTCTGCTTGCCAATCGCTTTCCAAAAAATTTCCCCCAGATGGCTTATGACTATAGCGAGTCTAATTGTCTGGAGGAAAAATGAATGGGATCACATTTCCAAAGAATCCAATCCCGGAGCTGCACTGTTCTCAGATGCAGCTCGAGGCTGAGCAAAGCGGCCCATTGGACACCCAGGGAGAGCCGGGCCTCGGAAGGTCGTCAGGCTGGAAGCCGGAGGGGAAGGCAGGTGCAGAGCAGGCGGCGGCAAGCACTGACCCTGGTCACACGTCATTCATAGCCCAGGTCACTGGATGACGTGGTCTAGCATTGGGTTCTAGGGGAGGAGCAGATGACCTTCGGAATTTTCAGATTTCGGTATTCTTGTGTCTCCTTCCCCTTCCAGGAGGGGAGCTCACTGATCAGGTTGCTTTACCTGAGTCCAGCGTCCCCACCTGCAAAGTGGGGCTGATCATACCCATTTCACTGACATAAATTGCCTCCCGAAGTACCTTGCAAACACCTGGCAAATAGGAGGGCCACTTGATCATTGATTTCTTTTACTCTTAAAATCATCACATGTAATGTTTAAAATTCAGCTAGTGGCCCTAGCTGGTTTGGCTCAGTGGATAGAGTGTCGGCCTGCGGACTGAAGGGCCCCAGGTTCGATTCCGGTCAAGGGCACATGCCTGGGTTGGTGGCTAGATCCCCATTAGGGGGCGTGCAGGAGGCAGCTGAACGATGGTTCTCTCTCATCATTGATGTTTCTCTCTCTCTTTCCCTTTCCCTTCCTCTCTGAAATCAATAAAAAATATATATTAAAAAATGAAATAAAATTCAGCTAATGTGTAATTTTAGCTATGAATTTCACTAACACAAGGAAATACTTCAGCAGGCTCTTCTTTTAAAAAAAAATCTGCTACAATTAGAAATGGGAAAGACTGGATTTTTAGGACTCGCTTGATGTATGCAGTTCCCACAAAAAAGTATATCAGTTAATAAAGTCAACGTGGCTATGAAAGCCCCATAGAAACTGCTACAGTTACAGTCACGTAACCCACCCTGTGTATTTTTTTGAGCACCTACTAAGCACTCAGACCCCAGCCTGTGTAAATAGTCACCGCTGGTTTCAGCCCCTGGGGATGGGTCCTGGACGTGGTATTTACACTGCATTCACCAGGTGCCTCACTGGCTCCAGCTCATTCATTCTCACGACAGGTTCGAGAGACAAGTAATGAGTATGATTATCTGCACCTTACAGCTGGCTCCGGCAGCCGTGAGGGGGGCACATGCATTTGCCAGGGGTCACCCAATCTACATTTCCCAGGATTCAGCCCTGTGCTCATAAACATATCCATTATGTTCTAACCTCAGAAAATGAACAGAGTGGTGAGAAGTTAAAATATAATTGCTTTATGAATAAAGTCATTTTTAAGAGAGGTGCTGGGTTAAAATATGTGTTAAGAAAGTGAGAAATAAAAATTGTTATTAAAGCTGTCCATTACATGATATGCTAAAGCTGCCCCCATTATAAAGCATGCTAAGTCTAAGCTGAAATAATAATTATCATAACTCACATTTGTATCACTCACATTTTCAAGTCCTTTTTGGACTCCTGGCTCTTTGCTAGGCACATAAGATGCAATAACATTTAAAACGCTTAAAGTTAGTGAAATATATAGTACAGATGCATATATTCCTTTACAGAGCCTCTTCTGAAAAGAATTTTTGCACTGAAGGTGCATTCCCCTATTTTTACACATTGAAATGTAACTAAGGAATGGGATTCTCTTTCACTAGCCTGGTATACTTTCACTGGTATATTTTCCTATACCCAAGTTCATTTTCTCAACCCCTCAGAATGTACATTACAAATCATAGTATGAAAAATGTCACAAAAGAATCTCAGGGAATTTTAAAATACCTAAGGGTAGTGACTGACATCATTCAGCTATGCTCCAGAAATATGCTGTAGTTTCAACGACGTGGTGAGCCTCGAATATCTCCCTTTGTTGACTAGTCTCTACACTGGGAAATCAACACCAGCTTTCCCATAGATAGAAGAGATAAGGCGCCTTGAGAACATGACCCTTTGCATCCAAAAAAGAACTGGAAAAGAGGATAGACAGGCACTTGTGTTTCCTTACTCTCTGATTACATTAACAACCATCTAATCACGACTAAGGCATAATTCAAAGGATATTTCCTTTTCCAACGTGTATGTGTTGCATTTCTTATACAAGCATGTACGTGAAACTAAGTCATGGAAAATGAAATAAAAATCATTCACAGACCAGAAAGTGTACTGTGAGAACATTAAAGTACTTAACCACATCTTCCATACAGTTTACTTTTATTTAAATATGCTAAGATGGTATTACAAATGAAAATGCGGCCCTAAAGAACATAGGTATGGAAGATGTGTAATTTTTAAAAGTGCAATCTGTCTGGGACAAAATTTGAACTGGCAGAAAAGTGGTAACATTATTTACAAATGTTGAAATCATTTTTTTTTTCACTCAGACACATCATCATCCCTACTGTTGTTGTTTTATTATCACTTCTGATATTTGATAAATTTTTAGTTTTATCCACGTCATTAATTGTATAGGAGATGGCTTAAGTAATTGGCAATGTTAACATTCATCTATGAAATTAAGAGTATCGAAAAGGTGCATTAACTACTTTAGACAATGAGTAGCAAATCTACAGATATTGACTGACATTACAGAGAAACCAGAAACCACTCAGAAGCCTTTGTTAGCATGAGTATCCCTGCCTCTAACCCTGGGACCTGGGTTTGATTCCAGAATGGAGAGCGAACCTTGGCAGTCCCAGTACCTAGAACACTGCATGGCATATAGCAAGTTCTTGACAATTTGTTGAATGAAATGAATTTTATAGCTTCTAATTCTGGAAATAGATGCGATGTGTAGACATAATAGCTCAAGAGACTAGTTGATGTGGTTATTATCTGCATCAGTTTCAATTACACTTCTAAAGGAAATAAAATTTGAAATTAAACAAATACATAATTTTGATTTCCAAGTATATCTTTGCATGGCTGGCTGATTACCATAAAAGTCTAAACCTGTTCATTCATCTAGGTAAGAGTGTTCTCATATGGATCTTTAGCATAGTAATTAGACTGTTTAGGAACTCTTTTGCTTATAGTAAAGTAAAATATAGTAACATATTTTAGTTCCAGCATTTGTAATAAAATATATTAATTTTAGGATTTTCAGTTAAAAATAGCTAATAGCAAACATAAGTTCCTCAACTTCTTGAAGACTTTAGAGAAATATTTGCTGTGAAAACAGTCTCTTCAATGTTGTCGAACCTATACTGGAATTTGTCAAATTATTTAATTAAAATTTGTATTAAATATTTGATTTTTTAAACCAGTAAAAAAAGGGATGAATTTTTCACCTTATTAACATTGTCTTGACTCAAATGATAAAATCATGTAAAGGTAACTGTTCAATATTTTAAAACATAACAACTTCTCAAAAAGTAAATTGTTTTATTTCAAGAAAAATAAAAAGTACATTAACATTGAGTAAATTGGTGCTCAATCAAGAATCAACTTTGTGCCTTAGATAACATGAGATCTAGTTCAATTTTTAGGCTTATATGCCCATTTGCTTTGATTGATATTTACAAGACTATGAGAATTTCAAGTCTCAGAGACTGGCAACTTGTTTTTCAAATTAATTTTATGGCTTAACATTTAAATAATTACCCGTCATGATTAAGGTAAATTTACAAATGGTCTGGCCTGGTTCTGATGGGATCAAAGGATTAGACTTATGAAATTTAGAGAAAACTGTTTGGTGCATTGCCCTGGTTACCCCGATGTACCAAGTAGCTAACAAAGAAGTTGTAATGAGTCTCACAGGGAGCTTGAAAAAGCAGGACAAAATAGAATGGAGGGTCCCAAATTAATTTTATTTCCCAGTGGTTCAAAAGGAACCTATAGCATCATCAATAACCATTAATGCAATCGTGCTATTTATCGGAGACATCTTTAATACTTACAAGTGCTATTTTAAATAAGGTGAGAGAACATCAACAGAAATCTAAATATAGCAAACCAACTGTAACTTAAACGGCTCACATGATTTTCTCCTGAAAGAAGTTACATGCAAAAGAATCTAAAGAAGCAAAACATATGCATCATTTAAAAAAACTGCATGTATGTAGATGATATTTAACATACACATGCATACACACACAAGAGTTTACTCTTCTTGTACTTGTTTATTTTTAGCTGTCTCAATAAAATGGTTTTCCTCCCTCTGTTTTACTAAAACATGCCTATCTAGGAAGGAAAACAGATGTAGAATTGGACAACTACGTCTTGTTTGGGTTTTTTCCCTGTCAAGTAGAATTTATGATCATTGTCACACAATAAGAGAATCTAAGTGAAACAGACAATAAGTCAGGAAGCAATTGAGGGATACTTTAACACTGCAGCTTCGGAATTCAGGATTGGGTTACTAAAATTTCATTTGATTAAGCCAAATAAGGATACGATATCCTTTCTTACACAAAAACCTCAGAGTAATTGTAAAAATAAAAGATGCACTGTCGCAGTGAGAGAAAAATAAACTGGTTTGTAAGAACCTTAAAACACCTTTTAAAAATATTCCTTAAATCCAACACAGGGGAATGCTGGTAGAACAGCGCCACACACTCTCCTCTCTTCCAATATATTACTAGTGATGAGCAATAATGTAGTTTGATTAATTACGTTTCCCACAAAGCATCTGCTATTCCAAGTTTTCAATGACACATTAAATATCAATCCCTCGGACATTTCCCCAAACTCACAAAGTTTATTAAAATGGAATTGGCCTTCATAAGAAACATGTCCTTCATGTGACCTAATAAAGACTCAATGAAAAAATAACTTATGCAAAAATTTTGTACTGCACATTTTACCTCTGAACCCGTCCCTGTACAGATTCTATTACCTCTCAGGTAATAAAAGAACGTGACTTTAAAAAATAAATCATCAGTGTACGCAAATCTTTAACAACAGTATTCACACCACACTTCTCTTAGGAAGCTATGTCTCTCTGTGCACAAGGAGAATGATGAAATTTAACAGTGAAATATTCACAGTATCTCACTATACCCATAAGAATCCCAATTTTTAAGGGGGGGGGGGGGGGTGGGGAGTAAAACCTATGCCTTTTCCAGCTAGTAAAAATACTGATTTTTAAAACTCATTTCTGTCAACAGCCTAAAATAATAGTCAAGATGAGCAGTAACAATTAAAACATCACTTCCAGGTTCTTGGTACAGCCGCATCGAGCAAATCTCTCATGTGCACATTTTGCAAGATCTTTCTCCAAATATCGGTCAGTTATTTTAAGAGTTCACCGCACCCATATCCACACGCAGTGCTCAAGTCCGATGGGAGAATCGACCAGCAATGCACATCTGCCACGCGAGAGTTTCTATCACTTATAAAAAGTTCTGCAATTGGAATGAAACGATGGCGAGAAAGAAAAAGAAAGGGGGGAGGCAGGCTTCCGTCTCTCCGTGAGGAACTGGCCTTTCTCTCTGAGACAGAGGACTCGAAACAGCAACAAGTAGCAGCCGCAGCTCCCACCTCGCACAGGAGTGAGACAGCGCACCAGTACACAGTGCCTGATGCCTCTCTGCACCCCGGGCTCAGGAAGATCCCAGAAGCAACAGCAAACCTCCACCTTTTGGGAAACTCAGACACATCAGTAAGAAGCCCTCTTGCCCAGCCGGCAGTGCCAGAAGCCAGAAGCCAGAAGCCAGGACCACTCGGAAGGCTCTCCCTTCTGTCGGGGCACCGGGGGTGGCTGACCACAGGGCTAGCCATACCCCTCCCTGCCTGGAATAAAGTGCCCATTGTCTCACACTGTACTAATTGTGAGGAAACAGCCCTTGCAGTAAGCATAATAATTACCAAAGCAAGCAAGCAAGCAAAAGGAGTCAAGACACAAATGAACAGGGCACAAGGAAAGAAAGAGAAGAAAAAGAAGACAGAAAGAAAGTGAATGTGCAGATGCTTTAACCTAAGAATGAATTCAATATTCATACTGGAATGGTTGCCTGCAGATTTCCCCATTCATGTCACGACTATTGTGTACAACAGACCATTGTCCACACACCACAAATCAGTAAATTGAAATTTTTCATGTAGCACTTTTTGGATGTGAAAGGTTTTCTTTCCCCAAACTACAGCCTCGAATCCCAGCATCCTGATTAAAGGAAGTTATGACTTCTCTCCTCCCAATATTATTTTAAAAGTTGAATCACAGAATTCATCAATGTCCTGAATTTTTATGCTTTTTTTTCCGTCTCCCCCAAATTTGCAGCTGAACAAATACGGGGACAAAACAAAACAAAACAAAACAAAAAAAACCAGCAACAAACCCACACACATTTGCCCGAGCAAAGAAAAATAATGAACTGAATATGCATATCCTCATTAACTAAATTTAATTACGCTGAGTGGCATAGTAATCAGTGGTTGCTCCAGTTACAGTATTCATTGAAAGGGAGGTGGATTCCAAATTAAGGCGAAGCGTGGGGGACAGTCGCATACTGATGAGGGAACCGCACACAACATGATACAATACACTATCAAAATCATTATTCAGAGGAGCCGAAGAAAGAAGTACATTACTCTGTTTTAAGACTAATGCAAGAACAATTAGCCAAGTCGGCTCCCCTCGCCCACTCGCTGCCCCACCTCCACACATCTCACACCAGCCAGCCTGGGGCCGTACTGTTCCATTTACATTTTTCTTTCTTTTTTAAAGTGAACAAAAACTCACACTGCCTTAAAAAAAAGAAGAAGAAGAAGAAGAAGGCCTATGTCCCTAGCCACAATAGCAGAGAAATCCTATCTAGCACACTGGTGCACAGAGGCACCCCAGGCTCCCACAACTTGAGCTTGAACTTTCCGCAGGCAGCGAACTTTGTAACACGTGCATGGAACAATAAAGGAGGAGCTCAAAAGAAAGGAGGGGGGGGAGTTTTGGGGGTGGGTGAGAAACAATGTTATCACGGCACACTTACCATCCACCAGGTCCTGGCTGACATGTCATAGCATAGCTGCCATTTTATTGAGCTGTCCGATGTTTTCCCAGCCATTACGCTGTCAGCAATCTTCATCAGATGCGGCTCAATGGAAGATAAGACACCTAATCAAGGAGACATCGGCGGTTGCTTTCTGGACTACATGTAGGCCAATCCTTATCACACTGCATCATGGGAAAAGCTCCTTTATTAGCAGGAGGAACTGCAACCTCACAGATAGAAAGACAAGGATCAGTTCTTTTGCCTTTTTTTTTTTTTTTTGGTCTAAAGGGATTGGTGAAAGTAGCTAGCGTTCTTTGTGTATCATGTGTACAAGAGTTAAGTATCTTGCAAGTGGGCGGCTAACTGCTTTGCTGGGCTATGCAGACTAAAGTTTATTTGCATTCTTCTCTGTTGTATATTGTTTGACATGGTCCATGGTCCTTGCTGAGCAGATGAAGGGAGGGGAGGGGGGCTGGAGGGAGTGAGGGCAGAGGGAGCTGTAATTGCTCAGAATTAATATCTCCCCCAACAAAGACATAACAGTTTCGTTGACACGGTCGGAACATGGTTCAGATATCACTGCACACACGGGCGTGTGGGGTGTGTGTGTGTGTGTGTGCGTACACACACACTCATACACACTCACACACAGAGTGGAACACACAGGTAGCAGCTGCAGCTGGATTCAGCCGAGGTTGCCAAAGGCTACAAACTCCGTTCTCATGCTGGACATATGGAAGCAGTTTAACTCTTTGAAATCACTGTTCAAGAAGAGCCCTGCAGTCTGCAAGGGCAAATCAGCCTGGGGACAGCTTCCCAGCCAGGAGACGGCAGCCTGGTGCCATGCCCTTCTGAGGATGGCCTAGAAATGCTATTTCCTTCTGCTAGCCAGGACCCGGTGCAAGGAGAGCGGGCAGTCCGGGCTGCCCATCATCCCAACTCCAGACTCAATTCCTCAGGGAGTCCTGCTCGGTCCTGTGGGGAGGGGGTTCCTTTTCTCCTCGCACTGACCATTTCCCCTTCCTCCTGGACTTGGGACCGGCTCTTCCCACCGGCACACACAGAGGGCAGGAACTAACACTTGCTAGGAAAGCAACTCGCTCTCAGTAGTCTTCCTTCTTTTCTAAAGAGTAAAAATCGTCAGCAAGAAGCTTCAAGAGTCACGCCACTGTCTTCGGAAAGCCGGGCAGGACACGCAGAGGGGTTCCTGGCCTTTCTTCTGCTAACCTGCAAACAGGCGAGACCACCTCCAGGAGGGGTGGCCCTGACTCTCAGGGCCCTGCAGCACTCCCCCAGACCGAGCCACCTCTCCTCTGGTGCTCTGGTTTTTTCCCTGCAGTGCAGGACTGCCCCTGGCCTCCGAATAACTTTTAGGGCCAGAATTTACATTTGCTGCAGACAGTTGAAAAGGACAAAGGCCTATTTGCTCTGGTCAAGTGAAGGGGGGATTGCTGTTACCGGCGCTTCCTCTTCTCTGCGTGCGGTGTGCGCCAGGCTGCAAAGGCAACTTGTTTCGCCCGTAACTCCAACTTCAGAAGCAACTGCTGTGGAGAGCTGCGTCCTTCGGGTATTTCTGTATTCGCTCGGGAGACGCCAGCCAGCCTCACACAGGCAGGGGCTTATGCAGCCTGACTCAGTGCTGGCAGCAGAGTAACTGCCCTTCTCAGGAACGCGATCCTCTCCTGACCGGGTCCTGCTTCCCCTCCTCGCGTGTGTTGTGTGTATTCTCTGGCGGGTGGGCGGCGGGGAGGGACTGGGGCTGGACCGAATGCCCCACCCAGGCCTCTGCCTTTGAAGTACCCCTGAGCTCAGTGCCGCCTTTTCTCCCTCCTCTCCCTCTCCCTCTCCCTCTTCTCCACCCCATTCTTCAATCCTTGTTTTTTTTCTCCTTTCAGCAATGACTGCCTAATATGCCCATTAGTGGTAATCACCATCTCCTGTTTTCATTTTCCCAGATAACCGTGTGCTCCTGAAGGCCTACTATGTGCCGGGGATCCCACTGTAGACATGGGGCTACAGAGATCAAAGTGAGACAGTCTCTGCCTCGTTCATCTCACAGCCGGCTTCACCCAGAGTCCTGACAGGCAGGAGGGAGTCCAGCTCCTGGGAGGGGCCGGCGCAAGGGATGGGCCAGACAGGTATTCCTCAGGCTGCTCAGGACCCCACTTCACCTGCACGTCCAGAGCACTCTCTTGGGACAGCTCTAGGGCCCACGTGGCTTACCCATTTCTGCCTCTTCCCTGCAGTCAGTCCCTGCCACGGCCCCCCTCTCTCGGGTGCTCTATGTGGAAAGACCCCCCTCCCCCATCTAACTTTCTCTGCTGCAAAGGGCTCTTTCCAGGCAAAGCCTGACTTTGGGGCGCTGCCTTGAGAACTCTATTCCACCCACCAACCCTCTGCCGCCTGCCTCAGAATCCCGTAATAATCCTGGCGCGTTGCAGGGCTAGTACACAGGTGCGCCTGCTGGCACGTCCGTCATCGTTCACTGTGGGGACACCGCCTTTGAATGGTTGACAACACAAGTGGGAAATGTTGACAGATGACAAGGGAAGCAAGGGGAAGAGGCAGCCATGGCAGAGAGGCTGCATTTATGGGCAAATATGTGAACCGGGGGGGACAAAGAAACAGGGACAGAAGTGACAAACCTGTGCCCTTCACTGGCATGGCCAAGGAATGCCGGCGACCCGGTGACTGGGGACCCCTGGCAGAGCTAGAGAGGAAACACATTCAGAACTGGGGTGGTATTCACAAGGCACAGGCCCCGGGGCCGGCCACTCACCGTTTGGCGTCCTGGGGGGTGCCTTTCAGGAGAGTGAAACTTCTGAGCGTGCCAGTAGGCAGCCATGCTGCGTGCAGTTCCGGGCCACGGCGGCCTCAGCAAAGCCAGCTGCAGTCTTTTCGCTGGTGGAGGGTCTTGCATTCAATTTGTAAAACACACACACCTGTGAGGCGCAATCAAACAAGGTATGCTTGTGGCCTAGACACGGCAGAGACGGGCAAACTGGGCTCACAGGTGGAAGCCAGTGACTGGATGCCTTAGCACCCACCTCACCTGACCCCGATGTTAAAAAAACAAAACCAAAACCAATTCAAAACTCTCAAAGCACTAATGACAAGTGAGGACGCTCTGTGGGGAAATTAATAAAGTATTACTAATGCCCCTGGCTTAAATTTCTAAAATACCCCAAATATCAGTTTCCCCCCAATTTTTTTCCATCTGCCTCTGCCCAGTGCTCTCTCCCTGACTCCCATCCCCTCCCCCCTCCAGGGTTTCAGCCAGGCACCTCCAGTGCCTCCCCAATTTCCACACCTCACTCAGGACAAATGCTTGAAAAAAGCCATATCCTTAGCCCAGAGCAACCATCACTGTTGCTTAGTTATGCCCTGGGAGCACTTGGATTTTTCTCTCACTGGCAAATAAAGCAGGGGTCCTCCCGAGCTGAGGCAGAGGACACCAGCACTCACAGACAGGCCGCTGTGGGCCCCACACCACCTGAGACGGTTCGCCGGTGTCCCCTCTTGGAGAGGAAGCAGGGGTGTGTCAAAGGCTCTGACTCGGAAGCCATGTGGCCAGGATTCACGTCGCAGTGCTTTTTCCTACAGTCTGAGCCCTGGGGCAGGTCGCTAAAGCTCTGTGCCTCGGTTTTGCCTGGAAAACCGCACTGCTAGTAACGAAGCACCTTATCGTTGACAAGAGGTTGACAGCAGTTACTCTAAGTAAAGTGCTTAATCTGGAGTCTGGTGGGTAACAGCTCTGTATGTGGCTGTTACCATCACACTCTATTTAGAGGCAAGGAAATAGAGGCCCACAATGTGATCCAAGTCATACACTAGTACGTAAGGGGGAATGAGAGCAGGGAAGGAAGAAACAACCCCCTCCCCTAAAAAGAGAGATTTAAAAAGCATAAGAGAGAGAGAGATAAAGACAATCGGAGGAAAAAAGAGGAACAAAGAGACAGAGATATGGAAAGAAAAAAAAAGAGAGAGGAAAGGGCAGAAACTAATAAAGCAAAACGGAGCCCTTCAGGTATCCCTGCGGCCGCTGGTGGGGCCCCCCAGCCCACTGTGCTGGCGCTGACCCTGCCAGGCTCTTGCTGGCTTCTTGTCCATCCTCTGTCCGTGCAGCCCCTAGGCTGCGGGGTTGGCCTCCCTCCCACGGGCTCAGTGGATGGGAGTGGTCACTAGCCAGGGCTCTTGAGCCATGGAAGCCTCCACATTTAGATACTATTTGGAGAATCAGTTTATTAAACTATTACGACTTAGGTTATTTTTAGCTTTTTGGCCCTGATGTTCGAGTCCCATCTAATCTAATGCTGGCTGAGTGTGAGGGCCCTGTGCTCACGGGTGTACTAAGAGGTTACAGTGCAGCGTGTAGACAACAGTTCCCCTCGGGGGGTCCGTCCTGGGCTCTGGTCTCCCACTTGCTCGCTGTATAATCTGGAACTAGGAACTTCAACTCTGGGAGCCTCCGTTTCTTTAGCTGTTAGAGGAGATTGGCCATGGCATCCTTCCTGCGGCCGTTAGGAGGATTAGCTAAGACCATGTAAAGCCCCATCCGTTTCTGCTCCAACTCCATTTCCCAGGGAACAAGACTTCCCAAAAGTCCCACAGATGCTCAGAGGAGGAGCTAAACTTCACCTTTTCTCTCTCACCTCTTCATCTAGTGCTGCTTTTCTCCTGCCATGGCAGTAAGAGTCAGTGCAGGGCTTTGTTTGCTTGTTTTTTTAATGTGCTGGAGACTCCACGGGGAATGAACTAGTTACAAAAGCTGAGAGAATAGAGTAGTAACTCAGTGAATAGACAGGAAAAACCGGTAAAGGCTAATTTCCTAAACCCTATGTTCGAGGCGGGCAGGGATGACAAGGGCTGTGCTTGCTCCCCATCCCTGTCCAGAGGCTGACCCACACACACTCAGAACCTTGTCAAAGGAAAGACTGAACGCAGACAGTGGTGCGGGGGGGAATGATGAAGGAGCGCAGAGGAGCAGGCCTTGGGTGTGCAGGCTGATGGGGAGGGAGTCAGCCACAGCTTCTGGGTTCCAAGCAGGGGGGTGCAGTAGATTCAAAATGGAAAAATAATGGGAGAAAGGCAAATCCAGCGAGTGGTAGGAAGTGCTCTTTTCCAATACTCAGACACGTCATCCGGGCATTTACCCAGACCTGGCAGAGAAAGACTGGCTCGGGTCAGGAACGTTCGGTGAGCTTTCCACTGGGACCGGGGTCAGCGCGAGGGTAGCCGAGAAGGGAATGTGTGGCATGTAAGGCGGGATGGGGCAAAGGAGTATTAAATCCTCCCGGGGAAGCAGCCCCAGCTCTCCCTCCTCTCTGAGGAGTCAGGGCGGGGCCTGTGGCATTTATGAGCTATGTCCCCTCACCCCCTGGTGTGTCACATACTGAGATCCCCTCCAGTCGGAGCCCTCCTGACTGAGCTCAGAGGAGACGGGAGGGATCCAAAGTGTGGACCTAGAGGGGTTCCAGTCCCTGGGGCCCCACTCCAGTACCCGAGCCCATCAGAACAGTCAGCTACAATCTGCAATGCAGCACCTTCGACGTCTCCTCTCCATGATGCTGTCCGAAGGGGGTCTGTGATCTTGTGGCATCTCCTTTGGGAGGAAATCCGGCCTGAGTGGATCCCGGGCACGGGTGGTGCTCGCCCACTAGGGAGCACCATGCTCCCCACCTGCTGCAGTGGCTTCTGGTCGCCCTCCCACTGCCGTGCCCCTCCCCCCTCCCCCGACCTAATTTAACTGATTTTGCCCATCCCTAATGGCTCCCAAAGGGACGCCCTCCGCCACATCCAGCATGCTGGACAAAAGGCCATTTTTGAAACAAGCAGCAGACTGCTTACCTTCCCAAACAAGGAGACTGCACAGTTAAAAGAATGGAAACGTTGGTCGTTAAGGTTGGAGACACACTAGTTCGACCCACCTGCCACTCATCCAGAAGCAGGAGTTTCTTGCAGGGAAGGAGAATTTCACTGCAACCAGTACCAGAGTCTGAGCTCCCCTTAGAACACGGCCTTTTGTTTGTTTGTTTTAGGAGAAGTCTAGATTTAAAGCGTGTTCATTCTGAAATTATACTAACCTTTTTAAAGTAAATTTACAAAATTGCCACGTTTTCTGAACATAAATGTTTTAAATGTTTTCTTTTATGTAGCTGTTTACAAGAATGTGTGGCACCTATGGCCTTGGGCATGGAAAGGCTTCCTGACATAGATCCTGGGTAAAGCAGAATCCCATTTGCTGGAGAGCGTGATCCCATCTATATATCCTACCTAATAAAAGAGAAACATGGTAATTAGCTGTACCTCTGCTACCCTTCCCATTGGCTAATCAGGGCGATATGCAAATTAACTGCCAGCCAAGATGGCGGCTGGCAGCCAGGAAGCTTGAAGCAAAATTGAGGCTTGCTTGCTTCAGTGATGGAGGACTCCAACGTTCCTCCCCTGCTGCTGCCGGCCTCTGAGCTTGCAGTTTGAAACATTGTTACAAATATAGAAGCTAAACAAAACCCCAGAAACCTGCTTTCAGCCAGCCGGGATCTCAGAGCTGGAGTTGAAACAGTGTTTCGATTATAGAACCCAAACAAACCAGATACCTGCTTTCAGGAGCCGAGGCCTAAGAGCTGGATCCAAGCCTCAGAGCTAAAGCTGGCCCAGAATAAAAAAAAGAAAAGAAAAGAAGGAGCGGTTGGGAGCTTCAGTCACCCACCAGCCTGAAAACAGCCCTCAGCCCCTCACCCAGACTGGCCAGGCACCCCAGTGGGGACCCCCACCCTGATCCAGGACACCCTTCAGGGAAAACCAGCCAGCACCCACCCATGCACCAGGCCTCTATCCTATATAGTTAAAGGGTAATATGCCTCCCAGCACTGGGATCAGCGGAGCCGCGACGCCTCCCGGCACCAGGATCAGCGTGACAGGGGGCAGCGCCCAAACCCCCTGATCGCCCTGCAGCTCTGTGTGTGACAGGGGGCGGGGCCACAACCTCCCTATCCACCCTGCTCTGTTCGTGTCAGGGGAAGGCGCTCCAATCCCCTGATCAGCCCTGCTCTGTGCCTGATAGGGGGGGAGCTCCCCAACCCCCTGATCGGCCCTGCTCTGTGTGTGACAGGGTGTGGCGCCCCAACCCCCTGATTGCCCTGCGGCTCTGTGTGTGACAGGGTGCGGCGCCCCAACCCCCCCACCCCCACAGGCCCTGCTCTGTGTGTGATGGGGTAGAGCCATAACCTCCCCATTGGCCCTGCCCTAAGTGTGACAGTGGCGGAGCCCCAACCCCCTGATCAGCCCTGCTCTGTGGGTGATAGAGTGTGGTGCCCCAACGCGCCCCCCCCATGGGACCTGCCCTGAGTGTGACAGGGGGTGGTGCCCCAACTCCCCTATCGGCCCTGCTCTGTGCGTGACAGGGGGGAGCTCCTCAACCCCCTGATCGGCCCTGCTCTGTGCATGACAGGGTATGGAGCCCCAACCCTCCTGATGGGCCCGGCTCTGTGAGTGACAGGGGGTGGCGTCGCAACCTCCCCATCGACCCTGCCTTGAGTGTGACAGGGGGCGGTGCCCGAACCCCCCAATCAGCCCTGCTCTGAGCCCGACCAGGGGCTGCACCTAGGGATTGGGCCTGCCCTCTGCCACCTGGGAGCAGGCCTAAGCCAGCAGGTCGTTATCTCCCGAGGGGTCCCAGACTGCGAGAGGGCACAGGCCGGGCTGAGGGACCCCCCATCCGCCCCCGAGTGCACAAATTTTTGTGCACCGGGCCTCTAGTCTTCACTAATAAAAGAGAAACATGGTAATTGGCATACAACCGCTACCCTTTTCATTGGCTAATCAGCGAGATATGCAAATTAACTGTCAGCCAAGATGGTGGCCGGCAGCCAGGCAGCTTGAAACTAACATGAGGCTTGCTTGCCTCAGTTATGGAGGAAACCAACGTTCCCCGCCTGCAGCTGCAGGCCTCTGAGCCTGCAGTTTAAGAAACTCTGTAACAAATACCACTGGACTTCAGCCAGCAGATTCGCAACATTGTAAACAAAGGCCAGAAACCTACTTTCAGCAGCGGAGGCCTAAGAGCTGGAGCCAAGCCTCAAGCTAAAGCTGGCCCAGAATAAAAAAAAAAAAAAGGAAAAAAGGAGCGGTTGGGAACTTCAGTCACCCCCAGCCTGAAAACAGCCCTCTGGCCAGGCACCCAGTGGGGACCCCCACCCTGAAGGGTGTGTGGCCAGCTGCAAACAGCCATCATCCCCTCACCCAGGCTGGCCAGGCACCCCAGTGGCGACCCCCACCCTGATCCAGGACACCCTTCAGGGCAAACAAGCCAGCCCCCACCTGTGCACCAGGCCTCTATGCTATATAGTAAAAGGGTAATATGCCTCCCGGCACTGGGATCAGTGTGACAGGGGGCAGCACCCAAACCCCCTGATCGGCCCTGCTCTGTGTGTGACAGGGTACAGCACCCCAACCCGCCCCCCCCCCCCACCATGGGCCCTGCTCTGTGTGTGACGGGGTAAAGCCATAACCTCCCCATCGGCCCTGCCCTGAGTGTGAGAGTGGCGGCGCCCCAACCCCCTGATCGGCCCTGCTCTGTGGGTGATAGAGGGCGGCGCCCCAACCCGCTGATCCGCCCTGCTCTGTGTGTGACAGGGGGCGGTGCCCCAACTCCCCTGATGGGCCCTGCTGTGTGCGTGACAGGGGGTGGCACCACAACCTCCCCATCGGCCCTGCCCTGAGTGTGACAGGGGGTGGTGCCCCAACCCCCCAATTGGCCCTACCCTGAGCGTGACTGAGGGTGGCATCACAACCTCCCAATCCACCCTGCTCTGTGCATGACAGGAGGCGGCGCCCCAACTCCCCAATCGGCCCTGCTCTGAGCCCTACCAGGGGCTGCACCTAGGGATTGGGCCTGCCCTCTGCCACCCGGGAGCAGCCCTAAGCCAGCAGGTTGTTATCTCCCGAGGGGTCCCAGACTACGAGAGGGCACAGGCCGGGCTGAGGGACTCCCCCTCCCCCCCGAGTGCACAAATTTTTGTGCACCGGGCCTCTAGTATATATATAAAAGCCAATATATATAAAAGCCAAGCGACCGGAACTCCAGAAAGACTGGAACGATCAGAACAATCGGTCATTATGACCTGCACTGAAGCAGCCAACCGGCCTGATTGGGGCCCTGATCGGCCCCCTCCAACCTCCCAAAGCCCCTTCCCTGGCTGGCCCCTGCCCTGATTGGCCCCTACCACCACGATCGGGGGCGGGGCTGGCTGGCCAACCTCCCATGTCCCCTCCCCTCACTGGCCCAGCCCCAAAAGGCCCCCATCAGGGTGGGCTGGCCTGACCCCACCTGTTCACAATTTTGTGCACCGGGCCTCTAGTTTCTGATAAACATCTCCACCTCCATGTATTCACTCCTGCAGAGAATAAATATTAGGAGAATATTCACCTGTTAGTAAGAAGGAGCTTGCACTCTGTATGCTTTTGCACTCTTTGACATGTCACAATGCTCATGTATTACATCTATACATAAAAATAAAAAGGTGAAGGGTGCATAGGACTTCCCTGTACAATTTTTTGCAACTACTTATGAATGAACCTTCATTTCAGAATAAGAAATTGGGGGGGGGGGGGGGAGAAAGTAAATACATCTCCATCTAAATGTTTGAACTTCTGAAGACTAAAACCAGGGCCAGATACTCTTCAGAGGAGCCTGCTGCCATGAGCATGCCCAGTCCATGGGATCTTAACAGCTCTCTCTCTCTTCGTGCTTTCCGCGGACAGAGAATAAGATAAAAAAGCCGCAGTGAAGGCAGAGTAACAATATATTGCCATGTTGCCCCTTCCTAACAAGGCAAATCTTGCCAAAAGATAGGCGGGTTTCACAACTCAGGCTCCTAAGAACACTTGGGGAGGCGGTGCAAGTTCAACATATGAGCAACACAGATAAACATGAAACCCTCAGATAAACGTGAAACCCCCTGGCCCTGATGGAAGGCAACGATAGGCAGCCCTGAGTGGCCTCCAGTGTAACAGTTCCTGGAAGGAATAAAGCCAGTTGCAGCCTCTTAATCACTGTGTCAGGGTCTCCTTTCTGGGCTCAAAGGGCAGGGTTATCTCTCCGAGGCTGCCATTAAGAGACAAATCTCTCCCTGTGCCCCAAACACCGGCCCCCTCCATTCCCCTTCTCTATTTTTTTTTATTTTTTTTGCCACACACATTGTAAGACAAGTAAAAGGAGATACTAACAAACCAAGAAATGACAAAAGGGAAAAGAAGGTCCCCAAAGGCCAGCTGGGGCCTGGGGGGCAGGGAGTGGTGCACGTTTGGAATAGAGAGCTTCTCTTGCCTTAGCCAGTCGTCGTTTCTCAGGGAAATATTTATCGCTTACCTGCCATGTGCCAGGCACAGTACTAGGTGCTGGTGGGCAAAAACACACAGGCTCCTTTCCCTAGAGCTACATATAGTCTGTGGGGGTAGGGAGGGTGGGGAGGAATGACATTAACCACATATTCACACAAGTACAGACAAAATTGCATCTATGATGGGTGCTCTGAGGGAAAAGGACCGTAGTCTGAACCTGTGGGACTGGGAAGGCAAGAGTAGGGGAATTGGGCAAGATTTCACAGAAGTGGACAAAGGAGAAACCTGGGCACTACTGCTTGTGACATTAAAGGCAAGGATAACTCTCTCATTTCACAAACTTAGAAGTCAAGGCTCAGGATAAATTAAGTCTTTTGCCCCAGAGTCAGTGTTGGAGCTTGGATCCAAAAGCAGGTCTGTCCAACTCCACACCAGCCATTGTTCCTGTGGTCACACTGTTCTTATCTCAGAAGCTGGTGTCATGTCTCAGACTCTGGTCTTCCTTGGAACCAGCAGACAGGTGATCACGTTCTGGGACTGGGTGTGGTGGGATGAAAGCAGCTTCCATTCCCCACATTCTATGGAGAGTTCTTTCTTACAGGGAGGGAGGGAGGGAGAGAGAGAGAGAGAGAGAGAGAGAGAGAGAGAGAGAGACCATCACAAGAGAAAGAGAGCCTTGTAATAATATCTTGGGGATGTAGGTGTTGTTCATGACCCCAAATATCAGTTTACAATATAGTTCAGTGGGTTTAAGGGGAAAATACTACCATTCTCTTTCCCAAATGGAAACTCAAGTATGCTCCTGTCCCACTTATTAGTATTGTTAGATAGCAGTAAAATGTCTAAAAGGGTAAAATGGGAATGAAGTGTAAAAATTACTCGCTCTCCCTGATCCCAGGTATCTTCTCATTTCTGGGCAGAAGGAAGACTACACTTCCAAGACTTCCTACGTTTGGGAAGGCCACATGTCTCGTCTGGCCAATGGAACATAAGCAGAAGTTGCCTGCATCACTTCAAACTAAAGGGAATGAATGGTTCATGGGCAGCCTTTCAACACCTTCTTTCCCTGACGTGGTAACAAATACCATAGCAGGTAATGGATCCCGAATGGCTAGGTGAATGCCCTCAGCCAAGCCCACCCACATTAGATATACAGTAAGAAGTAAACTTTATTTTGTTAAGCCACTGTGATTTCAGAGTAAAATTGTTGCTGCAACATAAACTAGCTCCTTGCCATTCAAAGTGTCATCCCTGGACCGGCAGCATCAGAATCACCTGGAAGATATGAGAAGTGTAGACGCCGACTCTACCCCAGACCTACTGAATCAGAATGTGCATTTTAAGGAGAGCACAGGTCGTTCATGCATTAGTTGCTAGGACTGCCATCACAAAATATAACAGAGTAAGTAGTTTAAATCACAGAAAGTTATTTCCCCCCAGCTCTGAAGTCTGGAAGCCCAACATCAGATATAGGCATAATTGATTTCTCCTGAGGCCTCACTCCTTGGCTTGCATGTGGCTGCCTTCTTGTTGTGTCCTCACGTGGCATGAATTCCTGATGTCTCTTGTTTATCCTAACAGTGGTTCTCAACCTTGGCTGCACATTAGAACCACCTGGGAATCTTTTAAAATCCTGATTTCTGGGCCTCATTCCTAATCTCCTCCTCTTATAAGGGCACTAGTCAGATGAGCTTGCTCTAAGGGCCTCATTTTAACTTAATTACCTCCTTAAAGGTGCTATTTCCAAACACAGACACATTCTGAGGTGTTGGGGTTTAGGGCTTCAACATATGGCTCTTGATGTGACACAATTCAGTCCATAACAATTCATATGCAGAGTAAAGTTTAAGGAACACTGACCTAATCTAAGCCAAAATGCATAGCAAGTCCTCCTGAGACGATTGTGGTCTGCTGTGTACTTAACATTGAAATAATAAGGCTCCTCCTGATGTTGGATCTCTTATCACCATTTGGACTCACCTTCTACCATTTTTTGGAAGAAGTAATCGTCAGGTTGCCATCATATTCTGCTTGCAAGGGTTGATAATAAACCAATGACACATCTTCTGAAATGCAGATCTCATTTGGGTAGTATGGTCTTGACATCACAACACCAAGTCAAAGGCTAAAGAATCCTTACTGGATGTTCCTAAAATAAGCCAAGAAGGCATGTTACCTTCTTTTTCAGAAATCTAAACTCTACCCTAGGGCAGGCATCGACACAAGGTAGCCTATTGCCTGGACAGCTAGAGTAGACAGACATCTTCACTCTGGTGCCAAAATCTACATACTGAAGACCACATTTAGATTTGGTGATCTAAATCTAAACTTTGAAGGTGATCCTACAAAGTTTAAAAACAAACTTTGCCACTGCTCACTTAAAGACTGTTGGGGATGTAAGCATGTAGACCAGTGAAGTCCCAGTGCATAGGCTAGCTTTACAACATGCCCAGCAGTGGCTAAGTGCAAGAATAGTTTTAAAGCTATGAACCCACTGCGTTCCAAGCCAGCTTCCTCTCTCTTCCCGTAGAGCTGACTTCATCCATTGCTATCCTTGTGGTCATCACCTTGTCCCCAGTCCTTCCCCTTTGGTCATGCAGAATTTAGTCCTTTCTCAGAGAATTGACTTTCAGATAGTTTAACTTTGCTATTATACTAGTAATATCTCCCAGTTTTCCGTTTTTCAGGTTAACCACATCTATGTAGCCTTGGAAGAAAAATAAAAAACAGGAAGTCAAATACTTTTTAAAAACTTAAAACTATACTTCATAAAAATGTGAACAGAACAAGCGGTCCCTCCTAAAACCACCATTCTATGACTCTGAGCATCGATTCTGCATTTCCAATTAGCAGGGAATTTGACCTTATTGTAAAATTTCACAAATTGCAAGTCCAGAGAACTCAGAGAACTGGCACAAGGGGCGGAGCTCCATGGCCTAGAGCTGCGCTGTCCCATAGGGTAGCCACTAGCCACACAGCTGACTACAGCCAGGCAGTCCTTGGCTTCAACTCAAAGTATGGCCCTTGGAAAGGCTACTTAACCTCCTCTGTAAAACAGGAATAATAATAAAATTCACCTTATATTACCCGTTCGTGTGATGAACTCCTATGATAACGTACAGTGTTGAATGCAGGGAATACATATTCCTTATCAGAAGAAGAGAGATCAAGTAATAGGTAATGTAAAACATAAGGTTAGGGGCAGACCATTCAAGACCTATGCAGTTTTGTAACTAGAGCAGCAACAAAAGCAATAATCACTGATACCTGGGGAGATAACTTGGACTTCCCAGTAGGCACCTCAGCATGGCTAGAAGCTGGCATCCAAGATATTAAAAATGTACATAAATAACAGAGTAGCAATGGTGGAAAACAGAGCACAATGAGAAGAGATGAAACAATGCAATTACAAGGGGAGTTGCAAGCCAGTGAAGATGGGCCTGGGATGAGCACAAGGCTGCCATGAGTGGGCGGCCAAGCAGGCATGAGGTGGAAGTCCAGGGGTCAGTCCCTATTTTGAATATTTAAAATACAGCTGATAGGGCTCCTGCTGCCAGTGCAACAGCAAGCGAGGGTTTCTCTCACTCCCACTGAAGATAGGACTTCTACTCTCACTCCTCCAGGTGCCTCTGCTAAGGATGCATTGTGTGTGAACCAACACAATCTTCTCACTATGCTGATATCATTTCCCTTTGCCCAGCTGTACCTGAGCTACTCCATGTTTATAGAAGTACCCATTATACCGAGCGGACCACGGGGGCAAAGGACCCAGGCGTGGAATCAAAAGGACCTAAAGTCAAGTCCTGGCCTTGCCGCAAACCAGCTTTGTCAGGGACATATATCATTCAACCTCTCTGGACTGCAAGGCCCTCACCTGGAGAATGGTCCCAGCCCACACCCGCTAGTTGCATAGTTGCGTGGAGTGTGAGGCCGCCAATAAGGAAGCTGTGGCGTGCTGCACGAGTCAAAATGTTCTGGGAGGATGGGATTTGAATGAGGTCCATTGGGCTCGCCCCTGACAGGGTTCATGGGTGTGTGCAGCTGCGGTTCAGCTCCCAGAGTTCCAAGGCGATTTAGGAGGCACCGGGTACCCTCTGCTTCCTTCTCCTGGCATCACCAAGAAACTCAACCCCCATCACCTCCCATTCTTGCTGCCTCCCAGGGACTCTGAACCTGGGAAAGGTGCAAGGATCTCTTATCAAAGAACTCCACAGATGTTTGGGCCAACAGAGGCCCATTTTGTTTTTGATTTATGCATTTTACCATAATCGGACAAATAAAGCAACACTTGGAAAAAATCTCCTTCCCTCCCTGTCTTCATTGTCCTATCCCTCACGCCCTCCTCACCCCCTTTCCAGGGCAATCCATTCATCCATTCATTCAGCCAACCTGGGCCCCTGACTCTAGGCATAACTGTCCCCTCCCCTCATTGATTGTGAAGGCCAGCGTTTCAGAAGGGACCCGTTTCCTCTTCCTTGTCTCATCCCAATGCAAAGACATGGCGGAGGAGAAACATGGCTCAATACTAACGTGCTTGGGAGACAAGAGCCAATTTTGCACTGGCTTCTAATGCCCATGGCTTGAGTGAGCCATTTCTCTGGTTCCACTGCCCTTTGGCATTCCATCCTTCTTCCTCCTCCATCTAATTTCCCCATGTCACTCATTTCGGACCAAATGCACAGAGAAAGAATAGCAACCTCCTGCCCTACCAGGGAAATGTCATTCATTTTTCCAGGTACAAAGGCAATGTGGCCATTTGTTTGTTGTGACACAGAAGGGCGCAGCCTGGACAAAGCCTGAAAAATGCCAGGAGGCTGGCTTCTCAGCTCCCCGGCGTCATTGTGTGATGGGAGAAACCTGGCCAAGCGTCTGCAAACCCTGCGCTGCTCCTACATCTTCTCATCGATAAAGCTGAGGTGGCGAATAAAAGTAATGATGGTGCCGAAACCGGTTTGGCTCAGTGGATAGCGCGTCGGCCTGCGGACTGAAGGGTCCCGGGTTCGATTCCGGTCAAGGGCATGTACCTGGGTTGCGGGCATATCCCCGGTGGGAGATGTGCGGGAGGCAACTGATCGATGTTTCTCTCTCATGGATGTTTCTGGCTCTCTATCTCTCTCCCTTCCTCTCTGTAAAAAATCAATAAAATATATTTAAAAAAAAAAAAAAAGTAATGATGGTAACTATCATTTAATGAGAACTTATAAAGTACCAGGGATTGTGCTGGGCTTTTTACACATATTTCCCCACTGGTATTATTTATCACATTTCCATTGAGAATGAAACAAAAGCTGAGTGCACATGAGCAAGCCCACCCAAGGTCATGGAGCGAGTTTCTTTGCAGAAGTTCAATTTGCATCCAGGTCTGTCTGCTCCAACACCTGTGCTGGAACCCTCTGTGTCTACAATCATCATTTCTTCTCCGAGCAAAGACTTCTTTGGCCCTTTGCAACCAAACTGGACCAAATAATTGTAATGCATCCTTTCCTCTGGCGTTTCCATGTATCACACTGTAAAGCACTGTACAGTTTGGGGGCCTGTGTCTCCAATGACACTTCAGCGGCATCTTCCTGAGGACAGAGTCTCACTCAGCAAGAGGCATCCAGAGAAACTAGCACAGTTCCTGGTACATGACAGGTGATAAAGATTTGATGAATAAGCAAATGGTTTCTGCACATCATATCTGAGAGCACTGGTTAGACTTAGCAAACTGGCACACCATCCTTTCTTTGAGTTTAAGTACTAACACCCACTATCCCCCTATGGTGGTAACTCAGCCTCCAACCTTCACCCCCAGGAGGGGTAGGCAGCAGGTGGAGCTCAGCAGAGCTATGAGACCATTTCTATGTGATTAAAAAGAGAATGTTTAGTTCAAACCACATTATTTTAGTATCACTGCTATCCACTTCTTCAATATATTTTGACTTAAAGGTGATAAGTTATAAAGAAAAAACATCCAGAAAAAAAATGCATAAATAAGATATGGATTTCCCAATAAAAGACAGAGAGTAAGACACAGACCTTAGAGAGCACATTTGAGAAAAATGTGCTTTTGTCTGACTTGACATAGCTGGAGGAATTTGTTTCCATATTACTGCATGGCATTAAAGTACCCCAGATAGATAAGTCTTTGGTTACGCCAAGAAAGCGGTTCAATGGTAATTACAGATGAACACACACCCACAGTTTACAGTGGCAGCAGTTCAGCATCGGTGCAACCATTTATGCTGATAGTGTATGAAACTCCCCCCCGCCCCCGTCCCTAGGCACAGCGAATGACTACCAGGGCAGGATTACCTTCCACTAAGCAGATTTCAGCGCTCCAAGCCTCAAATCATGTGTAACCATTAGGGAAAGCACGGGGCTGAACCAATTTAAAAAATAAAAACTATCCTCAAGCTCACAAAACCACAGAATTACACTGCAACACTTAGCATTTTATTTGGAAAAACCCAATACAAAGGCTCAAACACTGCCCCCAAATGCATGGTAAACACCGTGCCTTTACCTATGTAAACTCACTTTTTAAAAATGTATTCTCATGATATCTACATAGGGAAAGACGGATAGAGAGAAGGAGATCGGTAGAAAGGACGTGACAAATACTATTGTTGTTTTCTCCCTCTAAGCCCATTAATTGTTACGTTTGCATTCATTCGCTTTAAAGCTTTGAATGGCATGTTGTTGTTTTTCTTGTGGAAATACCCAACAGCGTTGCCACACTATTCCTTTCAGAGCTCTACTTGTGGAAGCTTCCGGTACATAAACCACTGGTATAATCAGAGGACCAAGGTCATGGACAGACCTCTGCCCTACGACATATCATCTAGTCATCTTGGTGCTCACTATTTCCACCAGTAAAAGGGGCTGTCTGCCTGCCTCAAGATGAGTTAGAATTTTAAAATCACTCTGAAGAAGATACTTACCTTCTTAGTCAAAACCATAACAAACACTAACAGGCGTGTAGGGAGAGTTGACACTGAGCCTGAAAACAGATTCCCCTCCACTATTTCGCCATCGCCCACCTCCCGTATCCGTGCTACACTCGTGCCCTCAGTAGCATGCGCTCCATCCCTGGTCTGCTCACGTTACTTTCCTTACCGAGAAGACAAAAGTATGTCTGTGGCCAAGTGCTCTCAGGTTTCATCCACGAACACGGATCCAGCCGGGGAACCCGAGTCGAGATAGACAGGCGCTGGGACAGAAGCAAAGAGTAAAATGATAATGAATGTTTCATGGAGGCCAACAACCACAGGGAGGGAAGCAGGAGAGGAGAGACACGGAAAGGGAAGCCAAGAGCAGAGATGCTGAGGGTGGTTCACAGAGCAGAGGTGACAGGAGAAGAGGGAAGAGCACAGTACAGGGACCTAGGGCTGTATACAGACAATGGCTTTTAAAAAATTAATTAAAGTATCACCTATAGAAATGAGACTGCATTCAGTATCTCTTCTACATAAAACAAACCCTTTTTGTTATTTATTTTTTAAACATATATTTTTATTGATTTCAGAGAGAAAGGGAGAGGGAGAGATAGAAACATCAATGATGAGAGAGAATCATTGATTGGCAGCCTCCTGCATGCCCCACACTGGGGATCGAGCCCGCAACCTGGGCATGTGCCGTGACCAGGAATCCATGACCTTCTGGTTCCTTGGTTGACACACAACCACTGAGCCACACCAGCTGGGCGTATTGTTTCTTTTTCTTTCTTTCTTTTTTTTTTTTTTTTTTGAGCAATAAAAATGAGAGTTTATTTGCTGAAGGCATGTGAGAAAGAAGCTATGCTACAGGGCGAGAAGGTGCTGGCTACGAACAAGGGTTTCAGTGGGAGCTGCAGGCAGCCAGCTTTGCTCCCGAGGCGGCAGCCTGGGGTGAAGCAGACAGTGCAGAGCACAGAGGGGAGGGAGGAAGAAACTGGGTGTTTGGTAAAATTGTTCATCTGCTGCCAATACCCCATATTGTTTCTTTTAATCCAGGTAGGCAAATGAGACAATACAGATAAGCAAATACAGGGTGTCCCAAAATTCACGCAAGAAATAATTTTGATAGAAAACACAGGTTTATAATTAAAAATTGTAAATTTTTTATTTATTCATAAAGTATACAGTATAAGGTTATGTACAGAATAGCACATCGGGTAAATCGCCTTCAGGGCTTTGCTGGCACATACGCAAAGCCGTATTCTTCATTGGTCTTCATTGTCCCTGCTCCTGGGCCATAATTGGTACTTGGTAATGCTTATCAAAAATGGATTGAAATCAAAGGGCAACAGATATTAGAATGTGATTCAATAAACCAAGTAAAATTAGGTTTTTATTTTGTTGTTGTTGTTGTTAATGCTCACGCAAAACTCAAATCTTGCGTGAATTTTGGGACACCCTTTAATTTAATATAAATATTTTTAAAATCACCAGAAATAACCAATAGAGTATAATGTCAGACATATTCTTAGTTTAAGTTTTTATTTTTTACACAGAAGAGATATTTTATATACTGTCTTACTTTTTCACTTAACAGCACATCAAGAATAGCTCCCATGTCAGTAAACATATATCAAGATAATTCTTAATGGTAGTCTCATTTTTCACTGCATAAATGAATGAATGAGATTTCACTTAACCAGTCTCCTGTTGGACATATAAGTAGATCAGTCTTTGGCAATTACAAATAATACCTTATCGATTAGTTTTCACTTGTAACAAAGTACCCCTAGACTTCATAGCTTAACATAAAAACCATTTATTTAAGCTCATGTTTGAGGAAACAAGATTTGGCACAGCTGAAATGACAGGGCCTCTCTCATGCTATAGGCCTGGGCCAGGCTTCTTCACACAGTGGCCTCAGGTTCTCAGACAGCAAGCCCCCAGGTTCAAGCCTCTGCTTCCAACACATTGATTAGTGTCTCCTGGGCCAATCCAAGTCACACATCCAGCCCAGATTTGAAGGGATGGAGAAACAGACCCACTGCATGTGGTGGGAGAACCTGCAATGTCACATTACAGGAGATGGACATGTAAGGATGGAGGGATTTTGGGCCATTTTGCGATCCTACACAGACACCATACTAAATATCCTTTGAATGTTTTCTGTGCACACTTACCTGATTATTGATATGGGATACATTGCTAAGAGATGAATTAATTGTTCAGTAACAGGAAGGAACATTTTAAACTGTAGATTCACGACTGCAGTATATGCTCTTATCAACTAAACTTGTAGCAATAAGAATTCACTGCCTGGTATAATGTCTATTACACAGCTAATACTAATTAAATGACTGGCTGAATGAACAAAAAAATTGAATGACTAAATCAACCAAAGATGAATAAATCAACAGCCCAACAATACTGATAGTACCATTCTTCAAATATTAAATTCAAATATCTGATAGGTAAGGAGGCGGCCCGAGACATTGTGTGTCTTGATTTTGATAAATGGTAGATAAAGTTAGGGATTATATCCTGTGGATAAGGGCACTGCACAGTGTGGGCAATGGTGCTAATATGTGCATTTCTACCCGACTGAACAAATATACCCAAACTGTGGTTTAATACTTCAGGGTACGTGTCATAGGGCTCTGTCCTTGGTTTTGTCTGACTTAATATTTTCAAGAACAATTTGAAATTGTATTACTCCAAATTTTTGATAGACTTCAGTGCTTGACATAAATTATTTTTATTGTAATATTACTTAAACATAGGCACAAACAAGATGAAATGTTGCTCATGGCTTTTCTATAACCACGAAGCTAAAAATAAAATGCACATCCCGTGGAAGTCAAATGAACGCACTGATGTGACAAGTGACGTTCTCAGGCACAAAATGACTGGATCACCTCGCAGTCCTGATGGCCACTGGCAGGTGCGTGTGAGCTCCACGCAGCAACAGCGGAGGGCCTGGCGATGTCCCTGCAGGCATCCTTCCACAGCCTGACAGTGCCACTGGCCTTCGCTCAGCACATACCTGTCATTACCTGTTTAGTTGCTTAGTTGTCTTTCCTTATGAGCCTGGACCACTTGTCACAAGCACCATCCTAAACACTAACGCAATTACATGCACCAAAATGTGACATTGGTCTGAAGATAATTAGAATTTTCTTTTTATAGGGTCACTGAAAGGAAAACAGGAATGTTAAGATTCCTGGAGAGAACTCGTGTAAGTGATGAGATTGGAGTCCCCAGGCCCTGGGCAGCTGCTGGACGTTGCAGACACAGTGAGGAACTAGACAGCCAGCTCCTGCCAGAAGCTGGAACTGAAGAATTGCTGCTCCAAGGCAGAGGACACCAGCCTGGGAGCGAGAAACACGTGAAAATAGGACCTGGAGTGGAGCATAAAGGATCTTTACCCACTTCCCCATTTAGAAATTCCCCAATCAACTGCATGAGAATTGCTAAAGAAGTGCAGGTGATACCGTCATCTATAAGGCCTTTTAACTGAAAGCAGTCATTCTCTCAATACCTGTTAGCCCCACTTCCCAGTGGTTCACGTGAACCTTCCAGACTTTTCCATGTGATTTGGAAAACTATGGGAAAATTTCATCTGTGAGCACAGTCCCGTAGTTAGCCTCTGGCCTCCTCCATACAGTGGTGTTTTCTAAAAGGTGTCCTCCTGATGTGGGAGAACCCTCCTCGGTCATAGAGACAGGACTGGGCAAAATCTTTCAGTTCTTAGAAGCATTACCTTGTTCTAAAAAGTACTAAGAAGGACTAAAAAGACTACGTGCAAAACACCTGGCACACAGTAGGCACTTAATAAATAGTGATTGCTATCATCATAATTTAAAATAGTGGTTGTTCTAAACCTTTAGTGGTTTTTCCAGGTGTAGGATACTGTGTCTTGCTTATGATGTGAGGGTAGTTTTTTTCCTGACAATCCTGAAAAAAAAAGGCCTTTAATGTGGCTGCCCATGGGGATTATATCTTTTCATAATCTTTGGAACACCACTTCTCAGCCACCCTCCCATTTAATATAATATCCCCCTTGTCCTCAGAGAGGAGATGTTGGAGGGGAGGTGGAGGTATGGTCATTCGAATTGAGACAGGGTGTTAGTGTTGGGACCATATTTCTTTTCCAACTCTAAAATCTAATTTCCTCGAAACTGTGTTTAACAGTTCTACGTTTACAGCTCGAGTTCCTGGCGTCCCGTCCGCTCACATACACCACATCACTTAGGTAATGCTTGGAAAATCCTTTGAAGGAAATGGGCCCAGGAGTGCTAAGTAGAATTACATGATACAAGTTGACAGTGGGGAGCCACGTGAATAGATAAAATCTCCTGTTGGCACTACATTTCATTTTCTCTGGTCGATTTTATGGAGCCTTCATGTGTCACACTGGAAATAAAACAGGAAGCAACATTTTTATGAGTAATATGAATGTTGAATATTGAAAAAAATAACAAAGTAATGGAGTGGCATATTTGCACTCAGGTGGGTATAATAAAAATAGTCAGTTAGAAATTAAGGGTCAGTCACTTTCCATTATGCAATATTTTTAATAAATAACAAGAAAAATGAAGATAGGAGAAGGTAGCCATGGGAAGGGGAAATAGTTTTGGAAAACTTTCTCTTTGGGGGAAGGTGGTTCTGGAGAATTTGAAAGGTTCTTGATCCACAGAGAAAATCTACTTAAGAAAATCCACCCATTTATTCATCTGTTCATTACTTAAATAAACATTTCCTAAATACCTTTAGAGGGCCAGGTGCTGGTGTAGCGAGCATGGGACATACTATACAGGAGGCAAGACAAACAGTGTCCTTGCGGAACATGGAGAAGGGGGTCCTCTGGGAAGGTCCTGGAAAGCATCCCTGCCTGGAGGCATGGAACAGACTGACTAATCTTAGACGACAGAGTGGGGAGGGGCCAAAAAGGGGAGGGATGGGTAGAAATGGGCAAAGAGGAGACATCTGGGGGACATCTGCAACAGTGTCAACAATTAAAATTTTAAATTAAAAAAAATTCTGACATATGCAACAGTATTGTTGACCCTTTGAGAACATTATGCTACATGAAAGAAGCAATCACACAAATACAAATACTGTGCGATTCCACTTATCTGAGGCACCTAGGGCAGTCAAATGCATGGGAACAAAACGTGGAATGGTATAAACTGATGAACAAAAATAGATACAGAGGCAGAGTAGCATCGAACAGACTATCAAACTACAATGGGAAGGCTGGGGAGGGTTGGGGGGCAGGTGGGGGGGGGTAAGAAATCAACTGAAGGACTTGTATGCATGCATATAAGCATAACCAATGGACATAAGACACTGGGGGATAGGGGAAGCCGGGGGAATGTCAAGAAGGGGAAAAAAAGGAGACATATGTAATACTCCTTGTAATACTTTAAGCAATAAAACAGAATTTAAAAAAGAAAGAAACTGCAGAGAGGAAAAAAAAACGTGGAATGGTG
Source organism: Myotis nattereri (assembly GCF_964212035.1). Taxonomy (NCBI): domain Eukaryota; kingdom Metazoa; phylum Chordata; class Mammalia; order Chiroptera; family Vespertilionidae; genus Myotis; species Myotis nattereri. The sequence continues at coordinate 26,714,302 of NC_138087.1, read as the reverse complement.
GTAAGCAGGAACTGGGAAGAGAGGGCTTGAGGGCTGTTATTTAATGGGTATAGAGTTTGAGTTTTCCAAGATGAAAAGAGCTCTGGAGAGTGCAAACCATGTGAATATACTTCATCCTATTGAATTACTAGAGGCCTGGTGCATGAAATTCATGCACTCGGGGGTCCCTCAGCCCGGCCTGTGCTCTCTCACAGTCCGGGAGCCCTCAGGGGATATCTGACTGATGGCTTAGGTCCGCTCCCCATGGACATCCTTAGCGCTGCTGCAGAGGCAGGAGAGGCTCCTGCCACAACCACTGCACTCGCCAGCAGTGAGCCCAGCTCAGGGCTTCTGGCTGAGCAGTGCTCGCCCTGTGGGAGCATACTGACCACCAGGGGCAGCTCCTGCATTGAGCATCTGCCCCCTGATGGTCAGTGCATGTCATAGTGACCATTCGGTCGATTTGCATATTAGCCTTTTATTATATAGAATACACTTAGGAATGGGAAAGATGGTAGATTTTGTTATACCCTAGAGGCCCGGTGCATGAAATTCATGCACTCAGGGGGTGTGGGGTATCCCTCAGCCCGGCCTGCACCCTCTCGCAGTCCAGGAGCCCTTTGAGGATGTCCGACTAACAGCTTAGGCTGTCGGTCAGACATTCTTAGTGCTGCCACACAGGCAGGAGAGGCTCCCGCCACCGCCACTGCACTCACCAGCTGTGAGCCCAGCTTCTGGCTGAGCGGCGTTCCCCCTGAGGGAGCGCACTGACCACCAGGGGGCAGCTCCTGAGTTGAGCATCTGTCCCCTGGTGGTCAGTGTGTGCCATAGTGACAGGTCAATCTGCTGTTTGGTCAATTTGCATATTTGCCTTTTATTATATAGGATATTTTACCATAATGCTTTAGAGAAAAAATTAAAATACAAATAAACAGATCAATGGCCAAATGTGTACTTCAGGCCTTCGTTTGCCAACCCCTGGTGTAGAGATTTAGGAGGTAACGATTACTCAAGAGTAGAAATGAAAGGTTTGCCTGAGTACGGTGAGTGTTATGAACAGATCCTGCTCTGGGCTCGCTGCATCCCCAGTGCTTGGTCAGAGACGCTCAACACCTATTCACTGAACTGAGCTGTAGTTTCTCTGTGGTAAACTCCTGGCTACGGAGGGCTGAGTCTGAAGTGAATCAAATGGGGAGGGAGTGGAGGAAAGGAGTCCAAACACCAGCCCTCCGGGGGAAACTGGCCTCACTAACTCCCAGGCTCTCCCCAAAGGCTGACACAGTTGCCTGCTTAGAAGGATCCTATGGCCAGGCCTCTGTAACAAGCCTCCGAAAGGCCGTCTCACCTGAACCCTCCACAGAGCTGCTTTGTTTCCAGCGTTCTTTATAAGGAGCACCCAAGAAAAATCTTTTGATAGGATTTCCAACTGTCCTGCTGGGCTGCAAATGGAAGGTTTCCTGGTTTAAAATAAGCGGCCAAAGTTACTGGTGACTGCAGGCCCCCATTATAACATCCTCTCGGGAGCAGGTTACCTGAGGCGGGGAGGGGGGGCGCGGGGCCGGCTCCATTTCCCACGCACAGACACTGGCAGCCAGCAGCCTTGGGATGGCATTGACGTCCCTCCGTTTATGTCCAGGCTTCCAGATTCTCTTTGAACTACTAGCTGCCCAGTAGTTTTGTCAAACCCATTTCCTTAAAAGCCACCGCCCCCTGCAGTTTGGGCAAGATTTTACTAAGAACAAGAGGATGACATAGAGGCACCCGATCATCGGGGGCATCCTGTAAAGGCATTTCTGGAGCCTTCAGAACCGATGCCCAGTTCCTAGCCTTCCTCTGGGGAAAGCCAAATCCCAGGCAGGGAGCTGGGAAACCCTCAAATCTGTTGCCAAAGTCAAAACCCGCTCATATTTTACAAGGTTAAATGTTGAAAGTGAAGGTTTGATTGTTGGCTCTGTACAAATGGGAAAGGAAGAGAAGGGACCAAAAATGTGGTTTTTCAGGGTAAAGACTTTTATCGAAAGCAGGTACATGGTACGACTCCAAGCCGGGAACAAAGCAAGCCTTGTGGAGCTCCCTCCGCAGGCCGATCTAATGCTGTTCTGGAAGTAAAAGGAGTCGGAAAGTGGCTCGGTGCACCCTGGAGAAGAAAGAGCAATTCATGAGGGCTGCAAATGGGGCTGCTCCGAGGTGCGCCTGCCGGCCTGGCCTGGCCGCGGTCATGTTTCACCCTCAGGAGAGGGGCGGCTGGGAGCTGGATGCTGGGGAGGCTAAGGTCTCCCTGAGGCCAACCAACCACTGACAGCAGAGATGAGGCAGCCTCCCTGCAAGCACAACCAGAGCCGGCGTCCCGGAGGCCCTGCCCAGGACTAGCTGGTGCCCAGGGAGGTGCAGGTGAGGAGCCTGATCGCACTGCCTCACAGCCGGTCCCCGTGCAAGTCCGCTGCAGTGCCCGCTCCGCCCAGGCAGCCGCTAGTCAAGGCCGGCGACTGGGGATTGAAGGTGGCTGGTCTGAAAGAGGTGTGCTGAGATTTAGCAGATACACTGTAACTTGTAGAAAGGTGTGTACAAAAAAGGGAATATAAAATGTCTCGATTTTTAAATTTTTAATTTTGTAATTGTTATGATGGGGTAAAATTTTGAATATACCGAGTTAAATGAAACATATGAATTTATCTACTTCTTTTTACTTTTAAAAATGGGAGTGCTAGAAAATTTTAGGTTACCTACGTGGCTCGCACTGTATTTCCTTTGGATTGAGCTACAGTCAGAAAGGCTCTGACATTGGATAGAGGAAAGGCTGAGGAGGAGGAGGACACCCTAGTGAAGAATGCATTTATGGTCCTAAAGCCTGTAGCCCCTGGGTTGAGGTAGCTCATTCCCACGGCACCTTCCCTGCCACTGAACCGCCTGTGTTGGGCTCACACTGTGGTCCCGACACGCGGCCCGGCATGAGGAGGGCCCTGTGTCTGGCTGAGGAAGGGTCTCAACTTAGCTCCTTACGTGTGGTCCCTGCAAGTCAGCGAGGTGGCTGCTTCTGGGATTGAGTGGCTAGCGGCTGGGACAAGAGGGCAGACTGGGCCACAGGCCTCTTATCCTCCAGAAGGCCAGCTGAGCTTGTTCTCCTGGCACCGGGCAGGCTCCAAACGAGCGCGGGGGAGATGCAAGGCCCCGCGTGGCTCAGTCAGAACTGCACAGCACCTCCGCTGCCAACACCAGCACACGCAGCCCAGAGCCCAGGGCTGAGGAGCAGACCCCCCTCTGCTGGAGAAGGCTGCAGTCACACTGCAAGGCGTGTGCACCGCGGGAGGGAAGTAAGGGGCCATTTTTACAACCCATCTATCACCACGGGGGCCTTGCCTACCTCCCTTCGCTCTCCTGCCCATTTACCCCTGACTCCACCACCCTGCAGCCCCCCTTTCCCAAACACGACACAAGATCCTTTCTGAAATCTACTGTTTGGATTTACTATTTCCTCAACCTAAAATGCCGTTTTCGTTCCCCCACAAATTACCCCTTAGAGCAGTGGTTCTCAACCTTCCTAATGCCCCGACCCTTTAATACAGTTCCTCATGTTGTGGTGACCCCTCGGTTTCATTGTTACAAATTGAACATAATTAAAGCACAGTGATTAATCACAAAAATAATATGTAATTATATATGTGTTTTCCGATGGTCTTAGGCGACCCCTGTGAAAGGGTCGTTCGACCCCCAAGGGGTCACGACCCACAGGTTGAGAACCATTCGCTGCCTTAGAGTGTAACTCCATGTTAAAAGAGGCGGAATGAAGGTGCATTCTCCTCTGCTTCCTCATGAAAAACCAGTGACAGATACAAAGAGGATTCTTTATAAAGATGCAAAAGCCTCCAGGGGCAAAGAGAAGGAAGAGGACAGGTGATAAAGTATTCCAACAAAACACTGGGATACGGAAAGCAGGCACAGTGACCAACTTAGCAGACCAGGAAAGGATTGTGCCGGAAGGTGCTGGGGAGCCAAGCAACCAAGTGCATCTCATCCCAGAACCCAGAGGCCTCAGGAACGAGGGGCTGGATGCTGGGAGGCGGGGTGGGAGGAGCTGAACACAGGATTTGTTGGATGGACAAAAAGCCACTGGTCCTTGGATTTTCTCACGCTCTCGGCCCAGCCAGGTGAATACCTCCCTCCCTCAGGAGCTGAGGTTTAACCCTGAAGAGGCTGAGTGAGGATCTCTGGAGTTTTGGGAAGATCAGGCATTGCTCATGGTGGGGCGCCATCCTGAGAACAGGGAGCAAAGGGAAGTTTAGAAGGTGAGAAATGCCCAGCCGCAGGCCTGACTCGGCTCTGAGAAAGCTCGCAACCAGACTTAAACATCCAAAGCAGTAATAGTAGGGCTCCTCTGTGGAAAACTGACCAATTCAAGACTTAAACACATTGACGTTTGTGAGTTGCCCATAAAATGTCAAGATTCCTGCCTGATTCCCCCAGAGGGAAGCCTCCAGCCACAGGCCAACCCCTTCCACATACATTGTTCCAGGCAGCTTGAAACAAGAACCATGTGCCAAGGTGGGGAAGACCTTTGAGCAAAGCCTCCACTATGACAGGCAGCAACAGAACCAGCATCCAGCCAGAGAGATGGCGGCAGAGTGACCAACCTCGCAACAAATACATCAGGGCCGTAAATACATTCTTCACTAGAATCTTCTCCTCCTCCTTGGCAATAAGACAGGAGTCAATACACAATACTTACCTTTGAAAAAATAAGCATAAGCCTCATAAGCATATTATTTAGAAATAGATGGGTGGTAGCCCTGCCAGCATGGCTGAGTGGTTGAGCATCAACCTATGAACCAGGAGGTCACGGTTCGATTTCGGGTGAGGGCACATGCCTGGGTTGGGGGCTCGATCCCCAGTAGGGGGCATGCAGGAGGCAGCCGATCAATGCTTCTCTCTCATCACTGATGTTTCTATCTCTCTCTCCCTCCCCCTTCTTCTCTGAAATCAATTAAAAAGAAAAAAAAAGACCTACTGAATCGAACTCTCCACTGGAAATTCTTCAAGGGTGGAGCAGAATGGTACTAATGCGTGGCATGCTGATTCTGGGAAAGAACGAGTCTGGGCTACAAGACATCAATGAAGGTGGCTCTTTAGAGCCTCATCTCCTTTCGTGGGCCTCACCAGGGACTGGCAATGCAATTGCCACATGCCATGTCCTCCCAGGCGCAACTGTCGGGGCTCTGCAGCGTGTGAAAGACTGCAGTTACTGAGCACAGACTGAAAGGCCAGGCTGGGCGCTCTTATTGTGCCCCCCTAAAGCCCCCATGATGCCTGTGGCAGACATAAGGCAATGCCAGGTCCCTGTGACATGCCCAGAATTCAGATGCTGTAAGATGTGCCGCTCGGGACGGCTGCCGCCATGTGACCCTCCGTCTCCTTGACTGTCCTTTCAGCTTGATGGTGAGTGCTTTTTTGTTGGTAGGGTTTTTGTTTTTGTTTTTAGGGGTTGGGGAGCGGGATGGGAAAGGGTACTCATTTCTACAAAGAGGCAAAGTTGAGGGTAACTGCCAACAGCTTCCCCTTTTTCATCTTTTTGTTAACTCCATCTGTCTGGACCGATGCACAAGGAAAAAAGACTGACAGAACGGCCCTCCAAAGTTGCACTCTGTTTTAAAGCTGATAAAGGGTGTGTTTCCCACAGCTTAGGAGCAAAATATATTACAAAGTGCCCGAGCAATTAGACACATGGTATTTACAAACATCTGCCGTCCGGTACTGTTGCCTGTGTTCAAACAAAGCCTCACAGTGTCTTTGGCAAACCAGGGCGAGAAAAGCTGGGTGCCACTCGCCAAATGAACTCTTCCAGATTACAGTTCTGTGGCCTGGGGGAATTAATTCAAAGCCACATGGGGGAATTAATTCCAAAGAGGTAGTTATTCCCTCTGAGAACCAAAGAAACTGGGACCCAGAGTAAAGTTGGCAGTAAGTCAATGAGTGTTTTATTAACCTCTACTAGGCCATATTTATTATTTATGTCTGAATCACAGAATCCTAAAATTAAAAAAACCCTCAAGGGGAAAATGAGACTTCTGCTTGAGAATGGCTTCTCACAGCCCTGGTGCTTCCCCTGCCATGTCTCCAATTGATACCCATGAACATTCACCCAAAGATGGCAACTCTAAATAGCATCACTAAGACTGAGCCAGCTGTACAATCTGGGGAAAGAGCACTGTCAGTTAAAAATACAGACTTTAGGTCTGAATTTTGGCTCCACCATTTAATAACCTTCATATTCTCACCTGTAAAATAGGGGTGATGGGACAATTTCACAGACATAGAAAGAAGTAACTTCATAAGATGAAGAAAGTTAGTAAATAAAAATAAATGTAAAAATGACAGAAATGATGGAAATTAATAGACACATGGCTTAAAACATCCTATCTAATAAAAAACAAAAAGGGTAATTGACCATACCTTCGCTAAGTTTCCCATTGGCTAATCAGCAAGATATGCAAATTAACTGCCAACAAAGATGGTGGCCAGCAGCCACGCAGCTGAAGCGAACATGAGGCTTGCTTGCTCCAGTGATGGAGAAACCCAAGGTTCCCCGCCCACCACGGCCCAGCTCTGAGCTCCGGAAGCAACAATGTTTCAATTATAGAAGCTAAACAAACCCCAGATACCTGCTTTCAGCCAGCCGCGGCCACAGAGCCACTGCTGGACTGTGGGCGGGGAGGTTGTTCTGTGTTGGGTTCTGGGCTCTAGCTGTGTTCTGTCTTTGGGGGGCACATGGACATGCAGGCACATGGGTGATCTTTTTTTTTTCTCTCGCAACTCCAGCACCAGCCCAGGAGGCAGAGCGGACTCTTGCTTTAACACTCACTGTCCATTCCCAGGAGCCTGATGCAGGGGCAGACCTGGAGGGGTGCCACCTCAGTGGTCCTGCCACCTCCAGCAGCCACTCCAGCTGCAGCTCTAGAGCTGGGGCTGGCCTGTGCAGCAGCACCTGACCTAACAGAGGACCCACCACCCCTGGCTGAAGAAAGCTCTCCAGAACCTGCCCTGAGGAGCAGCAGCCTGTGGAAAATGCATCAAGGCCTCAGAGCCGGCTGGAAAATATTCCTCACAACCTAAGGCCAGAGAGAGGTGTCACATCCCTGGGGTGTAGAAAATGCTGGAAAGTCGGTGCTTCTAAAGGGACACACCTACACTGGCAGGGCTCCCCCTAGGACAGTGGTCGGCAAACTCATTAGTCAACAGAGAGCCAAATATCGACAGTATAACGATTGAAATTTCTTTTGAGAGCCAAATTTTTTAAACTTAAACTATATAGGTAGGTACATTGTTATTAACTTAATTAGGGTACTCCTAAGGCTTAGGAAGAGCCACACTCAAGGGGCCAAAGAGCCGCATGTGGCTTGCGAGCCGCAGTTTGCCAACCACGGCCCTAGGAGGTTCCCCCACAGATACTCTTGCACAATTGTTCAGGTGTATTTTCCAGACTACCTACCAGAGCATTGATGAAATAGCTGGGAATTGGAAAAACACTAATGTCCATGGAGAGGGGATGGGATCCACCCATCCTGGTCCACATGGACAAGAGAAGCTGAGCAGCTGCTAAAGTGGGTGCAGGGGTCTCTACGTGCCTGGAGATAAAGACCTCATGGGTCCTCTCACGTGAGACATGTGGACCCCCTGTCTGCATCCAAGATCCTACCTGTTAGACCCCCTAGATGTGATGTCAACAGGCAGAATCGCATATGGAGAATGAGTCTGCCTGTGACAGAGACGAACAGAATGAGAGAGGCAGAGCCTGAGAGATACCCACCGAGCCACCTCTAGGGTGGGACTTGCAAATCTCTTTTCCTTGAGGTGATGTCTACATTCCTTATAATGCATTGATGAATTTGATAGTTCTAAAAATATTAAAGTCATACGTTCAATGTTGCTCATCTATGAAGTAACGTACATTAGTTTTTAATTTTTAAAGAACTTATGACAAGAAAAACAAAGGATTATTATAGTACAATAATGAATTCTAAAGCAAGTCAGAATCGAGTAAAGAACAAAGTCCTTCCAGGATGGAGAACCCTGACAGGGCTGCTCACTGTTCCAATTCTTTCTGTGTGTGCGCACGTGTGTTGGCATATGCACTTGTGTGCACCCGCGTTTCTGTGCCCATGTGTGGGTGCCTGAGCATGTTTGCATGAGTATGTGTGTGTGTGCACTTGTGGATGTTGGGCAGGAAGGCTTTCCAGGCATGTGCCCTCCCAGAACTTTATTTCCCTAGAGGTGGACACTGCCAGTCAGTCCTTTTCCTCCCATCTCCCCACATCAGAATTTCCAAAGCCCCTGCTGTGGAACATGAGCCATTTTCACTCCCATCATCTTGCTGAAGCAAATATCTATGTCCACAAATCTTTATTTAGTATTTGGGACGGGTCTCTAGAAGTGGAGATTCTCAGTCTAATGCAAACACAATTTTAAGGTGCTGGGAGTTCTCTACAACCGAGGTCACCTTGTCCACTTTGAGCCATGACCCAGGGCTGAGATCTCAGGGAGCGAGGGAGGTGGAGGAGCTGGGAGTGAAGGAGATGAAGGGGCCTGGAGTGGCACATCCAGCTGGAAGGTCCCATCCATCCTGCCTGTGGCCTGCCCCATATCCGGGTCCCCCATCCCTACCCCTAACCCACATTAGCTCCACCCTGCTCCATAACTCACCTGAGCTGAGCAGCACACCCAATGGGACATCTTGGCAGGCACCAGACACTACTGGGCTGAATTCCTCCTTGTGAGGTCAATCCCCACAAAGCAGCTTGTATACTGTGGTTGGGTTGATCCTCATATTCAGCCAGCCCAATGGTCATTCCACCCTTGGAAGGGCCAACAGTAATCAAGACTCAATGACAACAAAAGGGCTCACAAGGGACATTCCTGGAGCACCGAGCTCAGGTGTTCAGAGAGACTGCAGCACTGAGCCCCATATGACACCCACTGCATAAGGCCACCCCGCCAAAATGGGGAGACTCCCAAGCTCATTTTGCAACGTCAGCATTATCCTAATTCCAAAACCAGATAGACACTACAAAGAAAGAAAATTATAGGCCAATATCTTTGATAAACATAAATGCTAAAAACCTCAACAAAATATTAGCAAACTGGATCCAACAATATATTTAAAAGATTGCACACCATGATCAAATGATATTTATTATGGGGCTGTAGTCAATAAATGTGATACACCACATAAAAACAATGAAGGATTAAAAAAATCCACATGATCATATCAATAGATGCAAAAAAAGTATATGATAAAATCCAGCATCCATTTATGATAAACACTCTAAGTGGAAATACAGTAATCATACTCCAACAAAATAAAAGTCCACATATGACTAACCCACACAAAAATTATACTCAACAGGCAAATACTAAAAGCATTTCCCTTAAGATCAGGAGTAAGGCAGGGATGTCTGCTCTCACCACTGTTATCCAATATAGAACTAGAAATCCTAGATACAGCAATGAAACAAGAAGAAATAAAAGGCATCACAACTGAAAAGAAGTAAAACTGTCATTATTTTCAGATGACATCATGGTGTATATAGAGAACCGTAAAGATTCCACCAAATAACTACTAGGACGGATAAAAGGATTCAGTAAAATAGCAGGATACAAAATAAATATCCAGAAATTGGTTGTATTTTTATACACCCTTAATGACCTATTGGAAGGGAAACTAAGAAAACAATCCCATTTACAACTGCATTAAAAAAGATAAAAGACCTAGGAATAAATTTATCCAAGGATGTAAAAAGACAAATGCCCCAACTTTAAGACTAGAAAACCTGAATAGAGCTGTAACAACAAATTAAATAATTGAGAACCTTACAAAGGAAAGCCCAGGTCCAGTTAGTTTCACTGGTGAAGTCTATTAAATTTTAAAGAAATAATACCAATCCTTAACAAATATTTCAGGAATTGAAATCAATAAGAATTAAGGATAATTCATACCATAGACTATCTCTCAACAAAAGGAAACAAATTGATACTCACAACATGAATGAATCTCAAAACACATGCTGAGCAGAAAAGCCTGTTGGGAAAAGAGGACATACTGTATAATTCCATGTAGGTGAAGTTCTGGAAAAGGCAAACCTAATCTATAGTGAGATAAAGCTGATCAGTTGACTTTTAAGTGGAAGACTTAAAATAATATAAAATTCTAAAACCTATGCATATAAGTGGGAATGGGGAACAGCAATATGAAACATTTATTTCAAATAAATGAAGGTTATAAAAAAATTCCAGGTTACAATTAGAAAAACATAGGTAAATGCTTCTGAAATTGTTACCGATAATTATTAGAATTAAACACATATTATGCCCAGCTGGTGTTGCTCCGTGGTTAAGCATCCACCCATGAACCAGGAGGTCATGGGTCCATTTCCGGGCAAAGCACATGCCTGGGTTGTGGCTTGATCCCCAGTAGGGGGCATGCAGGAGGCAGCCAATCAATTGATGTTTCTATCTCTCTATCCCTCTCCCTTCCTCTCTTTAAAATCAATAAAAATAATTTTAAAATAATTAAATACATATTATATAACTTCAAGAACATAGTGACTTTATAAATCAGATGCGAGACAAAGTAAACTATGTAAAAATGTGTTGGTTGATATTTTGTGCATCTAAATGTGTTGGTGATATTTGTACATCTAAAAAATTAAAGTTAGTCTCCCAGTATACCTTTATTACAAAAATAAAATTGTACAGAAACATACAAAACCATTGAAAGTGACTAAGTTTATAAAGATAAATTTCAAATGGACTCAGCAACAAGTACAAAAGAGTAAAAATGATTGAAATTTTTTTGAAAAGTAAAGAAAAATACATAATCTTGATTTAGGAAAGGCCTTTTTAAACAAGATAAAACCCAGAAGTCTTAGTTCAAGGTCATTGAATTCTTCCATAAAACATAATGGTTGTGAAGAATTTTATTTTCCATAGATGTCCTCAACAACATCTCCCTTGCAACATGCTTTTCTTGTGACATTTGTCTTTGACACTCTTCTCAAGATGTGGAGTCTCCATCCTCTTTCACGGAATCTGGGCTGGCTTGTGACTAAGCAGGCTGTGGTTTCTGAGACCAGTCATGGAAGGTGATACAAGTTCTGCCCGGTTCTCTTGGACCGCTCTCTCTTGGAACACAGGCACACATACGGAACGGCTCATGAAGGTGTTCCTGATGACAGCCCCAACTGAGGTCCCAGCTGACAGCCAGCATCAGACACGTGAGTAAATGAGGCTTTGGCTGGTGAGTCTCCAGTAACACCCTCCCCGCTTCAGAGTCTTCATGTGTTTCTAGCTGAGAAAACCTACTGTGCCCTTTCTGAATCCCTGACACACAAAATCTGTGACCATTAAAGAAAAAGGTTGGTTGTGTTATATCACTAAGTTTGGGGTTATTTGTTACACAGCAAATAACATATGATGATTACCAGAACAATCACCATAAAGAAAAATAAGAAACAGCTAAAATTTAGAAATATATCCAGAAAATATAAAGTTAGTAACATTGAACAAAGAGAAGTAAATGGCCCAAACAACATAAACAAGGAATCCGGAGGGGAAAAATGAACAGATGCTCATCTCTATTAGACTGGCACAAATTTAAAAAATTAATAGGATCAAGTGAGACTGTGTAAATTAAAGAATTCTGGAAGACAGTTTGGTATTTTTCATCAAAATTTAAAATGTCCGCATCCTTTGACTTATCAATTTCACTTCTAGGAATACACCTACAAAATACTAGCAATTGGCTACAAAGATTTTTGTACAAGAGTGTTTACTACAGCATTGTTATCAATAGGGAAAAAAAGTATTTGATGTTTATTATAGAGGCATGATTAAATAAATTAGAGGATACTGATGATACAATCTACAGAAAAGGTAAAAATAATGGGGTAGGCTATTATGTCTTGATAGGGATGATCACCACAATATATTATTTTAAAAAATGCAAATCACAGAAGTTAGTTTCCCTAGAAAACCAAACAACCATGCATGTCACATTCAGAAGAGGAATAATAGATACCAAGTTACTGCCAGTAGCTACCTTTGTGAAGGACAGTGGGAATGGGGATTTTTCACATTTTATTGTAGATGGTAAGTGCTCAAGAGGAAAGAAAGCAGGGAGTGCTAGAAGGAGGTTTATATAAATTTTAAACATTGATCAAACTATTTTTCATGTTTACACACATAAAAATATAAATACATGTATGTGATGATACATTCCAAACTTAGAATTGTGTTAACCCCAGGGAGGGAAAAGGAAAAAATTCTACAAGGGTATGAATATCATGATCATTCAAATTATTGAAATTATTTCCAAAACCAAAGAAATACACATGTATTATTTTCCATATTGTGGGTACTTTTCTATGTTGAGAATACCTGAAATGCTTTCAAACACTCAAGAACGTCAGGTCATAACAAGTGTAGACTACCCAAAAAAACTCTGAAATCAGTTACTTCTAGTTGCAATTTAAATGTGAACCTGTTCAATAGAATGAGGGTTATTTGGCTTACAGCTATACAGCTTACAGTACAATTTATACAATAAATTTCATTAACTTGATGTGATCACTTATTCATCAAGGATTACTCATCCATCGTTCAATATGAAACTGTAAAACCTCCACACCATATTAGATCCTTAATCATTAAGTTTTTGTCAAAAATCATCACAAGTTAGAGCTAGGGAACACTTTTAGTTATAATAATGAATTTCAGCATTAAGGATACACAACTAGACCATGCCACAGGTGAACTACTACTGGTGACACATGTGTATATGTACAGTAGCATCTGAACATTTGGGTATGTGCACTCAAAGTTTCCCATTTCCTGAACTATTCTGGCCTTTTTATGTGCAAAACACATTGCTATTTGGGTGCTTGGTCTTTAGGCAGAGGTGCTCTTTTGTTTGGAGAAGAGGGCTAATTTGAAAACCATGAGCAACCAGAAGACATACAAAGAATGTGCTGTGACGGATACAAATATTTTTTAAGCAAGCTTAGATGTATTTTTTTTCAAACTAACACACATCCTCTATCCTTCCTCAGTCCTGTTTGCTCAGCTGGATGTCCACAGGGTCCAATTTTCCCTCCAATTGCCCTTGCACGCTAATATAATTGCTGCTCCTATGGGTAATTGGTCAGCCTCGAGCAGCGTTTGCATGCATTTGTTCTTCTACAGGATCTGGCGGCTTCTCAAATGATTTTGCAGTATTATAATATTATCCTGTATTTTTAGTTTTTGTCTGTTTCTAACAATGCTAAATAGATATTAATCTTTAAGGATGCTATATATTTTAAGTGCTTCAAAAGCAGGAATATACAAACGATGTCTTCAGTAATCCCCTTGGTGAATCAGTATGATTAGCTTTATTAAATCTTGATTTTTGAGTATATTTTTAATATTTTGTTTGTCAACATGGGCAGTACACAAAGCGTTTCACCTGCATTCCAAAGTACGCTTGTTTATTCTTGAGGAAAAGTACCGGTGCGACTGTGATTTGTGAGCTGAAGTAGCCATTTTTTTCATGGAACCCCATTTAGTTGAAAGAATAACCGACCAACTATGGTTTTTCACATGTGGGTGTATGGCAAATATTTTCTAAAAAATGAGTGAATGTAACACTTGAAGGAAAACCATTGACAGAATGTGGTTACCAATAATAAAATTCAAACCTTCAAGTGACAATCAGAATTGTGAAAAATGTAACGTGTCATTACAAGCTTAACAGCTTTCCAGTACCTACTTTTCTGACAAGATCAGTGGCACTATTAATTTTTTAAATTTAACTTAACCTAATTTAATTTGTTATAAGATGAAATGTGGCAACACTTGGAAGATCTGCATTACTCCAATATATCCCAAATGACCAATGAATGATGTCACAAAATCATGTATGGGTTAAGAGAACGTTCCAAAGTGAACAAAAAAAGAGACCAATAGATTTTAATATAACAGAATATGAAAAAGTTTCTTCGTAATGTTTCTGGTCCAAAATTGTAACTAAACTTTAAGAAAGCATCACATGTTGAGTTCTTGTTTTGTATCACAGAAGAAGTGCACAGTCACTTGAACAAACTATGAAAATATTCCTCTTTTTTCTAACTACAGATGATCCCAATTTAAAATTTTGCGATGGTGTGAAAACAGTGTACATTCAGTAGAAACCAGCCAGGCTACACTATGATGTTCAGAAGTTTATGTGTCTTAGATGCACTTTCATTCACAATATTTGCAACATACGATGGGTTTATTGGAATGTAACCCTGTGGTTAGGTCAAGAAACATCTGTACAGTCTTTACATGAGACTGGATTTCTCTGGAGTGTTCAACCACAATACCAATGCAACGGACTGAATGCAGAAGCAGTAGGCAAATCCAACTTTCTTTTATAAAGGCAGATACTAGAGTTCTGCGAACAATGTAAAACCATGGGTCTCTAAATAAAAATACATTGTTAACATGCAATGGGCTTGTTATTATGATCAAATAAATTAATAAGCATTTAAAATACTTCTCAGTTTTAATTTCTAGTACAGTCAATACTGATCAAGACAACCTACATAAGGAAAAACTCTTTGGGGCCCACAATAATGTCTATGAGTGTAAAGGAGTCCTGAGACCAAAAAGATTGAGAATCATAATTTATCATTATTAAGAGAGCACAATTATTGTAAATGCTGCTTAGAATCAGAGCAAAGGAAACTGGAAAAGGAACAAGATTAAAGTTGTATAATGCTTGCAAGTTTGTCAAAAATGCAACAATTTGCTTTTATTTACCAATGCAACAAAGTTTACAGTTTTATATGCAACTCTACCAAGTCATTTAATGTACTAATCCAGAATATTTATCAACTTTACTTTTCTGACAATAAAAATTCAAGAAAATCTTTTTAAAAAGTGAAGCCTCTATCAGCCTCAGTTTTTATTCCTTTACTGTTTCTAAGATAATACTGATTTGACCTTTCAGATAATATTTTTGACAATTTATACTAATATACACTCCTCTGTGACAACTCCCATGTACAAGTAAAGCAACTTTAAATTCAGACAGAAATTTGTCAATAAAAAGCTATCCAGAAACTCTTAGAAAATAGCTCCATTAGACCAAAGGCAAAGTAATTCAATATTCCTAGATCTAAAATAATACCTAGACATACACTAAAACTCTATGCTTTTTATTTTATGTAAATAACTCCTCAAAGAAAAAATATTTCCATACAAAAGTGTCTGGCTCAATACATGTTCAACTGTGTGACTAAACCTATCCATCTGGGTCGTCTCTGAGACGAATATGCCTAATTTGGAATACTGCATTTGTCAATTTCAGCCATAGTACGTATACCTAGTTCTTCTTGAACACATGGTGAATTTTTGATTACAGCAGAACAATATCTTAAGGCTACTAATTTTGAAGTCATCCAAATTGTATAAAACTAAAAAAATTATCTATTATACTGATGGTGCTTTCGTCTAGAATTTGGTTTGATTTTAATAAATAAAGAAGTGGGGGAAAGACAGTCCTATGTTTTTAAAAAATATTTATTTAAAAATAAGATTTCTAAAAATACATTACATAATACCTTTTAAGAGAAGTAAAAATTCCACAATTTAAATTAAAAACAATCTTCAAAGAAAAATAGAACTATTACAAGAATAAAACTAAATCACTAACATAAATTAAACAACAACATTATCCTTAAGGTAGGTACATAGTTTGCTTTTCATTTTAAGAACCAGTGTAGACTCTTCATTTAAACAAGTACATCTCAGACACATGGCTTACACTTGTCCTTTTTTCCCTCCCTCTTCTCAATCCAGTCTCTTTCTTCTCAAGTATTTTCCATATTTACCATTAGCATTACCTTCAGCACTGGAAATGGTAGTGAAGACTTTAAGTAATCTTAGGGGAGCAGACAAGGTAACAAAGACGATGTGGCATTAGCACTCAGATGTAAACATATGCACCCAACGAAATAACTGCCTGAATCACTTAAAAATGAGATCTTTACACAGTTAGAGAACGACAAGTATCACGGGATCTCACTCATATGTGGAATCTAAAGACCAAAAATAAACTGATGAACAAAACAGATCCAGAGACACAGAAGCATGAAACAGACTGTGGAATCTCAGAGGGAAGCCAGGGGTGGGTGGGAAGAGATTAACCAAAGAACTTGTATGATATATGCATAACCCATGGACCCTGACAACAGAGTGGTGAAGGCCTGGGCAGGGGGTGGGGATGGGCTAAAAGGGGTCATGGGGGAAAAGGGGGGACATCTGCAATGCTGTCAACAATAAAAATAAATACAAAAACAAAAATGGGATCTTTATATGGCACTTGGAACACACCATTATTAAAATAAATGTCCTTTATTTTAGGGATATATAATATTAGACACAATTTGAGGTTGATACACAATTCTGGAAGTCTCAAAATATCACAGATTTTGCCTAATCATTAAACTTGTTAGTTAGATTTTTTAAAAAGGCTAATTCCAGGGACATAAAGCTCCTACAAGCACAATCACCTGTGCTCAGTCCGCCCAACGCCTACCCTGTTCTCCCGCAGACCCGCAACTCAGGTCTGAGCTTCTCTGCTTTAACGTACCTGTGCTACAGTAGAAATGTCTTTTCAATATTCATCTCTGGAAGACAGAGGGTAGTGGTGAGCTCTCTACTACCCAATCACTTGAATAAATAACTGCGCTCAGCCACATTGATTTAAATAATGCATTAACAAGCTGCATAACTCAGTACTAATATTGTGGCAACAAAATCTAAGAAATATATTGTTGACAGAGAGACATATTGTTGCTTCTTCCCATTTTGCTTTCAAATTTTGCTTTTACCGCTAATGACATGTATATCTGTATTCTTACATATCATTCAAATGATCCTAAGTCATGTTTCATGTAAGTTTCAGACCTGATTCTTTTTCCCATTCAGAATTCACTGCAAATCCATATATTGTATCTACATTCAATGAGAGAATATTTGTTGAGTGAAAATGATGCAAAACATTCTCAAATGTGACTGTCTACTTTTCCAATATATACATACTGTTATCTTCTTGCCAGAATTTTTAACAATTTCAGCCACAGTTTTAAGGTCCCCAATGAATATTTTGAAAGTTTTAGGAAACATAGAAAACCAGAATAGTATACATAGCAATATTACATTTGGACAATTATATGTACTTTTCTAAGGTGTTTTTATTTCTTCCATTTTTTTTTATAAAATGAATTACTGAGAAGAATTAAGTTTTTAAAATACTCTTACTCTTAATTTTTTATGTAAAGTGAATAACAGCATAGAGACCTTTTTTTGTAAAGTTCAATTTTCTATTACAGTTTTGCTTAAATCAAGTATATTTGCATTTCCTCTTTGGAAGTGTTTATATAATCAGGGTGTCCCCAAAAATGTATACACACTTAACAGCTGACAGCTCAATTGATTTTTCTTTCTTTTCAGATTTAGCCAATTAGAATTAATCATTATTCAAAGTGTGTATACATTTTTGGGACACCCTGGCATATGTATATTTTTAAAGTGTTCTTTAATTCTAACCTTGTTTGCAAAATAGACAAATGACAGTATCACTCTTTAATGGCATTAAGGATTACACAGAGCAAGAAGCAGAGTTCTTCATTTGTAATCAGAAAGGGCCCTTACCTTTGCACTTTATCATTTTGCTTCAGCATTCATTAAAAGGGCCCGATAAGCTAGATAGTTCACTTATAGAAATAAAGGTAGGCTCCTTATTATTTCTCATTTTTTTCCTGCAGAAATAAAGCAAAACTAAAATAGCTTGTGAAAAGTGCTTTATCTTTTGCAACTTCAACCTATTAAACTTTTACAGTAGTCAACCTATATTAAAATACAAAATAAAAAACCATACTAATCTGCCTAACTAAAAAAAAGTTCAAATGAGAGACCTTTAAAACCAATTAAATTGAGGCAGCAGTGTGTAAAAACTAAGATCTGTTAATCAAAATTGTTCTTAGTAACATTAAACTTTACTTTATAAACACAAGGATGTGAGAAGGAAACTCTCAGTCAACCAAAAAGAAAATTAACTCTTTGGTACAGGAAATAAAAACGTCACTCAATGCTAAATGAGTAGCACCAGGATGTTTGAGTTGTTGAGGTTGTAAAACACTAACTTCAGGCACCAGCAGGTGAAAATGTCACCCAATGAACACTGGCAAGAACACAGAACTTGCAACATGAAGACAACCTTTCCCTGTAGTTAACAGTCTGTGCAAGTAAACCCTGTATTTCCTCAAACAAGCAAGCAAAGCCACAAATAGAAACATACCTTTTTTGTTGCCATTTTGCCCCCATCACTGTTAATGTATAAAATATCAATACTAAAAAGATCAGAGTGTTGAACCACTGTGGCAAGCACTACATTACATGTTCCAGGCATTCACAATACTAATAGGTATGGAGACCTTCAAGGTATCAAGAACGCCAAATCGCCCAAATTTTAAAGTGAAAAATCATCCCTTATTATATAAATTCTTGATTTTTACTTTAGTGACAAAATTTACGATAATACTTAGTATCCTTTCTTTGCAGTAGGAGACTTGTGAAAAAGGTCCCAGTTTTTTTTTCAATGAAACTTCCGGGCAATCTATTCATGTCTTCTCAGCATTAAATAGCTGCACCTCTCACATTATTCTTAACACTTTATTGTTTAAAATAACTTCTCAAAGGCATCTGACCAGCTGAAGAGAATCAGCAATATAAACTCCTTCAATAAGATAACTCAAACTAAATGCTCACATGCATTAACTCTTACATTACAATGGTTAACAGTGAGAGAGAAGGCTAACATGACTGTAGCAGGGGGAGTTTCTGATGCCACAGAACTCCATCCAGTCTACTCTGTTGCTGGGATGCTATTTTCCATGCTCCACCTGGCTTTCTCACCATCTTAATAAGTACCCCTATTTTCTTTCTCCAATTTTGGCTACTCACTACTCATTTGTACTCTGTGTCCTCTATGGTGGACTAGAGGAAAAGGACATACTAGTAAAAAAATATGGTAGTGGGAAAACACTGGCGATACCAAATGACTTAATAATTTTAAACACCATTGTTACTTCTGTTTCAAATTAGCACATTACAACATCTAAAGAACAGATGAAAATATAGTAAATTTTGTTGTTAAAAACTGCACAATGATAATGAAATGAGATGTCTGAGGAAACAGTCACTCTCTTGAAGTTAAACCATCATCATCCTAAAAGCAGCAGAGAATGTTAAATACTACATAGAATAATAACATCGGTTCGAAATACTTTAAGAAAGTTGGTTCTATTACTTTCTCACATTCTACTGCAGAATATTCTAAAATTCAGTTGAGAATGGCTAAATTCAGAGTATAATGAAATTTGTAATTTATATATAAATTCAGAGGATGATTCTTAGAATAGAGGGCAACAAATATGAACATGAAATAACACATTAATTCATTTGTTAATTATAGGTTAGTAATATTAGTAAGTAGCTCCCTCCCTCCCCTCTCTCTCCTACCCTCTTTGTCCTCTCCTCTTCCCCCTTTTTGATAAGAGAAAATGCATTACCTTTTTTAGAAATAGTTATATCTAAGCTGGGAAAATCTGGTATTAATCTAAAGGGGGAAAACACTTTAAACAGTGTAATTTCAGGCACTAGCGACAAGCAGTGGGGGAAAGAAGATAGCTGGTTTAGAAAACCTCTGAAATGGTAGTACATAAGCTGTCATACGCTTCATCTGTTCAGAACTGGCCTACCTAGATTCTAAGCATTCCTATTGCTAAACTCCCATTAAGAGCATGAGAAGAAAAGAACACCACACCTCTTTGTAAAAGGGGAAGAACTTGATAAACCTTATTTACACATGTGGTTCCAGGATCCTAGAAGTGATGAAATGGTACTTTTACTAACAACAGTAATCATTTACTGCACTCCTAGTATATACGAAACATTTTACATACACTACTTAATTTATACAATCCAACAGTGAATGTTATTTTTATTTTGTTAATGAAGACATTAAAATTTAGAAAGATTATATGCAACATCTTAGCAATGTGTACTATCTTTCATGCAACTCTTGAACCTGCTCAGATTGGGGTCTTAAAGAGAAGGTATTATCCTGCATGCTGACACTCCTCAGTAGACATCTGGATATAAGAAATGGAAAGGTGCCAAAACCGGTTTGGCTCGGTGGATAGAGCGTCGGCCTGCGGACTGAGGGGTCCCGGGTTTGATTCCGGTCAAGGGCATGTACCTGGGTTGCGGGCACATCCCCAGTGGGAAATGTGCAGGAGGCAGCTGATCGATGTTTCTCTCTCATCGATGTTTCTAACTCTCTATCTCTCTCCCTTCCTCTCTGTAAAAAATCAATAAAATATATATAAAAAAAAAATAAGAAATGGAAGGGGTACGAAAAATACAATATTCTCTTGTAGAAGGGAATAGCTAACATCTCTTTTGATGTTAAATTTGGTAACTTGTTTAATGTCATCTGAGAGATTCATGTTAATAGGCCTACTGTCCATTGTTCCTTTTAAAATCTTCACGCTGTAAAAAAGGGCTCCTATAACATGGTGTCTGCTCAGCTCAAACACACCACCAGCCTTGACCAGCCCTGTGTCAACAACTGTTGGCCATGCATGAGGCAGCCAAACAAGGCTACGAAGACCTACGCCTGGCTGGTATTGCTCTGTGGTTGAGCATCAACCTATGAACCAGGAGGTCACGGTTGGATTCCCAGTTGGGGCACATACCCATGTTGCAAGCTCCATCCCCAGTAGGGGGTGTGCAGGAGGCAGCTGATCAATGATTTTCTCTCATCACTGATGTCTCTCTTGCTCTTCCTCTCCTTTCCCCTCTGAAATATATATATATATATATATATATATATATATATATATATATATATATATATGTAATATATGTACATATATATATTTTAAAAAGATCTCATAGCTCGGCTGGCAACGTTGCCTGAGACAGTTTGGAGTCACACCATTAGGTGCTACTGCTGGGTATGGTCTCTGTGATGTGCTGACAACTAATCCTCAAAGACGGTCATGTGTCTGCTTTGGTGAATGATGGGACATTACTGCTGTTTGAGGCAGCAGGAGGGGGCAATCCTGACTGCATTTCTCTCCTGCCGGGATATGGAGGAAGCAAACATGTACCTAACAGAGAAGGACATCTTCCTTTACACTGAGCTGCCTGTGAGGGACATTATCTTGCACTGAAATATCTTATCCCAATAACATCCAAGCATGCAATCTGGAAATGTGGGCTAACACCAATTCACTCAACAGCAGATGGGCAAAAGCAGAGTGCCTAGAACTGCTCATTGGGAGTGTTTTTGTCATCAATAACCTGCTTGCTGACCACATTTCCAAGAGCTATGACAACGAGAGGAGTACTGCGCTGGAATTTGCTGTTCCTAATACTGATATCCATTGCACAGAAGTCCTGAATACAGTGCCTGCCATTCAGCATGCCCTAAACGACGAGGTGATGCTGAGGCTGTTGCTGAATGGTGGCTGTTGAGTGGAGCTGCGCTTTGAGTGCATGTGTGGGGACATATTTGGGAATCGTTTATGTGGTCAGAGATAGAAGAAGGAGTACTGCCAGGATGGACATCTTGTGTAATATAGGATAACCTGTCCGTTATTAGATGACAAGAATTATATGCTTCTGTGTGCTAAGCTGCAGTCTGCACTGGAAGTACAGAGAGAATGGCCAAAAATCCAGCCAATACTAGGTAAACAAATGTTTTGCCTAAAGTTTTTTAATGAAAAATGTCTATAGGGGAAATTTTTTAATGTCATCTTTGATACCTTTTCAGTGCTACTTTATTTTCAGAATTATGTTTTTGAAAATCATCCTTAATATTTCCTCTGGTTTAAGATACTAATTTCCTGCTTTTCTTGATACTTTCCAACTCTTTAATTATATAAGGGGTAATATTATAACTACATTAACATCCTAATTAGAACGCCTTTTTTTAAGTTGACATCTATAATATCATAAGTATGTAAACTGTAATTTCCTTATGGGCAGGGATGTTTTGTATATTTTTATATTCTCAAGGCTTAGAATAGTTTCTAGAAGTGGTAAAACAATAAATACTGAGTAAAAAAAACTAACTAGTAGAACATACTAAATTTACATGATTATTAACTACATTTGCCAATACTTATATTTTTTAAAGCAACAGAATTGGGTAAAAAAATCCAATCCCTGTATCTATTAGTAAATTATTTAATGATTGTTAAGTATAAACTTCACCAAATAAATTCTAGGTAGATCTATGTATATTAGAAGTGATGTAAAAAACTTATTGAATGAAGCAGCTAAAGTATAGTAAACTTGAGCTAGGTGATCTACTTCTCCATGAAGTATAAAGGAAGCCATTGGAGACTAGAGAAAAATATAGAGAGAGACTAGCAGCTTTGTTAACATTAATGCCATTGTAAACCAGGGCTGGACACATTGAGATTTTATAGCAATTCATGTGAGAACACTCAAACTGCCCCATGACCTAACACATAAAAGACTGTGTGGCCATAATCTAAATTACTTCACACTTCCTGGCTGGAAGTGTTGTCCTAACTTAAGTCTTCATAGTTAGCTTTCAGAATTAATAAGCCCTTTTGGTTGAAACATATCTTCATCTAATTGCTTGTACAGAAGTGTCTTGAAAAAGCCTGATGAAGTATAGTTATAATTAGCTACCATACTTAGAGAAAAATACCTCTAAACATTAGCAAAAATTTACTGATGTTCATTCTCACAGAAGTTTTAACTTCATCATTTTACTGAATGTTATGTAGCTTATGTTCTCTACCACTATTACTATTAAAAGTAAACGTTGTTTTCTTCTGTTAAAGAGATTAATACATAAACTAGAAATTTAAATATAGCTATCTCATGTTAACCACAAATATTTTTAATACAACTCTTAGGCAAAATAGTATTTTTTTTCATAATGGAACAATTAACTTAGTATTTTTAAACTGTAAGTCTTGGTTACAAAGTACCAAAAGCACTTTAACTGAATGCCTACTGTTTGGGGAATATGAACTCAATCAATTTCTGCTTACAATCTTCAGCCCATAAAGATTTTTTGTTTAAGGAAAAGAACAACAACAAATATAATTGTTCAAGAGGTGTAATATATAATATCTACGTAAAACTCATCTCCAGAAGTCCAATTAAGGACTTTGCTTAGTAAAATATCCTTTAAAATACATATTGCTTCAAATGTAATGTTTATAAGGAACTATTTCATCCAATAACTCTGAGTAGGAACGTTTAAAAAGAATAAAAAAATTACTAATCTCATTATTTTAGTGTAACAGAATCATAAAAAAAAAATCATTCCAAAACTGAGATTAAAAACACTAAATGTATTTTTTAGATACTCAGTAAAACACATTAGATACTTGCCTACCACTGTAACAATAGATTTCTGTGTTTCCTAATAAATTGGTAATTTTAAAGTAATGACTTTTCTAATTCTAAAGACTTAATTTGCCAAAATAAGGTTTAAAATAAAAATTCATGAAATGTTTACATTTGTTTATCCTAATCTGATATAAACTTGTAAATGACAGCAAATATATATATGAACATACACAAATGAAGCAAACTAGTCATCATTTTGTATGAACTATATCATCATAAACAGGAACACATTAATTTTCATAAAATATAACAGCCTTGCACATACACTCCCCTAAGTTTGTACCTCTGACAGGTTTAGAATTTGGCCATACAATTTACTTGTGGGCCAGTAAGTCTCTAGAGCCAGTATAATTACACCAATTAGCCAAAAGAGGGCGCAGAGAGAGCACTAGAGTTCAGGCACTCCCTAGGAAACTACCCGCTCGCTGGTTTTTCTCAAGTTGTCTAACAAGGACTAAACCCACAGTTAGGCATGCTAATTTGAGAATACTGAAAATTAAACCACATGTATATATAGATATACATTAATATAGAATCTTATATAAATATATTGATATGTAGCATTTCTATCATTCAAACAAAATAAATATCTGCCTTGCCTAGTGTGTTAGTTTGTATTCCAGTACCAGGGGAATCAGGTACAGAGGGATCGGATCAGCGAGGGTATAAAGAGGAAAGAGAATGTGCCCTAGAAATGGTAAATCTAAGAAAAACAAAACCCTCTTAGAGTGGGAGAGGGACCACCTCTGGTTCTCATTACTGAGGCAGCAGTTGGCTCTGAATACCTCCCAGGTACCTTTCAAGGTAACTAGTACTTTCAAGGTAACTAATACTATATGAAGTGTAACTGTGCCTTTAAGGGATATAACGCTCTTTAAGGGATCTTCACTTCACACTTCACTGTTTTCTCAAGGTCCAGTTATAGGCAGAGCAATCAATTGATATCTATCTGTATCATCTATATATTACTTCATTAAAACAGTTCCCCCATCAGGCCAAATTTGGTCAATATGTTAGCTTGCACAAACCCCAACCCATTTCCATTACATGAACATACTAATTTTGTGGTTCATTAAGTTCTACAAGTAAATTTCTCATATTAAATTTACTATGCATTTTATCAGCACCAATACATATTTTCATCTGCCACTTCTATACTTTTAAATAATAAAGCATTATAATCAGAACATGTAAGACATGGCACTTATCTTTCTGAGAACAGCTAATTCTATTATTTTAGAAGATAGTTTCTGAAAGAACTAACCACAATACAGTTAACTGGCTGATATGGCAACTTTCTGTTTCATGATTTCTCAGGTATGATTCCCTACTATCAAAGCTAAGTAAAAGGAAACTACTGATATGTTCCAAGAACAGTAGACCCCTTCAATCTTCTCTAAGATTCAAGAGAAAGACTGAGTACATAAATTTTCAAAAAAGATATATGGATTTTGCAGTATTCTAATGGAAAAAATGTTAAAGCTGAATTTTTTTTCTAAGTATGCTAAAGTTCTTTTTATACAAATGTTCTATGCTTTCTAAGAGACCATCACTGTTAGCAATTTAAATTTGTGTAAGGCTAATGATAAATGTAGATCATTATATTTTCTTATTTTAAGGCTATTTCCTAACATTAGCTACAAAAAAAGGTCTCTCAATCCAAATTATAGTTGGCCCATTAAAATTTAAATTCAATTTGGCTGATTGATTGTAGGTACACAAAAGTTATTTACTTTTACTAGCGATTTCCTGTAGTTTTGTTTCAGGAATAGTTGGCCAATATTTATTATATATAAATCTTCATTGTGTAATTTTAGATCTACTAGTAGGTAAATAAAAGCAAAAAGTATATATATTTTTCAAAAGCACAATATTCCTCTTTATACTGTACATTATATATTTTCTAGTTATATTAGCATTTTAAAAACACACATTCTGGTATAACTGCACTAGAAAAGATATCTGTGGAATTATTGCAAATTCTCTATCCATTTGCTCACCAAAATCTTAGGGTAAAATAGGAATACATGCCCACTTAGTCAAAGTTTTCTCCTCAGAACAAATATATTAACAACAACCAATACCTACAACAGTACAGGGAAAAGAAACAGAAAAATTAACATGGAAAAACATTTAATCTTTCCTTTAACATAAGGTAGATAGTTGGTGCTTTATTTTAGTGGTATTTTGTTTTTGGTGAAGAGAAACCATTAGAAAGCTACTAAGAAAACACTGCCTTTTTTTGTTGTTCAATCCTGTGCTGCATTTAAAAAAAATCTTGCAGCATATATAAAAGTATTAACATATTTTAAACTGTACTTGAAAAAGAAATTTCACATATAAGGTGTAAAACCTTTTGTAAAAGCTGAAGAATTAAATTCAGATTTGATTAGTACTGCTCAAGAGTGAAAATTTTAAATAAACATCTGAAAATTCCCATAAATTAAAATCTGTAATATTGTCAGTGCTAAAAGAAATTATGTACAATTATTTCATCCCAATCACTGCCTTTTGAGTTTAATAACAAAAGCACTTTAAGAAATCCCCATGGAAAGCTAATTTGAAAGTAAACATGCTTTGAAACTTAAATATAGATCTTGTGTTACTCCCACAACAGGATCAAGATCACTATTAAAATGAAGCCTGGGGCACATTATGATGCCTAAGATTGGTGGGTGGATTTTAATTGACTTGAAGACTGTCATCGTTCTATTATCAGAAAACCTGTAACGCATTTCCAGCATGGAGGACCCATCTGTGCCCACCATCCATCTGTTTAGACGTGATTGGCAAAGTGGTAGGGAACTCGCAGTGGTTGCCTCTGCCTGAAAGGAATAAACCACAGGATCTTCCAACGAGTGCCAAAAACTTCTGAGAAGGTCTGCTGCCATGGCTTTCGGGGCCTCGATCTACAGAAGACAGCATTATTAGTGAAAGACAGCACTCCCATGGTGCACTTCAGTCAGCTAAAACAATACAGGTTGGCTGGGGATCCATTACAGGACTCTGATGAATTGTGTTCCAGCATCACAAATACAGCTTTTCTTTCATTATGGCATGCAGCTGAGTTTTAACTCTGGAGAGCAGATATTGTATCTGTGTCGTCAATCAACCTACGGCAACTTTTGAAGCGGAGGAGAATCTCAGGATTAACAGAATGTGTGTCAACAACACAGTAGCAAATCTCTTTTGATGTACTTTCAGGACAAATAATTTAACTTACTTTAGTGAGACAAGTAACAAGAATGATAGTACTTATTTTGTATGAAAACCAGCATAGCTATAAGACCCCAGATGTAAGACTGGGTTATGCCTGCCTAGCTCAGGCCTTAGACAAGGCTCCAAGAAAAAAACCATCATTCTATTATCTTTCCACTACATGCATACATTGTTTCAAATGTGGCCAGTTGTTTCCATTTTTAATAAGAACTCTATAGACTTCACTTTTATACTTACATTTCTTCACAACAGTTTGACATCTTTTCAATAGATGTTGTATCCTATTAAAAATTAAGAAAAATACTCAGAACAAAGTTATTAAGGCTTTATTCTATATTAATTTTTAATGTTTTAAAATCATATCCAGAGAATATTCTGAAGATTTAAACAGTTTATATATGAGTAATACGATTTCTAAATTATCTACAGACATTGCTGAAATTCCTTGGGGAAAAAAACAGAATAAAAATTACATTGTACTCCCACTCCACAAATATTACTCAATTACAAAACCTCACAAAAACTGTAGGAGTCTCGCTTCATTATGTAATATTTTTATTATACTTCCTTCCTTCACAATTCTTTTAAAAGTCCAGTATCTACTTTTAATTCAACTGCCAGTGAATATGCATTAAAAAATAAATACCAAAAATGACAAATAAAGGCCCTAATGCACAGAGAGCCAAAGAGTGCTGCTGGGCTTGGACTTCTGAGAAGACACAGACTCAAGAAGGCCCCTGCACCTGCCACACCACAACACCCAGTGCTCTGAAGGTGAAGTGAGCTCATCAGAGTCCTTTGGTGAAAAAACAATTTCCTTTTTCAACAGAAAAACCAGCCTCTTCATAATAATACAATTTCTTATTATATATTTTATATAAGGCTCTAACGAATATATAAGAAAAACGAGTCAACAAACAAAAGGTAGTGTCTATATATGCTGGTTCAACTCATGTTAACAGAAGATCTATCATTAGATTGAGAAACTGATTATCTAAATAATAATCAAATAAAGTACATAATCTTAGTTTAGATATTTTAAATATGCTTTAAGGTAGTATAAAAGAAAATAATTTCTTTTAAATATACCAGAAAGTTACAGAAGTTATTCTCCTCTTCTCCTCTACCAGCTTGCCCACATACAGTAGGTGGACTGTACTGCTATTAAGCAGTACTATTCAGGCAAATAGTTATGGTTTCAACTGTAATCCCAAGAAGTTTTTTGGTTGTAAAACTTTCCTCCAATTAAACTAATAAAAAGCACCTTCAATTTAAAAGACTCTTTATAGAAGTTACAGAAATAGCTATAATATTAATTTCTTACACATGAACAGTAGAATGACTACAGTTAGCCCAAATACAGAAAAAATAATCTTTTTTAAGATGTCTAAGTAACCAATAACAGAATTTTATTTCCAGATTACCTAGGAATTTGGGACAAGACTGAAGATTAGCTACATACTAGTACTCTCTATTAATTGGTTTTCCTATTATGCTTTGAAATTCATGATATCCAATGACAATTCTACCTATAATGAACCTTTCATGGTTCTGTTGCATAATTTCCTCAAAATAATGTTTTACTTTGTGAAAACACAGTCTGCAAATACATGACAGCATTGATTAGGGACTTTAAGGAAAACTGAGCCTCTCGTTTCATATCTGCATAGAAAGTGACAATAATTTTAATGGTGTCTTAGAACTGAGGGTGATAGGTTGTTCTAAAACAATTAAGATAGTTGTGCATAAATACAAAAAGATAAGACAGAAGTCAAGTGCTATTAGTTAAGGTATATCTAAATGGACTAAAATTGCAGTTGTGGATAATACTTAAAAAATGGAAACTATTTCAAGATAAAAAAGCAATTACAAGATCAGCCTAATATTACAGGAAATTTTTACTGTGTAGAAATTTACAACCCAATTACAATCTTGAGGAACTTATTTGTGGCTAGAAAAGCATCAACTCTGCCTGGCCTACATGGCTCAGAGGTTGAGTGTCGACCTATGAACCAGGAGGTCACGGCTGGATTCCCAGTCAGGGCACATGCCCAGGTTGCAAGCTCAATCCCCAATGGGGGGGCGTGGAGGAGGCAGCCAATCTGATTCTCTTTCATCACTGATGTTTCTATCTCTCTCTCCCTCTCTCTTCCTCCAAAAATATATTAAGGGGAAAAAAGAATCAACGTTAAAGACTTTGGATTTAGACTTCATATGGGAAAAGCTTTTCTTTTCAAGTGCTTCTGACACCTTTCTAGAATCTGGTTCAAGAAAATAGTAGACTATTGCCTATTAAGTCATCATAAACAGATGGTTATTCTATCAGAGGATGGGACATTTATCGTGACCTTATGAACATAATTTGCGAGGGTAGACATAAAGGCTATTTTTTCCTCTAGAAATAGCAAATGCTTACCTCTCTGAAACTCAGCTATCCTGACTCATGTTATAAGAAAAAAGTACAATTTGTATGTGAACTAAACATGTCACAAAATTTTTGCACTGACATTTGCACATATACTCAGAGCAGCACAATTTATTATGCTATCATAGTCATAAGCACAACAGAAACAGCAAACTAGAAAAAGGAAGAAGATACTATTCGCTGGAACATGGAAAACCGTAAGCTATTTTCAAGTGCCAAATTAGATCTGAAATACTTTTTTCTGCTTATAATGCACAGAAATATAGAATATTATAGGGAAACACACACAAAGACTAATTAAAATAGGTTTTGGTGCACATAACTAATTCCATTCAATATAAAAGATTCAATGCCTTTGGTGGCCATCAGAAGATGACAAATAAGATAACTGCTATCTTTAAGGAGGAGTATAAATATAAATTATTAGTTATATGTAAAATTCAGCTATCCAGAAAAATTCATTCTTCAAGGAATAATATGAAATAATTTTTTATTTTATGCTCTCTACAATCAGAATATCTTATTTCCAGAGAAATATTTATGTTTTGATTATGGTCTAATGATCAAATAGCTAAGACTTTCTTTAGCCTGCATACCTAAGAGCTATATGAGAATGCTTTCCTATTTTTAGAAACTAGAAGTTTATTTTCTAAAATAAATAAATAAATAAACTAGAAATAGCAAGACTTACAGAAATGTAGGCCTTACTTAAATCAATCAATACTTTATAATTTTCCAGATGGCTGACCTTACCCTAAGAAATTATCTTTCAGACTCAGCCTAAGAAAATATGATTAAAAAAAAAAGGTGTCCTAACTAATAAATTATATCTAAAGTGTGTGTGTGGGGGGGGGGGGGGGGTGCCTAGCAGAAAATAAGAGGGAGGTATTCATTGCCTACTAGAAAAGTTGGAGGGAGAGGGGCAAAGAGGAAGAATTTATCACCAGAAGTTTCCTGGTTGACAGACTGAGAATTTAGTCCTCTTGAAATAGATACTTTGATGATACAATCCATCCAACTAACTTATCCTGCTTTGAGTTCATTCTCACCAACACTTTGCCATATATGTTGTCACAGGGAAGAAGACTGTAGAGTCCTTTGACACACCTGACAATCTCCTTTATATCTATAACTATCACTTTTAAATCTGGAAGCAAGAATCACTGCTTCTTGGCCTCATTACTCTGGAAACATTTTTGATTAGTAATAATTGCACCTTGGATAAACCTCATTAGCTATGCTACTGCCACTGTGCAAAGCTTACGAACATGTTCAAAATGGAGTTTCTAGACCTGCCAAACTGAAGACTTGAAATAAGTAAGAACATTCTATCTGAAAGCCTCACTGAAGACAATTCAATCTTACCTCAGTCATCGCCTGCACTCTTTGCTGTTATTATGCTTCTAACGCTGTTATACATACCTGATTCTGTGGATTTAAATTGAACTAATGAACTATTCAAAAAAGTTTTTCAGAACTAGAGATTGTATACGTTTTATTTATTACTAACTTCTACTAATTCTAAGGTAAACCTATGCTTGGCTTTCTAGCACCTCTGATCCACATACGGATAGCAAAAAGCTCATTTAACTTTGCATCTTCCATAGCATCTACTAGTATGTATTGTTCCAAGTGAGTACTGAATATATGTTTGCAGCACTAAACAAACTGAACATGGACAGAAATAGCATGATTCCTTAATTTTAATTTATATCAGCAGTGCAAAGAGAAAGCATTTCCTGATACTATTAGCTCTTTCCCCTCCTCTGAAGCCAGAACTCATGCTATTCCTCATTTGAAATAAATGGCTCTTTAAGCATCCATCTCCAACAGAGGGCCAGCTATATAGTTTATTAGAAATCTGAAATTCACATAAGGATTTAATCTATCACGGAACTAAAGTGAGAGGACAGGAGATCTTACATGTATATAGTCACTGAAAATCTCTTTCCAAAATAATTCCCATACTTCTTTTCGGGCTATATAAAGCCTTAGGGAAGTTACTACAAGTCTGTATCTCAATTTTTGAATAATAATACTTACCTCATAGGTCTTTTACAGTGACTAAAGGAGTTAATATACATTAGAGCCCTTAATAACTCAATAAATGGTGGTCGTCATTCTTATCTCATATTGCCTACTAAACCTTTCTGAAAAGGCTTGAAAATACAATATCTTAATTATATCAGGATGCAACTTTTAAAAATTGTTTAAATAAAAGCGTGGTTTTTATCATAAAAGATAAAATGACCAGGACTGTGGGTGACTATGCTAATAAAATCCAACGTCCACAACCTAGTTTAAAACCAAGTACTAAGTACATAAGCCAAGATTCATTTACTCATTAATCCATCTATCAAAAATTTACTAAGTAACTATTATGACACAGTCCTTAGCATCAGGAGCTTACAGGATAGTGAAATCAGTCAAGTTTACAAGAAATAATTATACAGAAACACAGAGGATTCCAGAGAGGATGATTACACACACTAATATATTGTATAAATAAGCCTTACACTAAGCACTGGAAACAGCTGAAAAAATTATGATTATGATCAACACATAAGGTTTACTACTCTTACATTTTTAATACAAAATTCTACTTTCAGTAGGATTTTTGGTTATCAGTAGAAGATGAGCAAATGTGCTCCTCTGGCCGGGACATGGAGAGTAGCTAACCTAATGATGGACTATGACAGAGAAGGTCTACAAGCTACTGTAAATGAGCCACTGTTTTCGCCAATCCTATAATGTTTTAAAGTCAGATTAAAATCCGATGTGTGGAAAACTGCAAGTAAAAGGAAAACTCGTAAGTGTTTAGCCTCCTAACCAAATAAAAACACATCTATTTAATCACTCAAGCAATTAGTAATGCTTTAAGAAAATTAAAATGCACTATTCCCCTACACTATTACACAAATAGATTTAAATTGTTTTCCATATTTGCAATGCTGGTTTGGAGTTGAGTAAACCAAACATAATTTGTACAGAGATTGTACTGGATGCTGCTAATTCACCACACTGACTCAGTGGGATACTTGGCAAAATTTAACTATAAGGATTAATAATCTCAGAACTACATTTCTGGGTATATATTAAAAGGCAGGTAAACCCACTAACTGTCTGGTAATGAGAATGTTATTTAATAGATAATCTATTTAAACTAATTTAACATGGTGAACATAAGATACTTTTCATTGCATAAAATAACCAAGTTAAAATTAAGTTACCCCTGCATTGTAATTCTTTCTGTATTTATTTAGGTAACCATGAGCCAGTACTGGGGCGGGGTAGGGGAAAGACATTTTCCCCTTTTAACTGGAAAAGCTTTGCTTTAAGCTACCTTTAGCAATTCAAGCAGAGTCCAACAATAGTACCTGTGAGACAAAAGCAAAAACTCAATTTTTTCTTTGAGAATTTAAAGCCCTTTACAAAACTGCAAGTAAATACATCTTCCCCACCCTACCCCAAACCTCACCACAACTGAGAAAAACACTAAGCCCCAGAGACCCCACCAAAAGCTTAATCTATTACATAAACTCCACGGTGCCCAGAAAACAAAAATGCCTGTATACAACATTCAGAGAAACTGTCAGAGCACTGTCACACGTACAATAGCTCACTGTCAGAAGCTCGCCAGAAGCGCTGGGCCAGCTGTTACTGCACTTCTTGATTAACTCTCTCCAAGCCCAGCGACTGGAAACATGACTGACACCATCACCCAGCACCATTAGTATTGGGGGTTGTCAGATGGACACTATTCTTGGCTGTGTGTGAACTATTGCTCAATAAGAAATTCTGACATCAATTACACTAATAACTACCATCACTACCCATTCCATTCAGAAACAGAAAAAAAAAGACTAAACAGTCTAAGGAAAAATTAGAAT
This sequence comes from Myotis nattereri, assembly GCF_964212035.1. Classification (NCBI taxonomy): domain Eukaryota; kingdom Metazoa; phylum Chordata; class Mammalia; order Chiroptera; family Vespertilionidae; genus Myotis; species Myotis nattereri. Next base: position 26,681,254 of record NC_138087.1, on the reverse strand, counting down.
AATCTGTGTTCCCTAAATAAAGAACACTTTAAAGTTGATTGCTTTGAAAACACTTTAACTTCAATATTAATTTTAGTAAAAATATACAAGCACATATATTTAAATCCTTTCTAAAATTAAATCTAAAAATAATCAAAGATAATCCTTTAAAATTGGGCTTAAATCAGTCTAGTCCACAGAAACATCTGGTTGTGTTGACTTTTAACCTTGGAAATTGATTAGAAATCCACTATTTTTAAATTTAAGTAATTTCTAATTATTTTATCTTATTCACTAAAATTTGTTTAAAATGCCAAGTAAATGAATAACAAACAAACAAGAAAACCCGTTAATTTAATTATAAGCAAATCTTGGTTAAAAGCATTTTAAAATTAATAGGGTGTTAATTTTCACATATAAACTACAGACTGGAAATTGAGTCCATTAAATCTGAAGTCCATTAAATCGAGGTCTGCAAAATCGAGGGATTACTGTAATTGTAAATTACTTTATGATTGAATTACTACACTATAAGCACTTTATAATGAATCACCAACGTTTGTTGGTGTATTTTTTATTATAGTCAAAACCTCATTATGGTTATGACTTTCATTGCCTTTATGACTAATGATGTAGAGCATCTTCATATGTATTTATTGTCCATTTGTATATATTCCTTGAAGAAATTCCCATGTAGATCCTTATCCCATGTTTTAATTAGAATGTCTTTTTATGATTGAGTTATAAGAGTTCTTTATATATACTCTATATACAAGTCTCTTATCAGATACATGATTTGCAAATATTTCCATTCTGTGAGATGTTTTCTCACACACAGCCCCATTTTCTTAATAGTGTCCTTTGAATCACAAAAGTTTTGAGTAAGTCCAATTTATCAATTTTTTTCTTTGGTCATTTGCACTTTTGGTGTCATATTTAAGATAGTACTGCCTAACCCAAGACTGGCTCCTATGTTTTCTTCTATGAGTTTCATAATTTTTATAATTTCAGATCTTACATTTAGGTATATGGTCCATTTTGAGTTCATATACTAGTATGTCCATGGCGTGAGGTAAGGGTCTAATTTTACTCCTTTGCATGTGGATAGCTAGTTGTCCCAGCAGCATTTCTTTGAAAAGACTTTACCTTCCCCCATTAAAGAGTCTTGGCACCCTTATTGCAAATAATTGTCCATAAGGATACGTGTATACTTTGGATCCTCGATTCCATTTCATTTATCAGTATGTCTATCCTTATGCCGGTACCATACTTTCTTGAATACTATTGCTTTATAGTAAATTCTGATGTGTTTTTTTCTTACTATACATTTCTTTCATTGAATACATTCTGATAATCACTTAAGTTTTCATATATAATACATACATTATATATAGTATAATAATGAAGATCTTTTTAAAATTACATGTTTATTTACATATAATTAAATAGTCTCTACAGGATGTGTAGAGAAAGGACTGTGCATTTTAAATTTTCAGACACTGATAATTTGTCCTTCAAAAAGGATATACCAATTTACACCCCAACCAATATATGAGAAAGTGTTTACCCTACCTCTTCTGCAATGCCATGTATTGTCAAACTTTTAAGTTCTTATCAATATTTCTCACACTTTTTGATCTTTTCTGTTGTGCTAAATCCCATTTAGCTAATATGTACATGCAAAAATAAGATTTAATTACTAATAAAATGTTTCTATCATTAACTCCATTTCCACAAAGTAGTGCTCTTTGTAATATAGAAAACAATAATTGCACACTGACCCTGATCAACAGGGGAGAGATTACTTATGGAGTCTATAGCTATATAAAAATAGTTTATGCTAAATTTTAAAGGCAGGATGAAAAATTGTATGTATACTCTGTACACGGATTATAACTACTTTAAAATTACACAGGCTTCTGAAAATGGGGATAAATGACTCTGGGTAATTTTCTCCTCTAATTTCTAAACTCTCTGTAACATTTTAGAATTAAGTTCATACTTAGGGAATATGTTCATAAATACAGTATTTTACATTAAAAATATACTTACTGTGATGATGCCAATTAGTTGAGTATAAAAGAGTCCAGTTATTCCAACTAACATAGTAATGCCCATAAAGGCAGCTAGTCTCATTATGGCCAATTCATGTCTAACAATAAAGAGGTCCTATAAGAAGAAAAAGAAAGTCTTAAAAACAATTCAAAAGTTACTTATGTAGTTGCAATAATAATCAAGAATTGAGCCGTAACATTTCCCCCTTATTATCTATGTATTTATTTACTTATCCTCACTCGAGGCTATGTTTTTATTGATTTCATAGAGACAGGCAGGTAGAGAGAAAAACCTTAATGTGAGAGAAATATGGATCAGTTGCCTCCCATATGCAACCTGACTGGGATCGAACCAACAACCCAGTTGTGCCCCAACAGGGAAATGAACCCACAACATTCTGGTTTATAGGATGATGCTTCAACCAACTAAGCCACCTGGCCAGGGCTCTCCTTATTATCTTTAAAGAAATACTCCTCCCTTTGGAGATGATTTCATTTAATCAATATATATTTTTAAATTTCAAAGCAGCAAGGTTAAAAATAGGATTTTACTATTCTATTGTGCCAAAAAGCCTCAACCCAAAGGTTGCTAATCAGCCATGCTTGTTTATTATTTATAGCAAAAACCTCCAATATACAAAACAGATGGTATAGAATCACTGGTTCCACGAAAGTAAATTTTACTATTGCACTGCAAAAACCCTTAAGATCAAGTGACCAAGTAACTGAGATTATGTAACTTAGTCAAAATGAGGGGGAAGCAAATTATAGGATCATATGGATAGTTCTCTTCAGCCTCACTTCATTCATTCAACCATCTACTCACCTAACCAGCATTGCAAACACTCTGCTATATAGAAAAAATGATAAAAATATAGTCCGTGCCCTCAAGAAATATGCAGTTTATTCAGAGAGACAGCCCAACTTTGCAAAACACAATATGATCTAAAATAATAAAAGCATAATGTGCTAGTTAGACTGGACATACTTCCAGAGGACCTTCCGGACAAAGCTGGGGCTGCGAGGAAAGCCCGAGTCCCGGGTACCTGCCGGCGGCCGGAGGGAAGCCAGGGTCCCCGGGTGCCTGCGGGAAGCCGGTGCCAGCAGCCGGGGGAAGGAAGCCCTACTCTTGCACGAATTTCGTACATCGGGCCTCTAGTATACTATAAGAGGGATGCATGCACAGAGGACTACAGAAACATAGAGAAATGCCCAGACGGGAAGGGAAATGGAAATGCTGTGAAAGAAAGTTGATTTTCTGGTTCAGGGCATCAACGTAAGGGTCTTAAAAGTTACAAAAAAAACACACCAAAAAACCAAACAACTGGTAGGAAAACGAGGAGTAGCATTTCACGTGCCCTCACTGTTACCAACCAAATATGCCAGAGGAGCGAAAGAGAATGAAAGAACAAGACTTCTCCCAGAAACCTGTTATTGCTAAACTTTGATATAAAATGGCTACAGTGGATAAAAGCAAGAAATGAATGGGAAGGATCCCCCAAACATAACCAACCACACACTGTATAATATTGGTTCAGGTTATGGTTTAAAGGTATTCTGGTAGCAATACTGAAAGCCAGGAGGCCATTGAACATAACGCACTTGCTTGAAACCAAAGAACTGATGTTTTCCTGTGTATCACAGTGATCACCCACCACCCTCCAGCAGAACTCTGATTCCACTCCCAAATTACCCAATTCATTAGCCTGGAAAAACTCAAAATACACCAAGATACTTAACGTGGTATGTAGCATTATGTTAGGCAGTCATTTTAAACGCTCAGTAAAAAGAGCCTACGCAGAATCCTTACAAACATGTAAAGAGAACAAGATGGGGTAACAAATGATTTCTTTAAAATTAGATCTAACAATTTCTGCTATTTGGAAACACAAATATGTTCCAACATGATTAAGCAATAATTTGAGCATAGCAAGCATTTTGTCTTTGCTTATGCATGATTTTACCTGTAGAAACCCTAGATCAGTGATGGCGAACCAATGACACACGTGTCAGAGGTGACATGCGAACTCATTTTTTTGGTTGATTTTTCTTTGTTAAATGGCATTTAAATATTTAAAATAAATATCAAAAATATAAATCTTTGTTTTACTATGGTTGCAAATATCAAAAATTTTCTATATGTGACACGGTACCAGAGTTAAGTTAGGGTTTTTCAAAATGCTGACACGCCAAGCTCAAAAGGTTCATCACTGCCATCACTGCCCTAGATGAACGCAAAAAACTGCAGCCAGCTAAACCAAGCCATACAGGAACACACAAAACACACACACACCTCCAGTCACTTACCAGCTACCTCAGTTTATCATGAGCCACACTCATCTACATGTTATTACAACATACCCTCTTCCCGTCACTTCACAACAACTCACACACTGCAACCTTTCCAATGCCCACTTCTCCAAGGAAACTTCGGGTGTCTTTTAAGGTAAAGTGCCATGTTCATTATAGTATTTATGTATTTCTTAAATATTTAACATGTATAAAACTATGCTGCTGTTTCTATTAGGTTCCTATGTTTTTAAGTGTCACTGACTTTTTTGAGTGTTGTGCCTCCAATTTCCCATAAGCCTGTGGTTTTCACTGCATGATTTACACAGTGGAGTGGATTTTAGGAATACAAAAACTGTGTTACAATAGAGCTTACTGTAATAAAAACACAATGTATGCCCAAATAAAATGCATCCCCTCTTCTCCCAGTGAAAAGGAGTTAAAAAATTTTTGCCAATTAGAATTTGTAAGTGTAAAGATGAAGATGAGACTAAAAGTACTTATAAAAGATACTTTAATTTAATTTGCAATTGCTGTTTTGTGTTCCACATTTACACACACATGCCCACAGTGTGAGTCTGTTAGCAGTTCTCCAGAGCACAGCACCTTTACTTCCATCTTACTTGTATGTGTTTGTGTGTGTGTGTGGGGGGGGGGGGGGGGTATTTTTTTTTTTTTTTTTTATATAGGATTCTTTTAATCCAAAAATTGGCTTGGGAAAATTTATCACAAAAACCCATTTACTATTCAAGATCTTGACTACACAATTAGTGTTGTGGCCGAATTGTCTCTCCGAACACAATTCAGAATGCCATTGTATTTGGAGACATGGCCTTTAAAGTGGTTACTAAGTTAAAACGAGGCCTTCAAGGGGAGCACTAATCCAATCTGGCTGGTGTCCTTACAAGAAGAGGAAATTTAGAAACAGAGACACCAGGAATGCTCACGCACAGGGGGAAGACTATGTGAGGACACAGCGACCAGGTGGCCAACTACAAGCCAAGGAGAAAGGCCTCCAGAGAAACCAAACCTGCTGACACCTTGATCTTGGACTTCCAGCCTCCAGAACTGTGAGAAAATGAATTTCTGTGGTTTAAGCCTCCCAGTCTCTGGTATTTTGTTCTGATAGCCGTAGCAAACTTTACATAATAACTATTGGTTTTCATTTCTTCTCATTTGTTAAGAAATGTGCTTCTATTCAGATAAATGCATAAAACATAAGTTCAGGTTAGAGAAAAGTGATGCCACGGTTTCAAGAATGAGAACATGTGAAACCACATAGAGGCTTTCCTCTGCATTCCTTCCCCATCACTCTCCCTCATCCCCACCCCTAAAGGGAAAGGTTACTGACTCATTCTTCATACATTTTGGATACTACAATGTTACAGTTGCATATTGCAAATGTCTTTTCCTATTCTGAGTCTACCTTTTCACTGTCTGTATGGCATCTTTTAATAACCTCAAGTTTCTCACTTTAATACAGTCCAATTTATCAATCTTTTCCTCTAGTGCTTTTTATTTCCTGTTTAAGAAATCTTTCCCAACCTGCAGGTAATGAAGACATCGTCCTATGTTAACTTCTACAGCCTTTGAAAACTTTATAGTTTTACCTTCCACATTTAGGCCAATAACCTACCTAAGGTGATGTTTACACTTTTGAGCAGTGAAACATAGGGGTCTCAATTTATCTTTACTATGTGGAAACCCAGTTGTTCAGGTCAGATTATTTAAAAAGCTGCCCTTCCCTCAGAGATCACAGGTCAAGCATCCATACGTGCATGAGTCTGATGTGGGCTCTCTCTTCTGTTCTCGTGGTTGGTTGGTTCATCCCTATACAAATGACACATACCTTAGTTACTGTGGCTTTGTAGTAACACTCCATGCCTAGCAAAGCAAGTCATCCCATCTTGTTCTTTTTCAAGAATGTCTTGGTTATTCTAAATAAATTATATTTCCATGAACTTTTTAAATTAGATTTTTAAGTTCTAACACACAATCAGACATGCACACAAAAACAACAATATCTCCATGAAGCTTCACAATTTCCCCCTAGAGATCTTGTACTTTTTCTGTCAGGAATATTTCAGGAACTTCCTGTTTCTTGATTCTATTATAAATGGCCTTGCTATTAATTTCATTTTCTAAAGAAGTGCCTGTTAGCACACAGAAATAGAATTTTTTAAAGTACTGATTTGTAGTCACACTTCTTAAACATTCTAAAAAATCCAAGAAGACCTAAGGATAAATCATTTACATAATCATATCATCTAAGAGTAATGAGAGTTTTATTTCTTTCAGAAGTTACACTTTTTTTATTTCTCTTGCCTCACTTCACTGGCTAGAATTCTTAGCACTATGTTTATTAACAATGGTGATAGGGGGGCTTAGTGGGATCAATGTCTTCATTTATTATAAGGTTGTGGTGCTCCATTTGTCACTAAAAGTACAGACATATTGAAACACAGAATTGGCAATTGTTTGAACAGGGTATTCTTAAACTGTTTTCCCCCTACAAATATAAAATAAGTATATATCTGACCTTATTCCTTCCAAGCCAAAAAAATAAATAAATAAAGGGGGAGAGGGGAGTGAAATGTTACCAAGGGACAATCTCACTAGCATTTCGGAATACATTAACAAAAAGCCAAATTAACGTCATACTAGCATTAAATATAACTTTCATTTCGTATTCACCTTAAATCCACACTATTCTTGGCTATTCTTGCCTACTCTTATCAAAAATCCAAAATGTTAAATACCTATTTCAGCAATCAGAGCCATTCTGAAGTGACCACGATGAATAAATGACCTTAGATACCAAAAAAGAAAAGAAAAAACCCAAAGGATATTGAGTAAAGCCTAAAATATTTTTACAAATAGCAATAATAACAGAAGTATTCAGTATACATTAAGATTGAGTATATAAAATATTAAAATAAACTATAAAGGGATTTATCAATATGCAAGCTATCTGCAATCAGGTCTAGCTATTTCTATTCTTTATTAGCCAAAAAACTAGGCAAATAATTCTGTGACATGATTAGATATCTGACATCAAATCCCTAGCAACACTATTAGATATGAGCTCATTGGAATAACAATAATGTATCTTCCTAGCTGAAAAGCTGGCTGGTCTGCTAAATAAACATTATTTATTTTCCTCTTTTGAATATTGGCAGCATGTCCTTTATTGAAATTCTCTCCCTTCCTTCCTCCTTCTGTCACTCTCCCCATAACATTAAATGCAGTTAGTATATTAGTTTTTGGACCTTACATAAAAGTAGGTATAAGATAATCAATTAGAAATTATCTGAATCTATTTCATCTAAAAAAAAATTGAAAAGACGTAACTTTAGAACTAAAGTGGTATGCCATAAATGGTTAGTTGCATAATCTCTACATTAACAGCCACAATTAATTCTTTTTAAAAATCTCATTTTCTCATGTGGAAAGATAGTATTGCCTACAATATGTGATTGCCAGCAGGTACATATTTTGACAATATTTTTAACCTACTAAAATGCCTTTATAAGGTGTTTATCTTGTAAAGTTTACCTTTGTATTATATAAAGTAGTAAAGATTGGTCACCTCAATAAAAAATGAAAGCAGCAAAGTATAAATGTGGCAATCAGGAGCTTTCTCTGAAGCGCAGATTTTGTGCTGCTTGGGCATTTTCTAACGTTTTTAAAAGAGCACTGCTACAATAATACAGGTAAAGAAGTTGTCCAGGGGAAAATGCAAAAAGTGGAATAGCAACTTCGTACAACTGAAAGAACAGTAACTTAGAGAAAAAAAGAAATGGGCCTAAATAACACCTCTGCCTAGTGAAAATTCTCTGATTAAACAAATTATTGGACCTCTTTGAATCTCAATCACATACATGTACAATAGGAACCTACTACTTATCCTCAGGAATATTTTAAGTAAGTCGGCATTTTTCACTCATCAAAGGCTTAGAAATTCAGAATAATATAAGGTAAAAATTCTGAAATGTATGACTAGTGAAATAGTTACAGAACAACACATTAATTAATGAATTTTAGAAAGTATATTCTTTAAGTATAGTGATACCTTCCTTCACATTTAATTAAAAAGCTATAAATTTCTGCCCTGGCCAGTGTGGCTCAGTGGTGGAGCACTGGCCCTGAGCACCGAAGGGTCAAGAGTTCAATTCCCAGTAAGGGCACGTACCTGGGTTGTGGGTTTGTTCCCCAGCCCGATTGGGGTGCATAAAGGAGGCAACTAATTGATGTGTCTCTCTCACATCAATATTTTTCTCTCTTGTCTGCTCCTTCCCTTCCACTCTCTCTAAAAATAATAATAATAAAAATCAATGGAAAAATATCTTCAGTTGAGGATTAATAACAACAAAAATCTCATGGTTGATGAGTCTGTCATTTAAAAAAAACAAAACAAAAGAAAAACTTTAGCCTTAGCCAATTTGGCTCAGTGGATAGAGTGTCAGCCTGCGGACCAAAGGGTCACAGGTTTGATTCCGGTTAAGAGCACATACATAGGTTGCAGGCTCCTCCCTGGCCTGGGCCCTGGTTGGGGCTCATGTAAGAGGCAACCATTGATAGTTTCTCTCACATCAATATTTCTCTGTCTTTTCCTCTCTCTTCCACTCTCTTCAAAAATCAAAGGAAAAATATCCTCGGATGAGGACTAAAAAACAAACAAAAAAAACTTTAAATTTCTAAATTGGTTTTGGTAAACAATTAGCATGCAATAAAGTGGAATACACTATTATAATTTAAAAGTATATCAAGAGACCAGGCACTTGCTTACAAACACTTAAGAAAACTATGTGAAAAATAAACAAATATGGACCTTGATCAAGGAAAATTCATTTCTTTAATATCCATCTCTTTTGTTTATTGAAAATGCCAAATCACTCTCCAAATGACAGGTTTCTGAAATCTTCAAAATGATTTTCCTACCAATAACTAAGCAAGACATTAGTTTCAGGAGAGGTTGTATAAGTGAAATTTAACATTATATTGGCATTACACATGCAAACGATAGTCAAACTAATTTAACACATTATCTGAAAAACTTTTCCAATTATCTCAAAGCTTATACTCTTTATTGATTTTAAAGTCTGGATTCTAACAAAAATATTTAATTTATCCCATTTACTTAGAAAGACACCTATACCTGAGCTTCTGAAATTTTTGTACATATGAATGAATTTTTGTCTTATTATTGAGAATTTTGAGGTATTTTTAAGGTACTATCTATAAAGAAAATCGTAATACTAATTCTCCTTAGGTTCGTAGGCCTCTTTTAGTAGAAGACAGAATGTATATAATATTTACAGCTTAAAAATAAATCCTTATTTTGGGCATTGATTCATGATGAATAAATTCCTTATCTCAATACCTGCTACTACCTCTTTCCATCATTAAAGGATATATTAAAGTATCTCCTCAAAATTTCACATGGCAAAAACATATATATCCTTAAAAATCCATGATAGGTAGATATTTTAAAAGTACATATTAAGAAGAAATCTAAAAAAGCATTAAGTTACTCTGAAAACAGTGGGGCAGTTGCAAAGCAATTAAAACAATTCAGCATAGAAAGAACTCGCCTGAAAAGAAAATGCTGAGACAGACCTAGAAGAAAATCAAGGGTCCCACACCCTCCTTTCCCAGAGCCTGTGAACAGCCTGCTTTCTTTCAACTTTCTCTTTCCCATGAGCCTAACCAGAATGTACCAGTTTTCTACTGAATACAGGTTAAGTGTCATTACAACAAAGGTTAAAGAGCAACTCATTTTTTTCTTTTGTTTAATGAATAAACATGTTCACCTTAAAACAAAAGTAAAATTTGAGTTAACACTTTCTTTTCCCATCTAGACAATAAGCACTCTGGTTTAGAATTTAGAGATGGGCTACAAAAGATACTATGCTGCCATCTACCTACCTGAAAGGGTATAAAGAAAAATGTAGACCAAAGCTTTCCCTTCCCCTGGCTGACAGAAAAATACAGGGTCAAAGTCTATGGCACGCTCTAACTGTACTATTACTGCCACAAGAAAGATGCACACTAATCATTAATACAATCTCCAAAGATAGCTAGGGACATTGGGGATCTTTATGCCATATCCCAAATAATGAAAAGAGTAATAGGAGAATGAATAAGATTTCTAACACTACGCCAACTTTACAAACAAAGCAAAGGGCTGAATAGAGTATTTTGGTCGTTTCATAGAAAAATGACACAAACACAGGCAATGACTCAGAAAAAAGTGTATGGGGCAGGATTGTTTGAAGACTATTCCAATATAAAAATGTATTTTATTTTTGTTTGTTAATCCTCACCCGAGGATATTTTTCCAATTTTAGAGAGTGGAAGAGAGAGGGAAAGACAGAAAGAAACATCAATGTGAGAGAAACACATCAATTGGCTGCCTCCTGCACAAGGCCTGACCAGGGCCTAGGCAGGGGAGGAGCCTACAACCAAGGTACATGCCCTTGACTGGAATCGAACCCAGGACTCTTTGGTCCACAGGCCGACTCTCTATCCACTGGGCCAAACTGGCTAGAGCTTAAAATTTATTTTTAAAAATGTTAATGGTGATGTTTGTACTGAAATTACTGATAATTTTTTTGCTACCTTTATATAAATACAATAAATGGCATTCTCAAAAGAATTGCTACTATAAACACAATATTCTATTATTTAGTCTTAGAAATATATGCTACAGTATTATAGAACAGATCTGATCTTAAAACCAGTTACTCCAATTATTGTCTCAAGCCTTTTATTGTTCCCTTATCCAGCAACAACTTGCTACATGTCTCCATTTGGCTAATCTCTGCCTATACTATAAAGTCCATCACAAGCCTCATTCCCTACAGAACAACAGTTCTCAACCCTGATGGCCAGAGAATACTGCTCCGCACTACTCCCCAGGGTACTATTTACAGACTCTGACTGAGTGCTGCCTCCCGGAGTTGTAAAGTTAGGCAGCACTGATTAGAATCTCTTGGGAAGAAAAGTTTAAACAAAACGTTAGTGCCAATGACACCTATGAGGGAAGAGACTGTATGAGACTAACCCTCCCAATAAGAACAGTACTAAAAGCCAGATAAAATCTATTGAAAAATAAACTGCTTGACTGAAGACACTGGAAAATAGCCAAACTAACTAGGCCTTAAAGGGCCAAGATCCCTGAGAGAGTAAAAATGCATTAAGGTGATTCATACATTCTGCACTGCTTTATTACCTTAAAGTACTTGGCAATTCATAAGCGGTACTTATGAAAGACTGAGTAAAAATGGAGGCTCAGAGCTCTCCCCACTATCACAGAGCTGGGAAAATAAGAAGGCACAACCTACATTAACCACCTATGTTTTTTAGCTGACAGTCCTGAAGGACTACGTTATAGGAGAAAAGGCAAACTGAAACGAGTCTTTCACGAAAACAAAACCCAATAAGCATAATTCCTTACAAAATCTCAATAAATGCAATAAATGTCATCATCAAAAGAACTGCGGTATTAAGACCAATGTTGTTATTTAGCTTTAGAAGTGTTTGTTATATATACACTGTTGACTGAATCAAGATGAACTTTCTCCTATTGCTTGTCCAAAAAAAAAAGGTGTAAACTAGAAAAAGAAGAACCAAGCCAAAAATTAGAAAGAAATGACTAAGAGCAAAAGTAAATAAAATAGACTTAAAAAATGAGAAATAAAGGAAACTAAAAGCTGGGTTTTTGAAAAGATAAACAAAATAGACAAACATTTAGCTACACTCACTCAAAAAGAAAGAGAGAACTCAAATAAATGAAATAAAAAATGAAAAGGAGACATTACCAATGATACCATACAAATACAAAGGATTATAAAAGACTACCATGAAAATTACATACAAATAAGTTGGACAGAAGAAATGAATAAATTCCTAGAAACATGAAAGCCATCAAGACCAAATCATAAAGAAACAGCAAATTTAAACAGACCAATTACTAAGGAGACTGAATCAATTACCAAAAACCTTCCAAAAAAGAAAAGTATAGGACCAGATGGCTTTATTGGTCAATTCTACCAAACATTTAAAGAAGAATTAACACCAATCCTCATTAAACTTTTCAAAAAAATTAAAGAGGAAATACTTCCATAATCATGTTATAAGGCCAGTATTTATCTAATACCAAACCTACATAAGAGAAGAAAATAGAGCCAACATTCCTGATGAACAGAGAGGCAAAAATCTAAAATATATCAGCAAGTCACATTCAACAACACATTAAAAGAATCATATACCATGATCAAGTGGGATTTAATTCCAAAGACCAAAGATGCTTTAACATCTGCAAACCAAGCAATGTGATTTACTATATTCACAAAATGGAAGACAAAAATCATATAATCACCTCAACAGATGCAAAAATAGCACTTAATGAAATTCAACATCCATTTATGACAAAACTCTCAAAAAACTGGGTATACCAGGAACATACTTCAACGTAATAAAGGTTAGATATGACAAGCTCACAGAAGCCTCATACTTAATGGTTGAAAGGCCAAAAGCTTTTTTTTTCTAAAATCAGGAAAAGACAAGGGTGCCCATTTCACCACTTTTATTCAACATAGTATTGGAAGTCAAAGCAATTAGGCAAGAAAAAAAAATAAAAGGCTTCCATATTAGAAAGGAAAAAATAAAATTATTTCTATTTATAGATGACATATTGTATAGAAAAAAAACAAAGATTCTACCAAAAAATTTTTAGCACTAGTAAACAAATTCAGTAAAGTTACAGAAGACAGAATAAATACACAAATATCAGTTGCATTTCTATGCACTAGTAACTATGAGAAAGAAATATTAAGACAACAATCCTGTTTTCAAATAAATCAAAAGGAATAAAATACTTATGAATAACTTTACCTAGAAGGTGATAGATCAGTACAGTGAAACCTATAAGATATTGATGAAAAAAAGTGAAGATACTAATAAATGAAAAGCTATTCCATGGATTATATTAAATACTAGGGGCCCAATGCATGAATTCGCACACCTTGAAAGGAACTGTGGGCCGCGAGGCTGCAGTAGGCACAGGGGCTGCAGGGAACAGGGAGAGGTTGTTAAAAGGGTAGTACAGTAAGGTCTGAGGATCTAATGTAAAACATGGTGACCATAGTTCATAACACTGTATTGTAAAATTAAAATTTGCTAAGAGAGTAGAAATCAAGTGATCTCACCAAATTAATTAATTGGATGGCTTAACTGGATGAAGGAATCCTTTCAGAGTGTATATGTATATCAAATCACCATTATGTACAATTTAAATATTTATATTTGTAGGTCAATTATACCTCAATAAAGTTGAAATAAAATAAATAATTAACTAAATCATAAAAGCAGTCAAAGAAAAGATACATTATTTCAATGAAGTAACAATAAGACTAACAACAAATTTTACAATAGAAATAACGGAAACTATGAAACAATGGGATAACACCTTTAATAACAAAAAGTAACTCCACGCACTATAATTCTACTTCAAGCAAATAAGCCCTTCAGAAATAAAATAGAAATAAAAACATTTTCAGGTGAACCAAACTAGGAAAATGTGGTCCAGCAGGTTTGCACAAATAGGCAGAAAACATACTTCCAGAAAGAAGTTAGATATTTATGAAGAACTAGGAGAAGCATTGATATTTGGATAACTCTAATGAAAATTGACTTCATATAACATATGCATTATAGCACATAATATGTAAACAACAATAATATCTTGTGTCTTTTAGTTCTACATTTATATTATACCCCAAATTAATAACAGAAAAAATACTTTACTACAGATAAAGAGGCATAATTTATAATGATACCAGAGTCAATCCATCCAATCCAGATATTCTAATATAGCTTCAAATTATCAACATCTAAATCAATAAAATGACTAGAATTTATTTCAAAGAATATTAAGTGCCTTTTGAACATTTGGTTTGCTTCAGATCGTTGGGAATTTGGGGATATATAAATTATAAAATATGGTCTCCAGGGTTAATTATATAACTAGAGGCCCGGTGCACAAAAATTTGTGCACTCGGGGGGAAGGGGGATCCCTCAGCCCGGCCTGTGCCCTCTCGCAGTCTGGGACCCCTCGGGAGATAACGACCTGCTGGCTTAGGCCTGCTCCCGGGTAGCAGAGGGCAGGCCCAATCCCTAGGTGCAGCCACTGGTCAGGTTCAGAGCAGGGCTGATTGGGGAGTTGGGGCGCCGCCCCCTGTCACACTCAGGGCGGGGCCGATGGGGAGGTTATGGCTCTACCCCGTCACACACAGAGCAGGGCCTGTGGGGGGGATGGGGGGGGGGGGTGGGGACGCTGCACCCTGTCACACACAGAGCAGGGCCGATCAGGGGGTTGGGGCGCCGCAGCCTGTCACACACAGAGCCGCAGGGCAATCAGGGGGTTGGGGAGCTCCCCCCATCAGGCACAGAGCAGGGCTGATCAGGGGGTTGTGGCGTCTTCCCCTGTCACGAACAGATAAGGGCGGATAGGGAGGTTGTGGCCCCACCCCCTGTCAAACACAGAGCCGCAGGGTGATCAGGGAGTTTGGGCGCTGCCCCCTGTCACGCTGATCCCGGTGCCAGGAGGCCTCACGGCTCTGCTGATCCCAGTGCCGGGAGGCATATTACCCTTTTACTATATAGAATAGAGGCCTGGTGCATGGGTGGGGGCTGGCTGGTTTGCCCTGAAGGGTGTCCTGGATCAGGGTGGGGGTCCCCACTGGGGTGCCTGGCCAGCCTGGATGAGGGGATGATGGTTGTTTGCAGCTGGTCACACACCCTTCAGGGTAGGGGTCCCCACTGGGGTGCCTGGCCAGTCTGGGTGAGGGGCTGAGGGCTGTTTTCAGGTTGGCGGGTGATGGAAGCTCCCAACCGCTCCTTTTTTTTCTTTCTTTTTTTTTTTTTATTCTGGGCCAGCTTTAGCTCTGAGGCTCCAGCTCTTAGGCCTCCGCTCCTGGAAGCAGGTATCTGGTTTGTTTCAGTTCTCGAAACTCTGTATCAACTCCAGCTCTGAGATCCCAGCCGGCTGAAAGCTGGTTTCTGGGGTTTTGTTTAGCATCTATATTTGTTACAATGTTTGAAACTGCCAGCTCAGAGGCCTGCAGTGGCAGGCAGGGAACGTTGGAGTCCTTACGTCACTGAAGCAAGGAAGCCTCATGTTAGTTTCAAGCTGCCTGGCTGCCGGCCGCCATCTTGGCTGGCAGTTAATTTGCATATCGCCCTGATTAGCCAATGGGAAGGGTAGCAGTTGTATGCTAATTACCATGTTTCTCTTTTATTAGATAGGATTCTGGTCCTAGAATTTAGCTTTGCTCTAGTAAACTAAAGTAGTTTAGAAACAACAACAATAAACACTCTATTTTTATGAATTTAACTTAGTCCAACAAAATTATCTTTTCTTATATTGGGCAACATACGGTAAAGTTCTCCATATATCTAATTTGATAATATATGAATCACTTCATGATTCAGAGAATATATCATAAACAAGGTTAAAACATACTAAATTTTTCAATATGACTTTGGAAATGTCATAACATAACCTCTTTGGGTTTCAATTTCATTATGTCTAACATGAAGGTAATTATGAAAGCACCCTACTTAATACAATAAGGATACTTGGTCTAGAGAACAATTCCTGCTCAACACTACTAGAATATCTCTGTCAATTTTTAATTAGAACTATTTATAATGTATTGCTTATTATTTAAGATGCTTATTTTTTTTAAATATATTTTATTGATTTTTTACAGAGAGGAAGGGAGAGAGATAGAGAGTTAGAAACATTGATGAGAGCGAAACATCGATCAGCTGCCTCCTGCACATCTCCTACTGGGGATGTGCCCGCAACCCAGGTACATGCCCTTGACCGGAATCGAACCTGGGACCTTTCAGTCCGCAGGCCGACGCTCTATCCACTGAGCCAAACCGGTTTCGGCTAAGATGCTTATTAACAACCAACATGAGATAGCTAATTATTTGATTTCTATTTGATAAACCTATTGGTTAACGTTCTTATGATTTCTTAAAATTAAAAATCACCTGTATTGCTTCTATAATTGATTGCTTTAAGGAAAATCTGATTTGAATTTTCAAAACCCAACTTATACTCATTTTATCGTTTCCTCCTAGATTTTTAATCTCTTAATAAACGTTTACTATGCTGCTAGTCTTCTATCAACATTCATTAAAAATGTAAATTGGAAACAGGAGAAACCAAGATGGTGGCATAGGTTAACACCAGAGTTTGCTGCCTCGAACAACCACTTCAAAAATACACCTAAAAGACGGAAGGGACATCATCCAGAACCACAGGAAGGCTGGCTGAGTGGAAGTTCTACAACTAGGAGGAAAGAGAATAGCATACCGAGACTCAGAGGAGGCGCAGTGCTGAAGTAAAATACTAAGGTGCGGAGGTGCATGTGGAGCGGGCTGGCAGCAGAGGGCGCGGTTGTCTGTTTCAATCGGGAGGGAGTCTCAAACTCTGAGCTCCAGATCCGGGTGAGTCTCTAGGGACCCAGACTCAAATGGGACTGTCTGGCTTCGGTCGGAACTCGAAGGCAGCTTTCTCTCCGAGCTTTGCAGCGGTTGCTGGGACTCTGAGAGGCAGAGCCCTTGGGGACAGGACTGACAGCAGCCATAACTGATCACTCCCCCCGCCCCCCACCCGCCCTGTAGATCCTCCGGGACCCACCCCACCCAAGCCCTGCACAGAGGCATTTGCGGGATAGCCTTAGGCAAAGGCTAGATTAGCACCGCCCTAGAGATCCAGCACAGAAGTTCTCCCACTGCAGACACAGCTGATTCTCATAGCCAGTTGGCCTGGAGGTCAAATCACCCCCAGTATTACCGACAACAATCAAGGCTTAACTACAACAAGACTGCGCACAAAGACCACAAGGGGGTGCACCAAGAAAGCATAAAAAATGCGGAGACAAAGAAACATGACAGAAATGGAGGATATAGAGCTCAAAACCGCACTCTTAAGGTCTTTCAATAATTTTCTAGAAACTGCCGATAAACTTAATGAGCTCTACAAGAAATCTAATGAGACCTTTGATGTTGTGATAAAGAACCAACTAGAAATTAAGCATACACTGACTGAAATAAAGAATATTATACAGACACCCAACAGCAGACCAGAGGAGCGCAAGGATCAAGTCAAAGATTTGAAAAGCGAAGAAGCAAAAAACACCCAACCGGAAAAGCAAAATGAAAAAAGAATCCGAAAATACGAAGATAGTGTAAGGAGCCTCTGGGACAGCTTCAAGCGTACCAACATCAGAATTATAGGGGTACCAGAAGATGAGAGAGAGCAAGATATTGAAAACCTATTTGAAGAAATAATGACAGAAAACTTCCCCTTCCTAGTGAAAGAAATAGACTTACAGGTCCAGGAAGCGCAGAGAACCCCAAACAAAAGGAATCCAAAGAGGACCACAGCAAGACACATCATAATTAAAATGCCAAAAGCAAAAGACAAAGAGAGAATCTTAAAAGCAGCCAGAGAAAGAAACTCAGTTACCTACAAGGGAATACCCATACGACTGTCAGCGGATTTCTCAACAGAAACTTTGCAGGCCAGAAGGGAGTGGCAAGAAATATTCAAAGTGATGAATGCCAAGAACCTACAACCAAGATTACTTTATCCAGCAAAGCTATCATTCAGAATTGAAGGTCAGATAAAGAGCTTCACAGATAAGGAAAAGCTAAAGGAGTTCATCACCACCAAACCAGTATTATATGAAATGCTGAAAGGTATCCTTTAACAAGAGAAAGAAGAAGAAAAGGTAAAGATACAAATTATGAACAACAAATATGCATCTATCAACAAGTGAATCTAAGAATCAAGTGAATAAATGATTTGATGCACAGAATGAACTGGTGATTATAATAGAATCAGGGACATAGAAAGGGAATGGACTGACTATTCTTGGGGGGGAAAGGGGTGTGGGAGATGCGGGAAGAGACTGGACAAAAATCGTGCACCTATGGATGAGGACAGTGGGTGGGGAGTGAGGGCGGAGGGCGGGGTGGGTAGTGAGGGCGGAGGGTGGGGCGGGAACTGGGAGGAGGGGAGTTATGGGGGAAAAAAGAGGAACAAATGTAATAATCTGAACAATAAAGATTTAATTTAAAAAATATATATAAATTGGTAGTAATAATTTTTCCAGAGTTTCTACCTTTCATTTGGAGAGAAAATTGTATTTTGTAATTTCAAATGTCTAATTCTTCAATTGAGTATTACCACTCTATTCTTATTTGGTATTGGCATTTCTTTAGTCTTTGGTAAATTTTCCAGTAATGTTTTTAAACAGTCTAAAAATAAGCCAAAGATAAATTGTCCCTTCCTTCTGAAAGCTTTCACCAAAATCAAATGTAACATAAATTAAATGTATATTATATACAAGGTACTTTTACATATGTTATCTTATTTAATCTCATAATAATTTACATTTTTCAGGAAAAAAACATTGCAATTTCAGGAAGATTAAACGATGTGTCAAAGGTTATACATATAATAAGAAATGCCAGGCACTGATCCTAGGTATATCTGTTTATGAAGCCAAGATCATTCCACTACAAGGGGTTGGCAAACTCAGTTTAAAGATCCAGATAGTTGCCCTGGCCAGTGGGGGCTCAGTTGGTTGGAGCATTGTGCAGTATATCAAAAGGTCATGGGTTGATTCCAGATCAGGGCACATACCAGGTTGTGGGTTTAATCCTGGTCATGGTGCATACAGGAAGCAACTGATCAATGTTTCTCACTCTCTCCATCCCTACCTACCGTCCTCTGCCTTTCTCTCCCTTCTCCCTCCCTTTCTTTCTAAAATCAATAAAATGAACATTTTTTTTAAAAAAATAGGTAGAGGGTCTAATTTAACCCAAGGCCCATAGTTTGACAATTCTCCAAGATAATACAATGCATTCCCTCCTAGAGAATTTCTATTAGCTTTTCATTAACAGCAATAAATTTTCTCTCTCACTACTAAAAAAATTATGACCTTAATCTTACTGGGCAATTTTATTTTAATGCTTTCCTTATTAGGCTCAATTATTTGAAACAGGTTACTCTTGGGAAACTATGTACAACCTTTTACAAAGTCTAAATACAGTACCAATCATATCAGAAATTATTCTACGAATAAGATGAAATATTCCTAAAACTATATATAGTACTGGCATACACAAAATACTTAGTGTGAAAATATCAATATTTAAAGTTCCCATACTGAACTTTTTTCAGTTAGTTGTATATAATTGCAGTGGCTCAATTATCTATATTTAATAAGCATAATCACAGCCCAGAAACAGTAACAAATGTCCTTTTAATTACATAAAATAATATGTACAAGAAATATAAATATATAGAACTTAAAGACCTTCTCTCCCTTATTCCAAAATTTAATTATGTGTACCACCACTGAACTTATTTTTAATATAAAAGATTTAAATAATATAAATGAGAAAAATTTCCTATCAAGATTTTTTCTATCTTCCTCTCTCCTCCCCTTTCTTCCTCACATGCACATTTGCACACCTGTGCATTCTCTCTCTCTCTCTCTCTCACACACACACACACACAATTATTTTAAAAACACAATCAAAGTCTAAGTGACATACAATATGAGACTCAAAAACCAGCTCTATAAGAAAGCACAAAGGTAAGATTCAGAAAACACAAAATCAGGTTCAAATCCCAGCTCTCCAACTAAAACCAGTTGAATAATCACTTCTTAGCTTTGTGCCTTTAACAACTACTAATTAAAAGTCTGTTAGTCTACTTCCTCATCTATGAAACTGGGCAAAAATTGTACTCACCTCAAGTAGTGGTTATGAGTATTAGAGGAAGAACTAAAATGACAAGCCATAACATAGTGTTGATATATAGAGTCAAGGGCTTAGAACTCCTAGCTGCAGCTATTACCAATACCACCACCTCTGACACTATTTTGGGCAAGGATTATTAACATCTGTTGTATTTCCTCTACAAAGCAAGATAAGTGCTGTCTTTCCTCAAATGATATATATAACAACTTTTTGAAGCATCCTACAAATTCTTATAATTATTACATTATATATTGTTCAAAGTTAGGGGGAAAAGTTTTTTTCTCAATAATTTAAAGTTCCTTTGAAAAACTTTAAAATATTAAAGTCTAGTTTTAATTCCTGAAAAGAAACAAGTGTTTCTCATTATTGTAGATATTTTAAACCAAAACATATACTGTATATCAAAAGATCTATTACATTGCTTTTTAAAGAAAGTCATTCAACACTAATAATCATAAATGGATCTGGTTAAAAGGTAATGTCCGATTAGGGTCTACTTTCTCAATCCCAACATATCTTAAAATCCATTAATTTTGGGTTTATTTTTATTGCTTTTGTTTTCAATCTTCTGAACATAAAGGAAACCTGTTAATAACTGTATGCTATAGCTGCTCTAATATTAGTGAATATAAACATTTCTTACCAAGTTACGCTTTTTTAATGGAAGAAAGTAATAATAGTGGCAGAAAGAAAACATCAGTGCATAGCAAGTAAGAAGTTCAGTGTAGAAACACAATTGCAGAAAAAGCCAATGATTATCTTCACCAACACAATTGTTAATCCTGAAGAGAAAAAAATAAAAAGAAATTAAACTTTAATAAGATGTTAATTTCAGACTTGGTAAAAATAAACACAAAAGAACTTCCTATATGGGTAACTTCACGGAGACAAACTAACATCACTCAAACCTAAAAGCAAACAGTACATCGGAAAAGACATAATATCTGTAAAGCACTTTGTACTTTACAAAGGAAGTCCATATATATGATCCTTCTTTAACTCAGAACCACCCCGTGAGGCAGGAAGAGCAGATGCGAGAACAGGAACAAAGGAGTTCAACTTGCCAGCGCTGTACAGTTAGAGCTTAAGACACCTGCCAAAGCAAGTGCGGTTAGCGATGAAGAAAACAAGAACCTTCTCCTATACAGTGCTCTTCTATGAAGCATTCTAGCTTCGAGAGCAATTTGAATGATGTGAAGTAAAATAACTTAATCCTGCCACTCTGACATAACTGCGAAGCATTCACTATTCTTCTTACTTTTAAAAGCTACCCTTGGCTGCTAAAAATAGACATATATCCAAAACTACTTACAGATTCTTAGAGCTACTGAACATAAACACAATAGTGAACCATAACTAGGAAAGACAATTAATGTCATAATCCCAAAAATTTCAAAGCTAATGCAAGCTAAATGTTTTATTGTTTCAAAATTTATTGTACCCAAATTTTCAAAATATTTTACAATGCCAGGAGAAAACCCTAGTTCAGAACTATAAGTTACCCTGTACAAATGTTTTTATTTCAATATATTATACTGGCACTGTTTTGTGGTGTGCTTTTTTAGAAGAATGTTTTTTAGTTTTTATTGTTGTTGTTGTTTTGGTATATATTTTTATTGATTTTGGAGAGAGGAAGGGAGAAGGAGAGAAAGACAGAACAATCAATGATGAGAATCATTGATCGGCTGCCTCCTGCACACCCACTACTGGGATTGAGCCTGCAACCCAGGCATGTGCCCTTGACAGGAATCAAACCCGGGACCCTTCAGTCCTCAGGCCAAAGCTCTATCCACTGAGTCAAACCAGCCAGGGCACTGGCACTGTCTTTAAAAAACTATAGAATAGGTTCAATTCCTAACTAAAATTGTTGTTTTAAAAGTGTGTTGTTAGTATGGAGTTTCCTTAAAAAACTGAAAATGGAACTCCCATTTGACCCTGTGATCCCACTTCTAGGAATATATCCCAAGAAACCAGAAACACCAATCAGAAAAGATATATGCACCCCTATGTTCATAGCAGCACAATTCACCATAGCTAAGATCTGGAAACAGCCTAAGTGTCCATCAGTAGATGAATGGATTAGAAAACTGTGGTACATCTACACGATGGAATACTATGCTGCTGTAAAAAGGAAGGAACTCTTACCATTTGCAACATCATGGATGGAACTGGAGAGCATTATGCTAAGTGAAATAAGCCAGTCAATGAAGGAAAAATACCACATGATCTCACTCATTCATGGATAATAGAGACCATTATAAACTTTTGAACAATAATAGATTCAGAGGCAGAGCTGCCTCAAACAGATTGTCAAACTGCAGTGGGAAGGCCGGGGAGGGTTGGGGGGCAGGAGGGAGGGGGGTAAGAGATCAACTAAAGGACTTGTATGCATGCGTATAAGCATAACCAATGGACATAAGACACTGGGGGATAGGGGAGGCTGGGGGACTGTCTAGGGCGGGGGGATAAAATGGACACATATGTAATACCCTTTGTAATACCTTAAGCAATAAAAAAAAAGAAAAAAAAAAAAAGAGATAAATAATGTCAAGAGTCAGGACAGTAATGTGTAGTAAATAATTGAGGAGTGATGAAAAAAAAAAAAAAAAAAAAAAAAAAGTGTGTTGTTAAAGTATTTTTTAAAATCAGATATAGAACT
Organism: Myotis nattereri; assembly: GCF_964212035.1. NCBI lineage: Eukaryota > Metazoa > Chordata > Mammalia > Chiroptera > Vespertilionidae > Myotis > Myotis nattereri. The sequence goes on along the minus strand of NC_138087.1, from coordinate 26,658,418 downwards.
GAACAGAAAACCTTGCAGAGGCAGTCCTTAGACTTAAGGGCTCATTCTTTGTTAATAAGAAAATGTCTTGTGTTTTGTTACAAGCAGGGCTATCAAAAAGTGTTTATATATGCATTCTTCAACAGAGACTGCTTGAAAGATGACGTTTCCTTGTCCTATCCTTCCCGTCCCCCTAAATTTGAGAACAACTGCTATGATACTGGCATTTTTCTTAACCAGAGAGCTTTAAGAAGCACTAACATGCTTAGTTTATAGGTATAAGAGTTCTCTTGGTAACAATTATACTACATAGAAAAAGTGATCAGATCCAGATCAGAGAAAATCTTATGGTGACTTGAGAATTGACCTCCAAATCTAAAGCTTTAGGCAGTTAGAACAATGCCGTTTCTGAAAATAACAAAAATTCTCTATTCTTCCAATTTACACTGTATAGTTTCCCTCACTCTGAGTATCTCAACAACATTCTATTAGGAAATTAAATCATGAAAATCCCTAAATCTATTCAGGCCCCTGGTCTACCCTCCTTTCCTATCTTCCAACTCTTTCTTCTTCCACTCTTCTTCCCCATATTCTGAGAAGTTGACTAAATTGGGAGCAAGAGGCCTAGAAACAGAGAACTCACCACAATCTTTTGAGTTTAGGCTAAACAGCACTTTATTTTGTCACTGAGTGAATCTTTATTCTTTAAAAATAAATAAAAAATATCACTAATCTCTATAGTACCAAAATATTTCCTTATTCACTGTTTATGTTTTTAAGTTTAAACTATATTGCATTCTTTTAAAAGGAAGTATCGATATCCAACTGTGTATGAACATTTATTATATTTTTAGTTAATCAGAAACGTTGCTCTAAAAAGTGTATAAAATTGAGTTTTTCAGTGTGATTAACACTTACCAGTTTACCTAGCTTTTATTAATTATTATAATTATAAAGAGATCACTGAATTACAGAAAACACTTGAGGATTAACCTGTATAAATTCTAGGCACATTTTTAAAGACCAACTATGTGTTACAAACTATATTATCTTATTGATGAAATATATATAGTAACAAAGTGCTTTTATCTAAAAGTGCTTTTTATCTACTTAAATAATCAGTTTATAGTAAAACCCAAATTTCCACTAAAACCTTGCTAATAACTTGTGCTATCAAAATAAGTTATCAACAAATAAGGGAAACTCTAAATTGATTAGCATTACTAGACAAAGCTAAACACTTCCCTTGAGTCAACTTTAGATATAAGCAGTTATAAATTTAACAAGCCTGCTATACAGTTAACTTTGTACATATGCATGCATGTATGTACAAACATAAACATAGATGCAGAGATATGTTTATAGAGTGCTACACTACACCAGTTTAAATATTTATACTGCTATCCCACGCTAGAAAAACATTTAAATACAATACCTTGTTCACAGATTTTTGTGACAGCTTTGAAATGAGATACAATGCAGAATTCTCTCAGCATTTGTTTTAAAAATTCTATTTTTCAAGTAAACACTTTCTTTAAATATTACAAGAGAGCCCCCTATTGACCAAAAATGTTGGCTGTTTAGCAGAATTAGCTGATTTCCACTTACACACATCCAGCTTGTATGTAATGTTAATACCTAAAACACATAATACTGAAAAAGGCTTAAAGGGAGAGGAATGAGGTCAGGGTACCTGAAATGTATTATTCTTTAAACAAATGGAAAGGGAAATATAAACAATGGGATGTATACGGTTTATTACAGTTAAAAACAATAAGAGCTACTATTTAAGTACTTTCTAAGTCTCAGACACTGTACAAAATGTTTTACATACATGCCTCATTTAATATAACCACATTAGTCCTTTGTATATTTGGCTGCATGTTAATTCTTAGCTTTCTACTAGAATATTTTCTTGTTAGGAAAGATAGGATCTCTGTGGGAAAAAATGATTTTGGGAGTTCACAGAACCATATCAAAAATGAATGCTTATTAAAAGGTGTTTTTAAACTACATCACCTTATGTAACTTTTGTTTAAACCTGCTAAGTACTACAATTTAGTTTTACTAGTTTTTTCTAAAAGTGAATTATTTATTTCTTACCATGGACAGTGATGATCCATTCTCCTAACACAGTGGCCGCAGCGGCTGCAGTGGTGGGAACGCTTTGGTCTCATCAAATTACACTTGTTACATAATTCCCAGAACTCCCTTTCTAGAGAAAAAAATTAAAATCCATTTAATGAAGGTGAATGAGTAATGTTGAAATTTAGCAACAACTGTTTAGAGATTTTATAGAAAGTATTCAATATATAGGTCTAAGAAATTTTTCCTCTAGTCTCCAGTATTTCACATAAATGTTGTTACTCTGTTTTATGATGTCTGATTTTGTATGTTTCTAATTTTAAATACTATAAAAAAATAAGACACTATTATTAGTCAAACTAAGGAATAGAAAACAACGTATTTGGGTTTGGGACATATTGCTACAAGTAAAATTCAATGATAAAACTCTAAAATACAACCAAATTATTAAAACAGAATTTTATTTAAACAAATTTCTAGAAATTTTGTTATCTAAAGGCTCTAATAAATGAATAATGGTGAGTTCTGGTTTCATGGATTAATAAACCAAAATCAATCCTACAATATCATTAGAGAAACAGAGATTGCATTCCCAACCCTCAAACCATTTTATTTTCTCATATTAACGAGTACACTGGGGAAAGTTTATGGGGGGGATTTGGAAAAGATTTTCAGATGGGTTTAGGAGGTTATTAGAATAGTTTCAACCTACATATCTGTAACTCATGTCTTAGTCTGCTCCCTTTCCTTCTTCAGGTGTATGCATGTGCAAATGGGACCTGATGGCCAATATATTCTGATGTCTGATAACTACCTACAATACTTTGGACCAGCCATCTCCAAATGTAAAATCAAAGCCGATGGGAGAGAAAATCCAACTGCTACTTTATGGTAACTATAAATAAATTAAAAACTCACAAATATATCTTTAAGAAAAAAAATCAAAACCTAAAACTAATCAGAGAGAAAAAGACAAACTGCACAAATGACTGAGATTTTAATATAAGTAAACAGCATCACTTTTTTTTTATTTGTAAGAGAATATTTATTTGGTAAATCATAGAGGTAGAAAGCTAATTCCTAGGAGAAATGGACTTAGGAAACAAGTTACCTGGAAGGGCCCTTGGAGCTTGGAAGTGAGGAAGCTAATGGTAATGGGCCTGGGACAGGGAGGGGGAAGAGGGAAGAGAAAGGGAAGGGCAAGGGCGTGCTCCCGAGGAAGAACACACTGTGAAGATTTTAGGGGAGGTCCCATGGGAAGATCTCAATAGAATATTCAGCAGTTTTCCAGGTGAGCATAACACTGTTTAACATGGATCCTTATTAATGCTGTAAATACATGAATGAATATAAAACAAGGTTTTATTTTGTTTTGTTTATCCCTCGGAAAGGAAGGAAGCACCTTCTGTTCTAGTCTTAAAAGACTCGAATTGTTAAGGGGCCCTCTCTCAATTACTGCATTTCAAATCACAACGTAATGTTTTGGGGAAAAATACAATTTAAAACTACTAAAATCAATACAAGGTTTAGGTCTTAATAGTGGTTTCCTGACAGAAATGGTTGGCCAATGTAGGAAATAAATGTTAGTAAGTCTCCTACAGATCACCTTTTAAAAGCAATATAAGCCCTGGCCAGGTGGCTCAGTTGGTTGGAGCATTGTCCAATACAACAAAAGGTTGCGGGTTCTATTCCCAGTCAGGGCACATGCCTTGGTTTCGGGTTCCATCCGCAGTTGGGACACCTACGGGAGGCAACTGATTGATGTTTCTCTCTCATATCGATAGTTCTCACTCTTTCTCCCTTCTGCTCTTTCTAAAAAGCAATAAAAAAAGCATATCCTGATGTGAGGATTAAAAATAAAAATTTAAAATAGAAAAAGCAATATAAGCCTTGGCTGGTGTGTCCAGAGGTTAGAGCACCAGCCACACACCAAAGGGTCATGGGTTCGATTTCTGGCCAAGGGCACATACCTGGATTGCAGGTTTGATTCCTGGCCCCAGTTGGGTGCATGAAGGAGGCAACCAACCGACGTATTTCTCTCACATCAATGTTTCTCTCTCTCTCACTTCCCCGCCCCTTCTACTCTATCTAAATATTAATAGAAAAAAATATCCTCAAGTGAGGATTAACAAAAATAACAATAAAATAAAACAATATAAGAGGGAGGAAAAAGGCAAAACTATGAGTGAATACATGACCCTCAGCATTAACAGCATGGGTTAAATTTCAAGGGACAATATTAGACAAATTTAAAACATGATATATTTTTTAAAACTTAAAAGGAAGATTTTGTTCTCTAACCATATGTCAAAAAGTAGCTCTAGTGATGACAAAAAACAGTAAAGTCAAAATTACTAGTTAAGAAACAGCTTGATGATGAAATATTCTAAGACTGATTGTGGTGACAGTTGCATAACTCTGTGAATATACTAAAAGCCACTAAAGTGTATAATTTAAATGGATAAATTATATTGCATATGAATTATACTCAATAAAGCTATTTTAAAAAGTTAAGAGATTGAATAAAATCATTTCATGAAATTTGAAAGTGACAAAAGTAATATTTCTGTATTTCAGACATGTGTGAATAATTTGAATAATATAAATAGCATTTAATTATTTCACTTGACTATTTTATCTGCATGCTGAAAAGCTTGTAAAATCAAATTCTGGGGCCCAGACAGCCTGGCTCAGTGGTTGAGCATGACCTTTGAACCAGGAGGTTATGATTTTTTTTCATCCACATTTAAAGCCATAGTAAAAGCTGGTGAAACAAGGATCTGTGCCTCAAATCTTTCTGTAATATTCTGCCATGTGACCTATAAAGCATAATCTATGCTTCTGGTCACACAGGCTACCTACCTCATACAATTACCCTGAGGATTATATGACATGAGATAGATATCAAGAGGCTTTGAAAACATTAAAATATGATAAATGAACATATCTTTTTTATTGGACAGAAATCTTCTGAACTTAGTGAAGAAAAATAGGCCAAATGTCAATGGGACCAGATATAATGCAGATATCCAAATAGTCAGCAAGATGGTGTCCTCCGTTGCTACAGTCTATAAGCTAAAGGTAACAATGTGGTTTCATGATTCAATTAGGCCCATAGATATTAATCTGCTTGGTATTCATTTTAAAACAATTTTTTAAAATTTTTTTTAAATGTATTTCTTTATTGATTTCAGAGAGGAAGGGAGGAGTGAGAGAAACATCAATGATGAGAGAGAATCATTGATCGGCTGCCTCCTGCATACCCGCTACTGGGATCGAGCCCGCAACCCAGGCATGTGCCCTTGGCCGGAATCGAACCTAGGACCCATTGGTCTGCAGGCTGACGCTCTATCCACTGAGTCAAGCCGGCTAGGGCGATTTTTAAAAATTTTTAACTATTTGCCAATTTTGTTTAATCATGAAATTTTTCATAAAAAATTATTAAGTAAAAATACTAATTTCTCAAATAATTATATACCACTCAAAAAATATTTACCCAGTATTTACTAAGTGACAGAGACTGTTCCAGGCACTGAGGATACAGCACTGAACAAATGAAGAAAACGAAACAACAAATCTTCACCCTCAGCGAGGTCATACAGATCGAGGGTGGGAGGAGAGAGAAACCAACACACAAACCGAAAGAGAGAGCCAAGGAGAGGGGTATGAGGAGTCAACCGGGATTTGCAATTTTGAACAGAGAACTCCAGAAAGGAAACAGCTGAGAAGAAACTTGAAAGCTGTAACAGATGTCATGTAGAACTAAAGCATACGAAAGGCAATAAATACGTCGATAAAAAGAGTAATTCTGGAAAAGCAAAACTGATAAATCTGAAGAGTGCCATACCTCCATGTGGGATCTTAGGGTTTTCAGGGAGTCTTCCTGGATCAGTTATTGAGGCCCTTACTAAGGCAACCAGACAAAATATGGCAATGCCATAGAATACTAGAAGATAAGGGAAAAGAAAAGGAAAGGGGTAGGAGAAGGGCAAAGGGAAAGGGAAGGGAAAGAAAGAAAATTAGTCACTTACTCTTAGACACATTTTTAACAACAAGCATATTTAAAGTATAGCTGCATATTTTAATTAATAGCATCCAGATAAATAATTTTCAAAAGATGGAAAAATTGAACGATTAATGCACTTGATTCATCAAATAATACTGCCAAGAGAACTATCTTAAGTATACCACTTTTAAATGTTACTTTGCATAATAACTAATAAACTTGTTGTAAATCATATTCTTTATTAATAGAAATTCCCAATAAGCAATGGCATAAATGAATGGGTTCCCTATTAAGTACATGTACTATATATGGAAAAAATTAAAGCAGCATTTTCAAGCCTATCCTACAATTAAACTTTTTCATTAATTCTTAACTGGCTATCTTCAAAATTACTTTGAATTAGTGATGTTCAAATGTTGCAGAGCAGCATCGAACAGACTGTCAAACTACAGCGGGAAGGCTGGGGAGGGTTGGGGGGCGGGGGGAGGGGTAAGAGATCAACCAAAGTACTTGTATGCATGCATATAAGCATAACCAATGGACATACGACACTGGGGGGTAGGGGAGGCCGGGGGAATGTCAAGGGAGGGAGGGGAGGAGACATATGTAATACTCTTTGTAATACTTTAAGCAATAAAACAAAATTTTTTTAAAAAAATTGTTCCTTTCAATAGATTTAAGATATTTCATTTGAAATTAAAGAGTCTAGAAACTTTTTTAAAATAAAAAACTAGGTAAAGTAACAGTAAGAGAAAAAGATTCATTCATCATAATTCAACCTTTTAAATGAATAAAAGAATAGGCATTTTTTGAGGGTGGGGAGGATGAGAGGGCACTGCACCTGTAATAGGAAATTTAGTTCAAGTGTTAACTCCAGGGCTGACGGCATGGCACTGGTCAATTTTATCATTTATATATAAGAAACCATATTTCTCACAGCTCTTGTGAGGTCAAAATGACATATTGTATATGGAAACTGTAAATGCCATGTACATGTAAAATATGTCATTTCCAATTTAATCATAAGCAAGCCATCACCAATGAACTATAGCAGAAAGTAATTATGTAGAAGTTCAAAGTGTCATAATGAACATTTGCATCACAAAAATCTTACTTCTCATTAATGTATACCATCTTCATACTTAAACTCTTTATACATTTGCAGTAAGTACATAACAGAAATATTAAAAATACACAAATTGACACAATTGTATCTTTTTTTTAAATAAAATGATCTTTATAGATTTTGTAGAGTTAGATATCTAACCCATTGATCTAACCCTGCAAAACAGTATATAAAGGACATCATTTTTTAAAATTTCCATAATTCAGTGAATAACTTAGTATTAATAGCACTAATATTAAAAGGAAGATTAATATAGTAGCACTATATTCCAAAAACATCCACAATGAAGAAAGTCTTTAATTATATAAAGAAGTAAAGACCTAGAAACTTACTTATTATTAATATGCCTGGAATATGTCCTTCTTCATAGTGAGGAAAGAGGACAATGTTGGGAATTATAACAATATTGTACAACCAGACAAAGACAATCAAACCCATGCAGCACCAACCATGTGGGTCAACAACAAAGTGAATCCGGAGACCCATTTCGCAGCCCTACAACTGCCTGCCAACCCACAGGGAAGACAATCCTACAGAGAGAGAAAGAGGAAAAAAGTTACTTACTAGTATATGGAAAAAAGTGTTTGACTAAAACAAAATTACCTTACTGGCAACTATAACATAATACTTGTTGACTTTTCTTTGTATATTTTTGACAAAATAAAATACTTTAGAAAAAAGTTTCAGGATATTCAAATTTCACCATGAGCTTCAAATAATTTGATTTTTTTTTATGAATTGCTATCATAGAATATAAATTGGCACTACCTTCTGAAGTTAAACACAAGTCTGTCCTTAACCCAGAAAATCCATGTGTAAACCCCGCAAAAATGAGTAAACATATCCACCAAAAGATAGATAGATAGACAGATATACTATATAATTTTTTAGTAGTTTTAATCATAAGACTAACTGATGGTCATCCAAGTCAAAATAGCAGTAATTTTGTGGTGGCAAGTGTGTTTAACTGGAGAGGAACATAAGGGAACCTTAGAGGGGTTAGAAATGTTCTATCTCTTGACCTGGGTAGGTTTCATGGGTATATACATATGTAAAAATTCACAGAGCTATACACTTAAGATTTGTGCAATTTAGTTTCATTTTAAACCATAGTATAATGCTTATAAATCATTTTGAAAAATTATAATAAAAACTGAAAAGCAATTAAAAATTACCAAAATAATTAAATTTGTTGAATGAAGACCAATTAATCTTATTACTACCAAGGCTTTTTTCAGTTGAGTGTTAATAAAATAATGAGCCTCTTAAAGTTAAGATACTTCTATACCTATGTTAAAAAAAAGAAAATGGCCCTAACTGGTTTGGCTCAGTGGAAAGAGTATTGATCGGCCTGCAGACTGAAAGGTCCCAGGTTCAATTCTGGTCAAGGGCACGTACCTTGGTTGCGGACACATCCCCAGTAGGAGGTGTGCAGGAGGCAACTGATCGATGTTTCTCTCTCATCGAATTTTCTAACTCTCTCTCTCCCTTTCTCTCTGTAAAATATCAATAAAATATATATTTTTTAAAAAGAAAATGACTTTTAAAATCCATTCTTTAGATGTAACTTATAAGCTTAAACAATACATTATAATATAAAATACAATGACATAATACATTAATACACTATGATGTTTCGCAAACCAGAATCAACTGAGATTTTTAAAAATACTATTCCCAGAACCCAATCCAGATCTATTGAATCATAATTCTTTACAAAGCTCAAAAGTCAACAAAATGTTAAAAATGTTCCCCAATTGTATATGACACAGCTGAGTGGTATCTATGAACCACTAATTCAGGAGCTTCACTAAGACTTTACTGTTATAGCAACGAGTTAAACTCAGTTCAACAAATATTCATTGAGCCTCCACTATACAGCAGTTACCTGTGTAGACACAGTAATGAATAAGACATGGCCTTTGCTTAAAGCAATTAACAATCTAATGGGGAAGAGAGTCATAAAATGGTTTTAATATAATATGGTAAGTTCCAGAGATGTGGACAAATTGTTACTAGAGGCACAAAAGACGAGGACTAATCAGGGCAAGACTTCCTATAGGGAGTGAAACCTAAGTTCAGTACTAAAGATGAGTAAGTTATTCAAGTAAAGAAAAGTGACAATACTGTAAACAGAAGGAAGAGCAAGAGGTATACAAGGGTAAAAGTTGTAGGAGTTATTACAAATTGCCATCGTAAATCACAAATCTTTCAGTGGAGAGAGTCAGTGGTGAGAAGGGGCTATATCAAGAAGGACACAAAGATGCCATGTTAAAATATTAAGACTTCATTCCTGGAAGGTGTGGCTCAGTTGGTTGAGCAGTGTCTCGTGCACCAAAAGATCATCGGTTTGATTCCTGATCAGGGCACAAGGCTGGATTTCGGGGATCCCCAGTAGAGGATGTGCAGGAAGCAGCTGATCTATGTTTCTCTCTCGTATAGATATCTCTGTCTGTCTCTCTCTCTCTCTCCCCCACCCTCCCCTTCCTCTCTCTCTAAAGTCAATAAAAACACATTTACAAAAAAAAAAAAAGAATATTAAAACATCATTCTTAGGCATTGGGAAGCAATTGAAGCAGGGATTTAACCTAATGAGATTTATACTTTAAAATAAATTATTGACACTCTGGTGAGGAAGATGAAAGATCAGTTGGAGAATAAATCAATTGAAGAAATAGTTAGAATTAAACCAGTAATTTTACTAGTTGACTGGATATTAGGGATCACAGGGGAAAAAGTCAAGGATGACTCCCAGATTTCAGTTTATACCCCAGACTACTTAATTCTTAGAATAATTTATCATCAGTAGCAACTTTTAGAGGCCTTGACAATGTTCTTTAAAGCTACCAGAACAAAGAAAAAAAAAGATTAAGGATTACTTAATTTTAAAAGAACACCCCTATGCTATCATTCCTATGGGAACTCAAATGCACCACCACTCAACTGATGAAATCAGATATGGTCTAAATTAGTCCTTATATATGAAATCTAAAACATGAATAGCGCCTAGGTCTTTAAAAAAGTAAAAGTTGAACTTCAATACCTTTTAATTAGAAAATTAAAATACCTATCAGTATCATTTAAGCGAGAAAAGTCAGAGAGGATAAAACATGCTATTTAACTTACTAGGTATCATTTTAAAAACTAAAGATGCTCAAATAAAAATGATAAGCTATCTACCAAAGCTAAAAAGAGAAACACTAAAAAAATGTTTACATTTACAGTCTTGCCAACCACCGTGTGCTAAAAGAAACGACAGAAGGCTCTGTCTCTCAACATATTCAATATTATTAACTTCATGTAACTTCTCTAAATGTTTCAGTTCCATTCAGGATTAAACCACAAATTATGAATTACAATAATTATACAGAACAGAGTAATTTAATAACTTATTTCCAGATTTATTAATATTAGAAACAGAAGACCAAACAAGCCGGCAAAACGAGTGGCAAAATTATATAATACTCATTCATTTTTTAACTTTATTTCTATTCTCCTCTACCAGAGAACAAATTTTTTCAGTAGAAAAGAGAGATTCCTCACAACAGAAAATATTAGATAGTGAAAAGTATAGCTACAACATATCTATTTTTCTGGATGTAAACGTATAGGTAACAAACTCTAAAAGAACAAGCATGCTCAAGGAAAAGTGAGCAAAAGATAAAAAATAAAACAGTAAACAAATAATATGTTGAATATTTTTTAAATACCTGATTCGTGAAAATTAGTGCCACATAACCCTTACAACTGGACTGTAGAGAAGAAAACAGTAGTCTCCCAAGAGCTCCAAATCAGATTACAACCGGAAACACTTAACTGGTAGAGTTGCAGGATCGCTCCACTCAGTTAAGGACAACTAGGCGTGGCTTATGACTGAACAGAAACTATTACACATCCTGAGCAACAACCAAACTGAACGCAATGCTGCTACTCCGGTGCCATTTGTAAAATACTTTCATTGGCCAAAGATCCCAACATATTAATTTGTATATTAAATGATGAGCTTATAACTAAACTTTGATGTAACTAGTGGACATACTGGTACTTCAACATTTTTAAAGATTGCTATCTGGTAACTAAATATACTTGAGTGCTGTGTCTACATAATTAATGATGTAAATTACTACAGCACAAACTTTTTTTAGAGAAACTATAATTCAACTCTAATAAACTGGACTGCATAAATATTTACAATGTTCAAACTATTCTGGTAGGAAACCACCTTTCCTTTATTACCTTTTCAGATTTTAGAAAATGATAAAAATTTGCCAGCATAATTTACAAGAGATATAGTCAAACATATCTGTCTAAACTTACAGGTTTAGCCAACTCTCCACCTCAGCCAGTGGTCTTATTACTGTTCCATGAATATGGAGAATGTATTCCATCTCCCATTTCTCCTATCTGAAATGTTCTTACCATTTTGCTTATTCTAAATTCACCTCATACTTCAAGGTCAATTTGAAACTCACTCTCCATATAAAAATGTTCCTGGTACCTCAGTTCACAGTGACTTCTCTTTCTCTTCTATTCCAAATGAAAAGCAAAACTAGTAGAAGAAAATAGCAAGTGGTTTTATAATCTTGGAATGAGGAAGGCCTTCACAAACGAGACCCATAAGCCAAGTCTGACCACATAAAGGAAAAAGTTCTGAAGCCAAAGACACACCAAAAATGAAGTTAAAAGACAGAACATCCCTGGAAAATAATAACATGACTAATAAGAAGCATGAAAAGTAAATACTTAGCGAGGCAATTCACAGAAGAAAAAATGCAATGGCTAATCACCAGTGATTAGGAAAATGTGAAATAACTAGGCACATTTTTCATCTTTGGTATTGACAAATTTTAGAAAGACAGATGGCATTCAATGTTGACAGGACAGAGAGAAAAGGACACACTGGTAGCATGTAAACTGATACAATCATTTGGAGTGCAGTCTGGCAGTAAAGGTCAAACTCTTTAACCCAGCAGTTTTATTTCCAGTAATACCTAAAAAATACTCATTGGAGTGTACCGGTCTGTTCTATACAGCACTTTTTTAATCACAATAGTACGGCACAACCTAAATGTCCATGTAGAGGGAGAGGAATAAGTAAATAAATTATAACATCCATAGTGTAAACTATTTCCAAGTCACTACAAATTTAAAAGGGGAAAAATGAGGTAGCTCTAGACCTCCATATGGCTGCTCACATATAATGCTGAGTTACACAGGCAAAGTCTACGGGGGCGGGGGTGTCTTAGTGGTTTCCTGGAGAGAGAGGAGAAAAAAGATAGACTAGGAAAAGGCAAAAGGGAACTTCTGTGGTGCTGATACAGATCTCTATCTTGATATAACTTTGCGATACACAGGTCATGACCTGTCAAAACGCAGCAAATACACACTTAGGAGTGTTGCATTTCATGGTACGCACATTTACCTTTTAAAAACCCTGTAAAACAGCACTGAACTCTACTTAATAATATGTGCGCTGAAGTACTGGGGAGAGAGAAGAAAGGGAGGAAGTGTACTGATAGCTGCAATTTACTTTGAACAGGATCCAAAAAAATGAAAGTAGATTGCTAGATGGACAGAGGGATAGGTAAGAATGTGATGAAATTCAGTAAAATATTAGTTGTGAATGTAGGTGACGGGTATTCAGATGTTACACTATAATTCTTTCAACTCTCCTGTTAAAGTTTTTTATAACTAAATGTTGAAGGAGAAAGCAAGTCATAGAAAATTTTGTACATGATTCTGTTAGAAGCAAAGTATGAGTAAATTCTGTATATGGATCAGAAAAAAGTGTGAAAGAGAGCACACCTCCAAACTGTTAACAGTGGTTATCACTGGGCTGAGGAAGGACTGAACAATGAGAAGGAAGGCTTTCACATTTTATGTATGTATTTTTGTGTTCTCCTAAGTTTACTAGTAAACATATGTACTTCTGAATTCTTTTCCACCAACTGAAAAATAAAGATAGCCTACGGGCTTGCAGATACTACAGCCTTACAAACAAAATGTTTAAATTAAGCCTCTCTTTATCACTATGTATTGCCCTTATCTTAAATGCTTTTAAAATTAATATTTAAAAAAAAATGCAATGAAGAAGCATCATCTGTAAAGCCATGTAAGATTTATAATCCTGAAAGATGCTTCTGAAACTTGTATTACTTACAGATTATTTTTCTCTATGGAAAAGCCTAGACATTTTCTTATCCTCTAAGAAAATGTTTACTTAAAATTTAATGTGAATAATTTTAAATAAATATAAGGAAACTACTATTTTTTTGCAAATGAGCAATTATTAAAATGTATCTAAATATAAGAATTAAGGATACAATGCCACATAATTCAGAAACATATTCCCATGTAAAATTAAATGCAGACTTACCACTTGCAAATTCACTGTGATGTGTTGTAATTTTTCTGGTACTTGCATTTAGAGGTTTTATCTTGATTCATTCTTTCTTTATTACATGCCAACAAATGGATCTCTCTTCAATAATAGTTCTCCATAATAATCTATTAATAATTTAACAAATAATTATCTCTCACAAAGATAAAAATTGTAAGCAGCTAAATAACCTGAGAAAATGTCAATTACAAAATTTTAAATTAAGAAATAAGATGATTCAAGTCCACCTGATCCTGTGCTTTCAGATCCCACACCATCCCCCCAAAATGTACCTTTGATTACCATTGTACATGAAAGTTCTTTCTTTTGAAACCACTTAGTTCCCATAAAATCAAATCAGCATTATGTGTACAGCATTTGGGCTTCATCAAGCTTCCTGACCACAAATCACAAAATGATAATCGATTCTGAGATCACTGATGAGACAAAATGCAATGTAATGTCTACATTAATGTGAGGCTAGAACTATCTAATCACAATTGATAAGCATAAAATTAAGAGTTTAAAATAGAAGCAAGTTTTAGTTTAAAATGTTGTAAGGAAAAACGTTTTCCTGTAATAAAACCATTAAGAGAAGCACTCATAAAAGTTAGTTTTCTACAATTCAAGCTTAAGTAATAATATTGTAAAGAGTTCTAGATAACACATACTGATTCAAGATTTCATTAATTTAATCTACATCTACTGACTATATCCTGTGCTTTGGCACTGGATATAAATATAAGAGAGAGGCCCTATCCTCAGTGGAGAAAGACAGTGAACAGACAAGACCAATACCAGGTAAGATAAGGTAAGACAGAGGGCAGGGGGAAAGAGCATCTCATATAGGAAGGATGTTGTTTCATGGCACTTTCTTCACTTAAGTGAACATTTATACGTGTACCAGGTTGTAATACAAAATGTACTTCTCATGGTAAATTGCCATCAGGAAAAGGTTTCCGGAGAGAGTGAAATCTGTGAATTAGCTAAATGAAGAATGGAGGCTCGTCTGAACTAGGGAACAAGTAAGCAAAGGTATAAAGGCAGGCAGAGAAAATCCAATTAAGCTGAAATGACAAGAGTCACTGCATATGGAAGAATGGGATAAAACGTATCTATCCTTTTGACCACAATCAACTCCAAAAAATATATTTCATAATGTTACTAGTACTCACAAATATATGAGATATATAAGTATATACTTGAAATACATATGAAATATATATCTGAAAAAGTTTAATGACATGATTACCCTTACTCTATGTGATGCACTATGATTATTTCATGACTTACAAGCAGAGAATGATCCAAAAGCGAAAAACACTGCTGAACAATGCCAATGAGTTTGGACTGCACCCTGAACACACTGGAAACCACTGAAGGATTTTTAGAAGAATGCCATGATGAACTTGCATTTTGGAAAGAAGAGCAACACTTTGAAGTATGGACTTAAGTGGGTGGATAAGGCTCCAAGACTGACTAAATGAAATAAGATAGGCTTACCGGTTACCCACATAAGAAATGAGGGCACCTGGTAAACACCCTATAAGTCGTAACTTATAAGAGAAGTGGGGAGGGGAGGGAAGAGGGAGAAAAAGTTAACACAGCAGGCATGTTGGAAAAGGGCAATGAAGAACTTAATGAGGAAAACTTAAAGGAGTTAGTGAACAATTGGAAGCAAAGAGCACATGCCAGGATGGTTCCCCAGTTTTTGGCTGAGGGATTAAATGAATGGTGGTACCATCCTCTGAGACAGGAAATTAAGGACAAGTTGGGAATTTGTGAAGCATACTGCTTATCATAGCAGTGAGAAACTATTACGTACTGAGAATATAAAATATACATCAAAATCATTATCATTATATTTCTATTCCCCCGTAGATACTTTTTAAAAAAGAACTATTTTCTCCCAGGGCCAATTTTTCTATGGTCCATGATTGCTAGATTGTCAAAGGTAATGTATTTCTACTCTAACTTTCTTGGCTGTCCCTTTGTTTCTTAGAGACAAAATATGGAAGGAGAACGTAAAGGAGCTGCTGCTCTAATGGAAAATGGATGAGTTCATCTTCTAGAAACAAATCTCAAGCAGAATTAAATGTGGTACATCAAAATGTGCTGAAACATGGCCAAGGTCAACAATGCTGCGAAGACTATGACTCCATGGTGGCCTCCCCATGTTTCAGCACAGCAGTTTCTGTCAGTAACATTAGGAAATAGCACAGGTCAACCATCCATGAGTCAAACCCCAGTCACTCCCTGGCTTAAAGTCAAGAAAAAATCCTACCTTATATTTGTAGTTGTTAGAGCTACACTGCAGCTAATGCATCCAAAATGAGATGAACATTTCATCTAGTTCAACAACATCACCACCACTGTTGGATCAAATCTCCTCTACGTGGTATAAAAGCAATGTTAGTCTTAAAAATACAAGAAATTTGGGGATAACAAAGAATATTCCAAACTCTCATAACTATACAATGTAATTAAATTTGTAACATTGCTAGGTCTAAAAGAATACAATCAACAAGTTATAGGGCATACCAGAAAGAAAAAAAATTTACCCACAGGGACAAAAGAAAGAAAATAGATATATATAATATAAACCTATAATTGCAGCTTAAAATAAAATTTAAAAACAAAGGTACAACTATATAACTTTAAGCATAAATTTATACAGCTATTTAACTTCTGATTTTATCTACTCTGAAAATTGGTCAAGTCAAATAATTCTACTTAAAGGATCAAGTATAGCTATCCTTAATAATTAGCCAATGAGGTATTCATTTTTTTAAAAAACCACAGTTGTATTCAATTTATTTCAATGGAACAGGAAATTAATTTTGTATAAATATTAAAGAGAGCCACATTCCAATTATGACGCAGCCTTTTATTAGCTCCCCAAGCTTCAGTTTCTTTTCAGAATTCAGTTAACCATCTGTAAAATGGTGATAAAACTATTAACTCATGGGGTAATTGTCCTGATTCAATGAGAAACTGCAAATGATAAGCACCTCCAAAAATGAGGAAGGGAAACTTAAAGATGAGTTCTACTTCTAGTCTTACAAACTCCAGAATGAAAAATGATTCTGGTTCCCCATCATTAAAGTGGTGGTACCACTTAACCATATGGCAGCTACCTACTTTCCCTAACACTGAAGTCTGAGAACTACCGGTCAGGATGAAAAACCTCAGATGGTACAGCCTTTCAGCTGGTATCATACCATAAGCATGTAGGGAGGTTGCATTCCAACATGTTGGCATGAGGTCTCTTCAAGCAGAAAACCAAAAACAGAGATGCCATCTAAAACAGAGAGACTGAACTGAAGCCTGTAAACTAAATCTCTCTCAGTAAAAGCAGGACAGGTGAGTTACAGAATGAAGCCTAGCAGAAAATCAGGACCCCATTTTCGAAGATAATGAAGAATGCATAATTAACGAATCCTAACTCAATTGCTGAGTTCTCCAGGAAGACTTTGTGAAAATGTGAGCAGTGCTACTTCATGTCTACGAAGATGGGCTTTTAAAACTAGGGCTAACTCAATTTACCAATGACTCTTAACCAAAAAATTACTACTGTGACGATAAGAAAGACTGGTGTTTTTCCACTCTTGTGTTTCACCTATATTTTTTACTGATTCAAAAGCAGTTCAAACATTTTCAACTTAAGAGTTATTAATGTACTGATTACTCTATTAAATGATAAAATGCCATTTATATTTAGTGCATTTGAAAAGTTGAATCTGAGGCCTAATAGTTTACTAAATAAAAAGTCTTCATTCTTCAGTATAAAAGTAAAACTGAGCTTAGGGAACAACTTTCTGGTAATAAAAATAGCTTTTCCTCTGCCTTGCCCGTTATGCCTGATTAATACTGACACCATCACCATGTGGCCTTCTAAGCTGAAAGAGACGTTACTGACTCACACTCAATTACAATGCCGGAGTAAAAGCTCCATGGAGACATTACTGGACTTTTCAACTCACTTCTTCGCTAATACATGGCATTATTTTATCTATACTCTTTTGAAAGTTCTGAATCAGTCCCCATCGATTAAAGAAATCAGGAAGTGGGCAAATAAGTAACACTTTTATGATTCACTGATTACTGCTTGTTTTAGAACCTACCCGTTAGGCTAATGGTTCTGTGCATGCATTTTAAAATGCTCAAATTTCTTTCATTAAATTAAACAATCCGGAGGTAGGCAATGTAACACAGTTATCACCATTTTATTCAAAATATGCTCTATTTCATTTACTCCAACTACAGCTTCTAAAGTATGTTAAGCTTAACAGAAATCAACAACCGTTTGAAGGGACCTCATATAATCCTGTTGCTTTATATCCAAAATTAGGAATTCTGAAAGAGCACTACACCAAACACTATTCCAAAAGTATGGAATTACACATTTTTACTTATATTTGGTACAATTTTATTAATATTTCTTCAATGAAATGTTTTAAATGTACCTTTAACATGTCAAAGGGTCTCAAATTACTTACAAACATACACATGCCAAGTAAGGATGAAGAAGCGAATAAGCCTTACAGAATTTAGCCTGACTTCTTGGTTGTAGAGATGAGAAAACAACAGTGACCTACCCATGACAGCTTTGGGACTAAAATCTAGTTTCCCTTCCACAAACCAAATCTCACGTGGTTCTCTCTTTCTGATTGATTCCTCACATCATCTCATCTTCAAACATCTTTTTGCCTTTAAGACATAACTAAGGCAAAATAAAGCAACTCTCTGGGTTTTATCTTTAAAATAAATAAAATCTGTAAAGTTGGAAGAATTTAACAAGATATTACATCAAACGCATTTTATTCCTGGGATGACACAGACTACATGATTATTATTATTATTATTATTATTAATACTATTATTACCATCACAAGGAAGGTAGTGA
Organism: Myotis nattereri; assembly: GCF_964212035.1. Taxonomy (NCBI): domain Eukaryota; kingdom Metazoa; phylum Chordata; class Mammalia; order Chiroptera; family Vespertilionidae; genus Myotis; species Myotis nattereri. The sequence continues at coordinate 26,639,937 of NC_138087.1, read as the reverse complement.
ATTTTTTTTAAGCACACAGATCAGCATACGAAGCTGAGGACCCATTTGACACGTTTTCCATTTACCCTTAATGAGCCTGAGTCCCCTTTACTTCAGACTAACTTTGCACTATGATTTACGACCCGCCCACAATGACCTTGATTCCCCGCCGCCCGCCCCCTTTCCTGGAGTTTTATGGGCGACTATATTGCAATATTTTCAAGTAATAACCGGTCAGGTTCCCTCAGCCCTAGAGATACAGACATCCGCCCCTGACTCACAGGGGGTCATAAACCGTGACCCAAATATAGCTTGAGAAAGACCACAACTTTAAATGGACTCTCCGGTTGAAACCCAGACCTATTAAAGTGAATGGTAACAAGTGCAAGCTGCCGCCATCCATAAGCCATTTCCTCCCAACCTCTCCAGGATCCCGGGAAGGGAGGCGGGTCAATGGAGGAGTGAACTCCTCCTGCTCCCGCCGATCCCTGCAGCCCGGCACCCGCGACCTGGAAATGAATGGAAGGCTATGGCAGCCCACACCTGAGACCGGCGATCCCGGGGACACAGGGGAAACAAGTAGTTCATCTGCGAGAAACTCGGGGCAGAGACTCGATAAATCAAATTATAACAATAATAATAATAATACCTACCCAACCCCCCTGGACTAGAGCAGGAACCCTCACCAGCTACTGGCAGGGGCAGCGGGCGGGCGCGCGCAGCTCGGGCTGAAGATGCTCCGAGGAGGCCGGGCCGGGCGAGCGGGGCGCCAGGACCCCCGGCTCCGCGGCGCGGGCGCAGGTGCGGGGAGCCGGGCGCGGCGGGAGCGCGCAGGTGAGGGCGGCGGCGCCGGGAGCAGGCGCGGGGGTCGGGGAAGGCGGGGCGCGTCGGCCCCGCGCCCGCACACACTCACCGGCGCTGGCTGCTCTCCTCTCGCCGCCGGTGCGCGCGGGCGCCGCCGCTCCTCCAGCTCCTCCTCCTCCTCCTTCGGCGCCGCCGCCGCCCAGGCCGGGCCGCGCTCCTTTTCCGCTTCCGGGAGCCGGAGCGCCGGACCGGCGGGGTAAGCCTCCGCCCGCCGCCCGCCACGCCGCCGATGGAGCGGCTGCGGCCCGCGCCGTCCCCCTTCGCCCCGGGGGCCGCGATGGGAGCCGCCGAGGCCCGAAAGACCGCCAATCGCGCGCGCGCGGACCCAGGCCGCGAGCCGGCCGGACCTCCCATCACCTGGACACACCTGGGCGCTCTGCCCTCCCCCGATGCCACCTTCCCCGCTCTGCCCAGGCCGCCTTCCGCTTGGTCCCCACACCCAGGGGGACGGGAGAGAGCCCTCCTTTAAGGATGGCATGTACTCTTTTTCTTTAGGGGAGATGCTCAACCCGCCCCTCTCCCTTGAAGGCGCTCGGGACGTCCTGCAACCTCGTGCTTCAGGGTGCATGCAGTCCGCAGCAGGAGCATCCTGCGGGAACTTCTTAGCTCTGCAGCCTCAGGCCTGCTGAATCCGCGTCTGCATTTTAACACCATCTCCTGGCCATTACTCCGCGTGCACCTTGTAGACAGAAAAGCACTGGACTCCAGTTAAAGGTCTTGCCCACCGCGGACCCTCGGTGGCACCAGAGCCAATGTTGCCCCAGCCATCCAAGATTTTCCCTATTGCTGTCAGCGGCCTAAATTGAGACCCAAACAAATTTTACTTCAGATTTCAAGATACATCCAAAAGTTGCCGGCTTTCCCATCCTGCAACCTAGGAAAAATAAATGGACTCCACAGCACATAACCCACCTTCCGATCTAAATTGGTATCTTATCAAACACCAGGGATACACTGAAACCTCCCCTCTCCTCCCTCAGCTCAACTGAACAGTACTTTGGGAAGGTTAAATATTTGCAGTAATCCGAAGCTAAATATTTTTTGTCGGCATGCCAGCGGAGATAATGTATGAATGCGAGAAATACTAGCTGCTGCATAAAACCTGAACTCCTTACAAGGGTGGGATGTCCTCAAAAGCCCTTCACTAATGGGCCCCTACCTACCTCTCCAGTTCTAGCTCTTACTACTGACTTGGTTCATTTACCCATCGAGAATGCTCTCCATCTTACATTCTGATTATCTTAATTCTATCCAGACTTGGGAGTTAGCTCAAATCCTGCCAGCCCAGAGTTCTCTCTCACCACTACACTTACATCATACACACTGTAGCTTATTTTGGGGCCCTTCCGTTACCTTGTATTGCTTTGCGTTTTTAAATGTGTTATGGTCTAGTTTCCGAATAGATTACAAACACCTTGGGACCTAAAAGACCTAGTCAGTGGTAATCAAAGTGTGGTCCCCACATCAGCAACGTAAACATCACCTGCGAACTTGTGAGAAGTTTCATATTCTCCAGCTCCATCCCACATCTACTGCATTAGAAACTTGGGGGTAAGCCCACCTATCGGAGTTTTAATAAGGCTTCCAAGTGATTCTAATGTTCACTCAAGTTTTAGAATTACTAACCTTCAGTGGTTGGCAAACTCATTAGTCAACAGAGCCAAATATCAACAGTACAACGATTGAAATTTCTTTTGAGAGCCAAATTTTTTTAATTTAAACTATATAGGTAGGTACATTGTTATTAACTTAATTAGGGTACTCCTAAGGCTTAGGAAGAGTCACACTCAAGGAGCCAAAGAGCCACATGTGGTTTGCGAGCTGCAGTTTGCCAACCTTGGACCTAGAATATTGTCTCTACCCCCAAAGGAACTCAGTGGCAGGGTTTGATTTTGCTACAGGCAAGTTTTATTGCCTTTCAGATTAAGACATAACCTGCTCAGTTCATGCATAATTAGTTGGAAAGCTGTAGCAATTGCTTTTGGAAGAATTATCTCTATTTTCATAACGCTATTTACATAGTAGGATGTTTGTTTGAAAATAAAGAAATACTACAGATAACTAACTAGTCACTTTAGGGGAAAAGGAAATATATGGAGTTTTATCTCCTATAGTCAGGTAACCGAGTAGCACAATGTTGCTCCCTTAGCCAACCCTTGTGACAGACAGTAATTTGTGGCCAATGATCTCAACAGGTGCCAAAAGGAGAATTAGTGGGCAGGCATGTTAATGCACAGACAGTTGGAAGTATACATATTTTTCATGTCTTTTTTTCATGAGTTAATTTGTCTCTTTTCAGCCAAATCAATACTAGAGAGAATTTTCTTCAAAAGGCATGGAAAGAGAGAAGTAGCAAGAAAAACATCCTGAAAATCATGAGCTTTATTAGCATGGGGAGTTAAGAAGTATAATCAAGGCTCTGTCCCTATCAATTCCTTATTCTGAAGGTCAAGTCCTCTAGTTCTATCATTTATGATAAACATGACTATATTGTATTGCCACTCATAGATGTAGACGCCTGGTCATAATGAGAGAAGAAGGGAGATATAGCATCATGTAATCTTTTGAGGAGCTCTTCTATTTACTGTGAGATGGAGAGAAGACATATGTCATGCACTATTTTTTTCCCTCCAGAATTCTAGTCTACTTCATGGCGCCTGTGACTGATGGAAACATGATTATTAATCAAAGTAATATTTATCTGGGAATTGAAACAATAGACAAGGACAAGTAGCATTGCTGCCACTGCCAACTTAGCTTCTCGACAAAGGGCATTTATGTGGATAAACTCAGCCAACGACTGTGCTCTGTGCCGTGGCTGAGGAGGACTGGATTTCACCACAATTTCCAAACGTGAGTGTAAGTACAGTCCAGAGTTTAATCAGTGCTGGCCAACAGCCCTTGGCAGCTTTGGGCGGATGGCGTTCTCCACCTGCCCATCTGGGTCCCATGCCCTACGCACCCACATTTGATGCACATTCATGATTTCTTGGTTGCTTACAGTCATCCCCTCCATCTGTTTGAGTGGCAGGGTGCCCATCCCTCCACAGTCTCATATTATGATAGTGGTCCTTAGCCCCTTTTGGGTTACACATCTCTTTTAGCATCTGATGAAGGCTGTGGAACCTTTTCTTAACACAACAAACACATGCACACACACACAGTTATAGAAATTTGTACATATATGTGAAGCTCCACAAAATGTTCCATCTTCCCACATATGCAGAGACCACAAAGAAGTCATGAACATTAGGTTAAGAACTTGCCCTAGGATGTGGAGAGCAGGTAAAATACACTCTTTTTTTTCCCCTAAATGTCAAGAATAACTCTAAAAACCCACTGTGCACTTAGGAGACAGGACAAAAGCAGTGCTACACAGAGTGACAAGCAAAATGCTATGGGGTGCTAAAGAAGCAGCTAGTGGGATTAGCAGGTGATTCAAGAGTGGCTTCATGGAGGAAAGTTCTTGCATCAGGCAAGTGACAATAGCATTTTAAAAGGACAAAGGACCCCTCTACGATGAGGGATAGTGTAAGCAAAAGCATGGAGGTGTGAAAGTTCAATGGTCCATCGAGTGTGCCTCAAATGCAGATTACATGGAAAGATAGAGAAGGGCATGGAAAGGTAGAACAGAATCCAATCAGGTGAGCTTCAAATACAATGCTATTTTCAATGAGGAGCCATTACACTTTTGGAGCAGGGTAATCTATTGTAGAAAGACAGTGAGGGCAGTAGCAACCCTAAAAAGCTGAGACCAAGTCACGTGGCTTCACCAGCAGGTTCCAATTCAGGGCATTAATTACCTTTCCAAACGCCTTCCACTCTGTCTGATGATGCTACTGCCCTCGCTGTATCCAGGTGAATGACCAGGTGAGTTTAGAGTCCAGGACCCTAAAGAGTTAAAATCTGTTTGGAACAGAAAGAATGGCAATGGCTTGAACTGAAAAGAGAAGAAAAAAAAAAGCCTTGCCACCGACCTTGGGCTGGGAGAATACACACAGATAAAGCCAGCTGCAAAGTTAATAGAAAACACCCTTTCGCCAAGGTAATGCAGCAGTTCTATGTTCCCACAATGACCCTCTCTTCGGGTGATTACTGACCAATGAGGCCACAGGCTGCTTGCTATTTTCATTCATTACTAGGGATTCCCAATTTCTCAGCCACCTTCACCTCATGACAGCGCCCAGTTCCTAGTTAATTCCTTCTGTTTCGAATCCCAACTCAAAAAAAAAAAAAAAAAACTAATCCAAAACCGATCTCTCCTTCACGGTGATTACCTTCAAAATCCTTCAGTGGGAGCCCAAATCACAAAAGATGACTCGCCCCTCATGCCTTGCTAATGGCACTCCTCCGGAAGTGCCCTCCCGCCTTGAAGGCAATAAGTTTTATTTTATCAGGCGACAGGCTTGCTCCTGGTAGTCTTTGGCTGATTAAGTTTTGACTACCCATTTGATAATGAGAGCCGCCCAGAGTCAGGATTCAAAGTCAAGGTTCTTCAGGAAAGAGGTCTCTCTTTCTGTGTCAATGACACAATAAAGTGGCTGCCATTCTCAGCAATGAGACCCAGCTGTTTTCACTCTTCCAAAATGGGAGGAAGTGATGCTAGGGGCAGGTCACCCTGATTCCTCATCCTTTGGAGAAATGTGTATGATGTTCTAAGGCAGAAGGAAAAAGTGCTCTTAAAAGCTATTTTTGTAGCAACTTTACAGCATAAATATCTTTCAGACAAAAAAAACTATATAACCAAAGACAGGTAACTTGAAAAACCAAACTTGACCCTTTGAGGGAAAATAACACTATAATTTCTTTATGTTCTGTTCAAAACTCAGTGGCCTATTAAAGCTCAAAAATAATACACATACATATTTATCACAATGATTTCTCACCAGTTAAATGCCATGACAGCCAAATGGTAGGACTAAATGCAAAGTAACACTTTTCTATGAAACAGAAATTTCCAGGTATGATGGCAAAATAACTTGTAAAAGCAGTCCCCTGGCAGATCAATACAAGTATCAGAACTCAAATGTGTATTTCTGAATGGCTAATAATGCATGTGTGAAAGGTACATACGATTTTTAACAATAAAAATATATCTTATTTTTAAAATAAATACTTGTCTGGCCTTTAAAAACTATTTTTGTGAGTAGTCTTTTTAGAACACAATGAATTTAAGTGGAATTAACAGAGATTCAAATAAGTAAAATGGGTCCAGAAGAATAAGGAAAAGTCCTGCGCTGGTTCAATGTAAAGAACACCTGAAAAATAGGGCAATTTTGCTGATGAGTAAGATTTTCATTGAGAGATTTCATTATAATGAAGATAGCAAAAGAAATGTGGGAAACCTGGGTTTGTTGCCAAGACAAGAGAAAATAGAGAAAAGGTAGACACGCTAATATTAGGAACTTAAAGTATGGGGCAAAGAACTAGCAGACTCAAGAGTCCAAACAGGAAGGTTATCTTTGGTAGAAAAAGAAACAGTTAATTCTCAAAGTCAGAAGCACAATAAGAACCAGAGGGTGACCAAGGGGGAGATTTTGAGTGGAGAGGAGGGAAGCTGAGATTTAAAATTCAATGGTTTCCATCCCCATGTAGACAAAAGAACAGGACGTACCCAGCTTTCAACAAGAGAAAGGAAAGAGGGGAGCGAATGTTCAGCACCAGGAAGGAGATAAAGAGGCTGAGGGTTCACAGGGCTCATGTGAGGAATAAAATAATCGGAGTCCTTCAAGGAAAACTCAGGTTTCAACGGTAATAAAAACAATATTTCCTGCTACAACATATGCCTCTAAAACACTTTGGAGGATTAACTTTCGTTGCTTTCCGAATATACTAACTCAAGGAACCTGCTTTGGGTTCATGGTAGCTCCATCAAACATGAAAAATTTAGGCCACCTGATATTTCAACTTTTGACACCCTGCAGTGCCACAGCAGGAAGCCTTAGCCTTAGCTGGTAAAAATGTGGTGGACACGGAATAAAGAGAGATATCTGAGAACATTTCACAGCTGGTGCAGGCTGAGTGTCATGATGGAGAACAGCACGGGGCAAGCAAGCACATAACTGAGGACTTCAGGGGAAGCGATGGGGAAAGATTGGCCAACTACGTAAAATGCACTGACCGCATCTAGGGTTTAATAAATTCCTGTGCTGCTTTGGATAGCAGCCAAATCATAGATATGCATTACACACACACACACACACACACACACACACACACACACACACACTCCCCATTTCTGCTGATATCTTTGTCCTTTGCTCTCTCAGTCAAGGAGTAACTTTCACTGGAACTGCATTACAAACACAGAAAGAAACTCACTCCCAAGTTCGTATCTGTTCTGGCAAGCAATCTTCTTATTCACTCCCTTTTCCTAGTCAACTTTTGCTGTGTGGGAAGGACGTGGAGATATGACCTTACGGAACTATGCAGGCGATGAAATGGGGATTACTTTAAGTTCAGAAACCCCACACCCAGGAATCATCCCCAGGCCTAGGTTTGTGAAACCTGCATTCTCAGAGACTCTTTTCTGAAGCAATCTACCACGGTGGCACTGCCAGGCACCAAGTGCCACAGGAACCACCCAATGTCGTCATGAAGTCTTTTACGAGCACACTGTAAATATTAAAAGAGCATGTTAAAATGGCACATGTGCGGCAGCAGCTGATGCTGTTTTATGGAGACAATATTAGAGAACACACCGAAGTGTCGCACTACAACTCCCACCACCCCCATTTCCTATAGCTCCCCTGAAGCAGGGCTCTGAGCCACACTGATTAACTCTTTAATGACAGCCCAGAATCATTCAACTGATCATTTCCACTGAAGCACATCGTATCCCTTAAACCAAGTATGTGGTTAACTCTGCAGAAAGTTGACTCAGCAGTCAACTTCCTACTGTAAAAATGAGGACAGGAGGGTTTTCTTTGAAGTTTCTCAGGGCAGGAAAGAATGTCTCACCCTCCCTATAGTTAAAACCAGTGTGTGGGAGTGCATCCCAGGAGCTGCCTGACCTGCCTGGCTTCTCTTAGACTCTGTGTCAAGTGGAATGGACATTCTGTAAGAGTTGTCTGCCCTGGTTTGTAAAATCTACTCAGAGTTAGTTCAAGACTTATTTGGGTTGTCCCATGAGTTCTGCTTGCTCCCCAGTGATCTCCGTCATTAGTCCACCATCATGTCTGAAACTTCCACCCTCAAACCTGAAAGAGAGAACTAGATTCAGAAGGTGTCTGTGAAAACGCAAATGGCTAGATGATATTTTGGAAATAGTGTTAATTTTCTTAACGGTAATAATGATATCATTATCCTAATTATGTAGGAGAATATCTTCATTCTTAGCAGATGCATGCTGGTGTATCAAGAGAGAAGTGCCATGATATCTGTATTTACTTTCAAATGGTTCAACATTCTAAGATCACACAGTGAATACACATACACACATTCATAAAAACAGAAATAAAAAAATATGGCAAAATGTCAACAATTGTTGAATTAAGGTCGCAGCTAAGGAGATATTCTTGATACAATTTTTTTTCAACATTTTTGTATGTTTTAAAATCTTCATAATAAAAAAAAATAGAAAAATGCAGGTCCCTGAGCACACCAATAAATCAGTGGCCCTGGGTGGGGAACCAAGAAAGCATTTCTATAAGAACCCTAAGTAAGTTTAGGCCCACTAATATTTGAGAGTTAGTGAATTACAGTTCTAAATACTAATGGAGGAATAAGTGCAATAGGTACGTGATTTTTATTTTTTAAAAAAAGCAACTTATTTGGGGGAGAAAAATAAACTCAATTAAACACCTCTATTTCCTCTGGGGGTGCGGGGGGAACCTGCAATTTCATTAACTGGGCAAGAGTAGTATTACTTACAAATCACACAGAAATAAAATCTGAAGAACAGAAGAGAGTTTTGGAACAACAGGAAGATCAAGAAGGGTTGGGAGAACAGCACGATGTTTTCATTACAAAGAAAATCTGAGCAAATGTTCAGAATACTTCCACGATGCCCACCTCCTCATTATCTGGCCCTGGTGGCAAAATTGCCCGCGAAGCTTTAAAAATATATTGACTGTTGCCTACTACCCCCTATCCCTTCCTCTACCCATTGAAACAGAATTTCTATATTTTAAAGGCTCATAGGTTATTCTAGGTTAAGAAGCAATCACCTGTAGAATGACACTCTCCAACCAGGTAAATTATGTCTCCTCAAGGGCAGGAACCTGTCATAGCCAACTTGGTAGCCCAATGGGTCAGCGCTTTGCCTGACATTCAATAAGTTCTAAGTATATGTTAATTGGGTACATTTAACATATCGATGGGCCAGATAGGTAAGTGGGCAGGAATTAGAAGCTCTGGGCAATTGTAGGTCATTGAATATCCTGAAATGACAGTGAGAGAGGGGAAGGGAGCTCCAGGGACAGATCATAGGCAGAAAGAGGAAAAGTAGACGCCAAAGGAAATTCCACCTTCCTTGCTATTATGGAGCTCTGCCTGGACTCACAATCTCCTTTACATGCAAGCGGGAGGGTGGGGGCATAGCCTCTTTCTAGGATAGCTGCACCTTTGGGAGCGCCTTCAATGACAGGTTCACACCGAGTTCTCACGGTCCGGAAAAGATATTTCTTTTTCTGATGTTCAAAGACACTGCAAAATCCCATGAAAGGAACATGTTTTTAGTGTCTTTGGTGAGCTGATGTCAGATGTGAAATCTGTCTATCCATTCATGTTTTCACCTATTTCTTGCCCGAGGTTTAGGCAGGGACGCAGGTTTCCTTCTAGTAATAGAATTATGACTGACAAAGTGCTGACTGGAAATTCTTGTTCTTTGGATATTGGACAGAAATAGGTGTGTTTCCCTTAGCTGGTAGACAAGAGGAAGTTGTGATAATTTCTTTGAGAAATATTAACCCAAGTCCCCACCCACAGGTAGGTCAATGGTGTTTTTTTTGTTTTGTTTCGTTTATTGTTTTGTTTTTTTGAAAAGGGGAGGAACAAAACACAATAAGAGGGAAGCCGGCAATGAAATGAAAATGTGAGCTCCCTGCGGGAAATGTGGGTGGATAAGTAGGACCTGGCTTTGGAAAAACTAGTATTACAGGAAAGCCCATTCCTTCCTGCAGGGTGTTATTACTCACCCATTCACCACTGCGGGCTCCTGGATGTGAACATTGGATGAAAGAAGGTGAAGCGGACCCTCTGGTGAGTATTTAAAATCCATCCTTTGTTCCTAAAATAGAAACCTGACTTTCCTGAGTTCCAGTCAGAAGCGGAGTGTGCATATAATTTCCTAGGTTTCTTCCAGCTCCTCTGGCATCCCTGCTTTCTCTCCATTCTGATTTATCAGACCACTGCTAGGGGTTTTGGCTCATGGAAATCTTGGAGAAGCTCATGGAATTCTGGACCTTCTCCCCTGAAGTATGCCCATGTACACAACGTTTGTGCACATCCCAGGGGTTCATGAGCCCCTCTGAAGCAACTGTTATGAACTGATACCAACCTAATCTTCTCAAACATTCTTCATGAACTCCCCATTGCCTACCAAATACATTTTAAAACTGTTGGCTGCCATTCAAAACTCCCCACACTGTGTACACTACCTTTCTTTCCAAGAGCCGCTCCCCAAATTCACTGATTTAGCTTACATGTGTCGTATTTATCCCTTACAAAATACAAAAGTATACATTTTATACGTGTATAAATGCAAATACATAAATATTAAAATATAAATACATATTTATATTCTAATGTATATAAAAATATGCATATATGCAAATACATAAATATTGTAATATATTTAGTGTATTTAATAATATCAAAATATTAAACAGAAAACATTACATTAGAAGCAAAAGGATAATTAAAACGTTTAATATACAGGATGCCATTAAGGAGTATACAACCTAGAAAGAAAAAATAAAATAAGTAAGTAAATAATGATAACAGAAGTTGAAATGTGGCAAAGGCTGTGGCAGAAAAAGGCTTTCCTATTTAATAGCTGTGTCCTCTTTATTCCTTGCTGGCAAAGATTTTGTTCCATTGTTTAATTTTCCTCGAGGTAGCTGACTTTATTCGGCTCTTTAAAAGGGACACAGCTATGGACATTGCTGTGTGCATGGTGACACATGATGTCTGGAACCACAGCAGCCACCCCGTGACTTGGGGGGAGTTGTAGCTGGTGGGAACACGCCGAGAATGGCAGAGCAGAAAGATGGAAGGAACCCCAGTCACTGATGGAATGGTGGAATTTCCAACTCGACCAACAAGTGAACTGGCTGCCTTCCTGACTTCTTGTTAGTGAAATAAGAAATGCATTGATAACCTTATATATTCTGAGTTGTGTTTTCTGGTACTTTAGTTGAAAGCATCCTCACTGGCATAAGTGCCCTAAGACAGCCTTGGACTATGGGCTGTGGTAACCAGAGAAGGAACAAACTAGTGGATGAACCAGGTGTTTAACCCTGATTTTATATTATGCCGGAAGCCGGTCCATCCTTGCTGCTTGACACAGTCGCTGCAGGAAAGAAACATCTGCACAGCATATGTTTCAAGGGACCTGGCGTATATAGCATACTGTTCTTAATATGTTTGCTCCCCTTAGCGCTGTGTGTTTTAACCAAGGTCACCTCTCTGAGAAAGGTTGTTTCCCCAGGTAGGGATTTTTCCCTGAAGTCAGGGAGGGGATAAAACTCCTTAACTAAGTGCCAGGCGGGTAGTTAATCACTTTAACTACAAACAATCACGCTTAAGCTACATAATCTTTACTCCCTGGAATGGAGATAAGAAACGCCCTAACCTTTGTAATAGAAAATGACAGGATTAAAATCAACTGGTATAAATACGGATGTAACAAGACAATAAAGAAGCAGAACTTCGCTGGAGATCCAGACCAGAACTTGGCTGGAGATCCTGGCTGGAGACCCTGGCTAGGCTGCTGATCAACTGAACGCCGTCTCCGTGTCATTCCTTCTTCGCTGACTCCATCCATACCTGTGGGGACCCCTGGACCCGCTGGGGTTGGAACCCAGCAATATTATGTGTGTGTGTGTGTATGTGTGTGTGTACATACATTCATGTATATGTATTATATATGTATATACGTTTATATATAAATACTAGAGGCCCGGTGCACGAATTCATGCATGGGTGGGGTCCAGCTGGCTCACCTTGATTGGGGCCGATTGGGGCCGGGTCGGCGGGGTGGGCATGGGAGGTTGGCTGGTGGCTTTGCCCCCAACCGGGGTGGGGAGGCCAATTGGGGCTGGGGCCGGCCGAGGGGAGGGAGGGGGGACTGATCAGGGGCAGGGACAACTGGGGGGAGAGGCTGCAGGAGGTTGGGGGGGGGAGGGGGGCAATCGGGGCCCCCATCAGGCTGGTTGGCCATTGCAGTGAACATCATAGCAACCTGTCGCTCAGGTCATTCTGGTCATTCCGCAGTTCCAGTCGCTTGGTTTTTATATATATAGATATTTATTTTTATATATATTTTTTATTTTTGCTATCTTGAGGCACTGCAGCATTGTAAGAAAGATATAGGACCTTGAAGTCATTCAACTTCTGCTACTATGCAGCAGTAGTATTTAGGTAGGTAATTTCATTTATATGATCTTCATCTTCCTCTATAAAATAATATGGTAATCCCTACCTCATAGGATTTCATGAAGGTTAAATGAAATGATGTATATAAAGTTCTTGGCACAGTACCTGAAACATGTATACCTTCAACATATGATATCTGTTGATATTGTTTCTTCTGTGCAGACAAAAATATTTCTTGAGTACCTATAATGTGCTGATTACATCGCATTGATTACAGTGGTAAAAGAAATTCCATATAATTCCTGCTTTTATGGAGGTTACAATTTGACTAATAATGATGCATCTAAAGGTATAATTATAAACTGAGATGAGTGCTGTGAAGTGAAGGTATGTAGCATCATGAAATCGTAGAATAAGTGAATCTGACCTGTCTGGGGATTAAGGAGGCTTCACTGGGCAAGTGGCGCTTGAGTTGGTGTTGGGGTGTGGTAGGGGGAAACATCACTCTAGCTTTATAGACACAAATGCATTGTTACTTGTTCTTGTACTGTAAACTTCTTAAAATCAGAAATTATATTCAGATAATCATATATTTATTTATTTATATTCTTTGTATCCAGCACAGCAACCAGGCTCAACACAATTATAAATATTTTGGAACTAAATGAGGCTCACTGACTCTCACTCCCCTTGTCAAAAAAAAAAAGTGGGTAAAAAATGCCTATTTCTATGAGATGAGGAATATAAAGCACTTGAACTTGGAGTAAAGACTTGGTAATTAGTAGTTGCTACTATTATTACTATCATTATTGATTTATAATTTCCATATATTACCTCTGCTACTATAAGTCTCTTTACCTTTGATTATCCCAGAGTTCTCAGCACAGTGTATTGTATAGAATAAATAATCTAAACATTTAGATGATACAGGACATTCTTAATTAAGAATTAAATTAATAGATTAAAGAGACTATGAATGTAAAAAAAATCATCAAAGCTAATTTAATCACTCTCTATAGGAAATACTTTATGCCAAGTTTCTAGAATAGAGATAAAAATATATCTAAAAAAACTAAAAACTTATAAATACAAGCATGATACCTGTGTGGAAAAATAATTATAGAACAATTCATATAGAATATCATGTATGTAATAAAAACTCATTGCACTTATAGCTATCAGATATTTGGCCTTTTCAGTTGATTGATCGCTGAATTGATTGATTTTCAAATTACTTGTCTCCTTCCACTCAGAGCAGGTTTCTTGCTATATTCATAGCTGCATCTTGAACATAGCTGGTGAACAAATAAATACCTGCTGAAGGAAGAACATATATGCAAAAATCATACTGTATTATTTATGGAAGTATTCACCTTTGCAGAAATATAAAAGGATATTAGAATTATTATCAGGAATATTTGGGTTGGGGGTGTTGAAGGGTCAGGGCTTGGGAGATGGGACTCAGCATGGTGGTTAGAGGGGACTTTACTTATATGTGAAATCATTTATTTCTTTTAAAAATAGATAAGAAACACAAGATAAAAAATATTAAATATTCTGGTAGTGAAAATTTAAGTGTTATGTTATTCTTTGCATTTTTCTGTCTTTTAAATTTGTCAAAACAAGTCCTGGCAGGTAGCTCAGTTGGTTAGAGCATCATCCTGATATGCCAAGGTTGTGGGTCCCATCCCTGGTCAGGGCACATACATGAATCAGCCAATGAATGCATAAATAAGTGGAACAACAACTCGATGTTTCCCTCTTTCTCTTAAAAAGAAACCAAAAAAACCACACACAATTAAATAAACAAATACCTTGTATTTTTTTTTAATTCTCAAAACAAAAATCAGTTTAAATGTCTGGATGGAGAAGAATGAATTAATTTCTTGTAGTTATAAAGGATGTAAAGCTCTCTAATGTGCTATGAGTTACACTTGGTCATCACAATAATTTTGAAGAAATCATTATTTGCCTTATTTTAATCAGGAGAAAAATGAGACAAAAAATTGATGAGTGGGCTTGCCATGACCACCTCTCAAGTCAGGTCAACGTTTGTCCGAGGACTAGACCTAAGCATGATTTCCTTTTCAAGAGGTAATATTAATGTCCTTTAATCATGAGAGCTAGGAAAGAGGTAAAAAGAAATTAGCTTTGAGACTTATAGTCATGAGACCTAGAAGAGTTAAATATAAATTGATGGACAATGAATGAGCAAATATTTTAATACAAGTATAAAATATACTCCAAGTTGCTTAAAAATTTTAAGGCTTATTTTCCTCACCTATCAAACAGATAGATTTCGTGAGGAATGTATAATTTGTATGTTTATGACCCAGCACGGTATCTGGCACTTAATTAGATGCTCGATATTTGTGTGTTTCCTCTTGTTTTCCTGTGTTCCCATATATTATGTGGAACCATTGGAAATTGCTCTTTTTTATAAGTGAAATGATTGAATATGGGCAACTTTATGAGTTTCATGCTGTTACTCTATAAATGTAAGCTCTGATACCACTATCAGCCATCTCATCTTGGATTCACATGTGAGGGAAAGGCAGACTAGAGTTTAAATAAAGCTGATGACTGTTTGGGGCTTGGGCTAGAGAGTTGATTTGCAAGGATAGATAAAAGGGATTTGCAGTGTGAGGAGGAGAAGGATAGTCCAATTGGCAGAGATAGGTTTACACAATCAGGGTTAGGCAACTGCAAACCAGACAGCTGCTCAATAGCTTTTGGCACCAAAATATATTGACCAGCTGGGATACCATTAACGCTTAACAGTTCTATTCGTATGACCATATCTTGGTCAATTGGGTTGTCTTTGGCTACCAAAGGGTAAAATATATTCCGATGTAAATGCCACATGTGTATCTGTGTAGCACATATTTTATTATATTGATGTGTTGTAGAATATACACTAAATATAAATGCATTCACTTCTTCAGAACACCAGGACAGTGTGAGCAAAGAGGAATAGAATTAAAATATGCATTGATTTCTTTTTTAAAAGAAAATAATCATTATTCTGGGAAACACTTTTTTATGTGCATACTGAACACGAAGGGATCCAAATAATTAAAATAATGTCTAAGGTAAATTGTTAAAGAATGATTATAGAAGAGGAAAGATGGCTAGAGAAAGCCAGTTCTGTATACTACATACATATAAAGTAACAAATGCAGAAGAACAAATATAACCGCAGAAGACAGTGGTTGAAGGACCTTCACAGAAAGCTGTTTGAAGTGTCAGAAAAAGCCTTGAAAGCCATTTCCAAATTGTTTCTAGCTAGATAATCTCCAGATAGTGCCTTCAAATTAGGAACAGACAAAACAAATAGGACTTAATATAAAGCAATCGAATGTCATGACATTTCTCAGAATGCTTCATACACTAAAATTTAATACACTAAAATATTCTGAATATTTTCAGAACTTGCAATTGTGGCATTTGGAGAATAAGATTTGTAATACAAAGTTTTATACAGTAGCAAAAAACAGTCATCCAAACACTGAACCCTTACTCTTTAATCCAAAATGCATGTGGATAAAGGATTTCACTTATAGATTTGTTTCCATTCTAAATCATTTGCCATTTATTTGGCTCGACATCTACTGGAATTTCTTGGTTACATTCATTAGCATCTCTGGATTGACCTTTAATTCTGGATTTACCTATTTTTCCTTCCCCATAAAATAGGTACTTGTTTGGCTACCCATGATTGTTCCTCATCTCCGTGGAAAGCACTAAAAGTAACATCAATGTTCCTCTTCAAAACCAGAGAATTTTATATGGGGAGTATCAAAAATAGGCAGGCAACCAAACAAGTTACTCCTTACATCTGTGGAACGACTTACTCATCCGATAGAAGTCAAATAAACTACTGCCTGAAATGCAAAGGCAGCTATAAATATGAGGAATCCTCCTGTGAATGTTAGGTATATATACATTTGCTGGTGCTTTCACGAGCTATTAAAGAAGCCTAGTTTTATGATCTAGTTTATTTCTTTGCCTCCTTCAGAGGGAGGGATTTTAGCAAAACGTGGAGACAGTAGGTCATTATTGAAATATTAGTAGTGAAAAGGACTTTAGATCATCTAGTTCAAGTCCCTCATTTATAGATGAACAGCTCCAGGTGGAGAAAGCTTCCACAACTTAACATTCCATGGCTAGTAAGCAGCAGAGTCAAAACTAGATACCATTTGCGTACTGATAACCAGATGAATACCATTTCCTCCAAATTGTTCTATCTTACTACTTTTTTAAACCACCTTTCAGTTGAAAGATTATGTACCCACTGAATATTTCCAGACTGAATCATCAGCAACTTGGCTATTGTGGTTTTGCTGTTCTAGGTAACAGTGGGATAGCTTTCTAAGGTGAAACCCCTGGGATAAAGGGCTCCTGGGCATGGAATTCCGCCTGGGAGCCTGCCTGTAGGAGGCGTCCATGCTCACGGTGCTCCTCCTTCACCTTGCATTGGCACTCCTCCACCAGCATCACCACCTTGACCACGGGGGCGAGGCCTGAGCAGTTCAGCGGCAAGTGCATGGTGGTGAACCTGGCGGGCGAGCAGTGGTAGCAGAAGGTATGGGGGTGCTGTGCCGCTCCAGGAAAACGAGCAGACCCGCATTTCCCAAAACAAAGGCTGTTCTGTACAACCACTTCCTCACAGTCTTCATGGGTGACCGTCTAAAAGGCAAACACATCTCCATTAAATCATCTCCTGTCATCTCATTAACACACAGGATGCAGGTGCTGTAGACTGCAGGTCTGAGGATAAGCTAGACTAAAATTTCAAAATCTTTCTAATTTTGGATGTTTGCCAAAATTCAAGTAATCGTATCGATAAGGGCAAAAAGCTACCTCAACTAAATATTTATTCTATTGAGTAATATAATAAATTAGCCTGTAAGAAATCCCTAAGTTGACATGAAAATATGTTACTCTATTTTTTAAAAGCCAAACGTTAAGAAATTCTGTCTAATTGGATGTTACCAGTAAAAAATATTCTAGCAGTTGGCTTCTTAAGTAAGGAATGTGCCTTGCCTTTCTATTCCTCACTGAGCATTGTGCATAACAGATTCTCAATACATGTTGTTCAATTGCTCATAGACTAGATCAGAATATCATGAGTCTAATTCTATCCCATTCTGCAGTGCCTATAGCACATTCAAGTCCTTGAAGTTGCAACACATATGCTTGCAAATCATCATGCATAACATCACCTTTGCCTCTCCTGTAACCCCAGACCCTTAGCTTTATGTGGCCTTCAAAATATGCAAGAGTAAAACACCTTAATTTGAATTTAATCAGCAATAGAATTTAAAATAAAAGTTTCAAAGAAAATTTGATTACGCAATTCTTAGGAGCAGTTTTCTAATTGCACATGACCAACAAAGCAGTCAGTATTATTTGAGGGTTTACTTGCTATTGCTACATACCCTTACCGTTTTAGGCAGAATACTTAACTGCCTTGCACACCCAATTACCTTATAGTACTGCCTGCTTAATTAGGCAACATTATTGGGCTGTAAAACTTTACCCTGCATTGCTTTTGGTTCAGTATCTTTATAAACATAAAGGACCTGATGCAATTTCTCAATTTAAATTTAACATTTGGAGTATGGAGGTTGTCAGGACTGACTGGAGGAAGTAGAGAGTAGAATGCCCCTTTGTCTTAATAGTATGGAATCAATCAATCATGATAACTATAAATCAAACAACACAACATCAATGAGGAGATGGGTGTTACTAAGGGGAGAAAATGTAATTTCACATTGAGATTATTTTTTAAAAGGTTATGAGAAAATAAGTGAAGTTAAATCATTTTTGCTATGGTAATACTAGAAATGATATGGTAACTTATGCCTGACAACCTCAACATATCTTATAGACCTATGAAGTAGTTACATGTGAAATACAGGGATTAAAACCATCAATGGGCATGAGAGTGTTTGGGGACGAGACCAATGTATTCCACCTTATCCACAGATGGAGCTGACCTGATCACCCACATTCTAATAGAATGTAGAGATATAACTAGAGAGAACTCTGGTGATAGCTCTAAATCCCCAGTTTCCTAACTGAGGGTGCAGTCTTATCTCTCTGGGAAGACCATCCTCCTTGTAAAAATAAAGAAAGAAAGCCACATAAAACAACACTATGCCATCAATATGAATGATTCCTAATATTGGCAGGACAATCGAACCATTCCTGCAGCGTCTGCAGAATACCAAGAAACAATGGAAAGTTTCGAAGGAAATTTAGGAAATATGACCATACTTTGCCAAATCCTAGGATGTATGGCCAAGGACCAAGTCTGGGAGTTAGGTAAGACTAACTCCTCTTCCCCTCCTCCCCATCTGCCCCAATTGCCCACCCGCGTCCTGCAAGCCCTGATCCCCTCTCCCCCCAGAGCAGATACCTGGCTGAAAGGCAGGGTCCTACAGGTCTCCTGGTGCACTTCGTGGCTCTTGATGGGGAGGATGACCCCCTGAGAAGCCGGACTCATTCTGAACATGAAGCGGTGCCAGAATCTCTTGGCTTCTTCCTGAAGAGGAGACTTCTTTATCTGCATCCCAGCCTTGGACTGAGGAAGGGCCTGGGTCCCAGGTGGGCCTTGCTCACTGACGGGGTCCTGGGTTGGGTGCAGTTCTCTCTCAGGCTTCTTCCAGAACCTGCCAAACCTGAATAGCATCTTCTCTCTCTGCCACCGGCCTCCCCCCGAAATGCTGGCACCTACCAGGTGTGGCACGGCTACGAACAGATCTGGCTTCTCCTCAGCCTCCCCGTGGTTGCCCAGGGGAAGCTCTCTGGGACTCCTCTCTAGTAGGAGCACAGGGGGAACAGAACTCTGACTCTGGCCGCCATCCTGGGGCCACACAGCCTTCCCCAGTGGCGGGAGCACCAGCAGCTGAAGTAAGAGGAGATGCATGATGTCGGGGGCCCAAACTTCTTTCAGACTCACAGATGGCGAGGCCCAAAGGAGAGGCTCCCTCCCCGGGACTGTGAACAAGGAGATCAGATCCCATATATAGATACCTGCCTTGTAGGATGGGAAGGCAGGTGGTCAGTAGCCAGGCAGTGTAAACACATTTGTTTGCTTGAATTATGTAGTGCTAATGGTGTCCTGCCTTCACTTGGGTTTTGTGTATTTAAGCAGGCCCCAGGGAAAGCCCAGGACCCAGGGGGTCATTAGCTGACACTTTATCGTCTGAGATTGGAAGAGCAGTATTAGTGAAAACAACACATTCTTCGCCTGGACTTCCCACCACGGTTATTGGTAGGACCAGACTCAGCTAACATTTGCAGTGCATCTGCTTTGTGCCGGGATAAAGTAGGCCAAAGTGTGTTTATGGGAAGGGAAAGGAAGAAATAGAAAGATGTTAACTTTGTTGAGCAGAGGCCTCTCCCTCTTACTCAGATGTGGTTGCGATGGTTGATTTTGTGTGGTGACAGAGTAAAGGGAAACTCACAATTTCCAAGTTATTCCCCTCACTTTAAGAATCAAACCCTGGGTGCTAAATTCACAGCTGGTCAGATAAACTCAGTTCACAAATTTCTCAACAAGATACTAAGTAGTAGACTGATGACCATTAGTCTTCACTGGGGATGGGGAAGGGTCTCCCTACTGATTTATTTTTTCTTTTTCTAAACAAAGAGCCAGACTTGCAAACGTGGATTCTAAGAACCAGGTTTGATAGCTTTGGGCATGAAGCTGGCTGGTCAATTCTTGACGTTATAGAATCCACATCATCTTCCTTATTCTACAGTAACTGATGACCAGGATAAATAAAAAAGATTTGCTAGGTGACTATCATTCAAAAACGTGAGAAACCTGTCCACAAAACTGAAACCCCAGAATTGAGTCCAATCGACCTTCCACACCATTTGAACAGTATTTCCATTGTGAATCGACCCAATACTTGTTGTATTTCTACCCTTTTAGTTTAATCACCATATTCCTTACTTTCAGTAACACATGCAATCCTGGATCATGCTCCCTACCACATTTTTTACTACTGATTGTCTTCTTTTTTAAGAAAACTTAATCAGCACATGCCCGGGTTGCAGGCTCGATCCCCAGTAGAGGGCATACAGGAGGCAGCTGAATGATGTTTCTCTCTATTCCTCTTCCTTCCTCTCAAAATCAATAAAAACATATTTAAAATAAAACAATAAAAAGACTTAATCCCATTGGACTCTTTTTCAGACATGTTCTTTTTAATAGTCATGCCCAATTCTGTGAGATAAAGCCTACAATGATAAGCTATTTTTAAATGGATCATCATTTTTCCAGAATTCTATCAGATGAGATATACAGGATAGGGCAAAAGTAGGTTTACAGTTGTTCATATAGAAAAATATATAATATATATTAGTACAAGAATATTTGAGTACTCACAACTGAAAATCTATTTTTGCCCCACCCTGTATTTTACTTGTACCAAATACCACAAGGCCTGTGCGAGTGGTACAATTGATCCATACTAAATGAGCATTAGCATTGGCCATTTCTTTTCAAGGATTTTTCTAATTTGATTCTGAATTCCCCTCAGTAGCCAATGCAATAGACTTCCCGGAGCCGGCCACTCTTCCCTGATTATAAGTAAGCATGGAAGCCAACTATGATAGGTTTCTTGATTCTTTCTAAACTTTACTTTATTTATTTATTTTTTTTAAAGACAAGGTTGATTTGCATTTTTATTTTATTTATTTATTTATGTATTTTTAAAATATATTTTATTGATTTTTTACAGAGAGGAAGGGAGAGAGATAGAAATATCGATGAGAGAGAAACATCGATCTGCTGCCTCCTGCACATCTCCTACTGGGGATGTGCCCGCAACCAAGTCACATGCCCTTGCCCGGAATCGAACCTGGGACCCTTGAGTCCGCGGGCCGACGCTCTATCCACTGAGCCAAACCGGTTTCGGCTCTAAACTTTACTTTAGTGCCTGAAGTGTCATTGCCATCAATCACAGCATCTAACATTTCTCCAAAATGAAGGCTGTCCCAGAGATTCCACTTGAGGCCTCAGGTGACATGGCTCTGAACAGAGGACACAAATAAAGGGATTCTGTTGAATTAAAATGTGTAGAGGACTCAGTTTGTTAGATACTAGAAGATGATGGCAAATGATAAACACTTGGTTCTTGCCCTCAAGCAAGTTGTGGAGTCTTACCACACATTTTCTAACTTTATTATATTAGCTGTAAGAATGTCAGTTATTGCCCTAACTCTGTGGTCGGCAAACTGCAGCTCGCGAGCCACATGCGGCTCTTTGGCCCCTTGAGTGTGGCTCTTCCTAAGCCTTAGGAGTACCCTAATTAAGTTAATAACAATGTACATACCTATATAGTTTAAGTTTAAAAAATTTGACTCTCAAAAGAAATTTCAATCGCTGTACTATTGATATTTGGCTCTGTTGACTAATGAGTTTGCTGACCACTGCCCTAACTGGTTTGGCTCAGTGGATAGAGTGTTGGTCTGCGGAATGAAGGGTCCTAGGTTCGATTCCAGTCAAGGACACATGCCCAGGTTGCAGGCTCCATCCCCAGTATGGGGTGTGAGGAGGCAGCCAATCAATTATTCTCTCTCATCATTGATGTTTCTCTCTCTCTCTCTCTCTCTCTCTCTCTCTCTCTCTCTCTCTCTCTCTCTCCCTTCCACTCTGAAATCAATAAAAAATATATTTAAAAAAAGAATGTCAGTTATTCACTTTTAATTTTCTTTTGTCCTAAACTCCCCTTCTTCTGATCTTAATTTTGGTGTTTACAAATGCCGTTTTAAAAGGACTCATGGAGAATTCCCTTTTGGTGATCTGTCATTCCTGTTGGGGAAATGTGCTAACATCCCAATGGGTTAATCTAGCGAAGGAAAGCCGCTGTGATGAGAACCATGGTGCATACGTCTGTCGTCAACCCCTGT
This sequence comes from Myotis nattereri, assembly GCF_964212035.1. NCBI lineage: Eukaryota > Metazoa > Chordata > Mammalia > Chiroptera > Vespertilionidae > Myotis > Myotis nattereri. Next base: position 26,617,626 of record NC_138087.1, on the reverse strand, counting down.
CTCTCACAGGTAAGGGCAGATGGCATTCACCTTTCGCCACCTCTCACTAATTCGAACGCTAAGAATGTGATACATTGCCACTTACTCTTAAGAGCAGAAACATGTTGCTTCTGGGGGGCCTCAGTGACGCAGGCATCCGGTCGCCTCCCAGTTTGGAAGAAGCCAAATGGAGGTAGGACTGGAGGGGGCCTCCAGACCCAGCAGGAAGCTGCTGTGTGGAGAGAGCACCACAAATTGTTGGTGTGCTTCATACCAAATGCCACAGAAAGGCAGGCCTGCACTCCCACGTGCCCAAGCCTGCTCCGTCCGCTTCTTGGGAGAACTGCCTGCTTGTGTGAGAGTCAGTGGGGCCAATCTCATAATCCATTCATTCATTCCAATTAACAGGTCACGCTCAGCATGATCTGAACTCTCTGATTTCAACATGACCTGGTTTTCCCAAGCGCTGAAATATCTTCAGGACCCGGTTGAGCTCCCAACGTGCCCCTGAGGGGACAGTAACAAGCCACATTTTCTGTCCCTCTTACAGACTCTCAGAAAGGAGCTAAAAGGTGGTCTAGCACTCTCTGAGGAAAATCAGAGAGGCCATGAAAACCCCAGGCCTAAATCAACAAAAGGTGAGAGGCAGTGTTAGGGAAGAAGGTGGGCATTGGCGTTAAACTGAGAGACAGAAAAGGGAACTTGGGTTGGTGGATTTGCGAAAGAAGCCTGTTAGGGTGCATGCCATTGCCTCATAACTACCTCTTTTCAAAATATAGAACAGCATATAGTGTTGAGAGACTTAAGATTGTTTAAAAAGAGCCCAAAAGAAGGCAGATTCTTTTCCTTTACCAACGACAAAAAAAGAGGGCAGACTAGAGTACGCGGTTTCTACTTGAAACTTTGGTCATGATTTAGCTTACTAAATTATTAAAAACATAGACCACTCCCCCATGCACTGCCCTCCCTGCCACTTGCTATGGGAAGACCACAGCAGAAAGAGCTCATTCCCAAACTTCTCCACTCATGGGAATCATGGATGGATTCATTCATTCACACAGCAGGTATCTGAGTGCCACCTCTGTGCCAGGTCCCAGGATAAAATGGTGAGGCGATCCTTGTCTGGGCCTGGTGGATTTGCAATTAACTGGGGAGAGACTAGTTTTTTCAAAATAAGTTACACAAGGAACAGCTAGGCCCGTGGTCAGCAAACTGCGGCTCGCAAGCCACATGCGGCTCTTTGGCCCCTTGAGTGTGGCTCTTCCTAAGCCTTAGGAGTACCCTAATTACGTTAATAACAATGTACCTACCTATATAGTTTAAGTTTAAAAAATTTGGCTCTCAAAAGAAATTTAAATCATTGTACTGTTGGTATTTGGCTCTGTTGACTAATGAGTTTGCCGCCACTGAGCTAGGCAGACACCATTCCTGTACTAAGCAGGGATGCCAGATCCATGTCCCAAAGGCACAGTAAACTGTTACACTGTGTTTCTGCTCATTTTATTCACTAGATATTCGTTAAGTTCAAGGATGGGCAATAGACATGCAATCGTTTCCTTTTATGCTTGACTAGAGGGCTGGTGCACAAAATTTGTGCACAGAGAGGGGGTGGTGTCCCTCGCCCGGCCTGCACCCTCTCCAATCTGTGACCCCTCAGGGGATGTCTGACTGCCGGCTGTCAGACATCCCTCTCACAATCCGGGACTGCTGGCTCCCAACTGCTGGCCTGCCTGCCTGCCTGATTCCCCCCTGACCACTTCTGCCAGCCTGATTGCCCCCCAACCACTCCCCTGCTGGCCTGATCGCCCCCAACTGCCCTCCTCTGCCAGCCCGATGGCCCCTAACTGTCCTCCCCTGCCAGCCCGATAGCCCCCAACTACCCTCCCCTACCAGCCATCTTGTGGTGGCCATCTTGTGACGACATCAGGAGAGGCTTTTATTATATAGGACTAGGTATTAAATATATGCAGTAACAAAATTCAAATGATACAAAGTATACAATGAAAGGTAACTCTTCCTCTGATCTCCCAGGCTTCCCATCCTGCCATGGGGCCAATTACTGTTATCAACTTCTTCTTTTTTTTTTTTTTTTTATTATTAGTTAAGGAATTACAAATGTGTCCTCATCCCCCCCTTTAACCCCCAACCTCCCCCCCACACACAAACTTGTTATCAACTTCTTTATATGTAATATTTTGAAGTTTTCACCTGTTCTAGGCTGAATTATATCTCCCTAAACTTCATATGTTGAAATCTTAACCCCTAGTGCCTCAGAATATGACTGTCCTTGAAGACAGGGCCTTTAAAGAGGTAATTAGGTTAAAATGAGGTCAGTAGGGTGGACACTATTCCAATAAAAATTGTGTCCTCATAAGACATAAATGGTGTCTTAAAAGGAGATTAAGACAAAGACACATACAGAGGAAAGACCATGTGAAGATATAGAGGGAAGGTGGCTGCCTCCAAGCCAAGGAGAGAGAGCCCTCAGAGAGAAGTTACCTTACCAACTCCTCGATCTTGGACTTCCAGCTCCAGAACTGTGTGAAAGTGGTACTGTATGGCAGTACCACTGCCATACCCAGTCTGTGGTACTTTGGTATGGCAGCCCCAGCAAACTAATCATATCACACTAAGAGAACAAACTGTATAGCCAATGGAAAAGAACCAATACCAAATGGGGTAGCATGTCACAAAATCCCCCATCTCCTCTTTTAGGCACCTTTTAACATCTCATTATTCTGTTTGCAGATTCAGTCATCTTATTGATCTCTGTCCAAAACAGTCCCGTCCCCTGGAGGAACATTTATTTTTTTGCAACTGGGAATGTCTCTATTACCGCACACAAGTCATGGACTACATGACTCATCAGCTCTTAACCGAGACTGCAGAGGGGGCTCCTGCGAATCTAAACAGCAGGCCATGGCAGCTGAGATGGCTTCACCCTGTGTCCTACTGTCTCACTGTCCATCCAGCCCCCACTGCCACAGCCTAGGAGGCTTTCACTGATGGCTTCACCCTGTGTCCCCCCGTCCCACTGTCCATCCATCCCCCACTGCCACAGCCCAGGAGGCTTTCACTGATGGCTTCACCCTGTGTGCCCCTGTCCCACTGTCAATCCATCCCCCACTGCCACAGCCCAGGAGGCTTTCACTGATGGCTTCACCCTGTGTCCCCCCGTCCCACTGTCCATCCATCCCCCACTGCCACAGCCCAGGAGGCTTTCACTGATGGCTTCACCCTGTGTCCCCCCGTCCCACTGTCCATCCATCCCCCACTGCCACAGCCCAGGAGGCTTTCACTGATGGCTTCACCCTGTGTGCCCCCGTCCCACTGTCCATCCATCCCCCACTGCCACAGCCCAGGAGGCTTTCACTGATGGCTTCACCCTGTGTGCCCCCGTCCCTCCATCCATCCCCCACTGCCACAGCCCAGGAGGCTTTCACTGACGCTTGGCCTCTGTCATGCTCCTTCTTCCTCATCCTTAACATTCACCCTGATCATTTTCCATTCTGCAGAAAGCTGCTCTCAGAGAGAGTAACGTCAGTTGAAGCAACTTTGAAGCCAGAAAAACTTTATCTCATTTCTGGCTCTGCCTTACAGTGTGTAAGCTACATGATCTCAGGTATTTGACTTCATGTCCCTAAATCAGTGGTGGTGAACCTTTTGAGCTCGGCGTGTCAGCATTTTGAAAAAACCTAATTTAACTCTGGTGGTGTGTCACATATAGAAATTTTTCAATATTTGCAACCATAGTAAAACAAAGACTTATATTTTTGATATTTATTTTATATATTTAAATGCCATTTAACAACGAAAAATCAACCAAAAAAATGAGTTCTCGTGTCACCTCTGACACGCGTGTCATAGGTTCACCATCGCTGCCCTAGACATTGCCCGGGACAATAACACCTGCTCTGCCTTCCTCATCTGGCTCCTTGCTTTTCTTTTCACCCCTAGTCCAACTACCACTCTGCACAACTTCAGTGACCACATGGATGGGTCTGATAGATCACTTACCATCGGTATTACATCACGCACATCTAATACCCTGGCCAAAATATGATGACCCCTACTCCAACTGGTCTCCCCATCCCTGTTACATTTGGACCCCGGTTATTACCGGCAATTACTCCACCTCTAACCTGTGACTTCCACATCCCAGACTAAGCACAATAGTACTACTGCATTTGTAGTTAAATCATTATTGGTGTGAACATTTGTCTAACATCTGTCTCCACTTTGGATGTAAAGTCCATGAAGGTAGGAGCTATGTCTTTCTTAGTCACCATTTCATGCCCTAGAACAGTTCCTTCCATGTAGTAGATGCCTCAAAACATTGGTTTAAACATAATGAATGAATGAAATCTATAAGTTCTCTGCTTCACTTCCTTCTCTGTCCAGGTTGTATTTAAGGCCATTAATTCAAACTTTTGCAATATTCCTAACTCTCTTGCCCCCTTTTCCTTCTCTTGAACGTGTCCAGTGAAATTCCAGCCCTGGAAGCAGCCAGCTGTCCACCTTCCTGGGGCCACACCTGGGCTGTAGACTGCTGGCAGAGACGGTAACAAAATGGCAAAAATTGATTCTACATAAATAAACTATCTTCAGTCTTCACTGAACCTTCAATTCTGCCCAGCAATCTTTCTCATTGCTCTAGTCAACTCTCTCATTTTCCATATAGATAATTTTAAAGCTTCTCTATTATTGCAAACCATTGACTGCTCTGCCTTTTTACTAATTTTAAGCAAATGATCTTGCCCCTTCTTGCTCAGAGAAAGACAGGAGCCAACAGATGGGACAGTTTCCTCCCATTTGACCATCAACCATACCAACTGATTTCTCCTTTCCACTCTGCTCTTGGAATTCCATACAGCCTACTTTATTGAATAGTCTCCCCTCTTATTGTCAAACCTCATTCACTCCACTGGCTGCCCCCCATCAGCATTAATATAATGTTGGCTTGTTTTGAATATTTTAAAAATGCCTCTTGACTTCATAAAAGGTTTCAGGTTTTGCACTTTAGTGTTGTCTTTTACCTTCTGAGGCAAATTTTGGAAAGAGTTATCCAAATCCCAACTCCACTTTCTCTCACCCACTGACATATCAATCCACTGAGGTGTTGCTTTTCACTCCAGGAAACCTTTACATCTTTCTTCCCAGGATCACCCACACCTTCTTGTAGCTGTTGGAACTCTCTGAAACACTTAACTCATTTATCATGAATTTGGTCCTAAATAAAATAGAAAAAGAAAAAAGGCCAGAACGGGCAAAAGAACGATGAGAATCCTGAAGTCTTAACCTACAAAAGCAGACCTGCTATCCAGTCAGCTCCCTGCGTAATAGCGGATTTCACTCATAACACCAGGGTTTATTTGGGTCACCAGTAAAGTGCCTTATTTACTCTACTATTTAGCAATCTCCCAGACTTGGCTTAATTGGGGTGCACGTGTGTCCTCCTAACCAGGAAAGCAGGCTCCTTAGAGGCAAGGTCTCGTTTGTTGGACAGGCACTGTCAGCCACGTTGAGAACAGGGGTTCTGCTGAGCACATCTGCCTGTTTATTTCCCATTCCTGGCCCCTCACTCTACACTTAGGAGATGAGGGAATGTTTGCTTTAACATGCCCGATCCAATAAAAATGTGGACAGAAACTTCTGATGCAGGTCTTCCGTGTGCTTTCCTTTCGAAAAGGGATCGCTTTGTCCTGGAGAACATATCCTTCATTCTCTGTGTCTAGGCCCTATTTTTAAATCGAATTTCCATAGAACCTGGGAAGACTCAGAATACGCCTCTATTTCCCCACCTGGCCACAGGGTCAGAGTAGGTCTTTGAACTTTGTCTTACCAGCCACTGTTCCCAGGCAAGTCTCTGCTGAAGGAGAATTACACTCCTAGCAAAGGCCACTCAGACCAAAGGACTCAGTGTGTGTCAGTTAACCTGACGCAGGTTGTAAATTGTTTTCCTCCAGTCGGGAGATGGGGGTGGTGTGTCACCGACAGAGAGGCGTGTAGGGGCATCTGTCTGAAAAGCGTTCCCCCACTGGCCACCTTGCCAGTTTCTGCTTATACGATGCAGGCAGCTTGGGGGAACCATACTGTCCCTATAAGCTCATAACACATGAACAAATGATTAAAAACACATGGAAAACAGCTCCGCCGCTGAGCTAAAATTCAGATGGGAATGGAAAATCAACTTGCAAAGCTTTCAACTGACTCGGGGCCAAATGTAGGACAGAATGCGAGGAAAAGTTGCCAAAAGAGAGAGATGTTGGGGAGAAAAGCGAGTCGCAGATCGGAAACCTAAAACAATGACACCTTGTATTGACAGCCCTTCGGAGGCTCTCCAAGAGCAGGCACCAAACTCAGCTCTGGAAGTAGTAAGACCATTTCACGAAACGTTTTGGACAGATTTACATTTTCTACCCTCTATAAATAAAGGTTGGCTTGACTATCTTGGCAACACCTAGGCAGAAACATAATGTTAAGTATCTGTAACATAAATATTAAAATATTACACATTTTTCCCTCCGAGGTGTGGGGATTAAGTAACAAGGTGGCATGAGGCAAAGTGTGAAAAATCATGACAATAAAATGCGAAAGCAAAGCAGAACTTTCCAGGAAGGCTTGCCTTCCGCTGTGTCCTGACCCTGAGCCCACGAGCCTTATAAAGCAGAGCTGGCCTTAGTCACATTTGCAAAAGTTCAACTCTTGATTCAAATCTGAGACTCTGAGTAGCCTATTCTTTGTGGCCAGGCACTAAAATGGCCCAAGGATTGAAACGGGTAGGAACTCTGTAGGCAAGGCGGTGATTTCCTGGGAGCCAGTGTCTGCTGGTCTTTTCTGTTCTTTAGCTTCTAGCCTGAATCCTTCCCGATTCCCAAATGCCCTGAATCACCATTCCCTTCACTTAGCGTCATGTTATTCTTCTTTGGGGCCTGATGAACGCTCAATATATGCAATAAGAGTGTTCCTCACATACTGAATGCAAAGGGACATTTTGAAAATGAGGCTCCATGGAAAAACCATTCTTAGAAAACAGCCCCTAAGTCCTTAGCAACAAACAATCCTTTAGGCAAAGCAACCAATCCTTTTTGTCATGTGAAAAAAATGATGCCTAACTTGACTCTCTTTATAATCAGATATAGATATGCACTTTGTCATACCTGTCACAGTTTGTGGACGTATCATAGATGATGTCTGAAAGTAAGGTATGTTGGAGTTCTAAAAAGAGCTTCCTCGGTCACCCAGATTTCTTCCCAAACTGGAAACACTGTTCAACACAAATGTGCTAACATGTGGGAAGTTCTCCCCTGTAATATGGAACTTAAAATCCCAATTCTCCTTCCCCCAGCTCCTCCTTCCCTGCTTACGGGTGAGGACATGCACTGTTTGAAGTTTCACCTTCCTCCAAGTAGTTGGCCTCTCTCTCTCTCTCTCTCTCTCTCTCTCTCTCTCTCTCTCTCTCTCTCTCTCTCTCTCTCCTTTTAAAAAGATATTTTTTGGAGTGACTACTATGTCCCAGGCATATTCTTTATAGTTTCACATTTAACTTTTACTTCTAGGGAGTTATAGGTACCCTCATTTTATAGATGAGAAACCTAAGTTTAAGCAGTAGAATTGAGATATAAATCTATCTCTTGTTCTTCCCTATCAGTCTGCCTATTGCAACATAGCTATTAAAATGGTGAATGTACTATTTTGTATTCTGCTATTTTAAATTAACATTATGTGATAGAATTATTATTTCAATGGTGGTAATATAATATTCCATTAAGCATTCTTCTTTAATTGGACATTTAAATCATACAATTTTGCTCCAATTTTTAGTGCCCTGAAATAAAGATATCTTCATGCAAGTAGCTTTCATTTTCTTTTTAAAATTTTCTACCACTTTGTAGAAATGATTTTTTTCTTTCTTTATTGAAGTATAAAATTGACATAAAATAACATGTGGTTAAACTGTACAATTTGGTAGATTTAGACATATATATGCATGTATGTATATCTGTGAAACTGTTACTATAGTCAAGATAGTGAACAGATCTATCGCTCCCAAGTTTCCTTATGTCCCCTTGCAATCTCTTCCTCTGCCAGTTCCTGTCCTCCTCTCCCATTCACAGGTTAACACCTGATTTCCTTTCTGTCAGTTTTCACTTTCTAGAATTTTCTATAAATGGAGTACATACACACTATGCATTCTTTTTTGTCAGGCTTCTTTCACTCAGCATGGTTATTTAGAGAATCTTCCAGGTGTTGTAGCAATATCTCATTTGCTTTTATTCCTGAATAGTATTTCTTTGAAAGGATATCATTTTTTAATCCATTCACATGATAACGGGCATTTGGTTGATAATGGTTTTGGTTGTTACAAAGCTGCTATGATCATTCATGCATACGTCTTTGAATGAAAATATGCATTCTTTCCTCTTGGGTAAATACCTAGGAGTGGAATGGCTGGTATATGTTTACCATTTTTAAAGAAACCACTAAATTATTTTCCAAAGTGGTTGGACTATTTTATATTTCCACCAGGAGTTTATGAGACTTCAGTTCTTTAAAGCCTTACCAATACTTGATATGACCACTCTTTGTAAGTTTAGCCATTTTATTAGATGTGAAATACTATCTCATTTTAGCTTCAATTTACAATTTCCTAATGAAAATATGTTGACATATTTTCATATATTTATTTGCCATTTATATGTCTTCTTTAGTGAATTATCTGTTCAGATCTTCTGACATATTATATATATAGTCTGGATACAAGTCATTTATCATTATATGCATAGAAAATATTTCCTCCCATTCTATGGCTAGTCATTCTCTTAACAGTGTCTCGGTGAAGATGTACTACCTTTTGTATATATTGTTGGATTTGAATTGATAAAATTCTGCTTAGAATTTTTCATCCATATACATAAGGGGGATCAATCTGTGGGGTTTTTTTTTTTTGTTATTATAATATTTTTGTATGGTTTTGTTTCAGAGTAATAACTGGCCTTATAGAACAATTTAGAAAGTAGTCTTTTCTCTGCCATTTTCTAGATGAGTTTTGTAGAATTGGTTCTATTTCTTCCTTAAATATTTGTAGAATTCAGTAGTAAAGTTATCTGAGCCTGGAATTTTCACTGTGAGGAAGTTTTAAACAGTAAATTTAATTTTTGTAATAATTATAGGTTACATGGTTTTAAATTTTTGATTGAGCATTGATAGTTTGTTTTTCAAGGAATTTGCCCATTTTATTTAACTTGTATATTGATACAAGCTGTTTATGATAGTCCCTTATTGTTCGTTTAGTAGTGTAAAATCTCTAATGATGTCACTCGATATAACCTCATTCCTGATATAACTTCTCATTTTCATTCCTTACTCATTTTTTTTCCTGATTGGTCTGGTTGGAGATTTAACAGTTTTATTGATATTCTCAAAGATCTAGCTTTGGTTTCATTCATTTTCTTTATTGTTGCACTGTTTCATATTTTATTGATTTCCACTGCAATAATTTGTTATTTCTTTATTTCTGTTTTCTTCTTTTTCTAGTTTCTTAAGGTTGAAACTAGAGGTTAAGACCTTTCTTCTTAAGAGATCAACCAAAGGACTTATATGCATGCATATAAGAATAACCAATGGACACAAGACACTAGGGGGTAGGGGCCGGGGGAATGTCAAGGGGTGGGGAGGAGACATATGTAATACTCTTTGTAATACTTCAAGAAATAAAAATTATTTTTTTTAAAAAAGACCTTTCTTCTTTTCTATTTAGGCACTTAGTGCTATACAACTCCCCTAAGTAAGGCTTTCGGGGCGTGCCACAAACTTGGATATGTTGTGTTTTCAGTTTTATTCAGTTCACCATACTTTTTAATTTCCCCTTTGATTTCTACTTTAACCATGAGTTAAAGAAATCTATAATTTAGCTTCCAAATATTTGAGGATTTTCCAAAGGTGTTTCTGTTGATTTATAATTCAATTCCATTGTGGTCAGAGAACATATTTTGTGTGATTTGAATAATTTTAAATTTATTGAGATTCATTTTATGTCCCAGAAAACAGTCTGCCCTGGTAAATGTCCTGTATGCACTTGAAAAGAAGGCTTCTTCTGCTCTTGTTGGGTGGAGTGTTCTATAAATGTCAATTAAGTTAATCTGATCAACAATGCCCACACTTCTGTGTTCTTACTGATTTTCTGCCTTCTTGCTCTCTTCATTATTAAGAGAGGGGTATTAACATTTCTGACTATAATTATGGATTTGTCTATTTCTTTTTGCAGTTGTATCAGTTTTTGCTTCATGTATTTCTAAACTTTGTTACTAGATGCATACATGTTTATGATTATTGTGTCCTCTTGATGCATTGGTCCCTTTAAATGATCAAATAACCTTTTTTATCCTTGGTGATAATCTTGGCTTTAAAATATACTCTGATATTATTATAGTCACTCCGGCTTTATTTTGGCTAGTTTTAAGGACAGTATATCTTTTTTTTTTTTTTTCATTTTTCTTCTGGAGGGTAAATTAGGATTGATTGCCTTTGGGAAGCAAAAATACAGAGAAGGATAGAGCAAAAGGTAAACTCATACCTCATTGCTTGGAAAAAGCACTGCAGGTTACCATAAGGCCTTTAATTAAAGTGTTGGTTTATTTAGCTTCTCTTTCTGTCTTAAGAGAAACTAAGCTTTATTGCCTACTAGAATATAAGACCTATAAAAATGTTCAAAAGTAAACAGTTATGTGTGTAAGTTATGAGGACAGTATATTCATTTCCTGCACGATCCTGTTCTAAAGACCTGTAAAATTAATTTAAGGAAAATCATGGCATTCAGGCCATTACAGACATCCAGACACACTCTGAATCACTAACAGTCCTCCCCTTGATTAATGGAGAGAAAGCGAAGGAAAATCACTAAAACAGCACTGTAAATTAAAAAATATGTTAAATAAGCATTCTCTCCTGCTTAACCAACTATACAAAAAAAGATAAACAGAAACCTGGGTGAGACATGGGACAAGGACTGGAAAAAGTATCTTGGATGAGTCAAATACATCAAGCCATATATAGCTTTCTGAAATAAATATTTTTATGGAGATTTTAAATAGCACTTTTATTGAAATGCACTTCCTATAACATAAAATTCACCATTTTAAAGTGCACACTTTAATGGTTTGCAGTTTATTCACTATGTTGTACAACCATCACCACTATCTAATTCCAGAATATTTCCACCCCTTAGAAAAAGAAACCCCTTACCTATTAGCAATTAGTCCCAATGTCCCCTTCTCCTCATCCCCTGTTAACCACTTGTCTACTTTCTATCTTTACAGATTCGCCTATTCTGGCCACATGCAATACATGGCTTTTTGTGTCTTTCACTTACAGTATATTCAAATGTATGGTGAACCTTATCATATCATACTCATTATTCAATATATGTTAGCTGACAACAGTAAAACCACTTGCTCAGAGTGGTAATTAGATATGTGGAATAATTAGAAGACCCACGTTCTAGTGGTTTCTTCCCACTTTAATGTTCAAGGACTTTAGTCTCCTCTGGTGTACAATATGGATATCAGGTGAGATGATATTCAAGTTCTCTCTCTTTTTTTTTTAATTCCTGTTACTCCAGAAACCTCAAAGACACAGAGAGACATACTCCTGTCTTTTTTTGGGGGAAAAATAATAGTTGCAAAAACAACTAGCTAGATTTGAAAACTTTAGTTTCTAACTCAATCTGGAGACAGAAAATGTCTGATAGCTGCTGTCAATAACACTTTGAGCTGATTATAAACTCACTGCGTTAACACCAGTGTCATAATCAGGAAATAGAACAAAAGACAGGCTGAGCACTTTTTGTCAGTGTGTTTTCCTCCATTTCTGAAAAGAGATGATATAATCAGTGAGTTCCTCTGTGACATCCTCCCTGATAAAAAGCTACACACACACACACACACCAATTAGAAATGTGCATGTATGTGCTATTCGGCGTTGGAACTCATGATTCAGTATTTGTTGAAAGAACAGTGGATGAGTGGCTGGGTGGCTGGGTGAATGGATGGAAGCCATATAACTAAAGGCTGATCTAAAAGTAAGAATAAAAAAGATGCCCTAGCCAGTTTGTCTCAGTGTACAGAGCGTCAGCCTCTGAACTAAAGGGTCCCGGGTTTGATTTCAGTCGAGGGCGTGTACCCCGGTTGAAGGCTCAATCCTCAGTCCTGGTTGGGGTGTATGTGGATGGCAACTAATCGATGTGTCTCTCTCACATCAATGTTTCTCTCTCTGTCTCTCCCTCTCCCTTCCACTTTCTCTAAAAAAAAAAAAAAAAAAAATCAATGGAAAAACATCCTCTGGTGAGGATTAACAACAACAAAAAAGACATGTTGAGTTTTCTTCTCCATCCCTTCTTATAATGGATAGAATAAATATAAAATGTTGAAAACAAAAGGAATAGTGGTTCAGAAATGTTTATTTTATTGATTTTGATACAATAATAGATACAGTACATTTAATAAGCTGCTTTTTTGCAGAAATTCTTTAGCACCAGTTTATGGTTTAAATTATACAGAACTGAACTGTTAATTAAAATAGGTGCATGTTACTTAGGGCTGTATTGAAAATTAACAAAAGCAGAAATGTAAATAAATGTCACCTGGTTCATTTGTATCACTCCTTGCAAGGAGATAAAATAAAGATCATACGTTTTACAAGTTTATGTTGAGCAAATATATGCTGTGTACATGTCTATTTTTGTTAAAAACCAAATATCACAATTTTCTGAAAAGCTACTGACTGTTGTGTTGGCTTGCTGCCCTTGGATAAAGCGGGTCTTTTCCTGAGTTAGTCGGCAAGTGTGGGGAGAAGGGCGGGGTGGCTTCGGGTCTTTCTTCCGGGTGCTTTTCCTCTTAGCTACCACCAGTCCCCTCCTCTTCCTCACCCCGCCTCTCCTCTTTCCCTTTGCTCTTCCCATTCCCATTCCACCATTACTCCACTTCCTTCCTTCCTGCTCCGCCCAGAACCCGAATGGCCACAGTGACCAACCAAGGTGGAGAGAACCATGACAATCATTTAATTCTTCCCCGGACCCTGAGTCAAGCCCAATCTCGAGAAAGAAGTGAAGATCATGATGAATATTGCCTAGCACCCACACTTGCCTGAATTTTTATATGTCTCTTCTTTCAATTACTTGGATTTTACAACTTGACTAATGCTTTCATGATCAGGAATATTTTTAAAACATTCTTGTGGTATTTCTAGTTGCTTTAAAAATTCAAAACAGTCTCTCTTTGTGCTAACATTGCAATTACATTTAAGTAGCACTGTCACTGCAGTTATAGTCATTGGATAATAAAATCTACCATGCCAAACAGGTTCTACATGGTTGCCATGGTTCTGAATTTTCAGTTTTAAATAGTTAATAGAGTTCCAGTAGGAAGGTGTGGCCCTTGAATTCCTCATTCCTTGAATTTTTTCTTTCTCTCCTAGGATATCTAAATCTTATCTCAGCCTCTCTTTGTAAATTTCTATTAACCAAAAATCTTGATAAATGAGCAGAAATAAAACAAGCTTGTGCTGTTTTATATCCAGAAATTTGACTGAATTTCTTCAGTCTTTTTTAGTTTTGCCCAAAGAATTATTATAATAAACCCTGAACTGAAGCACTGGTCTTCTGGGTAACCTCATATTGACTCTGAAGTTCCTCTGGTGCTCATGTAGCAAGTTACATTTGGCACAACCATATTTTTTAGTGATTATGAAAAGAGGAAAACGTTGAGTAAATGTTTTAGAAATAAATTTCTAATTTCCTGTAATTAAACCTTGATTTCAGAAGGGAGTTCTTATAAGTCTGCGACATGCTTCACCGCTACAGCAATGTTTCACTCGGACGACGTTATAAATTAACACGGTACCTTTACATCAGAGAATCGCGTCCACGTGGCATTTCTACAGATATTACAGGTTGAAGGGCTCAAATTCGCATCAAACTCCTTTCTGAGAGCACAGGCTTTCAAGGGCTTTGTTTTCAGTATTATGTTGTTGTTGTTTTTCATCAGCATAGTTCATTGGGACTCTTCTGAGGAAGCAGTATTTTTCTGCCATATATTAAGCATCATTTATATATACTCTTTATCCAAAATGTCCTTGACAAATCCTAGTCAGTGTTACAAACATAAATGATTAGAGAGGCTCATGTTCCTTCAAATTTCTCATGACTCTGTAAGGCTGGAGAAATGCAATCATCAGCCTTGGAACGGCACAAGGCCAACATCTTATTCCAAAAGGAGATCTGGCTCCTGAGTACTGATGGGTAGACCCCCCCGAAGCACAGGTGGCCTCCGAATTCTTACCGGAACTAGAGCTTTGCAGATGAGCTTCCATTGGCAAATTTCTTCCATCTAAAGCTTTCCCTTTCACCACAGAGAATTCTCCTTCTGATCCACAGCCTCCTAGCTCCGGTTTCACATTTGAAAGGGCTCCAAAGGGACAAAGCAGCCCTTGGTCGTCCAACCCCGATTGAATGAACTAGGGTTAGCTTCACTCAGGCCGAAGCGGCAGAAGCACCGGCAGTATGGCTTTCAGAACAGACTCATTTGAAGTACTGGGACCAAAAAATCCAAAGACCATGAAATTAGGGCTGACTGAGATACCGAATGGGGTTGGAGTGGTGGTCTCCTAGAATGAGCAAATCTTGTTCCAAATAATACATCAGGCATTTATTTTGAAAAGTACTGAGATGTAAGAATTGTATCTCTTCCTGTAAGAAATATTCATTTATCAGTCTTCCTGAAGGTATTCATTTATGTCCCCCCCTTTTTTTTTACTAAATAAAATGAATCATACACTATGACAAAAAAAATGTAGCAAGTTAGTCATGACACCTTGTTTTCTATTGAGCAATATGCATAAATCTTGTAAATAAATAGGTGAGAAATCCCATTGGGTACCTGGAAGGCCAGTTACATTCAGAGTTTCCTGGAGCACACGTAATTGTGAGCTTTGCCCTTCCTACAGTCCTTGGTTTGCCATTTTCCTTGTCTTTGAACCAAAACACAGTTCTTGCCAGGCTTTGAACGTCGAGGGGGACCCCTGCTCCAGTTGGTGAAGGTGACAGGCTCACCGCCAATCCACTCCCAGTGGCCAGCATGTACTTTGTTATTCAAACCTAATGTGAACCAAAACAATGTGCCAAACGATTTTATTACATTTATACTTGGATATCATATCAGTCTATTCTAATCTCAATAGCCACATGCAAACATGATGTTCTAAAACATGGGATTGGATCTGGGGATCCTACACAGCACAACTAAGCACTTAAGGCTTTGGGGTTTGGCAGATCGGAGTTTTAATCCTCGCTCCAGCATGGCCAGTGTGGCTCAGTGGTGGAGCATTGACCTATGAACCAGGAGGTCACAGTTCAATTCCCCATCAGGGCACATGCCTGGGTTGTGGGCTCAATCCCCAGTGTGGGGCATGCAGGAGGCAGCCAATCAAGGATTCTCTCTCATCATTGATGTTTCTATCTCTCTCTCCCTCTCCCTTCCTCTCTGAAATCAATAAAAATATATAAACCTAGCTTCAGCATGTATGCATTGAACATCTTCGGGAAGGTTACTCAACCCCTCTAAGTTTTAGTTTTCCCATTTACAAATTGGAATAAAAATAGCATATTGCCCTGTCCGTATGGCTCAGTTGGTTGAACATTGTCCTGTGCATCAAAAGGTTTCTGGTTCAATTCCCAGTCAGGGAATATGCCCAGATTGTGGGTTCAATTCCTGGTAGGCAATGGGAGGGCACTGATTGATGATGTCTCTCTCTCTCTCTCTCTCACTAAAAATCAATAAAAAGTATTTTTTAAAAATAGTATATCTAAGGCCGTTTTGTGGGTGAAATAAGATCATGCATGTTAAGCACATGAAATATATGTGTTTACTAAATGGCAATTATTATTTATCTTATCCTATAGGCAGAACTTCTATCACAGGGACACAGATACACTCTTGTCTATTGTTCTTGTTCCTCATTATTTAAATGTCCTGATTTTCCTATGTGAAACTAGCTTACTCAGTCTTATTTTTAGTCTAAAGCTTAAGACTTTTTCCATCTGTGACAATTTCAACAAAAAGCAGCTTTTCTCAACTTGTCTCTTTATTCCCACTGGCAATTTTTGGAAATTACACTTTAATGTTGCAAAGCTCTTGGAATTTCTCTTAAAGAAGTGCTCCTCCCCCTCATTTTCTTTTATAAGAGAAATAAAAAAGAAGAAAATGAGAAAAGGATCCCCTTCAATAGCATGATCTGAATCGCAAAATCACGTGACCGTGAAAACAATCTTAGTTACATAGCATACAATCTTCTCTCAACCGATTCTCAGTCAATATTTTGGGGTAGAATAAAATGAAGTACTTGTAGTTAGGAATAACCTATCTTGTTCTAGATTGTTTCCTTGAATTATTGACCAGGTCACACTATGCCTAGAACTTTGTGGGGACAGAGCCTTGAGATTAGCTGTGGATGTAAAGAAAACTCATCCTTCAGCTTTAACTTAATACTTTCAGATAATTTTAAATTTAGAGACTCCCTGAGGGGTAAAGAGATCTTGAGAAGCCAAGAATGGTTTATTAGTGTCTTCCTGAAACACACCACCTTTCAAGAGAGATGGTGAGAACACTGACTTTGAGGGGCCCTGAGAATTCTAGTTCTTAAGGGGCTTGAAAGGATTTGTATTATTGTTTAAAATGTAGGAAATATTAAAAATTCAGAAAACAAGGATAACATTAAAATCACCTATAATTCTCAACTGCAGGCTAAACATTTCTAATTTTCTGACATGTTTCTTTTAATATATGTATATGTTACATGTATATAAATATATATAGTTCATGTATATAAATTTCTTTTTTATTTTAAATTATTTCATGTTTCATGTTTGTACACTCTGCCTTTTTACTAAGTACCTTGCCACAAATACTTTATGTATAATGTTCATCCAATATATATTTATTGAGTATTAATAAGCATGAGACATTTTGTCATGTCATTAATATTTAATGCTTCCACAAAGCACTAAATATTAAATATTCCTTCACATGACTATACTATAATTTATTTAATCATCCCCTATTTATAGCTCTTTCTATTTTTTTTTTTTTAAATATATTTTATTGATTTTTTACAGAGAGGAAGGGAGAGAGATAGAGAGTTAGAAACATCGATGAGAGAGAAACATCGATCAGCTGCCTCCTGCACATCTCCCACTGGGGATGTGCCCGCAACCCAGGTACATGCCCTTGACCGGAATCGAACCTGGGACCTTTCAGTCCGCAGGCCGACGCTCTATCCACCGAGCCAAACCGGTTTCGGCTATTTTTTTTTTTTTTTTTTTTTTTTTTTTTTTTTTACTTTTAGAAATACCACCTGTTGAATTCACTTATCTATAAATAGACCCACATCCCTTATTTTTTCTTTGAGATGTGTCTGAAAATGAAAGTTTTGTGTAATTAAGGTGAGTTTTTACTAAACTGATAAACAAAAATAGATCAAGAGACAGAGAAGCATCAAACAGACTGTCAAACTTCAGAGGGAAGGGCGGGGGGAGGGGGAGAGAGATCCACCAAAGGACTGTGTGCATGCCTATGAGCATAACCAATGGACACAGACACCGGGGGGGTGAGGGCATTGCTGGGGGGTGGGGGTGGCCGGGGAGAGGTCAATGGGGGGAAAATGAGACGTATGTACTACTATATGTAATACCTTAAACAATAAAGAAATTTTTAAAAAGATGAGTTTTTAAAGATTATAAATCACAACCATTTGGCCCATAGAAGAGAGACAGTCTCCTCGCGTTCTTGTCTCCCTGCTCAGTGCCGCGCAAATACTTGCCTATCCAGAAGGGCTTTCTTCCACTGAAGTCCCAGAGCCACCGCATATGCTGCCTGGACAGGACAGTCACCAGGCTGCCCAGGTGACTACATGCAAATGAATGAAAATGAGAGCGTCAATGACAAGGAGTTCAGCATTTTTGTTGATATGATCTGCATAGCAGAAATCAAACCCAGATTAAACAGAAAAATATACATATGCAGAAAAAACTTTCCAAGTTTTTAATACTACACCTTTTTTAAAATTTAATGAGCGCCTCCAGGGTGCGATAAGTGACTAGCAAGAAAGTGACATTTTATGATAATATCTGGGCTTTAAACCACAAATTCAATAGGTCTTTCTATATCTTAAGTAGAAAGTCACCCTACTTATAAAGATTAATTACTCAATGCCAAAACTTACTCCTTTCATAGGAAATTTATCTGGCATACTAGTAAATTTGGCAATTATACAGTTAATGTGATCAGTAAGGTAACCCAGACAATTCAAATAAAATGACTTTGAGGCCTACATTTTGAACTTGGTGTGTTTAGTTAAATATCCCAATAATTGTGGTTGTTTTATCATACCCAGTGAAATGAGCAGGTCTCACTGTCAAACCTTTTGATGTTGTGTAGAAGTTAAAGCACCTGTTCTTAAATATAAATATATCTATATCTATATATCTATGTCTATATCTATATATATAGATATATACCTTCCTATAAAATATTATTCTTTTTTTTATAAGTTTAAGGTGTATGGCAAATGACTTGAATTACATATATTATGAAATGATTACCACAATATGCTAACATCATCATTTCCTGTAGATACCAGGAGAGAAAAGTTTTTTTCCTTGAGATAAGAATTCTTAATAACTTTTGGTTATACCATACAGCAGTGTTAACTACAGTCATCATGTTGTACATTACATTTCCAAGTACTTTTTATCTTATAAATGGAACTTTGTACATTTTGACTATCTTTATCCAATTTCCCCACCCCACATCCCCCACCTCTGGTAGCCACAAATCTGGTCACTTTTTCTATGATTTTTTTTTGTTGTTGTTTAGAGTCTACATATAAGTGAGATCATACAATACTTGTCTTTCTCTGTCTCACTTAATGCCCTCAAGATTCATGCATGTGAAACAAATGGCAAGATGTCCTTTTTTATGGCTGAATACTATTTCATTTTATATATATATATATATATATATATATATATATATATATATATATACACACACACACACACACACATACACACACACACACACATACACACACGTACTATTTCATTATATATATATATCACAACTTCTTTATTCATTCATCTGGTCATGAACACTTAGATTGTTTTCATGTCTTGGTTATTACAAACATTGCTGCTATGAGCATGAGGGTGCAGATATCTCTTCAATATAGTGTTTCCATCTCCTTAAGATATATTCCCAGAAGTCGAATTGCCTAATCATATGGTAGTTCTATTTTTAATTTTTTGAGGAACCTCCATACTGTTTTCCACAGCCGCTGCACTAATTTACAATTCTACCAAAAGTGCACAAGGGTTTCCTTTTCTCCATATCCTTGCCAGAACTTATCTCATCTTTTTGATGATAGACATTCTAACTGGCACAATTCTTTGTGAATTATTTTTGCAGCTAGCTGAATTATTCCTATAAGCAATATTTGATTGTGTATAATTCCCCAGCAGTGCTCACTAAGAGCTCTTTTAAGATGCTTCAAGTAAAAAGCTAATAGGTAATTATTTTCTTCTTTTTTTAGAACAGAAAGTTTCCAACAAGAAACGAAGTAACCATGATCTTCTTGCCTGGTTAATATCAACTGATATATTAAAAAGTAAAAAACAAGTGTGGCAACAGAAAATAGTTGAATTGAATTTTATTCAATTTGCCTATATCTTTCCAAACTTCAGATCCATTTCTTTGTTTTTCCAGATTACATATAGTGAACATAATTAAGCCATTTCTTAAGGCTTTCCCCCCACCAATACCAGTCCTTTACTGTTCTATAATGCAGTGGTACTTCTAGGCCTTCTGAGATACGTAAGGCCAGGGGTCCTCAAACTACGGCCCACTGGCCACACGCAAATACAAATATTGTATTTGTTCCCGTTTTGTTTTTTTACTTCAAAATAAGATATGTGCAGTGTGCATAGGAATTTGTTCATAGTTGTTTTTTTTTTAAACTATAGTCCGGCCCTCCAACGGTCTGAGGGACAGTGAACTGGCCCCCTGTTTAAAAAGTTTGAGGACCCCTGCGTAAGGCTCTTTACTCCTTTTCTGAATGGCCTTAGGTATCTGGATTTGGGTTTTGTGACTTCTCTCTGATTTCATTATTTACTGTCAGCTCCTGTCTGACAGTTCAGCTGATATGAAAGCACACCTTTTCCCAGACCCCTCACATCCAATGTGGTAATTCTAATGTGATGAGAGTTAGGACACAGAACATTAAATGTGTGCTAAATATAGGCTGAAGGAAGGCTTGAGGGACTTCCTCAGGCTACATGGTATATTGGACAGAGTATGGGAGGCCTGGCTTCCACTTTCTCCTCTGACCCTAACTCCCTTATAGATGTAACTTCAGCCTCATCTTCACCATCAGGAAGCAACAAGTTGTATTTAGCACCTCCTCCTGCTTTAAGATTCTTGAAATTATCTTTAAAAGAGCCTATAAAATCCATTTTAGCTGGTCAAGTGCAAGTTTCATTCCCTTTTTGACTCTTGAGAAGCAAAAAGTCTTAAAAGATCAAGATGAGAAAATAGCTGAGAAGCAAAAAGTCCTAAAAGATCAAGATGAGAAAATAGCTGTGTTTAGGATAGATAAAATGTGAGACCATAGTTATTCGTAAAAAAAATAGTTAGGCATTTGAATGTTGATTATTTTATAAAAATATCATTCCTTTGATGCTTACATACAGAAAGTATGATAGATATGAGATAGATAACTACGTATACAGAGAGAAACAAAAATAAAATACAGAGATCTACATGCAAATAAATCTTTTGACGGCTTTGAAATTTTGAATCATTCAAAGTGGAGTATTTAAAACAGAAACCTTAATTTTTCTAGAAACACATATCTACTTTTTTGATACTTTTTGATTAAGCATAGACATATTTCAGAGTAACTCTTTACGACTATGTCAGCAGGGGTTCCAGACACTCCTGTGGAAAAACAAGATGGGTTGAAAGATAATGATCTATAATAATAGAATTATCAAATGTACAATGACTACCTAAGGAAATGAGCAGATGAGATTACAATATGTAAATTCAAGAAATACCCAATCTAGCAGTCTGGCTCCTCTGGGTTAGAAAAATAATAAAACATCAATGGGGAGGAAAGGAGATTGGAGATAAAGATTGACTTGAGCTAGTGATCTGATTAGGGACAAGGGATAAAGTAAAATTGGCTGTTCTTCTTGAAGCATGGGTGCTGTAAAGGACCCGTTGTAAAGGACCTCCAAGTAGCAAGGCAGCCAGGGGAAACATAGCTCAAAATTGAATAATGGTCCCTGAGACCAACTCAAAGACATACTAGGTGCTTATTAATTCTAATTATAGAATTTAAAACCATCTCATAAACATATTTTATAAGAAAGAAAACACGAGGTTATAAAATGTTGAAATTATAATTTTACATTGCAGAAAGAGTTGATAATTCCCAGAGGAATGCCATTTTTCAAGCCATATGGGTTGGAGAAAAAAAATGAAGAAAATGAACCTGAAAAGGAATGGGGGAAGGAAAGCAGGGAGGCCCACAGCGAGTGAAAACATGTTGAATGGTAAGGGAGAAATTGGGGTTCAGAGAAAAATTGTACTGAGGAGGTGCCCTTGCTTCCAAAAATGTTCCTCTTAGAATGACTAATCCAAAGGGATTTGGAGATTTTTCATTTTTCTCTTAGTTTGCTTTTTATCTGCAGCTAGACACTTTCTGAAATGCCTGTAACTAGTATTAACTATTCTTGGGGTAATCATTCTTGTCCTTCTGAAATAAAATGCATATTAAAGTACCATACCAATAAAATCAGATCAAACATTCATACCCATTCTTTCAATTAAAATTTTCAAATCAGAAGTTTTTTATAATATTTTAAAAACTGTAAACCATATATATCTTCTTTGCCTCTCTTATACATCCTGGAAAACTATGAGAAATGATATTTGATAGGTGTTTTAATTCTGGACCAATACGGTGAATAGATAATGTGTAATTCAAAAAAAAATATTTACATAACTGATATTTATATAGTCACTTTATAAAAATAGAAACTCTACTTGCCCCTAAAAGCTTTTTCTTGTTCTGAAAGCTTCTGAATTTTACATCTAAAAATAAGGAACAGTCCTACAGCTGAAAACAATTCTGAGACCAGAGTTTATTAAAATAACCTCAAAACATGAACAAATTAGTTCTGACACTGCTTATTTTGTGTTTGATTTGCTAGATATATCACTAATCTCCTTGAATTAATAGGAGAGATAGGAATTTTACATCATTATAATAGATTTTATAATAGTTTATTGCAGAACAAAATATCTACCTATTTATATTGTTTTTAAATATCATTAATATTTTTGTATATGCAAGCAACACATATTGCTTGTAAGCCCTATGGTTACATTTAGGTTCAGAGAACTTTTTAATTCAATCTATAGTAAAACATCAACTCAATGAAAGATGAATTCTGTCATTTATATTCAGTGACTTTTACATTCTTAAAGGAGCTTTCTGGGAAGAGTTATGTGGGAGGAAATTATCAAGACTGTATGACAACTTTACTGATGTAAAATGCAGGGTGTAAGGAGTTGCCACATGAAGAGTTATGGTGTCTATATCTCTGAAGCTCATACATGAATGAGGAATAATTTAGTTATTGGGTTGTGGGGTCAATACTGGGGGATAATACTTAAAGGTGTGATCTGGTCTACAGTAAGTGTCCAAATAAATAATTATTGAATGAATGAACCTATAAACTCAGAACTTGATTGTATCTTCCTTAGGTTTGCTCCAAGAGGTTGTTTTGATTCTAACCCAAAGAAAACTTAGTATTCATAATTTAATTTTTTAAAAAAACCTTAATATGTCTTTGCTGTGGTACAAAATGATTAACATATAATTTTGAAAACCTGACTTAGATTAGCCCATTACAAAGTTAAAGTTAAAATCAGTGTCCTTATCAATACACCTGAGATGAGATATCCCCGATAATTATGAAACTATTTTTGAGAGTATAATAACAAATTTATAAAAAAAATCCTCTCTCTCTCTCTCTCTCTCTCTCTCTCTCTCTCTCTCTCTCATTTATTTGCTTGTATAACCATGAGTAAGTTATTTTTCTCCCCTGAATCTCTTTGTTTTATCAGTAACATATAAACAATAATACCTGCTTTCCTCACTGAAGTGATGGGAGGGTCAAATAAACTCATATATGTGAAAGAATTCTATAAAATGTAATCTAAAAGTAAGGTGTTATTGGCAAAGAAGCATGTAGAAGAAGGTCAGTGTAAAAGGGTCGTGATGCGAAGGTGCTTCAAACCAAGTTGTAGCTGAAATCGTAGAGCAAATGCAGGAGGGAGTAGAAAGGCCTTTACATTAATTTGGGCTTTTATTTTATTACTGGGTTAAGTGGACTGTGTAATAGTAATAGGTATATGAAGAACCCCTTTATAACTAGTCTTACTCATCATTAAAATCAAGCTATAATTAGAGGGATCAATAAAATAAAATAAACAGAAATATTGGAGGACAAATGTAGGGTTGTCAACATGAAACTATCAGCAATATTACTATAAGTTGCCATAGAAATAATTTTTGACACCAAAAAGCTAGAGGATAATAACCTCAGAATAAAGACTAGTCCTTCAAAAAAGAGACGGTTGGTGACCTTACGCCAACATTGATGAATGCATGGAAAGGTAACACTCAATAGATGTCTTTATTTTTCTCATAACATTAAGAATCAAGTAAAGCCTCATTAAGATCACCAGAGTTCCAGCTCAGCCAATGTGGCTCAGTGGTTGAGCACTGACCTAGCAAGAGGCCACAGTTCGATTGCTGATCAGGGCACTATCATTTGAAAACCACTGGAAGATGAACAATAAGGCTATTTGCAAATTTGAGGTTTGGGGGTTCTGTTGCTTTGCGCATCATATTTTACCAATAAATCCCAGCAGAAAATGCTCTTCTGCATTTGCCCTCATTTTTGTCAGTAGAGAAACTATTCTCTTTCCCCTCTATAGCATTGTAATCTCATCCTTGCTCATTCAGAAAGCTTTGATTACACATCAAAACTCTGTCCTTAAGGAGTAAACAAGACTTATTCCACTATTTCTAAGACAAACATTAAATAAAAGCAGGACATCTAGACCCTGGACCACCAGAAAGACGAACAAACGAGTCCTATAGAAATGCAGCCTGAAACATCACTGTAGGCAAACATGACAAAACTGAAGCTGTCCCACTTCGGGCACATCGTAAGAGGACAGGGTTCTTTGGAAAAGATAATAATGCTGGAGGAAAGAGAAGGCAGCAGGAAAAGAGACAGACTGAATATGAGATGGGTTGACTCCATAAAAGAAGCCATAGGCATGACTCTACAGGAGCTGAGCAGGGCTGCTGAGGGGGCAGGGTTTGTAGACATCACTCATTCTTATAGACGCCAGAGCCATAGCCAAGTCAATGACACATAGCAACAAAGACATTTGGTTATTTTGGTGGAAAATGTCTTAATTGTTCTTTAACCTATAATATTATGGGAATTTATGTACTTAAAGAATATTCATAGAATTTTTTAAAAATTTAACTTATTGTATACTGCCAACATCAACAAAGACATGACAGCCACTGACTAAACTCTATTTTGCCTATTAACTTTTTAAAAAAATCTAAGTATAATGTCCACACAATAAAATGCATACATTTTAAAGTATTTAATTTGATAATTTTTGACAGTGGTATATATCCATGTAACAACCACCCAGACCAAAACATAGAACAGTTAGAGCCTCATCTATTTTCCTGTCACCCCACAATTCCTGCCAGAGATAGCTGGGTTATTGTTTTTTATTTCTAACACCAACTAATAGATTAGTTGTTTTTCTCTTGTTTAAATGTAAGCACACAATATGTATTCTTTTCTGTTGGGTTGCTTCCTCTCTAAATAATGTTTTTGAGATTTGTCCACATCATTGGAGGTTTCAGAAGTTCATTCCATTTTATTGTTTATAAAATAACTACAGGCCCAGTGCATGAAATTCGTGCACGGGTGGGGTCCCTAGGCCTGGCTGGCGATCAGGACCAATCAGATTTCCAGTCTCCCCACATCCTCCTTCTCTCACCACCCGCCCCCAGTTCCCTGTCCCAGCCTGGGGCCCGGCCCGATCGGGTGATTGGGGCCTGCTGGTCGGGGTGAGGAACAGCGGGAGGGACCCAGGAGGTTGGCTGCCAGCCCCAAGGAGGGAGCCGGCCCTCAGCCCCCCTGGGAAAGGGGTCGCATCTGCTGCCATCCACCCCTGGTTCCCTGTCCCAGCCCGGGGGCTTGCTGGCCAGGGGGAGGGACCAGGAGTTTGGCTGGCAGGCTCCATTGGCAATCAGGGCCTGTGGGCTGGGGGCAGCTCCTGCATTGAGCATCTGCCCCCTGGAGGTCAATGTTCATCATAGCGACCGGTCATTGCAGTTGTTCCATCGTAACAGTTGCTTAGGCTTTTATATATAGATTTATCAAAAAGAAACTACAGTATTGCCTTTTGAAAGAGAAAATATAAAGAACTCCTATAAATAACAAAAAAGACAAATGACCCAAATTGTTATCATGAATGAGACTGATATGAAATTGTTGTGAACTTTTTTATTTTAACATATATTTTTATTCCTTTTAGGTAAATCTTAAGGAGTAGAATTGCTAGGTCAGAGGGTAGATGCATGTAAGTTGTAAAAACCCTGCCACACAGTTCTACAAAGTGGTTGTGCTATTTTATACATCCTCCAACAATCATGAGAATTCCATTTGGTCTATAACACGTGGTATTGTCTGTCTTTGTGATTTTAACTATTCTAGTGGGTGTTAAAAAGTGGTATTTTATTGTGATTTTAGTGTGCATTTCCCCATGTCTAATGGCGGTGAGCACTTTTTCATGTACCCAGTGATCAATTGTATACCTTCTTTTGTGAAGTCTCCAAGTCAGGAGTTACTTTTTTTTTTTTTAGCAGGCTGTCTTTTTGTAATTTATTTGTAGGAGTTGTTTGTATTTTCAAGATTCAAGATCTTCATCATATATATGAGTTGAGATTGGTTTTTCCCAAAGGTGGCTTTCCCTTTCTTTTTTTTTACTAGAGTATTCAGAGAGCATAACTTTTTAAATTTGATAACGTGCAAGATTTGACTGATATCCACCAGGGACTTCTCTAGTCTCAATTTCCAGCCATAGGGCATATCAGTCTAATTGCATTGTTTTGGATAATATCCAGGTAGGCTAAAAAGGAGGGTCAGCGATATTTATGATTTTTAAAGTCTTCCTGGATGAGGCAAATTTTGATGTTATTATTTGACCACAAATCATCCTTCATTGAGTGCTCCATTACCCAGTGACCCTTTGTCCGACTTGTCTGGTTTCATAATCATCAGTGCCTCTTACAGAGTCCTAGGTCTGAAGCTATCAGACCTTTCATTGCTACATAGTTTCAAATCAATACCCAGGAATGCTTATTTAATTAAAAAATGATAGAGCCGCAATGCTGCTGACTCAGAAGAGCTCCTTCTGGCTTTCTCCAAGAGATTGAGACAGAGAGGCAAGACAATAGATATGTGGCAATGGTACTGTTTTACCATGAAAAAGCTACATCAGTCCCAAATCCATCCTGAACTACAGAACTCTCTCTGGGCTCCTAAAACAAAGCCGGGTAGGTATCAGACAACACGTGAGTGATGAAGCAACCCTGTGATTCCATGAAGAAATAAAAAGACAGCAGAAACAAAAACATCAGTCAAATGTACAAGGTTTCTTACTGTTCCCAGCAAGCTCGGGCAGCTGTGTTCCATGAGCCTCTCGGTGCTGTGATCAGGGAGTGGCAGTATCCTGAGTGAGGGTGCCACCCGGCTGGACAGGATTCGTCTCCCACCTCCTGGAAAACAGTGTCTGTGTTCACATCACAATGGTCTTTCAATCTAGAGAGTCTATTCTCAGCCTAAAGCATCCTAGGAGTCCCTTGAATAGATGAGTTTTGTCACTAGGAAGAAGGTCAGCCCTAATCCCAATTCTCCACCTTCAAAAATGCAATGGCTTCCTACAGAAAACATGACTAAAGTTAGCAATGTTTCACTTAGCAATATCAAATGTTTATACCTTTGATATTCTGATAGTTAAATAAGTGCTTCTTTGTTTAATGTATTGTTATTGATTTCAGAGAGCAAGGGAGAGGGAGAGAGAGATAGAAACATCAATGATGAGAGAGAATCATTGATTGGCTCCCTCCTGCACACTGCCCACTGGGGATTGAGCCTGCAACCCAGGCATATGCCATGACCAGGAATCAAACCATGACCTCCTGGTTCATAGGTTGACTCTCAACCGCTAACCCATGCCAGCCAGGCAACAAGTGCTTCCTTAAATTGTAGTGATATAACTAATGTATTTTCCTTTTTTCAAATTCTAAAATTGTATTGATATAACTAATGTGTTTTGTGATTTAAATACCCCTTTTTAAACTGCATCAATATAACTAATATATTTTGTGATTTAAAAAATGCTACTTAGGCTAATTTTCCCCTCTTCTCCTTCAAAGTTCAATGAGAGCAGGCAGACGTAGCATGGGTTGACAAATCATTCCCTTTGTTACTTATCACAGGGCACACTGCTCAGTCCTGTGTCCCACCTTGGTTTGAGGGCTCCAAGCTTTCCAGACGATCCCGTCGCACTTATACAGCTTTTGGAGGCTTTCTTCAAAATGGAAGAGTCCGTTCAATTCCAGCGTGCAGTTCTTTGGGAAGGAGGGCAAATGGCTCTGTGGGAAAGAAAGGCCATTGAGATTTGACTTAATGTATGCAGATCGCATACTCACCCCCTTTAGGTCCTCATTTGTTGAGTAGCACTTGTGTTGAGTAAACTGCCCCCGAACTTGAAGGCTATTTTATGGCCCAGGAAACAGCTCGTTGTAAGGTGAATAGGGAGGAAAAGGATTCTCATACCTGTCTGGGGAAGTGTGAGTGGGTTGTGGATTCCACCTTCTCTGCTTGCGGTCCTTCTGCCGCTTTAATTGTCTTTTGTGGCCGACTAATAATGGGCACCTTGGTCTTCCTTCTGTGAACTGGGGAACTGTCATCCTCCAGTTGCAGAGAAACTATTCCATGATACTGAGAAAATCAATACACAACAGTTCAGAAAAAAAATAAACACCATGGTAGCAAACAAAAATATTTGTTGTAAAAATGAGCCATTCAAAAAAAAAAGTTTTAATTAAAAAAAGATAAAAAACAGAGAATTTCAAAGAATTGAGTAACAGTATACAAATTAAAAAAAATAAAACAGCTATAATAATTTTATCTTCCTCAAAGATCTTTTGTGAAAATAATGTGTGATAAAGCAAGTGCTATGTAAGTATTTGGCATGTTTATTTCTGTTATTGTAAAAGATTATTAAAAACAGAGAAGCAAACTTAAAAAAAATGCATAAAAGCTAAAAGGTGTTTTTTTCCCGACCACCCAAGCTTCCAGGACAAATGTCAAACCAGGTGTTTAAGAGAAATTAATATAAGATGTGAAAAATAGATTACTATTTTGCATCCATAAACACAAGAAATTTAGCGATTCTCTCAGACTATGCTTACATTATAGATAATGTCTGTTCCATTTCTGTAAACAGAGGATGGACGGACCTAAGACCAACAGAGAACAAAATATAAACAACATTGGCTGGAATAATAGTTAGCAGCAGGTTAAAACCTTTCCAGTCAGATCTTATTAATGTCTGAAAAATTTTAAAACATCTTTCTCAAGATTTTCCGTGTTCCAATCATTGGAATTTTAAAAATCACCGAACCTAATCGCAGCTTATCAATGTTGATTCATATATTCATAGCCCCAGTTAGGGAGGAAAGCCATCCTTATTTTGTTGGTATATCTATAGTGGACACCATCCAAGGAAACACGCACACACACACTCTCTCTCAAATACACACACATGCACACACACTAATGAATGTGTGCCTGGTTAGACGGCTGTGCGAATAAGGTCCAAGCCATGGTTTCCACCCACACTCAAGCAGATTGCTTAATCCCATTCTGCACCAGGGTCACTGGTCACTTCTTGATTACAAAAGAAACCAAAGCAGAAATTATATGGATGAGCCCGTATGTCTATCACCTCAATTAGCATAATCAATGAAGTGGGACAGCATTGTGGCCATTTGTATACAAAAGGCCCTGCATTTGTATACAAAAGGCCCTGCATGATTGTGCAAGGAACCATGGTCTCCACTCACTAGAAGAACCAAAACAGTTTCTTCCGTGCTTAGCAAGAGTCGTGAATATCTTTTGATTTTTTAATATGTACCCCACACGTCAAATCCCAGGAGGTCCCCACCCTTACTGTTTTGCCATTCCCTCGGCTTCTAAGCCTCCTTCCATAAACATCTGCAGAATCAAAGCCCCGTGGGGTGTCTCCCCTGGTGACTGCTGGCCGCTTGGAAGATGGACGAGGTCTTCGTTCCAGATGAAAGGAACCAGAAATGGTGGGGAAGGAAGACCCTGGGGACGGCGGGTGCCAAGAGCCCTTTTTCCACGCGTGGTGCTTGTTCGGGTTGGAGGAATAGGAAGGATGGCACCGTCCTGGAGGCAGGCAAGACGGCAGGTCAGTTCATCCATTTACACAAACAGATAAGTGATCACATCGACACAGCCCCTGCAGCAGCTTGTCATGACACCCAGATGGACGGTTTTCCCAGCAGATGTTGCCTTTTTGCCATTTGCCAGGAAATCCTTTACTCCTCATCAGTTTCCATCCATGAAAGCCATGCCCTTCTGCCCATCCACAGGGAGGTTGTAAAGAGGTGAAATTGATTTCACAAACCACAAATGAAAATCATTGTTGTGGTTTTAGAATCCTACTTGTACACTAAGGGCCTCGCTGCTGTTCCTGTTATCGCTCTCCTCAATACCTCAGGTTTAGCCACTGATCACGCCTTACTCCATGAAGTGACCACCCTTTTCCCAATCTCCTAGGGAAAGAAATTGGAATTGTGTGATGATAGCAGTGAAATCAAGTCACAGTTACAAAAATTAACATTCATCTGCTACAGAGCAAAGGTCTAATAAGTCTTAATGGGGTTACTTCTATTGGAAACATCGCCAAGTAGTATGAAAAGAATCTAAACCCAGAACTCGCATCTGGATATGTTAGACTTCATGTGAAAAGTGTGTGCTTCATGTATTTTACAGACTTAATGTGCTCAGAAAATTCTACTGAAAAAGACATGAATCTGGTGAGGAAAGGTGGTGGGGAGAGATGTGGAAATATGAGTATTATAAGAGAAAGATGATAATATCTATTCTTATGGTAGGATGACAAAAGAAGAGGAAATAATAGATTTAAAGTAAGGAAAACATATGGACCATAGTGCATAACAGGTCTAAAAACATAGGACTACGAGCTAGCATGGTAACTGGACAGTTGTCAAAGGCAAAACAGACAAATAAGAAGGTATTTGGCAGGGAAAAAATCAAAGCACCAGAAACCTTGGTGGATCTTTGTTTTATTTAGTTCACAGGTTGTTTTTTAGCATCTACTACCCAGGACCCATTTGGCTCTGCAATCTAAGGTTATTCATTCATGTTCTCCAGCTGCTCCTGAATCCCCAAGCCAGCTGCACCTTTCATGTCTATTTTTCTCCCATTTCTTCCTCTTTTAGGCCTTTCCTGGTCACACTCCAGTGGGGGCTCTGATTTTCGGCTGTAAGAACTCTCTTTAACAGAGGAAGATAATTACAGCCCTCCAAACCCGGAGGGAAAATAATTGTCCATAGATTCTCACCAACATTGTTTCCCCCTCGGTGAGAACAACAAACGGGTAGGGGAAAAAAAAAAAAAAAAAGGAACTACGGCACTGACTTGTTGCTTTTCTGAAACCACAGTTCTTAGCGGGAAGAACACCGCATGAAGCAGAGAGCAGAATAAAGGGCCCGCACCACCACCGAGGTTCGGCTTTCTTGACAAGAAATTAAGCATTTTGATGTGAAGGCGTTATCAGGCACACTGGCTGTTGAAAGCAAGCAGCCTCAGCGCGAGGACCGCTTCTGATTTCAAGATGAGGATCAAAAAGAATACCTCCTTTTGAGTCCAAAATTTTCACTGCAGCTTTTGTCTTTGTGCCAAGAACCGCATTCACGGGGGAGTTCAGAATGACTTCAAAGGCCTCATCATCTTCCTCTAATCCGTCATAGGTAATTGCTATATTCCACATCTTAGTTGACATTCCTACAAGAAGTAAACATTTTAATTACTCTTTAATTGCTATTTCAATCACCTAGGTGTCAGAGAAATATATTAATTAACATGTCTCCAGCTCCGCGGCAGTGGCCTGAGTGAGCCATTGTACGGCTCCCAACTCCCTGAAGTCCTGCTGTTCTCCCAAATCATATTAAAAGACCACATTTGTTCCCGGACAATGATGATTTCATTTAAATGCAAACACTGTAACAAAAAAAGTAAGCTGCATTTTGCAAGGGATGCACAAAAAAATGGTTAGTAGATGAGAGCCAAGATTTCATTCCACCCCTCCCCCCAACCTGCCCCTTCTCTACTTAAGAATAAACAAGTACTGCAATCTTAAAAGCTCACCAGTTTCAAAACTCTTAAGAGGTCGGTACAGACAGTTATAAGTGATTATTGGATGGTACTTGGTGCTATTCATGGAACCCTTGAAAAATGATTGATTTCTCAAGACAGCTGCCTCCGTCGGCCACCCCACTTCCTGGGATCTTTCTGGCCTGCAAATGCTTTTTGTGATGATGTCAGACTCAGTAGCTTGATATCCTCCTAGAGAGAGTGTATGGGCTGGGAGTTCTAGAAATAGACCGAGCCAATTTGTGTGTTTTTTTCTTTCTGTCTGCCTCTGTTGATGGAGTGACAATCAAGCTTGGTTTAGAGTAACTTTATGAACTTAATATAAACAGTTTTGATGTTTCAAACACATCCCAGGCCGTCCGGGACACATAGCAACCCAGAAACACAAACCATGAAAGCTAGAAAAAACCGCCGAGACTGGTAAATCTTGACCAGTTTCTATGATGTGAATCACAGGACAGACTCTTGAGTTTATTTAGAAGAAAAGTGGTGGCAGCAGGAAAAAACAGTACTGTTTAGTGAAGAAAAAAAGGCTCAAATTGAAGGGGAAGAAAAGATAATAAACTTATGGTTTACCCTCTAGGACTAAGTTTTGAAAACTTTACTCCATCATTGACTCATCCGCTATTTAAGTGCCTGCACTCCCACGCATTTCACCTGCATCTACAGTTGTGCATTTTATTCCCAGCCTTCTGAGAACTGAGTACTTTGCTGACTGTTTTCAGATTGTGCCTCCCAACTGTGCCATCTGCACCATGACATCCTTCTTGAAGGCATTCAATATAGACCTCGTGAGCTAATGGAAGGCTCATTAATCCCCAATCGAGTTCAATGGAAAGAAACTGTTAACTTATACTACTCTTGGCGGCACTCAAAGGGAAAATATTAAGTGCATTTGAAATAATTTTATTTTTAAAAAACAGGCTGACAGCTAATTTGTTAGGTCTTCAATATCAGCTGAGTTCTTGAATCAGTTACTTTCACAATCTGCAAAAATAGACGTTGAAGTCTCTAATATAAAATATTATAAAGGGTGTCCCAAAATTCACGCAAGAAGTAATTTTGATAGAAAATACAGGTTTATAATTAGAAATTGTAAATTTTTTATTGATTCATAAAGAATATAGTATAGGGTTATGTATGGAATAGAATGTCGGGTAAATGGCCTCCATGGCTTTGCTGGCACATATGCACTCTTTCGTTGAAATTTTCCATGACCGTTTTGCATAAATGTGGCTGAATTTCGATGAGGCTCATTTTCATCTTGATGGCTTGGTTAATCGACAAAAGTGTCACATTTGGGGTTCAGAAAATCCACGAGTGATTGTTAAGAAACAAATGCATCCACAACGTGTCACTGTTTGGTGCAGATTTTGGGCTGGAGGCATCATCCGGCCATTCTTCTTTGAAAATGCGGCTGCTCAGGCAATAACAAAAGAGTGTGTATGTGCCAGCAAAGCCACGGAGGCCATTTACCTGACATGCTATTCTATACATAACCCTATACTGTATACTTTAAGAATCAATAAAAAATGTACAATTTTTCATTATAAACCTGTGTTTTCTATCAAAATTACTTCTTGCGTGAATTTTGGGACACCCTTTATAAAGTCTCACCACATGGATGGATAAATCCGTCTATCAAACTATTTTATTTTGTATCTATTATGTAGTTGCCTTTGCATTAGATGCTATGGGAAACACCAGAGGTGTCATCTAAGCAAGCCTGTCATAAAGGAATTTAAAACCTCTTTGGAAAGGCTCAAGTTGAAGGCGGCAGGGGGGTGGGGGAGGAAGGAAGGATTTGGAGGGAAGACGTGGGAAAACAGCAAACGCAGAGTCAGGAAGATGGTGAAGAGAGCCTTGCTCAGGGAACGCCGAGCGGATGAGCTGCAGGAACAGAGAGGTCACCAGGGTGGACAGGGGTGATAAGGCTGCAGTGGGAGTTTTTTTTAAAAACAACAACATGTTTTTATTGATTTCAGAGAGAGGAAGGGAGAGGGAGAGAGCTGGAAACATCAATGAGAGAGAAACATTGATCGGCTGCCATCTGCATGCCTCCTACTGCGGAGGGATCTGCAACCCGGGCAGGTGCCCTGACCAGGAATCAAACCATGACCTCCTGGTTCATGGGACAGTGCCCAACCACTGAACCACACCAGCCAGGCTGCAGTGGCAGTTTCTAGTCAGACTGCAGAGAGCCCTGGACACTGACTAGGTGGCCGGATTCAGACTTTACACCATAGGCAACAGGGAAGGCTCTTGAAAATGGATGTCTTGAAAAAATGAAACTAAAAGTGTGACGTGGGAAGATTTAGGGGCCCAGGCAGAGGGGCTAAAAGTTGGGAGACCACGTGGGTAACAGCTGTAATGAAACTGGCATGAAGAAATGAGAGGCTGGACAATGAAGAAAAAATATGAATACAAGATTTTCACTATTCAGAGAACTGTTTGGACTCTCAAAGCCCATAGAGTTAAGCACTATTCAAATAAAAATCCAATAGCAGAAAACATTTCCAAGCCTAATGGAAGGTCCTCTTATTTTAAGAACGTTTTTTATGGAGTAGAACCAGATGGTTAGAGAAAAACTATTCCCAGTTTCATTTAAGTGCTTCTGATTTGTTTGCCTGCATTTCCACTTTGTTTCTATGCCGAGCAGGTGTGCACATAGGACTGACTTTTTTAGGTTAATGAGATTGGAAGCAAGAACGTTCTTGTTTTTGCTTTTTCCTTCCTTTCCCACTTTCAAGGTGAAAAGTATTTGTTAAATGACAGAGATTATAAGCCATTTCAGAAGGTTTGAACTGACCCCCTGTTCCCATAAAACAAAAGGTGTGGAGGAGGAGAGGAAGGTGTCATTTTACGCAGACGTACTCCACTTTACAGAGCAGGACCGTTCCTGGCTAGTCTCCTGCAAAGTAGATTTCACCATCGGAAGACGTTTTCTCCACGTTTTTCAGTGAATGCCACATGAGAGCTCTGTTCCTTTGGAAAACATTTTGACTCTTAGGAGTGATGAAGTCTCCATTAAGAACGTATTTTAGAGGAAAACAATCCCTGTATTATGAATATGTATACTTAGACTCAAGATTAATCACAAAAGCTGGATGCAAAGGAGTCAGGATTTGTTTTTTGGGTTGGTCCAATGGCTGCAAGGCAAGCTTACTTGAGTATAGCTCCTTAGCCTTGAAAAATCACTCCATTTCTCTCCAGCTGCCTCCCAAGAACTCTGTAACCTTATAATAGCCCACTGTCTTTGATTTTGCACTCTCAATTTCTTCTCCAATCATGGAGACTGCTTTTTTTAAAGACATGAAC
Organism: Myotis nattereri; assembly: GCF_964212035.1. NCBI lineage: Eukaryota > Metazoa > Chordata > Mammalia > Chiroptera > Vespertilionidae > Myotis > Myotis nattereri. The sequence continues at coordinate 26,582,615 of NC_138087.1, read as the reverse complement.
AGATTGCTTGGGCCAAAGGGCTGGGTGTGAGGATGGAGACATCAGGCCCAAAAGGGGCAAGAATTGACAAGTGGGAGTAAATAAATATTTACAGGACCCGTGGACATGGGAAACTTTATTTTCTTTGTCTTTTTTAAAAAAAATCTTGATTATTGAAAGTATCTCATATGTCCCCTTTTTTTCCCCATTGACCTTTTCTAGCCTGCCCCTACCACGCACCTCAGGCCTTCACCACACTATTGTGGTGTCCATGGGTTATGCTATATGCCTACAAGTTCTTTGGTTGATCTCTTCCCACCCAACCTCCCGTCCCTACCTTCTTTCTGAGATACGACAGTCTATTCCATGCTTCTATGTCTCTGGATCTATTTTGTTCATTAGGTTCCACATATAAGTGAGATCAAATGATACTTGTCTTTCTCTGACTGGCTTATTTCGCTTAGCATAATACTCTCCAGGTCCCTCCATGCTGTCTCAAAGGGTAAGAGATCCTTCTTTTTCACTCTACATAGTATTCCATAGTATAAATGCACCACAGTTTTGAAATTCTCTGAAGTAAGCCTTTAAGTTATGAAACTGTTTATGACTAATAAGTTCCTAAACAATGAACAACCAAGTATTGTTTTTTTATTTATTGATAATATGTGTTTATTTATTTCTTAACAAGTCTAAATAAGCTCTGAAGTCATGACTATTTAGGGCCCCTAGAAACCATTAGTATCTACACGAAACAGCATATAAACCCTTTAGGCAAATGGGCATTTATCTTATCCTGTGGAATCTGCAAGAAGCTTTCAGAGAGTCCTCTAATGCAGTGATGGCGAACCTTTTGAGCTCGGCGTGTCAGCATTTTGAAAAACCCTAACTTAACTCTGGTGCCGTGTCACATATAGAAATTTTTTGATATTTGCAACCATAGTAAAACAAAGACTTATATTTTTGATATTTATTTTATATATTTAAAGCCATTTAACAAAGAAAAATCAACCAAAAAAATGAGTTCGCGTGTCACCTCTGACACGCGTGTCATAGGTTCGCCATCACTGCTCTAGTGTGATACATTCTAGTTCCAAACAGAGCCCCTGGTGGCTGCTCAAATCTACTGTGAGCCAAAGTCACAATCTCGTGACAAACTGAGCTCAAGTAATAAAGACGACATATGACAAAGACTCTCGGCTCTCAAAAAGTGGACATATTGGGACTCCCTGAACATGAAGTACGAAAAGGGCATACTGAGAACGCACCACACCCTTTCACCTGAGGGTTGACCAAAACACAAGAGCCTGCAGCAACCTGAAGGTAAATGTCAAATACATGATGGGAACAGCTCTTCCCACCAAGTGTGGTCAGCCTACGGGACAAACTTTTGCAAATCAGAAACATAGATCTCACAGGAGGGAGGCCAACCACAGTATTTGGGCTGTTGCCATGTAAACTTAAGGCTCATTGTGATAGGTTGAATTTTGTCACTCCAAAATCCATATATTGAAGTCCTAATTCCCAGTACCTCCGAATGTGACCTGATTTGAAAATAAAAAGGTCTTATTAAAAAAAGGGGGAGATTTGAGCAGAGACACCCATAAGAGGAAGATGCCAATATGGACACGAAGACAGCTGAAACCAGGACATGACAACGATTCTACAAACCACTAGAACATGGAAGAGAGTCATGAAACAGGTTTTTCTCTCACAGCCCTCAGAAGGAATCAACCTGCCAAAACTTTGACCTTGAACTTCTGGCCTTCAGACCTGGGAGAAAATCAATTTCCATTTTTAAGCTACCCGGTTTGCGATTCTCCGTTAGGGCAGTCCCAGCAAACGCATAGAGTGGTCCAACATCATGCTTCCTGCAGTAATGAGCTGCAGAAAAGTGTTTCTTGTCTATGTTTAACATTAAAGTCATCGGTTTCGGAGTGTTGATGGTATTTTTTTCAGCCATTTCATTTTGCCTTTGCCATAGACATCATGTGTCAGTGACAGACAACAGCAAGAGCTTGGACTTGCGGTGTGTTCTCTGAGCACAGACCACCTCCTCTGCAGGAGACCACAAAGCCCTACGTCTGGCTGCTTCTCCAGGCCTTTGCCATTGGCCCCTGCACAGCTGATCCAGAGCAAAGGGGAGGAGAGAGAACCACGCAGAGCAGTGAGTGAGTGCTGCCTGCCCCACCGACGGACGCCAGGGAGAGAAGGCATGGCTCCAGCTTGAGTGCTTAAGACAGTTCCCCCGAAGTGTGTCTGTCTGCCTTTCAACTGAAAGTCCCCTTCTTCTTATTCCACCTGCTCAGAATTCTGGGAAATATTCCAGGATTTTCTTTAGCCAGAACAATGACTCATCCTTTGGGTCCCCATGTACTGTGGGTGAGTTGTTTTCATGTCTGTATTTCCCACATGACAGAACATCCTGGAGAGCAGGCAGCATATTTTTGTATCCCCTTTTGCACCTAACAAAATTTTTTCACAGATTGGATGCTAAATATGTGCTATCTAATTAAATAATAATTTCCTTTGGAATGTCCTCCTATCAACCTATTCCAATAGAAATAATTTAGAAATGACCTTTAGGAATCCACAGGAATATAACATTTTGAAACTTTCCATCAAAATAAGAGGCAATTTTTTAAAAAGGAAAAAGAAAAAGATGAGACAATTAAATTATCCTAGCTTTAAATTATTTTTAAAGTGACATCCCTTGTTTTTCCTAGATATTTAGATGTTTCCTTTGTTATGTTATATTCTCTATTTGTTACCATCTCGTTTTTTAAAAACATTTTAATTGATTTTTAGAGAGAGAGAGAGGAAGGGAGAGAGAGAATATCAATGTGAGAGCAGAACATAGATCTGCTGCCTCCTACACGCCTCCTATCATGGATGGAGCCTACAACCCAACGCATCTGCCCTGACTGGGAATTGAACCGGTGACCTTTCGGTGTATGGGATGATGACCAACCAACCAACTGGCTGTTATGATCTTATTTTAAATACATATTCACTTGTAATAAAATAAAATGTGAGGGGCAAAACCTCAAGTCGAAACTGATCTCTCTTGGAGTGGGTGATACGGTTCCCTGAGGAGTTTCTAGTTGGCTGAAGTTGCATAATGTTCTGTCTTTTCCCAAATCTCTAGACTTTCTTACAAAAACATGAAATAAACTGTAGACACAAAACGTACCTGGGTCAAACTGAATCAGTTTAGATGGAGTCATCGTAAAATCTTTTCCAACTGTAGCTGACACTTGGTTAACCTAAAAAGGAAAAATATGTCCTTTTTTAATAAAAATAAATATTCAGTAATAGAGAAACCTCTAGTCTAGACTAAACTCACTATTTTTAACATGTGTGTTTTTCATTATAATAAACCATTTTTGATCCAAGCTACATGGATCTTCCCTAAAGTTAACATTTTTATAAACTAATATCAATGGAAGTAAAACTTTTTTTTTTTGCTTCTTTAAAAATAATTCAGTTATTGGAGAAAGTACCATGGATTTTAAACAATACTTTTCTCTTTGTTACGAGTAGGATTTTATTTCATTACCTTCCCTTTATCCCTGCCTTACTCTAAAATAATGCCTCAGAGGAAAGGGAAAGGGAGTGAAGAGGGGAAGAAATACAGGTGCCCCTGACAACCTGGTGCTGATGGTGCAGCCAGCTCTGAGGCCTCCTGCAAGCTCCAGGGCCCTGAGAGCCTTTAGACTGGATGCATTAAAGCAAGTCTGCTCCATCTTCCTGTCTGAACGACACCATCCCTCTTCACAGACATGAATGAGGGCTTTGTGGGGATGAGAGACCTGGTGAGCAACCCCAGAAAGGCAATCTACACCTTGAATCGAGAAGCTCTATCAGGTAAGTTGCACACACACACAATGCAAAAACTGCTCTAATTTAATGAGACGATTGATTGATCTCCTGTTCCCCATACCTACAGCTAAAAACCAGGGTGATTTCAGGGCGCTACAGCCATGGCCTTCACCTCCCTCGGAGGGGCCTAAATATGTATGGTAAGAGCAGTGCCCTTGGCTGAAGGAGAGGCCATCCGGTGAGAACCCTGTGGAAAGCACAGGCAGCTGCTACTTTTGCATTTTTTAGATGTTTCAGGTGGTCAGGAAAGTGGGTTAATATGTCTCTTCATTTTGATACCAAGGAATGAAATGCATGATTAAAAATTCTAACATTCTTCTTTCTATGACCTCAGACATTAGCTCCATCTCTAATCAAAGGCCCTACCACCTGCCAATGGGTCTGCAGTGGGAACATTTTGCTCAAGAAGGATATTACCTCCCAAACACCATGTGCTCTGCGCCTGCAATGCCAGGGCTCCTCCTGAAGTCTTTCACCGTGGAAAGGCAGCCCATGGTGCACCTGTACCCACCATATGCCGGGAGTTGCATATCCCCGCATGCTTCTTGCACGTGCAATTACCTAGTATTTACCACCACTGAGCTTACAGAATCCTTCGTGGGAAGAGGAATGATCTGAGGCAAAGTGGTTGGAGAAATCAGTCCAGTGAAGGTGCATGATGTAAACCAGGGCAAAGAACCAGGTCAAGCGCTTCCTCTCTCCCGGCTCCTGGTCAAGTAGCCAATCAGCTCTGGTGTGAGGCACAGGCTCTGGGTGTGGGTAGAGTCATCCCTGAAGGACCCGGGGCCGTCTGACGGAGGCCTGCGCACTCAGCTGGCAGGTTCACGGTGTGCATTCGCTTAAGTAGACACAAGGTTCCATGTCACACCACGTATGTTCTTTCTACCTGGCAAGGGAGAGGTAGTGGGGCCCAAATCTCCAGACTCGAGCATATGGTGCTCTCTCTGGAGGACCAGAGGATGATGAGAAAACCAGCCAGGCAGACTCTTTCTTTTTTCCATAAACAATCTGCTGGAAAATGGCAGGGCCTACCACACTGTCTGATGTTTTACCAACAACAAAGCACCCACAGATCCGGGGCAAAGAACCAAGGCCCACGGGAACGATAAATACCGAGTCTGGAGATGGCAGAATTTAGGGGCACAAGGTTCTGATTTGAATTTGTGATTGTAATTGAGACTTAACTGAGATGCTGTTTTCCCCAGAAGCTACTAGTAATACCAGTATTCCTTTCATTAGACGGAGGAGGGGAGTGTTAAGGTGGTTGTCATCAGTATGTAAATGCTTTTCATACGTTCATTCTCTTGCAGTGCTATTGGGAGAGCAACTCCTTAAAAAAATCCTTCAATTCCAGAAGCCATAGGTTGTGTTTCCAGGTCCACGTCAATGGAAAGAAATCGCAAGTGGACTAATTCCAAAGGGATTACTGAAAATTCCTCCTATTCCAGGGCATCTATATGGAAATATGCTCTCTTAATTTTGCATTTAAGACTTAGGGACTCTTAAGATAGGTTTGTCCCCTGATTTTCCTTCCCCACTGAGACTGGAGCAAGTGATCCTGGTGCATACTAAGAGAAAGCCATTTGGGGACTGACATTGGCTCTGGGCACCTCACAGAATGCCTTGCCGACAACATTTCTTACCAAGGCAGAGTGTGGCCCAAGTTCACTAGGTTGGATATATCTCTTTGTGAAACAAACTTCAGGACTTAATAACCAGATTTAAAAACTAAGAATGGGTTGAACATATCCTATCTAGGAGCTAATGAAGCCAGATAAAGAAGGGAGGGATAAGGAGATTCTGTACCTAAAACCAGCAGGCTATTGTTGACACTTCCACAATTTAACATTTCCTTGGTGACTCTGAGTTGTTGTTTTTTCTAAGAAAACAATCAAAGGCATCACCCAGCAACCCATGTTTTAGCTTGACAGTGTACATTTGAGAGTTGTTACCTTTACACTCACAAAGGCCGAGTCCATGGAATAGCCCCTCCTGGTAATTTCCAAGGGCAACATGCCCACGCTCTCACAGACCTCATATTCAGTCTGTGACCACTCAATATGAGACCACTTCAGTTCCAGGCTGCACGCACGAAAAAGAAAAGGGAAACTCATTAGAAGTTCATACACATGGCGATCGAGGTCCTCAGCTGGGGAGGAGATGGACCCCTGGGTGCACATCCTGGTGATGGAAGTGGTTCCTCAACCTAAATCCATGCTAGAAATCCTTACACTTGTCTGCTGCACTTTAGTTCACAAAAAACTTCTACTAACATCATCTCATTTAACACTTTCTTGCCAACACTATAAGGGATAGTGAAATGATTAGAGTTCTATTTTACAAATGCAGAAATTAAGGTTAAAAGACTTTAGGGCTCTAACCGGTTTGGCTCAGTGGATAGGGCGTTGGCCTGCAGACTGAAGGGTCCCAGGTTTGATTCCAATCAAGGGCATGTACCTTAGTTGTGGGCACATCCCCAGCAGGGGGTGTGCTGATCAATGTTCTCTCATCAATGTTTCTAACCCTCTATCCCTCTCCCTTCCTCTCTGTAAAAACTCAATAAAATATATATTTTTAAAAATGGCATCTCCCTGTAGTCGGGAAAGTGTCATTGTTTAAAAAATAAAGGGACTGTTGGAGTTCCCACAGTTATTAATGACAAAAAAAAAAAAAAAAGAAAAGAAAAGAAGAGAAAAGAAAAGAAAAAGAGGAAGAAAGAAAGAAAGAAAAGTGGGGGTGGGGTGGGGGGAGCTCCAATTTGAGTGTTCTGAAAGGAGAGGAGCCAGCAGTTGTGGAGTCCAAGGAGACATTCACTTTTGCAAAGGACACTGATATGAAACCTTTTCCCTTATCTTTGGCCTTCCCCATCAGTGCCCCAAGAACTGTTCCCGGCACAGACCTTTTCTGAACTTGGGTTCAGTTAAATAGCAAGTTATCTTTGAGGATGTGCCTAAGAATTAGAATGTGCAGGTGTTTTATAAGCAGTATCTGTTTCCACATCTATGCATTTAAAAGGACCATCCTAATATGTGGCTCAGACGCAGCTAAACAACAGAGTAACCCGAGCGGAGGGTCGCCTTCCCCTGGAATATATGCAGGGAGCCCGCCATTTGATATAAACTGTCTTCTTTAATCCTCAAATGGAGAGAACCTTTTTTTATTTTATTTTCCTTTTTCAGAAGAGAAAACTGAATGCAAGAGATATTAAATAACCAGCTCAAAGACAAAAAGCTGTGTCAAATCTAATAGATAGCAGAGACGAAATTCCCAGCATAAATCTGAAGCCAATGTTCTCCTCCTCCTCCTCTACCATCTTTCTCCCCAACTGAAGTTCATGCCTCTTGTGTTTAAACTCATGCAGAAAAATACAATTTTATCTGTATCGTGAAATATTTCTTTGTGAGGTTAGAAAACTTAAAATGTTCCGCCCAAACATGTCTCTCCAAACATGTTACTTTTCACCCCCTGTAACCTTCAGCAATCTACAAGACACAGGCAATCTTCATTATGATCATTGAACACACTCCCACTACTTTTGTCGCATTCATTTCCCTTTCATTCTACATTTACAAAACCCACAGCGGTTGCCTTTCTGTATTTTCAAACTTCCAATTGGATTCAGGCTCTTTCCTCTAGATTTACATTTTTTTAATCATTTTTTTTTTTTCTTGCAGATGTAGAAATTCTGAGTGCCACCATGTGGATGGAATGTGAGTTCTCAGATCTCACGGGGTTCTCCGGGTTTTCCTGGGGACCATTCCGATGAGAGAGTAAGTTTATCCTCTGATGATCCCTTTATGTCCTTGCACCAAGCATGTGTCACAGTCATATCCTCTATATTAAGTTCACTGGCATGCCTCCTACTTCAGTGACCATGGACCAGCACGACAGATGTGGGAACCTGGAGTGATTGCAGAGGTTCTTGAATTTCTGTGAGCACTGATGTTCATTTATCAGTAGAAATGTAGTGTCACTGGCATGCTGGACTTCATACAATTTTAACATAAAAATAGGATCCTTACTTTAAATCATATTGGAAACCTCGTGGGTCTTTAATGCACCTGAATTCAAATCTGGCATGAAACAGATCAAGAAATAAAGAAATAAATGACTATGCTTTTTTTTTTAAAGTACAAGATAACAAGCAACAAGGACATTATAAATGCCAATAGAAATAACATTCTATTCTTTGTCTTCTAATTAATTCTGTTATTGTTCTAAATAACATGTTGCAAAGAATTCCTACAGGAACCAGCAGAGAGATTGGGGGAAAGAACAAAAGCATGAAACAGGAAAGACAGAAAAGCAATGGGAACGTGTGCAATACATAAATACGGATGCATTTCAGCTAAGACTCAGCAAGGTTCAGATGAGTTGTCCTGCCCAGTCTCCTGAGGATTTAGCCATTGCTGACGCTCACCAGGACAAGCGGAAATTCATCAGTGTTACTGTGCAGATCCAGAGGACCTCCAGGCCTGATGCTAAATGCAGCCTGATGGCTGGACCACATCAATAAAGGGACGAGGCAGCGTGCTGCTCAGCTTCAAAGCAAAAAGGGTCTTGGCATCTGGGATGTGCCTGCGTTTCCCGGATGCACCAGAGAATGCTTAGAGCAGTGGTTCTCAACCTTCCTAATGCTGCGACCCTTTAATACAGTGCCTCATATTGTGGTGACCCCCAATTTCATTGTTACAAATTGAACATAATTAAAGCATAGTGATTCATCACAAAAACAATATGTAATTATATATGTGTTTTCCGATGGTCTTAGGCGACCCCTGTAAAAGGGTCATTCGACCCCCAAAGGGGTCTCGACCCACAGGTTGAGAACTGCTGGCTTAGCGGTTCAGGTTGTTGTTACACAATATTCTGTTTTATTTCTTTGAAATGACTCACTACAAATAATAAAGAGCTATTGAAAAGACATACAGGTTAAGCCAGGCTATATATTTTCCAGAAAAAAAATATTTAAATTGTGAAGCATTTGTATACCTACAGGGTGTGTACAACACATGTTTCGAATGCTTTTTGGTTTGTGCAGGACTTTATCTGAGAAGATCTTTCTATGCTGAGACTGTGGTTGCTTAAACTCTACACAAACCACCTGCAAGAAAAGTAAGAGGTGTAGTCAACCACGCGGGAATTCCCCCTGCTGGACGCCACCCAGATGTGTGCTCGACATCGTGTAGATAACCAGATGCAGGAGCCCAGGAGAGAGCCTGGGAATGCTCTGGGCGTGTGGGTGTCATGGAGACAAAGGTGTTTCAAACCTGCCCCTTTTAACGGCCCCTCCTTCCCCTATTACCATTGAGTAAAGCTCATTCTAAGGCAAGAAATGAAATTTCTTGATACAGGTTTGCAAATCCCACGTGGAAATCGTTTCAAGGCATTTAGCAGGGGGTGAGAACTCCTGTAGCCCCTGGGTTAAGGTTTCTCAATCTTGACACCATCGACATTTGGAACGTGATCATTCTTTGCTGTGGGAGGCTGTCCTGGGTACTAAAATATTTAGCAACATCCCTGCCTCAACCCACCAAATGCAGTGGCACCCACTTCCCTTCAGTCACGACAACCAAAACTCTTTCCAGACATTTCCAAATGTCCCTTAGGGGGAGTCATCCCCAGTGGAGGGACACTTAGCTAAGTGATTTGGGTGCACTCACCAAAATAGAAACATTGATTTGATGTGAAAACTAAATTTGGGTTCCCCAAACCACTATTGCAAATGGAAGACACAGGATGAAGCAGTAGGAATTAAACTGGAATATACTAGTAAGTCATGAGGCTTCTGGCCCCTCTGTCACTCACTGACACTAAGTCAGGTATAAGAAAAGCTACTTAAATATTCAATTTAAAATCACAATGCATCCCCAAAGTCCAGCATCTGTGATTCCCCATATCCCAACCAACTCTTTCCTTTTCCAAAGTATGTATCACATACATTTTAAACATACTATTTAATTTACTTAGATACTACTAGTATGTATGCTCCAAGTTAAAAGGGGCCTTGCTCACTGATGTATTTCCAAGTCCCTTGTCGAGTGCGTAGGATATAGTAAGTGTTCAATAAATATTTGTTAAATGAATCTCCTTTAGTCCACTGTTTCCTAAGCTCAGTTGACACCAAACCTCCCCACCGCCCCACATCTCTATTAACATTAGATTATAAACAATTCGAGAAAAAAAAAAACAAAACAACTAGGCTAGGATGATCCTTCTATGTTCTTTCTAGCTCTGACTTATTCTGGGTTCTGTGGCTATTATTGGACTTGATTAGAGAGAAAGATGGCATCGATAAAAGAGCATTCTACCAGCATCCTGATTTCTTAGCGCACAAGTATGCTCTTGTCTAAGTGCCTGCATGGTTCGCGACATTTGGCAATGTTGAGAGAGAGCTAAGATTGTCACAGGGAGGAGGGTAATACTGGGAGGCGGCTAAACATCCGGCAACGCACGGGACCCACCCCACCCCCATCTTGTAACAAAGAAGTACCTGGCCCCAAATGTCAACAGTGTTGAGATTAAAGTCAAAAATATATACTTCCTGACATTTTATTCTGTGGCTACCTGATTCATTAATATGTTGGAACAATAAACTTAAAGAAACACTTGTGATTCAAACTCCAGTTTGGGATTTGGGACAATAATCTAGGTTAACAAGAGTGTGTAAAAAAGAGTACGCAGCCAATCTATGCCTCAGTTTCCTCACCTCCCTAAGTGTCATAATCATGAGTCTGTGCTTCAAAGGAGTCGAATGAACCTTAATGAGTACCCAGTAAGTATTCTGAGCCTCTCAGCGAAAGGTTTTACAGAAGCTAAAATTGTGATTAAATTATTCTTATAACTAAGTCTTCATCTATAATCAAGTAGCATGTGACTGAAGATGATAAAAAATATTTTTCCAAGTAGTCAATCTAAGATTTATCAATTCAAAGAGGATGCTATTAAGGTCTGTATGCAATGCTATGAACACCTGTGTTTTCCTTTTTGTCTCTCTCTCATGATAATGCGGAAACAGTGTTTAGCCAGGAGGCAGCACAGTGAGACCCAGACAAGTGCCTCGGAGTCAGACACATCTTGCAACCACTTAGCGTGCGATTACGGTCAGTTACTCCGTCTCCCCGGGTCTCAGCTTTCATTATCTTTACAATGAGGAGAATTATACTCACGTCAAATGATGAAAATTTAAAAGTGCTAATAGGTGGAAAGCACCTGTACACAGTGGGTGCTTAATAAGTGCTATTTCCCTTTCCATCCTCTGTGCTTTCCCAGATCGAATCTGGAAATAAATACGTTAACTTCTGGCGCGCAGGGAACATGAAAGCTTTACCTGGCCGATTGTTTCAACCTCCTCCCCTATAACGTGCTTCACAAAAGCCGCCAAAGCACTGCAGAGTTCACCTATTGGACAGTCCTTTTCTGTTTCATTTCTTTCATGCCTTCTCTTCTAAGGCCAGGAGTGAAGACTAGACCAGCTTCAGAGGGCAGTGAGGGCAGCCAGAGGAAGGAGAGGAATCGGGTGCTTGGGATCACGGAGCGGCCGGGGAAGCAGCCTCTGTGCGATAAAGAAGCTCCATGTGGGTCAGGCTTCTGGCAAAGTTCGCTCTTTATGGTGCCCTCGAGGAAGAGGTCAACATAGAAGGCGTATGAAGAAACTGGTCAAAAGTCGGCTCCATTCTGTGGTCTGCAGAGGAGTTTGGGATGAATGATGTGGGTCCTGTGTAGTTTAGTTGGAGAATTCTGAAGAGCACATTGAGGTTCAAGTTGGACAGGAGAACAGACTCGAGCTTGGCCACCCAGGGGAATAAGAGCAGCGTGCACTTTGCGGTCAGGAGGGCAGGGTCCTCTTTCGGCTCTGCTCCTCATCCACTTACGTGACTTCAGGCCAATTGATTAAACACTTTGAGCCTGATGTCCCTCTCGCCCTCAGAGGACTGTGCTTTGTAAATTAAATTAGGCAACATATGTGAAAGTGCCTAGCACAGTACCTGAAATTCAGGCATTCAGCCAAGTCTAAATCTTTATGCAAATCTCCGTGGATTTCAGTGTTATACAGTAATTTCTATTCATGATAAAATGCCTCCCACATGTATTCCATGAACAGCTTGTTCCATGAGCTATTGAGGGGGACAAGAGAGCTAAAGGGAGGGAGAAGTAGTTCTGTGGTCAAATCAAGTTCAGATGTGCTACATACTATAGCTCTCTCTGAGATATCCCATGCAAGCTTCTCTATGATTCTGGGATGTGATGCACACAATCTAACTACCTACTAATAACTTGATTTGTTTAGCTGATTCGAATCAGCTTTCCTAATACCTTTGTAAATGGAGCAACCATTGACTCTTCAGAGCTGGTATTCCATAGAAATGCTGCAAGAGCAAAAACTTACTAGCAATCAAGATTCTGGGACCTTCCCTCTGAACATAGATCCTTCTTATTTTGTAAAAGAATTCCCCTTCTGCTCCAGAGCACACCCACCAGTCCCTTTAGCTTTATTACAGGTCTTCACTCATTCAAATAGGCAGAATATTAATGTGCTCATACTGTCTAAGCCAGAGAAGAACACGAAGCACTACAGCATTTAGCCTATTGATTACGGAGCATATTGATCGTTTGCTTTGTGTATCATCCCAGCATTAATTTCTAATTAGAGGTGGGCTTTAGCTGGCCACCCAGTGTCTCTGGGATACTTCTTCACACGGTCCATCTTTACACCCACACGAATGAACAACAATAGTAATCACTACCACAAGTTAAACTTGCTAAGGATGCTGAATATACAAGATGTTTTCATATGTTTTACCTCATCTGTTTCTTTAAACACATTTTGGTATTGCCCCACTTGACAGATGAGATAACTGAGGCTTGAACAACCACCTAAGTCAATGGCAGAGTCAAAGCCCAAACCCTACTCTTTGGTTCTAAGTCCAGTGGTTTATTATTTATTATCTATACTAATTCCTGGTGTGTTGGACATGGAGTACATGCTAATATTAATAGCTATAACTTACATTTTTTAAATGTTCTTTTTTTTTTTTTTTTTGCTGAGTTTTTAGAGAGAGAGGAGGAGAGAGGTGGGGCTTTAGCTGGCCACTGATCATCGATTAACTATACAACCCCCTACTGGGGATCGAGCCCACATGGGGCCTGACCAGGAATTGAACTGGTGACCTCTTGATTCTTGGGTCAATGCTCAACCACTGAGCCACACCTGCCAAGCCTTACATTAAAAACAAACACACAAAAAACATATAACAACTGAAACTTAAGGTCCTTGAAGAGTAAGTATTCCCCTTTCTTGCTGGCTGGGTAGGCCAATGACTGAAGAGAAGGAAGGGAGATAAGTCTGCAGCTCCCTCCCCTTAGGCCAGTTAGCACACCTCGATAAGAATGGGCAAGTTCTTTCATGCAGCGAGAAAAATCATGGACTCTAGAGCCATACTTCCTGGGCCCGAATCCCAGCTTCTTCACTAATTAGCTGTACCAGCTTGGAAAAAATCACCTCCTATTTTTTGTGCTTCAGTCTCCTCACGTGTAAATTCTGTATTATCATGGCACCTAACACATAGGTGGTTGTGATGACTGAATGAAGAGCGATGAAGCAGAGCAGAAAACAACTATATTGCAAATGCCTGTGGTTTATATTGTACGCATAACTAGGTTCTTTCTGGCTGTCTTGGAAAGACAACCCACTACTGATAAGATTGTTTCTTACTGGAAAAATGTGCTTCCTGTTCCAAAAACATCTAATAAATGAGGCTGGAGACAACGATGCCACTCAAAAATTATGGGCATAAATGCTGAGTAATTTCTACCTCCCTCTGCTCATTCTAAAGAAAATAATATACATTACAATCAAATTTAAATCATTTTTGGATTAGTCCTTGGTAGGCATCATTTGTTCCATTGGTTCGACTCATTTCAAGCTGAATTAGAAACATCGTCAGCATAGCTATATGAACATTAATATCCAACACAAGCAGGAGCCTATTTAAAATAGCCTCAATTAAGGTTATAATTTCTTCCAGGATTCTCCTATAAATCTGAGGATTATTTAAAAACATAAATCATCTTCAAAAGCAATTTCTTTGTAACAATGAAGAATAAAAAGGGCATGTAAGTAAGTGAAGCAACATCAATCTATTGCTGGAGGTGTGTGTGTGGGGGGAAGGGGGGAGATATCTCCTATCAGCTCTGCTGTGTTCACACATGGAAGCTCAGCAGTCAGCATGAGGCCAGTAGCAAGTCTGACCAGTATTCTAATATTTCTTATTTGATCTACTAAACACAAGTGAAGTCAATGTATTAATGTTTTGGGAACAAGATTTTAAAAACATTTTCTTGAGTTACAAGATTTTTTTTAATATGTTACATTGATTTTTTTACAGAGAGGAAGGGAGAGGGATAGAGTCAGAAACACCGATGAGAGAGAAACATCAATCAGCTGCCTCCTGCACACCTCCTACTGGGGATGTGCCCGCAACCCAGGTACATACCCTTGCCCAGAATCGAGCCTGGGACCTTTCAGTCCACAGGCCAATGCTCTATCCACTGAGCCAAACCGATTAGGCTTAAGTTACAAGATGTTTGATTAAAATTGCAAGTAGTTAGTACATTTTCTAGAAAGGAAATCCTGAGGAATCATTTCTCTTAGGCAAGAGCAGTTGAATTGGTGGTGGTGAGGCCTTCCTTGTTCATATCCATTTATCAGTTTCTAATACTGTGCACCCAGATACTACACTTTATCAGGGCAATGGAGGTGAAGCCTGGGAATGTGTTCTGTTAAGAGAAGGATGACGGTTTTTCTAACCATAACTACAGAGACCTCTGCTGGTACATGTTGGAACTACAATCAGGGTCAGAAAGAAAAAGCAAGAATGAAGAGAACAGAGATGAATTTCTCCATTTTTTCTTCCTTTGTCCATATACTACCATAAAAAATCCTATAAAGAGGCTATACTCACTTACAAGGTGTCATTTTACTAGGATCTGGCTAATAGTCACTTTTCTTTGAGGTGACGGGAGAAGGGTATCAAATTTATATAGAAAGAAAATACAGCACCACAAGAACCGGACTGTAATACATCTTCCACAGCCATCCGATAAACTGGTAAATTATTCAAGGTCTACCTCCAAGAAGAGTCTAGAAGAGGGACCCAGTGAGTGAAATTACAGCGGCCTGTTAATCTTGTTAATTTTGAGGATTTCTTACTCTTGTTATTCTGAGGGTTGGACATATTATATAACTTCTAAGTGTCACTTAACACCTGCATGTCTATTTTCCTTTTTACACTGTCTTCATCTTACCCAGGATAGGTTCGTTAATTGGTAAAGGCAGTCTCAAGCCGTCCCTTTTTTTGTTTGATTTTCTGGAAGCCAAGAGCTGTTTTTGCCAACCCCTCCTGGCTGCCTCATGCCTCCCGCTCTAGATGTTTCAGACTCTCGGTGCTAACGTGGTCCTAGAGTGACCTCTTGCTGCACAATGTGTACATGAGCCTGCAAGCTCGGTCCTGGATGCCCGTGAATTGTCAAGACAGAAACCTGTCTGCACGTGAAAGTGAATGCATTTACCTGCATAAATGGAATGACCCAGCGCTATCCACCTTAACTGTCTAACGTTTCAATACTCTGTAAACTACTGGTTTTCCCATTATTGAGCAGTAATAGAAAGAATAATCTCCCTCCAAAATACACTCCATGAGCTTGTGAAATGGTCTATGAATTTATCCCCTTAGATTCTGCTTCAAAACAACATTTCACTTTCCTAATCAGATACGTGCTGGATACTATATGCAGGACTACTGAATAAGCAAAAGAATTTACATGTGCGGAGTGGCAGAGTTCCCTGTGGGGTCCATGACTTGAAATTCCATGGTATCGGAATTAAATTCCAAAGACGGGTTTATGACGTAAAGAATGGTCTTACTGTTTAAGTCCTTTTGGCTAAATTTCTCACCGATAAATTCACCTACAAAGAGAGAATGAGAGAGGAAGGACTTTAGTGGGTGAGCAAACAAAATAGCAAATAAGAGCTGATAAAATTGTATGGCTATTTTATTTTAAATACTGGCTTTCAAAATCTCTGAAGTATATTCTTTAAAGACATTGACACTTGTCGCGACTATCTTAAAACTCATATGCAGTGAACTTAAATGGGTCTCTAAAGTTTACTCTGTCTCAGAAATATTGTGCCTTAAAGAAAATACAAAAATAGAGGAAGACTAGGAAGAGACAGTAATAAAATATGTAATTCTTGCCATCTTCTTGAGTGATTTATTTTGATCACTGTCTTCATAAAGCAGAAGTAGTATGCAATCCAGAAAAACCACCATGCAAAAAACTCAGAATTAAAAAAAGTAAACTGATATCATTTAGAATTTATTTTAGAAAAAAACTCACAAATATGAACTTGGCTCTGACACTGAGTATTCCTCTGACTATATTACAATCTAGCTGTTTTTTTGTAAACAACAACAGTATATAAGGAAACCACATGTCAGTATTTGGTTCTCCCACTTAAGATGAACTTGGAAAGGCTCATCTTCAAACTCTCTTTTGCACCAATATTGATGTATACACTGCATCTATCAGTAAGGCCTGGGGAGTGTTTACCAAATGGGCCTGCGCTTAATTAAATTACTTTCTAGCATTGCCAGGCACTGGGTATTTTACAATGAGCAAGAACAAGATGAAGGGAGACAGTACCTGTTGTTGTGTTCTCCAGATGTCCATGTTGGGGGCCTCGTAAAATCTTAAAGATAATCTGATCGTCCTCAGTGTCGGGGTCTGACGCCTTCAACACACGGGAAGTGATGTAAATCCCGTAACAGCCACTTTTCAGGAGTCCCACTTGAGAGGCGGAATGCAAATGTGTGATGTGGGGGGCTGTTTTGTCCAACTGGTCCACCTAAATTGTCAATCATTACAAGTTTATACAAAGGCTTCTCCTCCCCATGTGGTCTTAATGGTTAACGATGACAAACGTTCCTGAACCTTATGCGGAGCCCTTTTCCTCTTCTTTTGTTAATTTCTGCTAAAGACTGTCTTGTTCACAATACCCTCAGCAAATCTCATAGAGCCTGGGACAGAGGTGGACTTTCCATTGTAAACCTTGACCCAGCTTTATTTACCTGTCTCACTCCCCCATTAGGACGTAAGTTCCCCCACCTGGCACAGTGCCTGACCATAACAGGAGCTCAGGGAATGTTGGCTCAATGGATATATTAAGACTGAATTGTACCGCAAACTTAATGTTAGCTCCACAGAAAGATTCCCCCATTTTCCCAGTGTTTGGTTATTTACAGAAACAAAGTTACAAGGGTTTACAAATGCATTGGATATTTTTGTCATGCCTTTGTTCAAAGGGCAAAAATGTTCAATAAAAAGAGAAATCCCTCACTAAGAAAATGATGAGAGGTAATGATGCATAGGTATCTGTGTATCTGTCTCATGGATGATGAGAACAGGTGAACTCAATTTGTGAAGATGGTTCCTGGGCAAAGAGATGTAGAGGTTCAAACACCACAAAGGGCCTCATTCAGGTGTGGCAGGGAGCTTGGTCCATCTTGCAAATAACAGTTGTATGTTAGGGATGGAGCAGGTTTAGATGGATTAGCACATTTCACCACTGATATCAGAAAACAAGTACAAGATCACTTACCTTCATTCCCTTTACCCCTAATAACTCAGTTCTTAACTTCACTTACCCCAAAATAATACCACTACAAATCTTAGTTCATCATAGCAAAGTGAGAATAAGTGCCAATGATAAGCATATATATACACACTAGAGGCCCGATGCACAAAAGTTGCGTAAGAGTAGGCCTTCCTTCCCTCCGGCTGCCAGTACCCAGGACCCGGGCCTCCCTCGCAGCCTCCGGCTTCATCCGGAAGGTCGTCCAGAAGGATATCTGGTCTAATTAGCATATTATGTTTTCATTATTATAGATATATATATACACACATGTGTGTATATATATTTATATGTATATATGTATATATACATATATGATATTTAAAAGAAAAAGAGGTAGGAAGAACTGATAATAATTTCTACAACTTAGTGTTAACTGATTTAAAAACCCAGTTATTATTTTTTTGCAGAATAGAAGACAACTATAACACCATTTTGGTTCAAATCAAACACATATATATATTCATACAGACATAGGCAAGACTGTGGGAGCATTTGCACAAATGTGTACATTTGTCTTGGGGTGGCGAAAACGCACCACTCCTCCTTGTGTATTTCTACATGGAATTTTGTAACAACCAAATACTTTTTCCTCTCAGGTTGACAAGGTCCTTGTTGATTAACAAAAATAATCATAAGAAGCTGAATATTACACAAATAAATGGAAGGATATACTGTGCTCATGGAAGAATTAATATCATTAAAAATCCATACTATTCATACTACACAAAGCAATATACAGATTCAATACAATCCCTAGCAAAAATGCCATTTTTTTTTCACAGAACTAGAACAAACCATCCTAAACTTTATATGAAATCATAAAAGGCCCTGAATAGCTGAAGCAATTTTGAGAAAGAGCAAAGTTGGAGGTTTTATGCTCCCTAATTTCAAACTATACTACAATGCTATAGTTATCAAAATAGTATGGTACTGGCACAGAAACAGACACACAGGTCAGTGGGACAGAATTGAGAGAGCCCAGAAATAAACCCATGTTGATATAGTCAAATAATTTACAACCAAGGAGGCAAGAATATACACTGGGGAATACACAGTCTCTTTAATAAATGCTTTTGGGAAAACTGGACAACTATACGCAGAAAAAAAAGAAACTAGGTCACTTTCTTTCACCATATAAAAATAGACTCAAAAAGGATTAAGCTTAAATGTAAGACTTCAAACCATCAAACTAGAAGAAAACATAGGCAACAAAATCTTTAACATCACTCTTGGCAAATTTCTTTTAGATATGTCTCCTCAGGCAAGTGCAACAAAAGTAAAAATAAACAAATGGGACGACATCAAACTAAAAATTTTTTTCACAGCAAAAGAAACCATCAACAAAACAAAAAGACAATCCACTGAATGGGGGAAGACATTCACAAGTGATAGATCTAATAAGGGGTTAGTATCTAAAATATATAAAATACTTATACAGCACAACATAAAAACACACACACAGACCAAGCTGATTAAAAAATGGGCAGAGGATCTAGATAGATATTTGTCCAAAAAAAGACATACAGATGGCCAACAGACTCATGAAAAGATGCTCACCATCAGCAAGCATCAGGGAAATGCAAATCAAAACCACAATGAGCTATGGATCACCTCACACCTGTCAGAATAGCTATTATGAAAAAGACAGCAAACAAAAAGTGTTGGGGAGAATGTTGAGAAAAGAGAACCCAGCTGCACGGGTGTGTGATTGTAAACTGACACAGCCGCTATGGAAAACAGTACAGAGATTCCTCAAAAAAACCTGAAAATAGAAATACCATATGACGCAGCAATTTCACTTCTGAATATTTAGCAGAAGAAAACAGAAACACTAATTTGAAAAGTATATACACCCTCATGTTCAATACAGCACTCTTTACAATAATCAAGATATGGAAGCAACCTAGTTGTCCACTGGTAGATCAATAAATAAAGAAGATTGGTATATATCAAACATAACTCAGTCATTAAAAAATAAAATCAGGTCAGGCCAGTGTGGCTTGGTAGTTGAGCATCAACTTATGAACCAGGAGGTCACGGTTCGATTCCTGGTCAGGACACATGCCTGGGTTGTGGGCACCATCCCCAGTAGGGGGCAAGCAGGAGGCAGCTAATCAATCATTCTCTCTCATCTTCTGTCCCTCTCTCCTTCTCCCTTCCTCTCTCTGAAATCAATAAAAACATATTAAAATAAAATTTAGCCATTTGTGACAACACAGATGAATCCAGAAGGTATTATGATAAGTAAAGTAATATAGATGGAAAAAAGACAAAAAGATTCACTCATATGTGGAACCTAAAAAATAAGATAAATGAATAAACAAAACAAAAGAGAAATAAACTTATAGATGCAGAGAACAAACTTATGGTTTCTAGAGGGGAGGGCAGTGGAGGATGGGCAAAAAAGGTGAAAGAAATAGAGAGGTATAAACCTCTATTTATGAACTAAATAATTCATAGGAATGAAATGCATGCAAAGGGAATATAGCCAATATTATAATATGTTGGTACAGTGACAAATAGTTACTAGACATTTCATGGTGATCACTTAGTAAAGTATATAAATGTCAAATCGCTATGTTGTAAACATAAAACTAATTAAATATTGTATGTCAAGTATACTTTTAAAATTTTTGGAAATAAATCATGTTGACTAATGTTTGTAGGAACAGGCATTCTATATTTTGCTGATAGGAGTGCAAATTAGTGAAAATTTTCTGAATAGAAATTTGGCATGTATGTACACTGAAATGTGCACATACTTTGATCTAAAGATTTCACTTTTTAAGTATATCCTGCAGAAATAGACATGTACACAAAATGCATATATATGGATGTTTACTAACATTCCAGAAAAGATAGAAGTCCAACATGGGATTTATAAACCATCTCTACCTGAGACTGAATGCTATGCAGCCTTTAAAAATCATGTTTTCAAGGGAGATTTAATGACATGAAAATTTTTTCATAATATACTGAAGAGTGGAAACAGACAATATATATAATAATACATAGAATATCATGCCATTTTTATTGCACAGAAGAATGGAAGTCACCAACAATAGTTATCTTTGAGTGGTATGATTGTGAAGGATATTTTTTTCTTGTCCTTTTCTATAGTTTATGAATTCTTTTTTTTTGAAATATATTTTTATTGATTTCAGAGAGGAAGGGAGAGTGAGAGATAGAAACATCAATGATGAGAGAAAATCGTTGATTGGCTGCCTCCTGCACCACAACCGCTGCCCCCCCCCCCCCCCCCCCCCCCCCAGGGATCGAGCCCGCAACCTGAGCATGTGCCCTGACCCAGAATTGAACTGTGACCTGGTTCATAGCAGAACGCTCAACCACTGAGTCACGCCGGCCGGGCAGTTTATGAATTCTTTACAATAAACAATTATTTTGTAAATTGAAAAGCAACACACATTTTTAAAAGTTACAGTCATTCTCCTCTTCTGAAAAGTATGGATGGCGAACTCTGCTGTGCAGTTGGGTGGAAGGTGGGGAACCTTAATTTTCAGGACCTTTGGAATGGAGAAGGTATTACAGCTCTGATGGCCGTTAGGTTGGGTGGTCAATGTCAGGAGAGAGAAAATCAAAATGCTTCTTCCCAAGTAAGAATTTCTGAAAGTTGATAAATATCTGAGTGTAGGTGGGTTTTATAAAATGTTATGTTTTCCTTGAAAACAAAAGTGTTACAAGAGGAATGAATATCTATTGGGATCATTTGTTTCTTAAAAATGTTAGTATCTGAACTCTGGTCATATGGTCGCCTGTTGTGTCTTTGGTCATACGTGTGCTAAAAGATATTTTAAGTCTTATTAAAACTCTAGATTCTTCAAAAGCAAGTCTTCTGCCTCTGAATAAATGGAAGCATTTTAAAATACTGGAGTATAGGACATTATTGTTGTTGCTTTTAAAGAGAAGGCTATCTTCATAAAGGGTTACATAACAAGATATGGTTAGTACATATAAAGAAATTAAAAAATATAAAACAAGTCACATAATTACTGTTTTAAGAAGTCATGTATTGAAAGGTTCTGCAGAAAAATAGGAGAAAGTGCTTGACCTGGAATATTTAGAGGAGGTTTTGTGAAGAAAATAATAATCCCTGAAAGTAGCTGGGACTTAGGAAGAATAAAGAAAAGCTAGGGCTTTCATGGGGCAGAGATGTACCAGTTATTAATGGCTGTGTAAGAAATGACTCCAAAACATAATGACTTAATACCACAAGGACCCATTTTAGAGGAGTAAGAAGAAGAGGAGGAGGAGGAGGGGGCGGAGGAGAAGAGCACCCACTGTATGTCATCATGACTCTTCACCTTTTTATTCAGATCCCCTCTTAGACAGAGACAGTGAGTTAATTTTATGTGTCAACATAGATGAGCAATGATGCCCAGTTGTTTGTTCAAACACCTGTCAAGATGTTGCTGTGGAGATATTGTTTAGATGTGATTACACTCATATCAGTAGACTTTGAATAAGGCGAATTACCCTCTAGAACAGGGGTCCTCAAACTTTTTAAACAGGGGGCCAGTTCACTGTCCCTCAGACCGTTGGAGGGCCGGACTATAGTTTAAAAAAAAAACTATGAACAAATCCCTATGCACACTGCACATATCTTATTTTGAAGTAAAAAAACAAAACGGGAACAAATACAATATTTGTATTTGCATGTGGCCTGTGGGCTGTAGTTTGAGGACCCCTGCTCTAGAAAGTGGGTGGGCCTCATCCAATCAGTTGAAGGCCTTAAGAGAAAAGACTGAAGTCCCTTGAAGTGGAAGAAAGTCTGCCCCCAGGACTGCCTTTGCACTCAAGGAATCATCAGCTCTTGCTGGGATGTCCATCCTGCTGGCCTGCCCTGCAGATTTTGGATGTGTCAGACCCTGCAATTGTGGAGCCAATTCCTGAAAATAAATCTCTCTCTCTCTCTCTCTCTCTCTCTCTCTCTCTCTCTCTCTCTATCTATATATATATATATCTATATATATATATATAGATAGATAGATATATAGATATATATATATAGATATATATATAGATAGATATATCTATATATATATACACATATATAGATAGATAGATATAGATATAGATATAGACATAGACATAGATATAGAGATATAGAGATATAGAGATATAGAGATATAGATATATAGATATAGATATATTCTATTGGTTCTGTTTCTTTGGAGAATCCTGATTAGTACAGAGACTAAAGAGCAAGGAGAAATTATGATTATTCTGTATAATCAGAAGGTACTCTGAAGTAAGAGACAGATATCTCTTTTTTGTAGTGGCTGGAAGTGTGTGGAATAGGGTGAACTACATCTAAGAAGAGCAGATTCAAGACTTTGAGAGCCAGACATATTTGATGTGTTTTTGGGTAAAAAAAGAAAAACACATGATGCCCTCCAGAATCATCATCACGGTCAACACAAATGTGGCAGGACAGGGCCCAGAAAGGGTCCTGACGTTGGATCAGGAAGAATTGAGCTTTTTATGTGTTTCAGCAAATTATTTAACTTCTAAACTTAACATCTGTACAATAGAGAGAACAAAACATATCTCAGATATGTAAAGTGGGTCTGACACAGTTAATGTTCAAAAATTGCAGCTGCTCCAAATATTATCCTCACCATTATTACACGTGTAATTATGATGTGGCCTTGTAAGTTTTCCTATGTTCAGCTAAAAACCATTAAACTTACAGTAGGTGACCTGGATCAGTAAGCATGATCATAATAGTGTCGTTAAATATTGTAACAGTAGTTACAAGATACTGAGAAACAAATATGTCTCAGGCAACACGCTAGTGGCTTGAATACCTCATCTTATTTAATTCTCACCATCATCCTGTAAGGCATATTTTTTCAAAGAAGGAAAAGTAGAATCGGAAGAGTTCAAGAACGCTCGCAAGGTCACACAGCTAATAAATGGCAAAGCAGAAATCTCAACCCAGGTGTGTCTGACTTCAAAGCCTGTATTTTTTTTTCCTTTCTGTATTACCTACCACTGACTCGAGGTCAAGCATTACCCGTATGCAGGGACCACATCTGCTTTGTTCATATTAAGAAGCCTGGTGCCTTGCTTGGTGCCAGGCATCTGTAGACACGCATGAATTTTATTTGAATGAGTGAAGGAAGGAAAAAGGAAATAGTTTTCCTTGATGCTGTTTTCTACACCTCTCTGACAAGGAACTGTGCATTTTTCATACTTACCTTGATGATGAATGAAACAGGTTCTTGCCACACTCTTCCATCCACAACAAAGCCTTGGTTGGTCCCATCTGTGGCCACAAAAGTAAAGCAGTCAGTCCAAGAGCCACCTCCCGAGTGCCTGTAGGCCACCTTCCCGCTGTCTACGTCCTGCTGAGTGAAATTGTGTTGGAGCAGCACTGTGCCCCGCAGGTAGAGCTGGCCATGTTGTGGGAGCCGGGCCAAAAGGAAGGTAAGGTTCTCCACTGGAGTGTCAGGGTCGGTCAGCTGAAGGAGGTCAGCGGAAAGCAGGCCCGTGGCCCCTTCGGCCAGTCTCAGCCCCTTGTTCTTGGTCACCACGGGTAAGGCTCTGTCCACGGCTTCCAGTATGACCTCAAACACCCCATGCTTGGTCTGCAGTCCATTGCTGACAATGAATCTGGCAAAGAGAGGCAAGGCAGCCTTCAGCATGGATTCTTGTGTCACCATCTACTGGAATGAAATGATAACAACACACACCTTTACTAAAGGATATGTCGTGTTGGGACTCAAATGAAAAATCAAGGGCAGGTCTTTCAGAGGACACCATTCTATTAAATAAGTCACCAGGTAACACACAAATTGCCCCTTACACATCCAAAAGTATTTCCTCACTCACATCAATGGTAGACTCTTGTGGTGGAGCAGGCAAATGCTGCCAGTGATATTTCTCTGGCTAAATATGGTTCTTTGCCCCAAATAGGAATGTCACATCCAATTAGACCAATTGCATGAGCTTGCACAGAACTCATTTTATATATTTATACTTTTTCAATTGTATTATTGTATTTTTTTGTGGGAATTTAATAAGCTAAATTTTTAAGACTAACAATTGGAGGCCGATCAAGAGCTGAGTAGGCTGAATTTGGCTAATTCACTGTATTTGTATATTTCTTAAGGACAGGTCACATAAATGAGCCATGTAATCATGTCCAACTTATCTTTCTGGGCCTCATTTCCTCTCTTCTGCAAAGTGAAAGATTGACCAAATGATAGCTAAGTACCATCCAACTCTAAAATATCATGTGATGCTCTAATCCCTTACTTTTTCTTGTGCTTCTACATTTGCCCCTTACAAGGTATGTGAGAGTTATGGTAGACAAGGATTTTCCTGCTTTAAAGAAAAGAAAATTATAGCAGAAAGATGATAAGGCAGATAGGAGACAGAGCTGGGACTAGAACCCAGGTCTCTGGACCCCATACCTTCTGCTCTTACAGAGTTATTAGTAAATACTAGTTTAGCAATCCACTGAGAAAGAGTGGTGCATCTGAGCACCACTGCAGAATTATAAAGAGAAAGCTGATGGAACTGGAGAGCATTATGCTAAGTGAAATAAGCCAGTCAATGAAGGAAAAACACCACATGATCTCACTCATTCATGGATAATAGAGACCATTATAAACTTTTGAACAATAATAGATACAGAGGCAGAGCTGCCTCAAACAGATTGTCAAACTGCAGCGGGAAGGCCAGGGAGGGTTGGGGGACAGGAGGTAGGGGGGTAAGAGATCAACCAAAGGACTTGTATGCATGCATATAAGCATAACCAATGGACATAAGACACTGGGGGATAGGGGAGGCTAGGGGACTGTCTAGGGCTGGGGGGGTGGGGAATGGACACATATGTAATAGCCTTTGTAATACTTTAAGCAATAAAAAAAAGAAAGAAAGCTGAAATGATGTAAATTCAAGGTAAGCAAAATCTCTCTCTCAATCTTGAGTTTGTGATACCACAATGTGCTTCTGATTATTATTGATCACTAAATCGCATTATACCCACCACTGCCAATCTCAAAATAAAACTAATTTAAATGATCTTTAGAGAATTGCAATGTGTGATTTTTATTTTAAGGAAAATTTAGAATGTCATTCAATTCAGCAAACAAAATGCACTATTAAAACTCCAAAGTTAGGAAATCACTACTCTCAAAATGAAATTGACAAATTCACCATAGACCCCCAAAATGTACTTCAAAATGATCATGGAGTTGTGTCTATTAGTTTTTCTTCAGGTACTATAGTTGCTAGAAATATTCATGGTGGACACACTCTTACATTTTTACATGAATGTAAAAATCTCTCAAAATAATTTCAGCTGAATATAGCAAGATTAGTTTAAATTATAGAAGAACTTTATGGTGGGTCATATTTACTTATTTATTTTGGTCAAGTTTATTTATTTTATTTCTTTTTATTGGATTTATTGGGGTGACAGTGGCTAATAAAATAATATAGGTTTCAAGTGTACAATTCTACAATTCTTCATCTATATATTGTACTGTGTAGTCACCACCCAAAGTCAAGTTTCCTTCCGTTGTTATTCATCCCCCTTTATTCTCTCCTACTTCCCCCCATGTTGGAGGTTCTTTTTTTAACCAGAGAAGAAATGGGGTTTATATTTATTTTACGAATCTGACAAATTTGACTAACAAGTTCTTTAGTCTTTGCAAAAATGAGTCTTGTCCTTCAAGGTTTGAGGGTTGTTGCCTTGCTTTTGAACATGAAGGACCCTGGAACCAGGTTGTGCGGACACAAGCAGTGGAGCAGCTGGCCCGAGGCAAAGGACTGAGGGAGAAGAGCAGCTGGACACAAAATGAAGGAGATGAGTTTGGCTGACCCAGATTTTGCTTTGAAGGCTGAGCTAAAATGTTTGAGCTTTTTAATAATCTAGTTGATGATTCTGCCTACAAGGAAAATATAATGGTAGAAAATGGAATCTATGTCCAAAGAGTTTAAAATGCTAAGAGAAATATAACAAATACAGCAAATCTCAACATTTCACATACCTAGACTTGTAAAGAGCCTGCTCTGTGTGTGTGTGTGTTTTTTTTCCCTCCACAGCATTATAGTTTGAATACGGGTATCACATTAACTTTAGAATTATAGGTTGAACAAAATTCACCTTGTTGCCTTAAAACAAAACCATCAGCTTTCCTTTCCTCAAACTGAACTTTTAATCAATGTATTCTAAGCAAATAGGGTAAGTTCACTGCTGAATCGTGAAGTGTTAACAAAATTAGTGTTTTTTAAAAAAGAAAATAGAAGCACACCCACAAAAATATGTGTCCAACTTTTTACTTATTAGTCACCTTGACAGTGTCAAAGGTCAAGAGATGTGCATTTTTAGGTATGAAAATCATGGTCTACTTCTCAGGGACAGCTTTCCGCGGGGTGATGCCTTTACTCTGTTGTTTTCCTGTTACTTTTTCTCATGCCCTCCCTGGAGCCTGTCATCAGACCAGAGGCAAAACGAGGAGGCGGCTAGGCATTCCCTCAACACTTCCAATTTCCCCCTTTCCCACTTACCCCACCCAGAAACTCGTTTCATGCCTCCCCACGGACCCTCTTCCACAAATAAAGTGGCCCTCTCTTCCCTACCAGATCCCTCTATCAAAATGTGCTCTTACGGAGAATTTTCAGCCAGCCATTTATGGTTTAGGACAAATTTCAGCCCAGGGCCACATGTTCCTGGTATTAGCATTAATTGTGGAATTAAAGACTCAGTGCCCCATTAAAGCACGTCAACTCTCCCAGGAGAAGGGAGGGGAAGGCAGGTGGGAGGCGGGTTCAGGAGCCAGGAGGTTGGGTGGGAGCTCCGGGCACTGCCAGGGGCTCGATCAGAGGCCGCCAATGTGAGTTTCTGACTCTGTTTTTTCTCTCTGGAGACTGAACTCACCCCGACAATGCCTGACCAACCGGGTCCACAGAGCTCAGTCTCAGGGCGGCTGCATTTACCTATGAGCCTGCGACCTGTGTGAGGATGCTGCTGCTGCTGCCTTAGGATCCAAGCTGCCCGTCTCAAACGCCTCCCTGCCTGGTCACAGAGGTGTGCCCGCCTTGGAACTCGGCTGCCTGACATCAGACAGATGGGAGCGAGGGCAAGCAGAGCAGGGACCACAGAAGAGAAAGAAATATGTTTACCGAGGCCAGTGTTCCCAGCGGGGACAGCCAGGCAGCTGTCTGCACTGACCTAAAGCTAATCAGCCAGTGGTGAAAGGGATGCAGTTTCTAAACATGACTGGCTCAAACCCATCATTCACTTTCACAAGTGACAATGCAGACTACGCACAGGCAGGGAAACACTGCCGGGGGCAGAGGCAGGGTGAGCCGTCAAAGTGAGCCTAGCAGGACCTTCGAGTGCAAGGAGGGCAGCGCTGTTCACGTCTGCGAAGGTTAACCAGATGACCTTCCAAATGTCCCCCTCCTGCCCTCCCTCCCGCAAAGAAACCCTCCAAATACAGCCTCAAGCTGCCAAACAGCGATGCCATGGCCGTGATGGCACCCATTCCCAGACTCGGAAGCTGGTGGTAGCAGGTAGCAGCTCCTTCCGTGGGTCTATTTTGTTTTGTTTCCTTGATCACACTTCCCCGAGAAGAGGCGCAGCCAAGATGACCATTGTTCTCCTGAAATCTGGGGGATGACTCTCCGATTTGTCCTGGTGCTGCCTGGTCTGATTTCACCATCACCATGGTGCTTTCAGGCTTTCTGCATTTCCTGGCAATAGAGTTGGCTGAAGAATCTGCCATCTGTCATGGCATTTAAAGGATAAAAATGGAATCATAAATAGAGCCAGTTCCTTGGGGGGGGGGGGGGGGGGGAGGGGGAGTCCAGCCGGCATGTCAAAATGGAGGACATTAGCATGTTCTTTTCGTGCTCGGCTGCCAGCAGCTGAAGTCAGCTTGCTAATCACTTGGTGTCATCTGTCCTAGAATGTGCTGCCAAATCTTTCTTCCAGGCCAGCAGCACCAAACAATGCGGGGGAAATTTATGATTCACAAAATATTTCTGCAGAAGGTAAAATCTGATCATTAAACGCCCCCTTTCCCCGTTTAATTAATGCTGCCATACCTTACATTAAACAGAGAAGGGGGCGGGGGATCCTCTACCACAGAATTTATCTCTCCGACCCAAGCCAAATTTCTTGCCAGATTTAACAGCAAGCAACATAAATTTAGGTGATTAGATTGGTTGCCTATATTTAATTTTTAAAAAGCACCACGATCACACTTTCATTAAAACAGGCTTTCGGCTTTGGTTCAGCGCCGCTTGACAAACAGCACAGCCGCCCCTGATTGGGTTAGGGAATGACAAGATTAAAACGAGGGCCTGGGGCAGATGCTAGGCTCTTCCGTTATAAATATGCAAACGTGCTGGCCCAACCTCAGAACGACACAGCGAGGAGGTTCCTTCCCCAGAGTGAAGAGTCTCCACCAGTTATTGGTGCAGTGAGGTCTCATGGGAAGAACTCTCCAAAAGGAGGTCTCAGCCCAAACGCAGCTCTGATTCTGGACTTTCAGTTGGGGTGGCTTTCTTTGCCTGTGGGACCCTCAGTTTTTGCAGGCATAAAATGGATACAAACCGTCGCTCTCGAGGTGGCGGTGGAGGGAATGATATCCGGAAAAGGGGGTAGCACACTGCGCGGTGCATGCGGGGGTAAAGCAGTGCTATCGTTGCCATGTGTCAATGGAAGGATTGGGCTCCATCAATGCGTTCAACCTCTGCTGTTGATTTTCTCCCTGTAGACCTGCCGCCTACTCTTGAGTCATTCAAAGATCACCTTCATAATGTTGGCCATTTTCCTGTATTACCTGCACTCTTATTACCTAATACTTCGCTTCATATCAACTCACGTTTTTTACTTCAATCCATGTACTTAAAAGGAAACCTTTTAACTACTAAAAACCACCATAAAGACTACAAAATACATATAAGAAAATAATGTTTTTAATTCTAGCTAGCTATTGTTGCCTGATGGCTTGGAGTCTGCGGCTTGTACTCTCTGTTAAAAAGGGAAAACTGTCAATATTGAAAAGCTGTTCAGGACATATGAGCCCGGGCCTGAGATGTCCTTCTGGCAACCATACGAAGCACAAAGAACACTGAAGGGAATAGTAAGGGAGTGGCTTCTCACTCTTGATTCCCTGCCACCTGGGCTGTCCTGACTCATGTTGCATCTTTTTATCACTCACTTTGGGCCACAGGGCCACCGTCTTTTTGCTAAAAGAAAACCTTGCTCAGAAGAAGTCCAGTGTGGCCCCCAAAGCTCTAACAAAATAAAACAAAGCTCTATTAGTAAGTTGGGGTGAGGGCCCAGGGCCCCGCCAATTCAGCCCCTTGATTCTCTGTCTCTGGGAACCCTGAGGTGTCTTCTGGATATCCCCAAAGCTCTTCAGAACGCACTTAGAACAAGGGACTGGGCCAGGCTAGGGATGGCTGGTTCTCACTGCATCCATCTCACACAGATTCCTCACACAGGACTTACCAAAGCCTCCTCTGCACGGAGGCCCAAGAATTGGGATTTTTATAAATCTCCTGGGTAATTTCTAGATCCTCAAGATCTTGAGGATCTAGAAATTTAGAGATTCTTGGGATAAATGATTTCTAAAGTGCCCTCTAGTAAGGCTTTCTATGGCTGTGAATCAGGTAAGTTTTTAAGTATCACCAAATGTGGAGATTTTGTTTTCCATTCTTAGTTCATTACCACCATTTGATTAATACCTAATATTCATTTATCCATTGGATTCTTCAGCAGGATTACTGGCTTCTCCAATAAAGTTAGTGATGTCTTCCGTAGACTATCTGGTGGGTACTGACGGGGAGGAATGGGAATAGAGGAGAGCAAAAGGTTCTAGAAACAAGCAAAAAATTAAAAGCCCTGAATCTAATAGGCATGGATTAAACCAAGAAGCACCACTGTCCAGTAGTTAATGGGGTGAAAAGAACAATGTAACTTCTTTCCTCCCTTAATATTATGTTTGGTGTTGTAAAGATGGGAGGGGAAAAGGTGCCAGGAAAGGCTATAATAAAAAATGGTAACAGTAGTAATAATAGCAGCTAGTACTTATTTTGTTCTTCTTTTGTGCCACATATTGTTTTGATTTTTTAATATATATTTGTATTGATTTCAGAGAGGAAAGGAGAAAGAGAAAGAGAGAGAGAGAGAGAGAGAGAGAGAGAGAGAGAGAGAGAGAGAGAGAGAGAAACATCAATGATGAGAAAGAATCATTGATTGGCTGCCTCCTGCATGCCCTATACTGGGGATCGAACCCATAACCGGGGCATATGCCCTGACTGGGAATCGAACCATGACCTCCCGGTTTACTAGTCGATGCTCAACCACTGACCCACACACGCCGAGCGACACATACTATTTTAAGTACTTTATATGTATAAGCTCATTGAAACCTTCCAACAACCCGGAGGCAGGTACGCTGAGCATCATTCCTTTTCACAAAAGAGGAAACAGGAGCACAGGGAGAAGTGTGGCTTGATCAGGGCCAGGGGAGGCAGTAAGTGCAAGTAAATGGACCGAGTAATGGAGGCAGCAATTCACCTTAAGCCTGTGCCTCAACCATTATACGGCATCACTTCTTGAGCAAAAGAACCAGTGTGAAAAGGAATCCCTACATCTCCTGTTTTATTTAGTTGATGACTAGCAACATTCAAGCACTGAATTGGTTCTGAAGATATTGATTAATTAAATGATTATCTGCTTGTTAAGGACATTTGTCAAGAGATAAAAAAAAAAGGTATTCGTTCAAACTTCCTTGGGTTTTTCTGTTTAACTATTAAACTATCCAAACCTTGATTCTTAATTCTAAAAAAAAGCAAGCAAAAATCATTTTGACTGGCATTTAAATTGTGGTTATCACAGCAAACCTATTGAATTTAGATGGATAAAAATGTATGACAGAGTGTGGTATTTGAACCTGGGTGTCCTGGTACACGTTACAATTTATGAGGAACCATTGAGTAATACAGGAGTATGCTGCATTTATGTTATTGGATGACACTCCTTTGAATGTTGTATTCTGTCTGACATGGTGAAAGTTATTCAGAGTCCCTGCAGGTATGACAGATGAACCAATGCTCTCGGGGCCTCCTTCTTAATTGGTAAAACTCAGGGTTGGATATGTACCATGATTCCCCCAAAGGCTAGCCCAGGATTTCCTGGTTCTTATCCTAGCCCTGAAGACCTGCATTTCTCTCAAGGACGCTGACTTTGCCAGCTCTGAGAACAGCCAGATGACGGGCCCTCTAGAGTTTCTCCTGCTTTAAGTGACTGGAAACAGATTTCAGTATTTTAAATGAAGGTAGACTTTCACTAATGTCGTTTCCTTGCCTTTCCACCAGATTGTTTTTCATCCCAATGATTTATTTGATGCACAATCCTTGAACAGGTGCACAGCCCCCCATCATAACATTGTTTCTATGGGGAAATATGATCCACTGTATGACAATATGATTTATGATATAGTTACCCAAACACATTGTGTCACAGGCAGTATCTGCTTATGCCAAATGTTTACTAGTAAATACCTTTCCCTCATATAGGAAAAATCCTCAAAAAAGTGGTAAGTTCCTTTTCTATGTCTCCCTTTAGAAGGCATCCTCATGTTTCTACATTCCTCCTCATAGAACAGCTTGCATTGAAATCTGCTTATGTGTTTATTTTTAAACAAGCCCTCATTTCTTGCCTTGCTGCTGTCATTTTAATTGTGCACCTTCACCTTTATACAACTAGGTAGTAGAAGAGCACAGATATACCAGAGCTGGAAAAGGATTCATTTTCCCTTCCTTTCATCTTTCTAAGCATTAATTCAGGGAAGGGGTTCTTTTTTTAAAATATATTTTTATTGATTTCAGAGAGGAAAGGAGAGGGAGAGAGAGAAACATCAATGATGAGAGAATCATTGATCAGCTGCCTCCTGCACAACCCACACTGGGGGCCGAACCTGCAACCCAAGCATGTGCCCTGACTGGGAATTGAACTTTGACCTCCTGGTTCATATGTTAACGCTCAACCACTGAGTCAGGCCAGCTGGGCCAGGGAAGGAATTCTGAAACAGTTAGGGGCTCACCTGAATGTGTCACTGTGGACGGGTGCCTTCCTCTTATGCACGTAGCAGACTGCCTGTCCTGCTATGTCCATTTGGCTGAAAGTCATAATGGGGACCCCAGGGTAGTGGACATATTCCACCCGGCCATATCGCGGTGGGGAGGTGATGACGTAGAGCAGTTCCTCAGGCTTGTCTGTTCCATCCACAGCCAGGAGAGTGCTGGTCGTCAGGAAACCTCTGTCACCTTGCGGCACCACAAGTGGCTTTGCAAGGATGACAATATCACCTACAGGGCAGAAGAGGTTGTGGTCAAGAACCCAAATTTTAAAAAAAAAATGTCCAAGGTCAACAAAAAAAAAAACCCCACAAAAAACAAAGGCCAAACTGTGCAGAAATCAAAACTAGCATGAGGTAGAAAGGTTTCTGTAACTATGATTAATGAAAGAATTAGGCAAAAGCTATGAGTAGATATTACACAGAAGAGGAAACACATATGGCCAATAAAAATACAAATAGATGCTCAATCTCAATAATCGAAATACAAATCAAGATCACAATAAATTGCCATCTCCTAATCGACTGATTAGAAAAATGTGGAAGTCTGGTGACGTGAAGTGTTGAAAAGGATGTAGATCAAGATCATCCTTCCTGTGATTCTGGTAGAACACATTGGTACACAGTTGGGCATTAATTTGTAAAGAGTTGAATATCACGTGCGCCTTGACCCGGAGATTCCACTCCAGCTGTGCACCGGAGAGGAGCACCCCGGAGGCGGGGACCGGAAAGGTCACCGCGGCACTGCTTCTAATTGAAAACGCTGGCAACAACCCAAATGCCTTTTTAAAAAGTGAATATCATATAAACAAACTGTGGTCTATTCATACAACCGAATCTTACACAATAGCAAAATGGATGAACGACAGCTCCCTGCAATCACCCAGAGAGATGCAGCTTACTAACATTTATTAGTTTCGTGAGCAAGTCCCAGAAAACTATAAACAACAGTGAGAAAAAAATGAGCACAAAAGTCAGGATGGAGGATGGGAAGAGGTAGATGGTGGTTACTGTTCATACTGTTCAGGGACTGAGTTGAATGGTGGTTGCATAGGTGTTTATTATGTATTTTTAGAAGAATATATGAATGAATGAGTGAAGCAGAGTGGGTCACACATGGACAGCGATACAGAGTTCCACAAATTAAGGATTATAATCCAATTTTATTCATTCAAAAATATGATCATACCTAAAATAAAGAGCTTCCACTCTGTGCCAGGCACAGGCCTCGGGCCTCTGACATCGTCACACCAATGCTATAAGATGGTGGACTGCCATATTTCCCCGGTTATAAATGAGGAGGATACTAAGGTATAGAAATGCTAACTCATTAATTATTACGCAATTAATAAAAGGTAGAGCTAAAGTCTCTACTCAAGCCATCTGACTCAAGAGCACAAACTAAAACTCTATATTATTTTGTTTCCTCTCTTCAATATATAGGGATTTCTTATACTTCAACACTAAATGGGTGAATAGCCAAAAGGAAATGTGAGTGAAGTAAATGCCAAACCAATTCTAATTTTAAATAGATAAATGTCAATAAAACTTTTAAAATATATTCTGTCCCATGAGGAACTAAGAAGTAAAAATAAAACAGCAAGCAGATATAACTTTTGCCCAGGGCTTCTCATGAGGGGTGATTCTGTCCCCCGGGGGACATTTGGCAATATCTGGAGACATTTTTGGACATAATTTTGGCCACTGTGCAAATCAGAAGACACGCACACCTGGAGGGCCTGTTATTTATATAATAGCTCGCAAATGAAATTAACCCAAGTGCTCAATATTAGGGTTATGATTTAGTCTAACAATTCAGTGTAGTTTCAAAGAGAGATGAACCTATGAATATCAACCCATGAGCCAGGAGGTCATGGTTCAATTTCCAGTTGGGGCACATGCCTGGGTTGTGGGCATTGCCCGTGCAGGAGGCAACCGATCAATGATTCTCTCTCATCATTGATGTTTCTATCTCTCTATCTCCCTCTCCCGTCCTCTCTGAAATCAATAAAAATATATTTTTTCAAAAAAGAAACAAAGAGAATAAATTCGGAACCTCTGACAATGTTAACAGCTTAATGTATTCACAAGTCCTTTTAGGAAATAACCACATGTCAGCTGAGGCAGACTGGTTTCCTTTTCTTTTGGGGCAGGCAACTAGTTTCTATTGCTCAGCCTCCCCTTAGCCTAGAAAGTAATTGCAATTCAGCCACTGGGATATAAGAAGACAGGTACCTGTCTCCAAGCCTCACCCAAGAAATCCTCTCATTTTCCTCCGTATCTCACTTTTGGAGTGACTCCAAGGCCTTCAGAGATGAAGAATCCTAGCTAGAAAGAGTCCCCAGATGTCTGTGAGGAACATAGCCCTCCTCCCCCCACCCCGCTCCCCAGGAATGTATGGTGCAAAGGCGATGAGAAGATGTCTGTCCTAACACATTAGTTGTCTGCCCTGATATATTACTTGTATATTTATGATGAACAAGTCTTATTTTTGCAGAGAGAAACATCTAGCTTATCTGAGAGTCACTTATTAGACATCTTGATGGAATATACATTTTTACAACTGAGAAACCAATAAATAAAATATATTATTATACAGCTCAAAATAAACATCTCACAATCAATCAAACTAACTTAAATTTTGTTTTAAAAGATTCAGGAGAACTGTAATTTTACCATGCACATTAAGTAAGATTTTTATTGCACTTAAGCATCTGATTTAGCTCTGGGGTTCTTGACAGCCAAGGCAAAAAAATAAATAAATAAAAATCTATATAAAAGCCTAAGTGACCATTCAACCATTTGAACGGTAGCTATGATGCACAATGACCACTAGGGGGAAGATGCTTCAACTGGTAGGTTAGATCAGTGGTCAGCAAACTCATTAGTCAACAGAGCCAAATATCAACAGTACAACAATTGAAATTTCTTTTGAGAGCCAAATTTTTAAAATTTAAACTATATAGGTAGGTACATTGTTATTAACTTAATTAGGGTACTCCTAAGGCTTAGGAAGAGCCACACTCAAGGGGCCAAAGAGTCGCATGTGGCTCATGAGCCACAGTTTGCCGACCACGGGGTTAGGTTGTTGCTTGGGCCCTGTCAGCTCCGAATCTGGTTCACCTGCACCAGATTTTCTTTCAATGTGCAATAGAATCCGTGCACTGGGCCACTAGTTAAAAAATAAATAAAAAGGAAGTATTCGGTCAATCAAGCACGTACTGAGGTTCTAAGACTATGCCTGGTCCTGGAAATATATAGATCCTAGACTATATACATATGAATGAAATATGATCCTTACCCTCCTCACTAATCTCTAAGCAGAAGTGTGGGGTAGTGACATTGGGTTTCAAGGGCTTACTCTCCCTTGCTCATTCTCTCCCTTCCTTTGAAATTCATGTTCAAGTAATAATTCACTTTCTGATGATAAAACACATTGATTTAGCAATTTTTTCCTTAAAGCAAAACACCCTGGTCATTAAAGTAGGGTGTGCAGTCATGTTGTGGATGAGTCTGGATAGCCAATAGGCTTTTTGTAAATACTAAAAAATAACAAACATATTGGCTACTGTCATGAACCTCAGAAATCTCAGGCAAAGTAGGTGAGGGGCCAAAGGATTGAATCATAAATGATGGAATTTCAGATGTAAAGAATAAAAGGAAAAGAAGAGAAAAAAGGGAAGGGAAGGAGGGAGGGAGGGAAAACTTGGAGTGCTTACAACAGCTCACTTCTGGTTATAAAACTTGATCCCAGTAAACCTGGGTAGAAATGCTTTTACCTTTTCCCATATCATTGATGGTGATCTGACAGTCAAATGCAGGTGACCTGTTGTCGCCATCCCAGAGGTAGAAGGTGAAGCTGTCTTGGTTTGGGGAATCCATCGCCCCGGTGTGAGTGTATCTCAGTGAGTTCAGGTCCACTTCCTCCTGAGTGCATTTCATGCCAGGGTGGAGAGGGACCCAGTCCCTCCCTGTCTGAAAGGTGCCAGCGTTAGTCAGCTGCCCATGCTTTCTATCTCCAAGCTGTGTTAGTGAACATTTTCTATATTCCCTGAAAACCTCCAGTATAAATGATAGTTCAGAGAAACTCCAGTTCAATTTTTTTACCACTTACCTTTGTTTTTCCTTTCATACAGACATACTAAAACAATTTAAGACTTCGGCAGGGGCGGAGGGGGGTGGTGGGGAGAATAGTGTCAGCCAAAGGGTTTTCACACAGTTGTGGGGGTTTTTGTGGCAATTCAACAGCAATGCTACTTGCGAGGTATTTATCATAAGCAATCAGAGCTGATTAAATATTCCAATTAATGAGAGCAGGTGGGTAATTGAGCTACTGGAATTGATTCTTTAAATATTAAATGTGTTTCACCTGGGGTTTTCTATTTCTTTAGTTCATATCATTGTACAACTAATAAAAACTATATGATCAAACTGGTTTGTTATATGGGTGAAGAAGCTAAAACAAAAATAGAATGGATGTACTTATTTGTTATACATTTTACAGCCTTGCTAAAGCCAAAGGAAAATGATCAAGCTCTCTCTTACTATCTGCATTTATACCCTGAGTCAGCAAAAACATTTAACTGCAAATATCAGAATTGTTTTAAAACAAGTCAACATTAGTTATGCATATATTTTGTACAGAATTCAGTTCATAAATTGTGGTATATTCAATTAAAAGAGGCTCTTATGCTAGGAGGAGTTGACAACCGAGAGTATTAGAAAGTATTATAATAATAAATCTGTATGTGATTAATAATTCCCTCAAAACACATAGCTTTCCCCAAGAATAAGCCATAAAAGTCACTTGACATAATTCAAGAAAAATACTATCTTAAAAATTTACTTTATGATATTATCTTGCACTTTTCCTGTCTGGTTTAAGAGACTAAAACAGAAATTTAAATCACTCTTTTTTTTTCTTGACACATTAATTCATCAGATTCCCAGTTCCTGCAAAACTGCTTTGTCCTCCTCTCCTCTCGCTGTTTTACCACTTCTCTTTTTGCCATTCTTTTGGTAAAGTGTCCTCTTTTTAAGATGTTTTCCCAACTGATATTTGTACACAGCTATGTTCTGTTCCAGTGCTCACAGGGTAAAAATTAATTACATTGTAATAATTAAGCTCACTGTTTCCATCCTAAGATCTGTTTGCAAATTTAATTACTAAAAACAGATTCTCTTTCAGGGTTTAAACTGGTCAGCCTACAACTGTATTTAACCTTTTCCTTTGTAATCTTTTCTCAGAAAGTCCGTACAGAAAATGATATCTTTTGCTCTCTTATCTCCATCTAGTTCCCCACTTGCACTCCGGAATGCGAGCTTTGACTTGACAAAGTCATTTGCAAACCACCAAAGAGGAAGAGAGTCAGATTCAAGGTGGTGAAACTAAGGGAAGTCAACAAGAAAACAAAAACCTGGAGACATTCCAGGAGGCCTGGAGGCCTGGTCCCTGGTTCTGGAGAGTCTTGGAGATGCCCTAAAGAGCTGGGAGAGAATTACGTGGCGCCATGCTGGGAACCCGGACCCATCTGGATTGCCGCGTATCCAAAAACACTTCAGTTCCCAAGCCACCCAAATGTGTGAGCTCTCACTGCATTTCTGCTTCATTACTCTCTGAAATGAATTAAGGACACAGCTGTACCTCAATTTAAATCAGTGATTGCTCTTCACTTTGATTCTCTATAGTACCTACAATCTATTCTAAGGCGATCAAGCTGTTCCACACAGAATGAATCCTTGCTGCCTATGGAGGAGTGTCTATATGGCATTAAGAGTTAAGCATTCAGTCAGATAATCACACTGGGGATGGATGGTGGTGGCTGTTGCCCGCCGTAATCCACCATTCAAATAAGCAACTGATGGATTACCCAAGTGACCTTTGCAAGTGTCTGATCTGTAATTTGTGTTGGGCATCAGGCACACGGTTTGAATCACTTGTTAAAAACTATCTTTTCTCCATTGTATTGACTCTGCTCCTTTGTCAAAGATCAGTTGGCTGCGTGTGTGTGTGTGTGTATGTGTGTGTGTGTGTGTGTGTGTATTTGAGGGACCTCTATCCTGTTTCACTGACCTATTTGTCTGTTCTTTCACCAATCCCACACTGTCTGGATTACTGCAGCATTATAGCAAGTGTGAAGGTCAGATAGTATCAGTCCTTCAATTTTGTTCTCCTTTGATGTTGTTTTCCTTATGCATTTTGCCTCTCCATATAAACTTTAAAGTCAGTTTATTGATAGTCACAACAATTGCTCTAAAGAATAAAATTTATTTTAAATTTTTTAAAAAAATCTGGTGGGAATGAAGATACTTTAAAGATTCTCAGCAGAAACTAGACAACTAGCTTTACCCTAGCAACTTGCTCCGCCTCCCCCCAAATTTAGGTACAATCTCAGTAAAGAGGGAGCAATGAAGAACCTTAATATTGGTTGAATTTACCCTGAATTCAGTAAGAAAATTTAGAATAGTGTGAGTTATCCCCAAACTAGGAAAATTAAATGTTCTACTTCTGGGGAAAATATGGCTATTAGAGAATAAATTCAGTTGTAGAAATTTGTGAATTGAGAAAGTTTATATCAGCGATAGCTATTTTGAAAAATAAAGGTAAGAAGGCCACTAACCTTAAGCTGAAGTTGCCCGTTTTGGGGAAGCCTGTCAAATAGATAGTAAATCTCCTCCCTGGGAGTGTCTCCATCTGTGGCTGAAAGAACAGCACCAGAAATAACACGAGTTTCGCCCATATCCATGGTAATTTCAGCCTTCCTGTAAAAAGAAAGCGTCTGGCTTGATATGAAAATAGAAGGTATTGCTTTAGCAGGGGACACTCATAATGACTATTACAGTTTCCAGTCTTCAACAACGAGGAAATAATATTCAATATCCTAATGACTGAAAATGATGAGTCAGTCTCATACAACAGCCTCTCATTTCCCTTTACACATAGAAGTCCTAAAAGACAGTCAGCAACAATGCATATGCTATGAGGTAATCACATACTTCTAATTGTTTACACACATATAGAACTTTACAAGTTTATGTTATAACTTATTTTATAAAATTATTTTGTTTCTAATATTGTTTTTCATACAACATCAGCTCCATGAAGTAAGTGGTTCAGGTATGATTGCTCTAATTTTACAGACAGAAACTTACAGAGATTAGACACCCACAGAGGTCCTTTGATAATGGTTTATGATCTGCCACTAGGAGTTTGGTGATATTTGGGTAATTGGTGGCCCTCTACGTTCCTCTCCGTCTCCATGGTAATATCTGTGAAAGGATTTACTACGGGGTCTGTCACATAGCTAGTGTTCTCTTCACGGAGAAGTAGAGAGGAAAGTGTGCCATAGTCTGAATTACACTGAAAGAGACCCGAGGACAAGAACTTTGCAGGTAATTTCGTTGGGAAGTACTTCCAGGAATAGGAGATAGAGTGAGGAGGGAGAGAAGGAAGGAGGAAGCAGCAACAAAGGGTGTTTTTACTGCTGTGGGGCTGAGTGCTGCTGGGATCCTTTGAAGAAACGTGTGAAATATGCCTCAAATTGTGCTTTGCAGGCTAGGAGGCTGGGATATTTATCTGTCCACTGTCTCCCACATGTCAAAGGCTGTCCCGAGTGCTTCCGCTGTGCCTGAACACCAGCTGGATGGGCCACTGCTGCTTCAGAGAAGCTCTGAGGCAGAGAAGGGAGCAGCACAGTGTGGGCACAAGGGGTGGGCGCTGACAGTGTGCACAGCATGTTTCAGCACCGCCACAGCCGCAGTCAGAGGTGGGCTGTGGGGATGTGGCCCAGGCAACCAACAGAGTTTACTGCAGCATCCACAAGGAATGTCAAAGAACTGGTGTCAAATGCCCTAACAGGTCCAGTAAGATGAGAAGAGCCAATACATTTGGTAGGAATCAAGGGAGCAGCTTTAATAAAGCGGTTGAGGATGGAGACAGTGGGCAGAAATGGAGGAAGTGAACATGATCTATTCTTTCTTTTATTTTTATCTCTATTGTTAAAAGTATTATATGTCCCTTTTTTTCCCATTGATCCCTTCTAGCCTTTACCTGTCCCCTGCCCCAGGCCTTCACACTATTGTCTGTGTCCATGGGTTATGCATATATGCAAACAAGTTTTTTGGTTAATATCTTCCTGCCCCCCCCCCAAGTTTGAAATAAATGAGAAATGGGTCATCTTTGTAGTTTCAGAATGAGGATACCTGCTTGTAATAATAATAACTAACACTTATGAGCTCTCACTATGCACTAGCTCATTTTTTCAAGCAGTTTTACATAGTTTAATTCACTTAATCCAGGGGTGGGGAACCTTTTTTTCTGTCAAGGGCCATTTGGATATTTATAACATCATTCACGGGCCATATAAAACTATCAACTTAAAAATTAGCCTGCTATATTTGGTCCAACATTTAGTTAACTCACCCCTAATGCCTTGGCAGGAACAGACAAATGATTTTACAGTACTTATATAGCCCACGGGCCACAGGTTCCCCACCCCTGATTTAATCCTTGCAACAACCCTGTGAATAGGATATGTTATTATCCCCATTTACAAAGAGGTTGACAAAGAGGTTAAGTAACATGTTCAAGGCCGTATTCAAGGTCACACCACCAGTAAGTGGCTGAACCAAGGCAATCTGGCTCCAGGATTTGCTTGCTCAACCACTAACTCTATCCCTATGTTTTGTTAGAAGAGGAATAAAAAGAGAGATATTGGAAATGCAGAAGAAAAAATATTATGGAGTGCATTCTGGGAGGAGGCAAGAGGTGATATACCCAAGGACACAGCTGGAAGGAAGAGAAGTGGGAATATAACTTCCTCACCACAGGACAGAAGGAAAGAAGAAAGGAAAGAGAAAGGAGGGATTTCAAAGCAGGGTCAGAAGAGATTTGGTGATTCTGTAGGTGAAGCTATCCCAGGAAGTTTAATAGCAAGACTGTAGCAAGAAATAGTTAGATAGAATTGAGTGTCTTAGTAATTTTACCTGTCTGGTCTTGATTTTCTTAATATGGACAATAATATCTACTTCCCCCAATTTTGGTGTTTTTAAGGACATAATATTTGTGAAAGAATCAAACACACTATCACATAATAAGCACTTAAGAAACACCAGTTTCCACCTCTTTCAGAAAGGAGGTTTCATAATACTGCAATATCCTTCCTATTTTCTTTTTTATAAATAATATCAAGTGATACCAATCCAACACTCTAGCTAGAGAAGAAATTTCTGTTGGGTGCTCTTAGTCAAACTGACGTCTGAGATGCAACCCTCCAAAATACTGACATCAGTATTTCCCATAATGCTTTTCAAGGGCCTTGCTGGTGGCCCCTAAGATAATAGCAGGAAAGTTGGCAGGGACTTGTCTGAGGCCCTCTTTTCTGCAAAGTGGAGGAGACTCTGGGAGTTTACACACTTTCAGAAAGTTGTTCACTTCCTGATGAAAACTTGGACTGTCTACTCAGCTTCTCACTGCACCATTGACTATAGAGATGAAGGTGGTCAAAGGGCAGACACTTCTCTACACTCATCACTGGAAAACAAACGTCTAAACTTGTCCAGTTGCCAATAATAAGAGAAATGGCTGGAGCTATCCTATATAATAAAAGGGTAATATGCAAATCGACCGAACGGTAGAAGACCAGTTGCTATGACGCACACTGATCACCAGGGGGAAGACACTCAATGCAGGAGCTGTCCCCTGGTGGTCAGTGCATTCCCACAGGGGGAGCGCCACTTAGCCAGAAGCCCAGAAGCCAGGCTCATGGCTGGCAAGCACAGTGGCAGTGTTGGGAGCCTCTCCTACCTCCGCAGCAGCGCAAAGGATGTCTGACTGCCAGCTTAGGCCCGCTCCCCCCAGGAAGTGAACCTAAGCTGTCAATTGGACATCTCCTGAGGGATCCTGGACTGCGCGAGGGCTCAGGCCGGGCTGAGGGGCCCCCCCAATACCACCCTCCCCCAGTGCACAAATCTCAATCTCATGCACCAGGCCTCTAGTAGAAATATAATTGATAAAGATTGTACCCTATGATCACACTCTGATCAACTACAGAGGGAGATCCTGAGAAAGTCTGCAATTAATAATATCAACCCAGAATGTTTAAAGAGCTATTATTTTTACATCAGGTGGCCAGGGATGTTGATTCATATGGAGCATGGTAGAGGGCTGGTGGACAAGGAAATACCAAGTAATAGAAGTGGCTTTGGTATATCTCCCTCAGCCACTCTTAGTTAAAGGTTTGACCAAATCCACAGTGAGGACTTTCTGGAGTTAACAGTGTCACATTTTAGTTGAATCTACATATTAACTACACTTTGGTGCATGTGTTTAAATATTTAATATACTGATCATTTTATATTGTATGTTCAGTCATTCTTAATTGTTTAAAATTAAGTAGAACTTTTAGAGAAAAACCAAATAATTAAAGGGCTCATTCGAGAATTGTTAAGAAGTAGTTACATTAACTAACATTTGCACGTAAGTTCTAGGTGCCTGGGTAGGTGGGACAGACTGTGATAGACAGCAGCAACAAAAGACTTATTTCTCTCAGAATAAGGCTGCATTTACACCTAGCCTTCCAGATCAGAATTTTATAGAGAATCTGAAGGGGACTCTCTTCAGGTAGCTTACTTGTTCAGCGTGGGTTTCTCATCATTGACCGGGGTGACCTCTACTGAAATGGTCTTAAGTATCTTATGTTTCCCATCTGACAACTGGATTGTAAAGTCATCAGCAAGGTTCTCTGAATCATCGTGCACATACATCAACCTCATTCCTGGAAAAGGGGAAAAAAAGGGAGAAAGTAAATCTTTCTTGTGATTGGACAATTCCGAAACATAGCACAGATAAGTGTTTAATCTCCAAGCCATCATTAATCAGTGCAACAGGGTGAAATTAAACTGTTTTGTGCAGTAAGAATATCCTCTTAGCTCATCTAAAAATTCCTATTTAAATACTTTAGTATTTGATAAAGGCCTATTTAAAATAAATGAGAAAATGGTATAGTATTTGATAAACTACATGAGAAAAAGGTGTCAAGGTGCTCACATGAAATAGAAAATTAGTACATTACTTGGGGAAAATTATACTTAAAATCCCCACCTCAAATAAAAAAACAAAATAATTCATATGGAATTATGAAAAATCTTATTCATAATATGAGACACAGAAAGCCAAAACAGTCTTGAGAAAGAACAATTTTTGAGGACTCACAATTTTTTATTTCTATACTTTAAAACGTAAGTTATAAGGCAAATGAAATATGAAAAATCTTATTCACAATATGTGACAAAAATAAAACATTAATATTTAATTATCTCTTAAACATCAATCTGAATCTATGAAAAAGTGGGCAAATGGCATTATCAGGTAATTTACAAAAGGTGAAACATATATGGTCAATAAAAATAAAAATAGGTTCAACTTTACTCATCTAAGAATTTTTCAAATCAAGATAACAATGAGAAACTATTATTGACTAATAAATATGCAAAGTTTTTAAAAAAATAATATTCATTATTGACTAGGAAATAGGCATGCTTATGCATATGGTGGCAATGGCCATTTTCCCATACAAATATTATAAATGCTCACCTTTTGTTACCAAGTAATCTTATAAAAATTTATGAAAAAGAAATACTGAGATGTACACCAAGATTTATGTTATATAAATATATGTAAAATATGCTTATTGATATGTAACTTGTAATATCAAGAAATTAAGTTATTTGCATAGTTTAAAATAAAAGACAGTTTGTATAAAATCACAGTGCAGTATGTCTATAGAATGAAAAACTGTAGTTAACACAAACCATGTTTTCAATTAATATTTTAAAAGTAAAAAAGATGCTTAAAATAATCATAAACAGATTGTATAATCTGATAGCAGTTTTTTAAAATATGTTTTAAATTGATTTTTTTTTAGAGAGAGAGGGAAAAGAAGAGGGAGAGGGAGAGAAACATCAATGAAAGAACCATCAATTCATTGCCTCCTGCATGCCCCCTACTGGGGATC
The DNA here is from genome assembly GCF_964212035.1 of Myotis nattereri. NCBI lineage: Eukaryota > Metazoa > Chordata > Mammalia > Chiroptera > Vespertilionidae > Myotis > Myotis nattereri. Next base: position 26,537,916 of record NC_138087.1, on the reverse strand, counting down.
AAGCCTGTGTCCTGACCTTGAATCAAATGGGTGACCTCTGGGTGCATGGGTTGACAACCAACTGAGTCACACTGGCTGGGGCAATGCTAGCAGTTTTATAAGTTCTATATGTTTAGGGTCAGGAAATGTGTGTGAGACTGCACTAAAGTTAAAAAAAAAAGAAAGTAGTCATAAATGAACCAAAAATAAAAAAGAGGTGAAAATCTAATCCCTGAGAATATCATCAAAATATTAATTTATATGAACAATTTTTATTTTTTATTTAAAATGGTTATATAGTGCAAACTTTATACAGTAAATATATAATTATTTACCCTAACAGTAATCAATGAGTGTTATTTTTTAAAAACTTTTTTAAGAGTAAAATTTGAATTATTATTCCTTTTTCCTCTGCTGTAAATTTAGAAAGAATATTGTAACAATATGTTGTATTATTTGTTACACATGGTTTTAATTGGTAACATCATTTAAGCTCCAGAATTTATCTTTGCAATTGATAAAAACTGAGAAATATATGAATTAGCTTTCCAAATTCAAACATGAGATGACATTGTACAACTATTGCAAAATAAGCCTTGGGGCAGAGAGCCTACACCAGTGATGGTGAACCTATGACACGCGTGTCAGAGGTGACACGCGAACTCATTTTTTTGGTTGATTTTTCTTTGTTAAATGGCATTTAAATATATAAAATAAATATCAAAAATGTAAGTCTTTGTTTTACTATGGTTGCAAATATCAAAAAATTTCTATATGTGACACGGCACCAGAGTTAAGTTAGGGTTTTTCAAAATGCTGACACGCCGAGCTCAAAAGGTTCACCATCACTGGCCTACACTCTAGTTGGGGAGAGGAAGAATGAAAAGACAGTAGGAAATGTTGGTCAAGTGCTAACATGGGCATAGAAAAGGAATAGTTCAGAGGGCCTGGGTGGGTCCAAGGAGGAGGCCAGTAGGAAATTGGTTCTGAAGGCACAGTGTTGGCAGCCGGCGAAGGAAGGGAAGGACCCTCAGGCTGGGGAACAGAATAGTGAAGACAGGAAGGAAAGCGAGTAGGCAGTGAATCTAGACTCACACACTTTTCTCGAAGATTTAAAGTATTTTCACATATAGAAAATGGGTTCTGATCGATGTTTTTAAACACCTAATTAAAAATATAATTCGGACTACTATTCCAATGCGTCATTTCCTTAAAGAGGAAATTGTCTCCTCAGAGAATAATGAATTATTATATATATGGTTCAAATGTGGAAATTTTGGCAGATGAATCTCTTCAAGTTTAGTGCCATGATCTCAATAGTTTTAAAAAGGAATTTTTATTATGACGTTAAAAGCTTGCACTAAAATACGCAAAATCACATATATCATCTTTACTGATGCTCTAAAAGTGAATGGAAACATATTATTTCCTTTTCAATTGCCCACTATCTTTAGCTGGATCTTACGCCCTACATTAATGCAGAGCCCAGAGAAAACCCTTGAAAGACAAATGAATAAAGTAGGTAAATGCCATTCTTTTACTTCTTCTTCCTCCGATTAATTTTTGTCCTTTCTGGGTTAAATTATTCAGTCAGTAACAAGCAAATCCAAGTGGAACGTGATATACCGTTCTTGAGAAGCTCCATGGAAAAGTTGTAAACAAGTTCATGCATCCGGCCGGGGTTGGCTGGCTGCTTATGCTGAGGGAAGTCTTTGCTGAGCACCGCGTGGATGAGGAGGCCGTGGCGAGGTCTCTGAGGGATGCTGAAGAGCAAGGGGTCCTCGGGCACATCCAGGTCGGCTGCATGGATGGCGGAAGAATCCAGCTCTTTCATCTGACCTTCACACACCTGAACGGCAAGTCAGAAAAGTCAGCTGTGTGCACACTGATACTGGTCTTTCTTTGCTTTTAAGATATGCTGCTGCAAATTGTCCATGAGATTTGTGTGTCAGGAGTCCTAAATATGTCTGTTTTAACATAACCTTAGGAGATGACAACAAATCTATTAATCTCTCTCATATTTTTTTTTTTTTGCTGAAGATTTCAAAACAGTTTATTCATTTCTATGATGGACAAAATATTCTGAGTGTGTGTCTCTGTCTGTGTACAAATAAAATTTCATCATTCTAAAGTTCTGAAAAAAGCAACCAAAAGATGCTTGCTTTCTGAAAGTTACAGAGAAGTTCACTTGTAAAACTGAGTGTAGACAGACCTTCAGATCTTAAGCTGTCATTTTAACCTGCTGGACCCCGTTCCTTTTACAATTTTTATGTTTCTGTTTTAGAAATGGCACAAATATCTGCTAGACACACTGGGGGTATCTTTTTTGGTGTTTTTATATTTTTATCATTACTGCAAAAACTTCTGTATTTCTATTAAAACCAACAATAATTGAGAAGGGTCCTCTGGATGCATCATGGTGTAAATTTTAATCCGGACCCTTCATTTCTCCCCCACCCTCACACCTCTACTTTTCCTGAACTACCTTCCTCCACTCTCACACCCATCAGGCTTCCTACTCCTGTAAGTACAAACTGAATGTTTTTATTTCATTTACAACTTGACTAGCTGTATTTAGCTGTCTTGGTCTTCTCTTACAGTAAAAATAAACAAAGAAATATTTGTTTTATATTTTGAAATGCAGCAAGATCTAATTAAAAAGTGTGTATCAATTTAACATTGCTTATCAGAAATCTGCCATGTCACTGTGCTATATTTTGTGGAGACTATACATATTCTAACGAGTCAATGTTAGATGGAACTGTGAAGGCCTGTCCATCAATAATTATAATGCCAGGAAGGAAATGTCTAGTGCTATTAAATATGGATGAACAGGAAGTGCAAAAGGGAAGAGGAGATGAGGAATGTCATTATGGCTGAGCAGGTTAAGATGTACATGGTTTAGATTTGTGAAAATGCCCTTTTTTTCAGCCTCTCATATTTTTTAAAATATACTTTATTGATTTTTTACAGAGAGGAAGGAAGAAGAAGAGAGTTAGAAACATCGATCAGCTGCCTCCTGCACACCCCCTACTGGGGATGTGCCCGCAACCAAGGTACATGCCCTTGACCGGAATCGAACCTGGGACCCTTCAGTCCGCAGGCCGATGCTCTATCCACTGAGCCAAACTGGTTAGGGCTCTCTTATTGACTTTAAAGACAGTCTTCCTGCAACCACTTTTCACTGAATTTGCATAAAGAAGAATTACTTGCCATATCTGATACATGAGCTAAAATTATGCCTTCTTTAAAAAAAGTCTGGCCCTTCTTATTAAGGATGAAGATGGCATCACAATTTAATGCACACTGATATAATTATGAAATCAACTTTGATCTAACTTGTTCTTTCCTCCAAGAAATTGAATAAAGCAATCTAAACATATGTTCTAATTACCCTTCTTCAGAGAGCTTGGGATTCCCAGACTCACAATGTGGCAAAATGGTAAATCAGTGCACAAGATGATTGGGACATTATATTAAAAAAAATGTGGAATTTTTTTTGGTGCCCATTTAATTGTTTATTGAGATGATAAATAAAAGGTTTAGATCAATAAACACAAAATACAGATACTCACTAGTAGATTTAGAAATGGATTATAATAACTTAAACTAAAACCCCAGCTTTTTTTCAGGTTGCACACAACTTGACGGAAACCCGGCTGTCTACAAAATAAACTTTTTGACAAGAAAGCAAAATAAATGACTTTTTAAAAAATCACCTGGCACTTGAAGCCAGCTCTGCTAATAACGCATGGGGCTCCACATCTGTTAGTCTTCAATGGGTTCTCTACGGAATGCTCGGGGAAAAGACATGGTTACCTTCAGAGAAGAGCATGGAACAGTGTCCAATGGCCTAATTGTTCCAGAAACCTCACCCCTAAACCCTACATACATATAAGACAATAGAGGTAGGTATAGAGGAAATGATTTGTAGGTTTTTTCTGTCTCATAATTACATAGGTGAGCTTCAGAGAAACCCATGTTCCAACGGAAGGAGAAAGGCAGGAGCTGGCACTTAAATCTCACTGGGGAGTGGCTCTCACACACCATTAAGATGTAGTAGAGCCCTGGCCTGTTGGCTCACCTAGTTTGAGTGTCGTCCTGTACACCAAAAGGTTGCGGATTTGAGTCCCAGTCAGGGCATGTACCTAGGTTGTGCGTTTAGGTGTGTACTGGAGGCAGCCCATGGATGTTTCTCCCTCACGTGGATCAAAGTCTGGGCTCATCCATTTAATCAGAATTGGCTATATATTTGTGTGGATTAAATCATCATATGTAAAAAATTAAAGTGTTTAAAAAGAATTCTATGCTGATATAAAAAATTTTCCATCATACATAATTAGTTATTTTTTTTAAGTGGAGAGTAGTAGGTATAATAAGGTCCCTGATTTGTAAGTAAAAACATGTAGAAAAATCACACATAAACATACTGGCATGTGCATAGACATTTTTTGGTAGTATTAATTACTAAAATTTCAACTGATGGGGAGTGACTATGGGTAAGAGCTCTTGAAAAGGGAGAATTTCATATTTCACTTATATGTTTATCAACATTATGACTTGTTTAATAACATTATTTTTTATTATTATTTAAAAAATAACAGGTGTTATCTGAGGGTGATATTATGGGTCATTTTAGCTATGTATCTGAATCTTTAAATAAAACCAACAAATGATATTATATAAAAACAGTTTTAAAACTACATAAATAGAGCCTTGGCTGGTTTGGCTCATTGGAAAAAGCATCAGCCTGTGGACTGAAGGGTCCCGGGTACAATTCCAATCAAGTGCATGTACCTCTCGGCTGCAAGCTTGATCCCAGGCCCTGGTTGGGGTGTGTGCAGGAGGCAACCAATCAATGTGTCTATCTCACATTGATGTTTCTCTCTCTCTCTGTGTCTCTCTCCCTCCCTTCCACTATTGCTAAAAAAATCATTGGAAAAATATTGATTAACAACAAAACAAGAACAAAGAAAGAATCTGCATAAAAAGAATGGTTCAAATATTATTTTTAATTTCATATATCTAACTATATAAAATAAGATGCCTGTAGTTGTGAGTCAAGAGTCCTTGCAATGAGCATTGTTGAAGAGGGTGTGGTGTGGACAGACTACTGGGTGCAAATTCCCTATGTACCCCTTACTTCCAAGCTCTATAATCTTGGACCACTTAGTTAACCTCTTTATGCCTCATTTTTTCAGTTACTAAATTGCAATAATAATAGCATCACTCTAAAAGCCTATTGTGAGGATATGAACACATGTAAAGGAGTATGGAATAGTACCTACAACCTAGAAAGTATTTATCCTATATACATGCAATTATAATTGCATCTGTGCATTTGCTATATGTTAGCAATTATTATCATTAGCATAATGATTATTAGACTATTTTAAGTGATTGCATTACATGACATTTGTTACTTTCCCTCCCCACTCCTCATCAACTTGATGTGTTAAGTACACCTGAACCTGTGTAAACAAGACAAGGTGAAAATAAAATCAGAAAATGATAAAAGAGAAATAGAAAATTCTGATCTTACGGTAATATTCTGCACCACAAAGTCAGGAACTTCATCATTGGTGGGGTGGATTATAACAGAAAACGGTATCTCCAGGGAGCGGCGCTTCCCGTCTGTGACATACACCGTGAACTGGTCAGCCGTTGGTTCCACCCTCAGGTGCCTGGACTGCACATAGTTAACATGCAAAGCCTTCATGTCTTTCCACTGAAACGAGGCTGGAGCACACCAAGAGTAAGCTGGTGAATAAGAAAAGCCTTTTTTCCAAGCTACTAGGCCTTAATCCTTTAGCCAACAGACTATTTCTCAGCAAATCAAACAAAACATCATGGCAGTTGACCTAAGAATCAGCTCTCAGGGGCTGCGACAAAGACTAACAGCTGTTGACATAAAGACGGATATCCATAAATCCTACAGGAGGGGTAAAATTTGCATGGAAAACAGAAGAGCCATAACTGATAACTGCTAGCCAGGATGGGCAGGGACTTCATGACCATTCTTCATACACTTAGGTCAGTGAAATCTTCTCTTGATTAAAACCACTTCTGTGGGAGCAGTTCTTGTCGTGCGTCATTGAAAAGAGGCCATTTCTCTGCCTTTACCAGAAACTAAGGAAGTTCCCTGTACCATCGCTGTCAGATGAAAAGACCAGGAGTCTAATGTTTTCTAAGCGAGGTGCTGAGTTAAAAGTGTGGGCTTGGAAACCACCTACCCTTTGCAGACTTACCTTTCCTCTCCGGGGGCCTCAATTTCTCATTTACATATTAATTTTCTACCAACAGAGGGTTTAATCAAGTGCAATTTTTAAAAATATCAAATAAAAGAAAGGAACCATCTCTTTCAAAGTCAGTCAATCATCTGCATGCTTGACATCCATATCAAGCAACTGGTTGGACTGAGTAGAATGAGCTGACCCGCTGTTTTGGTATTTTGACACTGTCTTAAATCAGAGAAAAATGCTCTATGTTGTGCATTAAGTCACAGGAAAATTGTATAAACTTTAATGCAATTAATCTACCCCCACAGCTTTACTGAGATAAAATTGACATATAACATTGTGTAAGTTTAAGGTGAGGATATATATGTATATATATATCGCAAAATGTTTGCCACAATAAGGTTAGTTAACACATCATTCATCTCGCATAATTAACATTTTGTGGTCATGGCAGTGAGAACAGTAAAGCAGATTCACAAAGTGACTTTCAAATATACAACACACTATTGTTAACCACAGTGCCCATGCTGCACCTTAGGTGCCCAGAAATTATTCATTCTTATAAGTGACATTTCCATTTATTTTGAAGTAAACTTGCATGCATGGGAAATCTGAACGTTAAAATGAAAAAAATAGTAATATTCAAAAGTATCAGCTGTAACAATTCCTCAAATGTATATGGTGCTTTGAACATTTTTGAAGTCCTTACCCAGTTATCAAGCATAGGATGGCCGGTAAGACCCATAAACATAGGTGAGTTACTGCTGGTCATGAAACCGACTTACCTATACTTATGCCCATATTGCTTTTTTCAAAACCCACCGAAGGGAGGGTGTTTTCAAGGTAGCCAAACTGGGGAGGAGAAGTCAAAACAAATTCCAAGTCATCTGCTGCAGTGTCAGGGTCAGTGGCCGACAAATGGTTAATGGTGAGGGCTGCTGAGAAACCCTCATCTACCACGAACATGGTACCTGCATGCAGATAACAGCACAGTTATGACTTAGCGTGCAATCCTCCCATCAGAATAGTGAGGACAGAGGGAGTGATTGAAATTCCAATTCACATATACTTCCATGGGAGATGTTCATTTGCTTCAGCCTAATTCTCCTTACAGTGAAAATATTCAGGGGTAATGGGTGGAATTTAATTTGACTTACGGAATTATATTTTTTTCTTGTACTAGCAAGCCAGACAATAATGGAAAGACAGCAGAAATGCTAAATGCTCCAGTTTAGCCCTTCAGTCATTCTCAAGGAACTCTGATTTCCCTTGTGTCTCTATAGAAGTGACAAATGAAAATAAGAATTGCCAAACTGTTTTAATGATAAGGCACTAAATGTGGTTTATGTACTCTTCAAGATCAGTTGTTACCTCTGTTTGTCAGAGCGTTAATTGCCTGCAAGCTATTATGAATTGCTCATAACCAACGTTTTTTTCATGCCTGGTGCTTAATTATTCTGCAGGGACAATGCTTTCTTTCCAGAACATTGCTTGGGAGATGGTTTGCAAATTACAATAACATTCATACATATGTTTGTATTTTTTTTTTCTGAGAGACAGAACATATACATAATGCTTATGAAGAGATGACTTTCTAAAAAGCAAATAAGGTTAAATATATATAAATGGTCTCTCTGGTATACTCATTCTGTTCTGATAGAAATTATTATGGGTAAAATAAATTACTCTCGCTCTCTCCAGAAGGCAAATAGTATTTTCCCATGTGAAATAAAACCAGAATAATTTAGGATTCCAATGTTGTCCTCATCCCAACACCCCCCCACCCCCCACCCCCCACCCCCCCACACACACATTTGCATGCTCTCTCCATTCAGAATTATCTAAATTTTTAAATAAATAAATAATTTTGCCCTGTAATCTTTTACAGATTTGGGATTTTCCACAAATTTGTATTAAAGCAATTACTGGAGGCAATTCTGAATGGTGGTTTTCCATTTTGACTGTATGTGCATTATTTCACTGAACATGGGCATGGGACTAGGTGAGATAATAGGACTTTGACAGAAAACCACTGTCACCTATTGCGAGTGAAGGTGGTTGGTTGTCCACTGGATGCACTGTGATGTTGAGATCATACACTGGAAAGGACGCATGAAGAGGAACAGATGGATGAGGTCCATTGTAGCAACAGCCATTCACAAAAGGGCCTGCTTCTTCATCCGAAACCACTAATGTAATGGTGTCATAACAAGGCATCAGGCCAATCTCGCCACCTGGAAGACACAACTGTAGCTGAAACCTGACTTTTTAAAAATATAGAATACCAAGGTATTCTACCCAAACCCCTTCTATGAGCGCAGGGTGTCAAGAAAAAAAAAGTATGTGGCTAAAATGCAAAATTCCATTTTATCACTATGAAATCAAATAGAGTCGTGAAAATAATGCAAAAATGCTTGCCCATCTGTTGCCTTTGGTGAGATCCCTGCCAGACATCTCTCACCATATGGAGGGGCAAAAGGGGCTAACGAGGGCCTGACAGTTCACAAATGATCAAGGAACAGACACAAAACTAGACTAGTGATGGTTTCATTCTTCCCTCGTAATTGTTCAGGAAGAGCAGAAGGCACCCTTGTCCCTGTGGTAATTGTCTGCCCATTTGCATTAACCACCATAAATGAACAACCATCAACCACATAGTAGTTCCAAGAAATAGAAGAGCACGGATAGGTGAAACACAAAGATAATCCACATTCTTGTCATTTGTTTTTGGCATTTTCCTCGTTATAAAATCGCCACGATGTTATCAAAATAAGAACAACACCTGGAAAAGAAGTGAGATTTGTTTTCACTTTCTTTTTACTCTTTAGGGTTTACACCTATGCGTTTCAAAATGCCTCCAACTTAGGCAGTGAGGGGAGGAGGGAAGATTAGATCATTTATCGGCGAACGGGACAATCCACTCGGGTTGCTAACCAACAGCACTGAGGTAGTAGTGGTCAGCCTCCGGGGACAGAAACGCTCATCAGATGTGCTTTTGGTCATTCTCATGCATGGCTTTGAAAGTGCCAAAAGGGAAGCAATTAGGTTTGAAGTTTTAATGAGAGCTAGAGCACAAAAGATCAGGGACGGCATCGCTGTTTCACAAGACACATTCGTCACATCTATAGCATACTATGCTTGGCATTATTCTCGCTATTTTAAGAAAAACAACACTAGAATAATGGAGAAATTATATTATTGAGCAACTAAATGATTAAAGGACAAGAAACCAGTTTTAAGGAAAAACAGAGTTGAAGTTGAGAAAATTAGAATTAAACAACCAGCTCTGGCTGGGAAGGTCCGTTGGTTAGAGCGTCATCCCAATATGCGAAGGTTGTTGGTTCGATCCCCAGTCAGGGCACGTACAAGAATCAACCAATGAATGCATAAATACGTGGAATAACAAATTGATGTTTCTCTCTCTCTCTCTCTCTCCCTCCCTTTCCTTTCCTTTCTCTCTAAAAATATATCAATAGATTTTTTCAAAAATTAAAATAGAATCAAACAATCAGCCTTCAACCTTAGGAAAAGTAAAAAATAAGAGGCTGGGGGCCCTTTCCCCCTCCACACGAGGGAGTCCGTTCTGTGGGACTCTTTCCCTCTCCCCATGTGGGAGTCTGTACTTGTTCTTCAATAAATCTCCACCTTTGTATAAAAAAAAGAAAAAAAGAGGCCTATCATCCTTTAATATACTTAAAAGATAAGTTGGCTTAAAATATATTTATTCATCATTCACTCAATAAATATATATTGAATATTTAATGTCTACTATGTGACAATTAGTGTTCTGGGTGCTTCAGCAGAGAAACAAAGACATTTTGAAAATGTCAAAAGACATTTCAAAAGAATGTCAAATGTCACAAGACCTACCATGTGTCAGGCACTGACACAGTCTATAGAAAAAGAGATGCAAATTTACTTAAAATATCACAGATGTGTGCATCTATGAAATGGAATGATATGAAATTGCCACTATTGAGCCAATTTTTACCTATTATCCAGAAAATACATATATCTCAGTCTGATTCTGTACAAAGCACCAAGGGTGAAGAAGATGAGAGTACTGGCTGAGGGGAGGGCACACATGCCAGAGAAAGTCAAGTGTAGTACACTCAGTAACTGTAATTTCAATATAATGGAAGTATAGCAAACATGTCAAAAAGAGCTGGAAAAGTAGCCTGAGCATTAAACCAGAACTACAGCACAAGCGGAGGAATTCTTTACCCTGAAATAAAATATAGTCTAAGGACATGATTTATCCTTAAAACTCTTAATCATAGTGTTGGACAATTTTGAATGACTTCATGTTTAATAATGGGAGAATAGCAAATTAATAATGCATTTTATATCATAAAATATTTATTAAGCTTATGTTTATAGTAACTTTATAACACTTAATAAATATTTTAAACATTTTAGAGATGTTTTAATGTAAAAGGTAATCTATAAAACTGGACATACAATAAATTGCAACTATGTTAAAAATTGTGATTAGAAAATAAAATACTGTAATACTGAATTGTTCAATTTTGGTAGATAAATAAGGTGATAGATAAGTTTTTCTAAAACTTCATGATACTTTCCAAGTTTTCTGCAGTAAGAATGTATTATTTTCATAATCATAGAAAGCAAATAAAATAATGGTGACAAAATCATTCTCAGGTGGCCTTTATAGTCACTGTATGTAGACAAGAGTTAGGCCACTGAAACTAGATCTTACAATACTGTCGTTTTTTTATACAGATCTTAGCACAGCGCTAATATTTACCAATTGAGTAACTGAGTGAACGTTTCGTTATAAGAAAACATAACACTCAAAAAAGAAAATACCTTTTGAATATAGTATTTCTGCTAACTTAATAACAGAGCAAAAACATCCATGAAATAATTTGCCCCAATGTCCTACTAGGTCTTATGAAAAAAAATAGTTACACTCCCTTACATGGCTATCACACTAGAAGAGATTTATAGGCACGTATCCCTGGTGTTTAGCACCTGGAACAGGGCACTGGAAGAGAAGACACATTCATCTCACCCTAATTCATCTATGCTGCATGAGCCTGCCAAAGATGTTAAAATTACGTTGTAAATGACAATCGCTGGTCTTTGGGTCCCTCTCTGCCAGTCTATTTGAGATCGACTGGGGAAATCAAAAAGAAATACCTACTTATGAATATTTGAGAGACATTGAAAGACATCAAACATCTGGACGACGTTCCCTGAGAAAAGGAAATAACTAAATAAACCTTATCTAAGACTAAACGCAGGTGAAAATATAAGGAGATATCATTTAAAGAAAAAAATTGTCTAGGAGTAAATAAAATGTGCCATACTAACTAATTAACATGAGACTATTGGTATCCTAATAAATCATTGTTTTCCAAAGTACACATAAAAATGTTATTTCCAAATGTTTTCTCCCATTTCTAAATTCTTAGCTATTTCAATCCTCCCTCCTTGAGTTCCCTACCCCCTCACTGCCTGCATTCTCTCTAGATATCTCTTCAAATAAGAAAATGATTTGAATTCTGATGCCTCTTATTTCCACTACCAGTCACGTGGCCTACATGTCCAATTGTACTCCCCCCATGGAATGTACAGGCGAGAGAGGCATACAGGTGATAAACATGAAATGGTAACAGAGGCAATGGAAGGACGTTAGAGGAAGCATACAGTGTCATTGCTGAGGCAGTGCCCTCAATGCAGAATTCTGAGGATGAGCAAGGGGTGATGAAGTACAGATGCATCTGTCACTTCCTGTCACTTTTGCATGGGAGTGGGTTTGTCTACTCATTTAAAGGAAAATTTATTCACAAGAGGGTCTGGATTATACTCCTTTGTAGCCCACAGTGCCTAGTACTGTGCCTTGCAGATGTCAGATGGCAAATTAATATTACATTTATTTGAATATTTTACCTGGGAATGCATGCCACCTGGGAAATGATATAATGTGATGTCAGAAATGTAAGCATGATGCTGATCACTATGTGTTTTCTGCATCTCTCATCTGTGTCCCTCACTGTTGTGAGTGTGGACAAGCTACACACAGCCTAAGACTTCATCTTCGCTTCTCAGAAACTCAAAAGGCAGGCCAGTTACTTCTTAGCAGCTAGACCAGCCGTGGGCAAACTACAGCCCGCGGGCCGGATCCGGCCCGTTTGAAATGAATAAAACTAAAAAAAAAAAAAAGACCGTACCCTTTAATGTAATGATGTTTACTTTGAATTTATATTAGTTCACACAAACACTCCATCCATGCTTTGGTTCCGGCCCTCCGGTCCAGTTTAAGAACCCATTGTGGCCCTCGAGTCAAAAAGTTTGCCCACCCCTGAGCTAGACAGTGGTCAGTAAAACTTTGACAATTAATAACATTTCTGTTATGATGTTATGATTCATGAACCCAGAAACTGTGATGGCCAAAAAAGGACATCGTCCAAAACGGGGTGAGGACAAGCCCAGAGTGAACGGACGGTCTATGTGTGAGCATCATGAACAGCAACAACAACACTTGCTCTTTTTTACTCTGAACTGCATTCTATTACAGAGATCAGAAATACTTCTAAGGATGCTGAGCTTACTGAACAACGGGATACAGGCTGCTGCTGCTTCCTTTTCATGGACGCGGTAAGACTGCTAGGTTAAGACTCTGTCACGTTACTGACATTCCTTCTCTCAAACTAGTCACAGCACTGTCACTTACCCGTGTGTTTGTAGGTCACGGCCCCTGAGAGGACATCTCCCTGAGAGAACTGATCCACCGTGACTCCACCTTTCCTCACCACCCCGTGCTGAGGTTCTCGAGAAATCACAAACATCAGTTTCAAGTCATCACTGTCCGCATCGGTAGCAAAAATGTATTCAGAGGTGATGACCACCTCGTCGCCCTCTGAGCAATGCATCTGAGGGTTGAGGTCAGGTTTCAGGATGGGTGGCTCATCATTGACGGGGAGCACCTAAGTAGGAAAGAAAAAAATGCATGTTTTCAAGAAAAAGAAAGCAGTGACAAATGGCCCAACTGGTAACCCATAGCTCATAGTCAGAATGACAGGCATTTTCAATCTTCCAGGCACATGAAACAATAGCCATGGAATTAGGCCAAGCAGTTTGTATCTTTTAACTTTCCCCACATGAACCATCGTGCAAGAAACGACCCACCTGAGAGACATTTGAGGTAGGAATGGGAGAGTACAGTTATGGTTTGGAACTCAAATATCCCATTTGTTTCCAGGCAGACAAAATATAAATGTGATATAAAGCATCCTTCACCAAAGCCCCTGTCCTCCTTCATTAAACTCACGCGTATTCTAGAGGAAGTCTGGTCCTCATGGCCTGATGCATTTACATTTCCCACATCAAAGTTATTTATACTTCAAATTACTTGGTGATTACAAAGCTTTCTTCTACCCTCCACTTCCTGCCACCCAGGAAGTTTCTGTGGACTTACAATAAGCAGCAGCTGCACGTCAAACATTTTCAGTTAAATCTGAAACTCCATAACCATCAAATCAATGCCAGGTTTCAGCTTGACAAAACGTTTTTCTCTCCCAGTCATGAAAATAAAACTCCAAGTAGAAGGGAAAGAAAAGCCACATGGGCTCACACTGGCTCTCAGATTTTAAAAAGATGATGGGGAAATTGAAAAAAGCACGTCTTCTAAATGGGAAAGAAGGGCATTCCTCCTCTGAGCTCACAAGGGCAGCTTGGTGTATGCTGCATGTTTATTTATCAAGTCCAGCCCCGTGAATACTCTCAACCCTGCATTTCCTTCCCCCATGCTTCAGCCAATGGGATCTTTTACAATCTGGCTCCCATCAAGTCCCTGCCCTGGGAGAACCTTCCATGGTTTCTTCCAAGTGCTGCTCCTAGGATGTCATTGACCTCATCTCATGCTATGGGGTGCCTTTGCCACTCCACTCCATTTCACCCCAAAACACTGCATTCCTCACATCTCAGGTCTTTGCACCATCTCTGCATCTGCTCTCTGCCCCTTGGCTTGGTATGCTCTGCCCCCAGCTCTCTGCTTGGCTACCTCCTCCCCCAGATTATATGTGAATTTCACAGGGAAAACTTTCATGAGGACTCAGACTCATTTAGGAACTTCTATTATTTACACTCTTTTAACACCCCATTTATTTGTAGAACACATGCATCCTATATAATAAAAGGGTAATATGCAAATTGACCCTAACAGCAGAACGACTGGGAATCACTGGTCACTATGACACACACTGACCACCAAGGAGCAGATGTTCAATGCAGGAGCTGCCCCCTGGTGGTCAGTGCGCTCCCACATGGGGGAGCTCTGCTCAGCCACAAACCAGGCTGCCAGCTGCCAGTACAGCAGTGGTGGTGGGAGCCTCTCCCGCCTCCTCAGCAGCGCTAAGGATGTCCGACTGCAGCTTAGGCCTGCTCCCCGCTGGCAAGTGGACATCCCCCAAGGACTCCCGGGCTGCCCGAGGGATGTCTGACTGCCAGCTTAGGCCCAATCCCCTGGGGAGCGGGCCTAAGCCAGCAGGTGGTCATCCCCCGAGGGGTCCCAGACTGGGAGAGGGCATAGGCCGGGCTGAGGGACACCCCCCGCCCCCCCCCCCCCGCCTGAATGCACAAATTTTTGTGTGCCGGGCCTCTAGTATTTTAAATAATTAATTATGTCAGCAATAATCTTTTTAATGTCTGCCTTCATCCCTTGCCTGTAAGCTTGTATGTCTTGTACATCATCACATCCCAAGCATCTAGCATAGGACCTGGCAAAGAGAAGACACTAATTAAATATTTATGGAATAAATTATTGTAACCATGTATATTTGCACCAATTATCCTGCTAGTTAAACAACTGTTCAACTCTACAAGAAGTATACATGAAACTGTTGACGCTCTCCTTTAATGGATAGAGGGATGGGGTGATAGAAACGTAGCCTTATTTATTTAATCACAGGTAAAAACATGTAAGCAATATTCTATTTTCTATTGGCTTATTAGGAAAAAATATCTTTGTTCAAATCCTCTGAGTGGGTTTATTGAAGACCCTCTATATTATTTTTCTTGACTCGATCAATGAATCTCACTAATACATTCATGATGACCATCTTGCAGTTCACAAAATAGCCTCTGCTTCAAATGAATAATAAAGTCCAAAGGCAACAGAATTAAAACATTCCTCCTAGATAAAAAAACAATCATATGCCAAAAATTGCTTGTGCATCTGACTGGCTTTCAAAGGTCATGCCCTTTTTTCTAAAAAGAAACAATAAACACATTGTTTTTCCCCAAATGTACTGCTCACTGTCATCAATAAGAAGATGGTCATCAATAGAAAATAGGTTGGATTGGATTATTTTCCCTTAAAATTTGCTTTTCAGGAAAAAAAGGTAATTCAGAAAAGTTTTCTATATCTAAAAGTCTGCCAATAAAATCTAACTTTTCTTATTGAAGCTGAAATAACATGCTGCTCTTCATCTAGACCCCAAGGCCCTCAGGAGGAGTAAGTGGGAAAATGGAAGGAGGGGTTCTGCATGGTGACTGGAAAGGTTAGCAACATGAAAATTATAATCACCTGGTAAGTTACAATCGAGGCAGTGGTGAGGAGGAAGGAACACTGGCCCAAGTACCAGACAATGTCAGCCCAGGTCTACACAGTCAAGATAATGACTTTGGGCAAGTCATTGAACCTTCTTGGACCTGCATTCCTTCACCATAAAATGGAGAGAATTCCTTCCCTGTCTACTTCTTAAAACACTAGATGGATGTAATCATTCTTAATTATTAACTGTAAAACATCGTACAAACACATTATTATCACAATTTCATATCACAAAGATCTGACAAAATTCAAACAGAAGTAGGATATAGCGTAGTAAGGATATTCAGTGACTCTTCCAGGACCATGATGAGACTTTTTGAAAACCTTCCTCTGTCACTAACTATAAATGCCTGCAAATCCTATGAGTTATGCTTAAGGACTTGGGTGGTCATTCAACAGCGAAACTTGGGGGTTCCCATCAGGCCTTTGGGCATGTACTCAACCTTTATGTGCACATTTTTCTTCATTTGTCAAAAGGGGGGAAATAAGCCTTTCAAACAGACCGCAGGTGAATTCACAAAGGGGCACCACACATAAACAGACACAGCTTCTCCCCCACTACAGAGAAAACCCTACTGATACTGGTCTAATCTGCCCAGATGCAGGTTGAGGGTTACAGCTCAACAATATTAGAAATAATTTATATGTAAAAGCAATTGCTTTTCAAGTTAAGTATATGGATTTGAGGTCAGAGCAGTTGTATGTTTAAATGGACTGGAGAGAGAAACAGTGTGCCCATTTCACCAACACAACTTTGCCCTCTATTGCCTGTCCTGAGACATTCACAGATGAAGGCAGCCATTCTCTTCTTTGGAGTCTCTGTTTTAAATTGTACCAGGGACTCCAAGCAGGCTTCCAAACCAGATGCTGTACTTCTATATGAACCAGGAAGGAAACGTTCTACCCACCTCAATGTGCAGAACAAATTCTACTGAATTGGTGCCGTCTGTGACCTCCAAGAGTATGTCATCCTGAAGTGTCTCAGATCCATCGTGCTGATACCTGTGGGGATGACATTATCACTCGGAGAGCACACTGAGATGCCTGACACAAGAGTTCTTCCATGGCTTTGGCCATATGCTTAATCAATAAGCATCAAAAATGCAGCAGGAGACCTTGGAAGATGGCGAGGTAATCATGAAGTCACAGATTTTATCACTCAAGGGTCCATGAATGTAAAATTTCTCCACGCTGGAAAAAATGTGTTACATGCATACATAATGTCTTCCCAAATCAAAAAAGCAGTCCTTCAGCTTGCCACTGTGACAATGGGAACCAGGCTACTTACAGAAAATGCTGGTTGGTGCCAGGGGGACGCTGAGACTGAGCAGAAGGCAGGTAAAAGCAGGACACTGTGTGGATTTTCATGATTTTCCCTCCTTCCCCACTTTTAAGAATAATCCTTATGCCTGTGCTCTGATCTATTCAGCTCTTCTCTCAAACTCTGATCTATGTATTAGTTATTGCTTCTCTCCTGCCATTTTCCCTTTTCTATTTATTAGCTCCCTTCCTCTCAATCTATAAAAAAATTCAGACTTAAAAATATTTTTCTTTGGTCTAGCCTTGGCCTACCCTTGGCCTCATTTTCCTTTAATTCTCAGTCAAATGTCTTAAAGAAATTGTCTAATCCTAGACTTTCCTTTTACCCTACAGACCACTGTAGTGATACACAGTAAGTTCTAAACAGCTGTTGTATTGAGCCAAATTTCTAGCTTATCAATGGTCTGTTTAAGATACATAGGAAAGAAAATAAGACAGGAAATTAAATTAGGAGCCGGTCACAAAGTACTACACATTGTATGACACCATTTATATGAAATGCCCGGAATGGGTAAATCAATAGATTGGTAGTTGTCTAGGGCTGGGAGGAGAAAAAGGATGGGGGAGGGGTGGTGGTGGCAGATAAAGGGTACAGCATTTCTTTTTGGGGTAATGAAAACATTTCAAAATTGATAATGGTGAGAGTTGCCCAAATCTATGATTATGGTACAAAAAGCCACTGAATTGTATACTTTAAATAAGTGTATTGTGTATGTATGGCATGTAAATTTTATCTCAACAAAGTTGGTTAAAAAAACAAAGTAGAAAAGAAAGTTGCATTAAAAATAGTATAGTATATTGAGTGTGTGTGTATGTGTGTGTGTGTGTGTATTTTTTTTTTATTTTTTTTTACTCAGAACTAGTCTCCCCGATACTCTGGCTAGGAACTCATGTTTGGGATTCTATTCCAGTGGTGGAGAAGGTCCCCCTCCCAGCCCTAGCATCCCTCCCACAAGCTGCCTCCTTTTTATTTTGTCATGCTCCCTGATGTTTTCATCAAAAATAGGCTGATATGAGATAATGTGCTAAAGCTATCTTACCATGCTAAACTTCTAAAAGGGCCAAGTAGGTCTAGGAGTACACATCCAAAAGCATGTCTATGACATCAAACAGAACTTCTTTTAAAACAAGGCTCCTACATACTTTCAACAATAAAAGGGGAAAAAACTAGACTCTTCCATGTACTAGCTAAGTGACCTCTACCTCTTTGTACCTTAGGTTCAACTAAAATATGAGAATAGAATCATCTACCTTGTCGGGTTTGACTGATGTAAAAATTAAATTAAAAAACATAATTGCAAGTTTCTAGAAGAACACTTGAACTACATATGCTGGAAAATATTGGTACTTTTATTTTTCTACCCATCATTCACACCCTAGTAAGAATTACTTAAACAGCTCTCTAACATGAAGCTAAGAGCTGAGATCTCAAAAGAAAACAAAATCTTAATGAGATTAAGAGTAGTGAAAAGAGATAAAGATATTGGAGACTGAACAACGTAAATAAATTAAATTGTCAGATTAAACTGATCTTCTTGTGTACAAATCCTAGTTCCTAGTCAATATTCAAGTATGGAACTAAGCATTTGATGTTTAACACCTTGTACTATACTCTATCAAAAAGGCCAAAATTCCTATCTATAACTTGAACTTGTGAGAAATTAACTAGTATGTTGCTTTTGTTTTTACAGAGAAGGTTTGGTTTTTTTTTACTAGATTTTGTAAAAAGTTTCTTACAGAACCTAAAGACTAGGTTCAAGGTAAGGGGAACTACTGTAGAACCATGAGGCAGGAATTGCTCTATCTGTCTGTGTCTGTCAGAGAGCCAAGTCCTACTCCATGCCATACCTACACAGCCTACCCTATTCGTTTGCCTACAAATCCCCTTCCCAGTAGAATATAATAAAATTTACACTGAAGACATTGATCAACAGAATTCTATCCAGAGTTTCCAGGGTTATGAAATTGGCTTTTCTTAAAGCCAAGTTCAATTACGTAGATTCACCTTACAGATGATTTCATTCTATATTCATCTAGTTTGACTGTTATCTCTTGCAATATGTGCAGTTTCAGCAAATTTAATATTCGTGGTAATGAATTTTTGTTGTTTAAATATCCATAAAATCATTCCCATTGGTACAGCAAGCCAGAGGGAAAGAAAATGCCTGAAGAAAAATTAAAATTTTGTCATTTCTAATTTTCAACTGACCCTTGAAAGTATTAAGTGGCAGGAAAGCACTTCTGAATGAATTAGACAAACTTCTTTCTTTTCCTCTGCCTCACCAATTGATCCAGATGGGGGCCAAAGCGTGTAAAAGAAAAAAGCTAGGAAATGTACTAACCTAACTTTTAAGGCATGGAGGTCTCCCCAAGAAAATGTGCACCCTGTGCTCAGAGGAAATCCATTCAGCTCCACCCTCCCGTGCTGAGGCAGCCTCTGCAGGAAGAGGTAGATACTGTCTAGTGTTGTGTCCACATCGGAAACCAGGATGTGCTCCGTGTTGATGACGCAGTGACCGCCCTCAGCCACTCTTAGGGGGTTGGTGAGTACCTGGAAATAAGGACAGCAACATTGAAAGCTTTGTTCCATGCAGTATCCCTGAAGAAAGAGCTCGTTAAATCAATAAAAAGTTTCAGTACTATATTCACCTGCTAAATAATATTTTAAGAATGTGATAAAGGGGTCAAGCTCATAGTTGAACATCTCAGCTGAAAAATGTGATTTACTAAATGTTTCTGATTCTAAGCATGGATGGATCTGAAGAATCAAGGCAAGTCTGTGGAACTGAAATTATCTACATTTCATTTATCCCAGACCCTATAGAGTAAAAGCAACACACTGGTTACTATCAGTGGAGCTAACGTGAGAAAATAATAACATTTATCATCATATCCACACCAACCATTGTTCGACATATATACCTTAATCTACAAAACAATCAATAGCTTTATCAAATTCCCCTAGAGAAATCACTCATCTCTTTCTTTCAACCTAAGAAAATCTTAAAGACTTGGGAAATTGGAGTTTTTAAACACCAGTTATAAAGAGTATCTTAAAGATAGAAATGGGTCGGCCCTGACCAGTTTGGCTCAGTGGATAGAGCATCAGCCTGCAGACTGAAGGGTCCCAGGTTCAATTCCAGTCAAGAGCATGTACCTTGGTTGCGGGCACATCCCCAGTAGCGGGTGTGCAGGAGGCAGCTGATCGATGTTTCTCTCTCATCTCATCGATGTTTCTAGCTCTCTATCCCTCTCCCTTCCTCTCTGTAAAAAATCAATAAAATATATTTTTAAGAAAGATGGAAATGGGTTGGAATTTTAAGATTCCATAGGAAATAGATAGAGTTATCCAAACATTTGACTTAAATATTGAAGCCATCAATATATTTTTATAATCGAAAAACTCACTTCTCAACTGACTAATAATTCATTTGTAAATAAAAAGCAAGTTAGAAGGTATAGCAAGGAATGTTCCACAGTCAAGAAAGTTTGGAAAAATATTACCTACAACGTCTTCACCTTGGAGATTTATAAGGCACAGAATACAGTCAATGCTCTGAGATCCTACAGTAAGAAAAGGTTAGGTCTGTTTAACCTGGCATTTTCTCAAATTTGTATTACTACCCAGAAGCAAAGCAAGCGGATCCGGCTGGGCTCTGAGAGCCCTCACAGATGACCTGGTGGATGCCCTGCCCTCTGAGGACACAGCCTTCTCCATGGGAGCAGCCACTCTCCTCAGAGAACGGCTGCCGCCAGAAAGAAAACAGATCCCAGGAGAAGAGTGTTAAAGGGATGAGACCAGGAACGGGCCAGGACAGAGAAGTCAGCGAGAAGAAGGCGCAGCTCCACTCAGAGCCCTGCTCCACCCTCCTGCCCACCAGGCACAGCTGCCAGGGGCATCCATGGATGGCCCAAGGACAGCCCGCTGGGCCATGGAAACCATGAGACCGACCACCCTGAGACAGCTGCCTCCTATTCTTTAATAAACTGTTGCCACCAGAAAAGGAAAACATAAAAGCAAGAGCTTTCTCTCCCTACAGCCACCCTCACTCCCATCCCTCCTCAGAGGCCTTTCTCGCACTTTGCCAAGCCTAACATTTTCACTGTGTGTAGGAGAAAGAATAAAGGGCGCTCTTGTTGAGAAAGGAGTATTATCTTTGAAACATTTTTTCCTGTGTTGCATTGATTAATATCCCAAGGAATATACCTTGTTAGAGTAAATGATTTAGTATGAGACATATATATATATTTAACAACTTTCAAAAAATAAAAGCACAAGGCTAATTTGCACCCCACGCATTATCATTGCTTAGGCGCTGGGTCTTCAGGTTAGCATGGTGTCAAGATCCCTAGCCGTTATCATTCAGCCTAGTGTGATGTGGGTGTTTGAAATCAGGAAACCACTCCTGTGACCGGTTTCACTGAAACTAACTCTTTAATTTTATTTCTACTATTCTCAGGTCTCTAAGATACCATTTCATTTGTCCCATCGACCAGTGGTCAGCAAACTGCAGCTTGCGAGCCACATGCGGCTCTTTGGCCCCTTGAGTGTGGCTCTTCCACAAAACACCACATGCGGGAGCACATGTACAGTGCGATGGAAACTTCGTGGCCCATGTGCAGAAGTCGGTATTTTGTGGAAGAGCCACACTCAAGGGGCCAAAGAGCCGCATGTGCCTCGCGAGCCACAGTTCGCCGACCACTGCCGTAGACCGTAGAAAAAAGAAGTCAGTGTGCCAGGTTAGCTCCAAGTCCTCAGAAGTATTCAATCAGCCTTCAAATGAAGCAGGTACCTGCTCACTGCATTCTTCTTGGCTTTCCCCACAGGTCATCTTTCTCCGGGAAATGACTTACACTGCTTTGGATAAAAGAGTATTTCCCCATAATTGTTCAAGAACAGTTTTACCTTCTTTAGATGCCAGACTACTTCAGGCCTCTGTCTCATAAAGAAGAGGATGGTGTGAATAAAATCTAATCAAATTAACTGTTTTTTTCTAAACTATTTCCTCCACAGAAATAGTTTCTGGTTTCTGACAGAGAAAGAGTCAAAGAATAGAGTTTAGATTATCCTGTCTGGGTTCCTTGGTGCATCTTTTACAAAAAATTACAAGTTCACGCTGGCAATTTAAATGACTGTGCTGAACTGAATGGTGACTTTGGGGACTGGAGAACACACCTTTCCTCACTGTTGCTATGAGATATGTGGGCTCAGTGTTGCCAGAGCTTCCAAATTTTCAATGGAATCCAGAAATCAAGACTTCATAAGAAACCTCCTGGTGATTAAGTGTTGGCAACTCATTATTCAAAAATACTGTTTTTCACCCAAGTTCTGTGGGGTAGGTAAGCCCCTTACTCCCTCGGGGTGAACCATCTGCACCACAACTGTGGGCTGGTGTAGAGATGGTGAGGAGGGAGCAAAAGAGGGAACATCAGTGTTTTCCTGGCTATATTCCAGGTAGCTACCTGTGAAGGTGACCTTTGGGGATGAGGCATGTGTAGGTTCTAGTCCGCTCGAATTCCTAATGGGTGGGCAATCCTACTTTGTCTTTTGGCTTCTTAGGGGGAAAATGAGCCCAGGAATAGCCACACTAATTAAGCCTAGCACTCTGATGGGAGGAGGCGGGGTATGGAACAAACTCAGTATAACCCCAGCCTCTCAGATAAGACACACGAAATGGCATTGCCTTTGTAGTCAGTTTTCATGACAGACCCCAGTGCTTTAGGGCTGCATAAAAACTGGGGAGTAGGACTGAATAGAATGGAAGGGCCCATCTTAATTCATTTTGGAAAATTAAAAGCTTCTGTAGATTACAGAGTAGCATAGCTGGCCTGCGGTGAGAGCAAATAAGCCCTTCCGGTTGCTAAGAGACCCATAATTTAATCCCCTTCCCCTGATCAACATGTGGAACTCGGCAGAAAGAAAAGCAAATGAAAGAGATTTTGATAAAGCTTTGAAAATAATGCCAAATTCAGCAACTGGAAAAATCGCACTTTTTAGACAAGAAGTCCCGCGGGAGGTGAAGAGCCCCCCTTCCCCATGCTTTTTCCTACACTGTGACTGGAACATGGAAAAAGTTCTTTAAAAAATGCCTGAAGGTACTTTTTACTTTATTAAAAATAACTCTTAAAGGCTTTCCTTAGGCCCTCCCTCTTCTTCATCCTTCACAGCACACATTGCACATACCTCAGGAACTTGGTTGTCCACTGGAAGAAGAGTGATGTTAAAGCAGATCCCATGCAAAGCCCCGCCATGCTGGTTACTGATGGAAAATGTGAACTGGACGTGTCTTAGACGGGGGCCTATGTCACTCAGGGGTGGCATGTACGCCACTTTCATGTAGTTCACAGCATCCTACAAAGTAAACCGAGATGGACACATGGACGCCAATTTGCAAGGATTAGAGACTTTTAGAGACTTAGGTCTCAGAGAACCATCCTGATAAGGACTTGAGCTATTGTAAATGCCACCATCATCAATTTGAGCATTCCAAAAAAGTCCACTTTATAAACCACATTTTCTAAAAATCAGGAGGGAGAAGGACAAAGAAAGTAAGTAAATATATCAAGCGCTTGAAGCCAACCAACTCTGTAAAAAACAGGACACTTGAATTTTAACAGCTTCGCCAGAAGTAGAGCTCTACCAGTTCAAGTAGCTGCATGGTATTGGTCAAGCAGCTGAAACTTGCAAGGTCTCTTTTTCCTTATCGGTAAAATAAGTGAAACGATAAAATAACAGTACTTACGAGATAGGGTTGCCATATTCACTTACAGCATCTAACTACAGGGAGATTAGGCATAATTGGACCCAAGCTACAGCTATAGCTGCTGTCTGCACACTTATCACCCTTGGAGGTCTTCAGAGAAGAGTCCACAGGAGTAGGGAGAAGACTGATAAAAAAATTGGATCAACAGATGTTCTGGTTGAATTGTGTCCCTCAAAAGGTATGTTGAAGGCCTAATCCCGGAACCTCAGAAGGTGGCTTTATTAGGGAATAGGTTGTTGCAGATGTAATTAGTTAAGGTGAGGTCCTAGTGGAGCATGGTGTGCCTTTGATCTAACATAACTGATAAACTTACAAGAAGAGAAGAGAGACAAATAAGAAGAAGACAGCCATGGGATGACAGGCAGAGGTTAGAGCAATATATCTACAAGCCAAGTAATGTCAAAGACAGCCCGCAAACCACCAGAAGCGAGGAAGAGGAAATGAAGGATTCCCTTATGGGGTTTCAGAGAGAGGATGGCCCCGCCATCACCCTGATTTCAGGCTTCCAGCCTCAGACTGTGAAACAATAACTCATAGTTGTTTTAAGCCATCCTGTTTGTGTTACTTTGATACGGCAGCACTAGTACACTAATCTGGCAGGATATTAAATGAACTGAATTTAATGGAATAAAGACATATGTGCCTGGTCCTTGCTGGCAAAACAATGCAAAAGTCTGCACTGAGTTACAAGGTTGTGAAATCATATCCAGCTTGATCAAGCATTGTCAAATAGATGTTGCATGCTTAATGTAAATGCACAGGCAGAAAGAATAAAGACATCGAGCACTGGTAACGGACGTCAAAGGCCATCATTCTCAAGGGCAATACTAGGAACACCATGACTTCTCCGAGGATACTTCCTTCCATCACGTTTTTTCAACATTGTAGCACAGCATCCCACCTGAGTGAAGGACTTCAAGCCCTGGGCTGCAGGATTCTTGGTCAGCTTTGGTATGCTATCCACCATGAATAATTTCCCAGCGTCCAAGTGTCTAAAGAGAAATATTAAACACATCAGCTCATTTTTCAAGTAATGAGAATTAAATCAAATAGCCTACAACCAAATTTTTTTAAACTAAAAGAGCTCATCGTGGGAAGAAATTAAATATGTCATCTTTATATTCTCTTTATGTTAGGGATTCTAGTCTTATGCTTAATCTCATCAATGCTATTTTCATCACTGCTGCAAAAAAATATGTACGCTATTTTCTGCTTTGACATTAAGAAAGAGAATCATTGTTCTCATCCTAAAAATGTTCCCTTGCTATCAGGTACATGACACCAGCTATGGTATATTCATGTCACTTCCTTGGATTGGGATCATAGAATATGACCATTTTGTGGCCTGCAATACCTAAAAATAATGCTATAGAGACTCATTACATTTTACTAAAAAGAAAAACGTAGCATTCTCTTTAGAAAAGGGGATTAGAAACTGCTTTTAGGCCACCTAAGCTAAAGACACTCCAAGATACAGGTCACTTACCCATTAATACAGCTTTGGAAGGAGGTATAAGTTTGAGATTACAGTAAATGCTGAATTGAATGTATGTTCATGTTGGACAAGAAAGCAATTGAACCACAGCACCATATATTGACCCTTTGGACTCTCCAGTCCTAGAACACAACCCTCCACTAATGACCTTTCATAGATACCTGTGACTGAAAGAAAAAAACGGAGGAGTTGTTATTGTATAGAGCAGCTCCCTGTCATACGATTCCGTATCTATGAAATGCAGATGTTTCTTAGTTAGGTAGGCCACCTCCGTTTCCTTGACAACCAGATGCCGAGAAACCCCAGGAGCCTCTTTTGGAAGCTGGTCATCCACTGGAGTGATATGAATTGTCACCACCTGAAAAGAAATGATCTGTACCATTACTTTGAGGTACCAAAGAGACACCAAAGGCAACACCCCACAATCACCTAGTCACGGTGATTTTTGAAAACTTACAATTATAATATACTTTCACTGAAATGATTTAGGAGGTAGTAAGAATGTGAACCAAAAATGGAACATTCTCCACCCATTTGATATTACATTTTAAGGATATAATTATCACAATTATAGGTAATCGTTCGTGAGTGCTATATAGAATGGGTATTTCTGCATCTCCCTTCCAACAACCACCTGTGCATTTTTTAACCTGCCTCTACTCAGATTCTAGAAACTGTGACATAAAATTTGGCTCCTCATTCTCTCTCCACATATGTATAAAACACCTCCCAGAGTCTCTACTTATAAAATTCTTAAATACCGTAGGGACCACACTCCACTCCCACCCCAGCTGTCATTCCCATTGTTACTGGTCTAGCTCTAGCTCTCATAATTTCTTCTTTACATTATTGCAACAGCTTTCTGCTGGCCCTAACTTCAGTAGCTAATCTAGACTCACATACCTCTAGTGTTATCTTTTAAAAAATGCAAATCTAATTAAGTTATTCCCTTCCTCAAAGTCTTAACAACCACCCAGGAGGGACAGACTTATTCAAACTCCTTAGCATGGCATCTAAGGGCCTCTACAGTTTGGTTTTGATTTTGTAGTGACTTTTTGGCAATATTATGGTGTTTTTTAAATTATTTTTAACATTTATTGTGAAAAGGATATGTAACCTCCCCTCCCCCAGTTTGCACACCCTATTTTTCCACTTTATCTGCTACTCCTTTCAGCATTAAGCCAGCACTCCAGCTGCACACAAAGGTGTGGGTCCTAGACTTTAAGCTTTGGGTCATGCTGTTTCTTCAACCTGGAATTCTTTTCTCCTGCTTTCTCCAGCAGCCTGGGTTTTTCTTACCCTTAATGGCTCTTCTTGAAACTTTCCCCAATTTCTCAGTTGGAATTAATTGTTCCTAAATTTGTTTGTCCCTTGAGAAACATTATTATTTTATGTCTTATATTATTAGTTAGTAGTTCACACGTCAGTCTCTCCTGGATTGAAAGTTCTGTAAGAGGGGGATCATAGAGTAGTACAAACCACATGGAATTTGGCAGTGAACAGACCATTAAAGGCCTAAGTATGCCACTTAGTAGCTATTGATCTTGAACAAGTCACTAAACTTTTTAAAATGTCAATTTTCTTATATGTAAGTTAAGTATAATGACAACAGCCTCACAGAGTTGTTATGAGGATCAAAGACCATTATGTATATAAAAATGTCTCACACATAATAGGTGCTCAATAAATATTCTGCTCATCTCTGTACTCTCCATCTGGAACAGTATTTTGTAGGTAGAAAGCCCTTCATCAATGTTTGCTAACTGAATGAGTCAATATGTCCTGTTTGTGATTTTAAGAATTCTTAAAGCACACTCACAGGTCTGGATCCTACTGGAGGGCATGGAGGGTTTGCTGAACAGCTTTTTTTATTTTTTTAAATATATTTTTTTTATTTCAGAGAGAAAGGGAGAGAGAGAAAGATAGAAACATCAATGATGAGAGAGAATCACTGATTGGCTTCCCCTTGTATGACCCACACCGGAACTGAGCCCGCAACCTGGGCATATGTCGACCCTCAACCACTGAGTCATGCTAGCTGGGCAGCCGAACAGCTTTTATCATCACATTTTCTTACAATAATTCATGACTGGTTGTGAGAAAGCATATACTTATTCTCTCTTGCAATGGTACATTTGCTTGGTGTCATGGGTATTCTTATTCTGGTTTTTATTTCTTTTAATGAATTTAATATTTTAATTTAATAACTTTATTTTAATAAAGTTAATATTGTCATTGAAGCACAGATCTGCAATGCCAACTTTTTAAAATATCTTTTTTATTGATTTTAGAAAGAGAGGAAAGGAGAGGGATAGAGAGATAGAAACATCGAATGACTGTCTTCTGCATGCCCCCTACTGGGGATCAAACTGGTGACCTCTTGGTTCATGGGTGGATGCTCAACCACTGAGCAACACCAGCTGGCAACAATGCCAATTTTGTCTACAATAATAGTATTCACAACACCCAACTTGAAAATAAAGTGACTTCCTTTTTAAATTGACATACAAAGCCAAAAAAACAAAACTACAATATAGAAAATACCGGAACATTAGCTGTGCAAGCTGTGCCCCCTGAGGCAAATCAGTGAGCCCCTTTGGGGTCAGTTTTTCTCTCTGCACATTGGGAATGATAATAATGGCTATTGTAGTGAAGTGTTGTCAGGATCAAATGAGATAGCTAGTAACACTGTGAGTACTTGGTAGTAGGTGTTCAATAAGTTAATTCCTCGTCTCCATTCTTCATTGCTCTTACAAAAGCCTACAGCATATGTGCTCCTCCATTATGAAGCATTTCAATAATTAAAAACTAAAGGCAGTTATCAAAATAAATAAACACGATGACAGTCATTTCTCCAGTCTCCTGGAGTCTGTGTCACATTTTTTTTTCCCAATTATAGTTTTCTGCTAATCTACAAAGTTCAGAAATTCTCTGTGGGGTTTCCCAGCCACAGTGTGGATCAGTGAGGCTGCACTTAATTGAAAAACTGGATTTAATAAGGAAACAATAGTTATTGTGCCTTAAAGAGACCATTTTCCATGCTAATTTAGTCTCCAGTGTGTTCTCTGTGTAAAATGAATGTACAAGGCATGCTTTTTTATACTCCTATAGTAATTCTTGGTGGGCACATTTTTCAACATGCTTTATGATCGCCTAGGTTGATGTGTCTTTACATATTGATGCATGTTTAAACAATTACTGTGTGTGTGTCTGTGGATGAGAAAAATCCTATTTTAACAAACTCCATAGAGAAATGAACCATTTACATTTCACTGAAATTTGGTTGTAACAAAGACGTTACTAAATAGCCATTCCCCAATGGAGGGAAAGTAATGCGCAGCCCAATCGCAGGGCTCTCACTTGCTGGGGTCCCCTGCATGCCTCCAGTCTACTTATGGTCACAAGCACCCCAAAACAGGCTTCTAGGGAATCCGAATACAAAGTAACAAATCAGTACACAGAGTGACAAAGCCTAACCTTGACCCCCAGTGCTCATAATACGGTATTTTGTGGGCTGATATCTCTTCCTTGTTGACATCGATTCTTGATCCTTTCTTTGCCCTGATCTTGGATTCCTGCCTGATTCTTTATCTCACAGCTTCCTTTGAGTTTATCCTGTGCTACTTTTTGCCCTCAGGAACTACTTCTAATGCAATTTGCGCACCCCACTAACAGGTTTGACTTCTTCTAAATCAGTGGTTCTCAACCTTCCTAATGCCGCGACCCTTTAATACAGTTCCTCATGTTGTGGTGACCCCCAATTTCACTGTTACAAATTGAACATAATGAAAGCATAGTGATTAATCACAAAACAATATGTAATTATATATGTGTTTTCCGATGGTCTTAGGCGACCCCTGTGAAAGGGTCGTTCGACCCCCCAAAGGGGTCGCGACCCACAGGTTGAGAACCGCTGTTCTAAATGCTCACACCCTGGGTGCCTGTTCTCTCGTCCGGCCTCAGTTCATTGCTCCCTTCCACTTCACCCACAGGCCTTTGGGGCACCTGCTTTCATTTCTTAGTCATCTTTCTGCTTCTCTCTTCTATCCTTAGTTTGCATTTTCCATCTTACTTCCAACGTTACTCTCTCCTGGTTTAAGATCTCCTGAGGCTTAAACCCTATAAAGCTCTCTACAGAGAAGGATAAAGAAGGGAATATTTTTAAAAGGCAAATTGAGAGCATGAGGCTTTATTTGATGACAGTCATGACAACCAAGATAGAAAGAGGGAGGGGCTTCTTGCTGATATGTGAGCACATTGTTGATGTACAGGTAGATCTCTCAGCAGGAGTATCCAGTTAGGAAGCATGAAAGGAGGTAAGGAGCATCCCTGCTTGTGCAACTTCCTTCCGGCATTTATTAAATTGTTTCCCACCTGAGGAGATGCTCGGTTTCTGCCTCTCTCAAAGGACGTGTTTTCACGTGTGGCCTAAACAATCATCTGAGTTTAACTTAACCTTCAGTGACCATGGGATCTACAGATCACAGAAGCTCCCATTAAGTAACCATCTTATCTGGACCTTTAGTTGAACAGCTGAAAGTTACAATTTTTAAAAATACTTTAAATACAATTTTATATGTAGGGCATGGCTAAATACTTGTCCAAATTGGAGAGGCAATCATCAAATAGACTAGCTCATCATTAAAGTCCCTTAAAATTTGGGCTTTTCAATGAAGGTATCAGGGTTTTACAACACAAAAATTCTCACCAGCACACACACATAAAATACTTGTTCTGTTGTTATGCACACACTAATTCCTGGAAACTCTGGAGAATTAAACTTTCCACTCACTACCTCTTCATCTCACTACCTCCCCAGTTCTTACAAAATATTTCAGGTTTTTTTTATTTTTTCCTAGTTTCAATAGAAGTTGAAAGAACCAGAACAGTTTTTGAGGTTCTATCTGAGTCACATACCAAGGCCTGAAGACACAGATGAATAATTTAGGATTCCTGTCATCAATGAGCTCATAGTTGATCCAATAAAACAAATAATGGCCTCACATTATAGTGTTTTGATATTGGATCAGCTACATAAAAGGACCAGCTGACACAGCGTGGGGGAACTTTGGGATGAAGGCACCAGAGAAGGCTTCCTGGAACAGGCGCTGTTATCGCTGAGAGAAGGTCCATGTCTGGAGAGGAAGTGAGCTGGCACTGCCACAAATCAAGAGGGAGAATTGGGGAATGGATACTAGATGAATTATATTGAATACAAAGTTACTATATCAGTGGATTTTAACTGTCCTCAGTTATAAGGATATTGCTGATCTATTCTTCAAGAGACCCTGTGAGGGATTCTTAAGTTAATCTAGTCCCAAAAAGATGAAGGTTGGAATTAAAGCAATGGCAATGGGTGGGGAAGTATAGACAGATGAGAGAAATTTATCTGATAGATTTAGTTAGATTTGCTGACTAATTAGTTATTCAGATATTAGAGAGAGAGAGAGAAGGGGTTAGGGATGACTTCAGGGGATTCTAGTTACAGTGGTTTTGTGCAAGTTTGGGGGAAAATATACTAAATGTCTGTGGACATGGTGTTTTTAAAATCCTGGTGAGATTGACATGTAGAGATGACAAGTAGAGAGGTGATTACACAAGGCTGAGCTGGAGAATATTTAGGAGCCAAACAAAATATGGTACATGAATATAGAGTAATTTATAGGTTCTCTCTCTCTTCCTCTCTCCCTCAACATCTATATATATAAAATCCTAATATGCTAAGTGTCGACTGCTCGACCAGTCGCTATGACATGCATTGACCACCAGGGGGCAGACGCTCTGACCAGTAGGTTAGCTTGCTGCTGGGGTCCAGCCAACTGGGACTAGGTGAGACAGGCTGGACATGCCCTGGAGCCCTTCCACGGTCCCTCCCCAACCAGCCGGCCAACCTCTTGTGGTTCCTCCCCGGCCAGCCCCCATTGGCCCCAATCGGGACTGGGCAAGATGGCCCCAATCAGCCCCAATCACCAGCCAGGCCGAGGGACCCCACCCATGCACAAATTTGTGCACCAGGCCTCTAGTAGATTAATAAGATGAAAGCAGAGAAAAATGTGATTATGACTCCTTCTTTAGAAACCCATCCATCCATCCAAAGAAATAATCTCATAACTGGACCTACAGTATTTAGTCTGACTTATTTTCTAAGATTTAGAAATAATTTTAACTGAATAAAGTTTTTATTACTCTGGTCCTCATTATAAAGGGATCTAACATTTACACTTGAACTTAAATATGATAGAAATAAAAATATAATTTATAAAATATATAAGAAAAGAAAAGAAAAAAGCAGTCCCTAACTTTCTATTTTTAAAAAGGCATATAGTCTGTTAATAGTGACATGATATTCTAGTTGAAAACAAAGCTCAGTTTGAATAGATGTAACAGATGATTTAGAAAGAAATCCTATTGATAGTTGTCATTTAGGAATAGCAAATTAACTAAGGTCTCAAGCAAAATGTAATCTAGAAGTAGAATATAATAACACAAGAAAAGAAGGGACTGTTATTTGTAAAGGAGTTGATTTGTTACTTAATAAGCAGTTAAATTGAGAATTTTCTCATTCTCCAATTTTTCTTAATAGGGATCACCTACTTCCTTCAATTTCTGAGCTCTCTGACATCATTCTTCCTGATCATCCATTTTGATTACCTTTATCGGAGCAAACAGATGAATAGCTCAATCATCTATGCATTGGCTAATGTGAGTGACTATGACATGAGAAGACATTATATAACAAACAGGGACACAAGCTGTAAATAGCCATTCCAGAACTGATTCAAGACTTGCTTAGAGCCCTGCATATGCTCCCTTCCAAGATAATAGGGATAAAATGCCTAGAAAAATAAACTATATGTAGTAGGTGATCACTTATGTGCAGCTCTCCTTTTTTCACTCCAGCCACTAACCACCCTCTCCTTGCAGGGAGCTTATCTTATAGTTGTCCAGATACTATACTAACTCCATCACTGTAATTTTTATATGAGAATCCCTCCTTACAATTATTTCTGCATTCTGTGAATTTAAATGATATCCTTGAGTGGTAGTAAAACTCTTCGTTCTCCAAAAGCAACAATAGATAATAGCTAATTTATCTATTGAGTGCTTACCATGTGCCAGAATGTTCACAGTACTTTATATATATACTAGGGGCCCGGTGCACGAAATTCGTGCGCTGGGGGGGGGGGGGGAGGTGTCCCTCAGCCCAGCCTGCCCCCTCTCACATACTGGGAGCCCTCAGGCGTTGACCCCCATCACCCTCCAATCGCAGGATTGGCCCCTTGCCCAGGCGTCAGGCCTGGGCAGGGGACCCTCATTTCCCCCCATCACTGGTTCTGCCCCCAGCCCAGGCCTGATGCCTCTGGCCCAGGCGTCTGGCCTGGGCAGGGGACCCCCAGACCCCTCCCATTGCTGGCTCTGCCCCTTGCCCAGGCCTGACACCTCGGCCAGAGGTGTCAGGCTTGGACAGGGGACCCCCATCTCCCCCCGATCACTGGCTCTGGCCCCCGCCCAGGCCTGAGGCTTCTGGCCCAGGAATCATGCCTGGGCAGGGGACCCCCATCTCCCTCTGATCGCTTGTTCCACCCCCCGCCCAAGCCTGACGCCTCTGACCCAGGCTTCAGGCCTGGGCAAGGGGACCATCATATCCCCCCAATCCCCGGCTCCGCCCCCCCAGTTCCCTGCGGTTGCAGGCTCCGCCCCTGCCCAGGCCTAACGCCTCTGGCCTGGGCGTCCGGCCCGGGCAGTGGGGACCCGCAGCTGCAGCGGCCCGGGATCGTGGGCTCCGCTTTAGGCCCAGGCAAGGGACCCCTAGCTCCTGGGACTGCCAGCTTCGACTGTGCCCAGCTCCCATCACTGGCTCCACCCCTACTTCCTGCTATCACTGGCCAGGGCGGCAAAGGCGCCTGATTCTCTGATCATGGCTGGGGGGCAGGGCAAAGGCGGCCCCAGGGCCGCCTTTGCCCTGCCCCCCAGCTCTTAGCTCCCCTCTGGGTTTCCGATCACTGTCAGTGGCAGGGGGCTTCTTCCTGATTTCCCTTTCGCCTCTCTGCATTGTGCCTACATATGCAAATTAGCCGCCATCTTGTTGGCAGTTAACTGCCAATCTTAGTTGGCAATTAATTTGCATATAGCCCTGATTAGCCAATGAAAACGGTTCGCCGTACGCCAATTACCATTTTTCTCTTTTATTAGTGTAGATTACTTACTCTCACAATCATTCTATAAGGAAGTTGTATTAGTCCCTGTTTTACAGATGGGGAAACTGAACCACAGATCAATCAGATAATTATGTCAAATACAGGAGAGAAACATAGGCAGCCGAATTCCACAGCTTATATTTATAACCGAACTCCACTACTATATATAAAATGTCAGTGTTTTCTTGAGTGATATGAGCACAGCAAATATTGTGAGGTGTCCTGTATAAAGGTGCTGGAAATATCACACACAAAAATTTGCAGAACTCATTCAAAAAGTAAATGGTAGAGAAGTGGTGTTACAAAGAAATTGACTTACTTTTGCTTACTCCATTGCTTCTCAGTCTTTGAATCTTGAAACCTATTTTCATATAGTCTCTAATAACATCTCCCCAGAACTGATATCTGCGGACAAGTCTTTGAGAAGTGTTCAGAATGGCCTCTTACCTGTGGCATTGAGAGATTTGGAGGTTCATGGCTGTCCCAAAGGACAAATTCAAAAGAATCTTCAAAGATTTCTCCACCAAAGTGACGATAGTAAATGATGCCATTAAACAGGTCCCTCTGAAGGAAGCCAGGGACAGGATAGCCTATTGGGTCCACAAAACACCAAATATTTTTGTAACCAATTGCAAGTGTTTGGGTATAAAGATATCGGACTTACCTCAAGTCTTCTCAGCATACCATGTTGTATGTACCTAAGGAATCTTCATAAAAGCTTATACATAACAAAGCAGGAAAATTAAAGTTGTTACATCTGTCTTAAAATATGTGGATGAATTAGCATTAGAAAAGTCTTTTTAAGAAACATTGTCTTAAGAAACACTACTTGATCCCTATTTTGATGCTCCTGACTATTTTAAGAACTAGTTATGAAAGTATTCTAACAAAATATAAGGAAATGTTATCCATGAAATTACTTTATCAAAAATCTACAATAAGCCAAACATCTCTCTTCAAACTTATTTGTTCTATCACTGTGCTTGGCTGACTTAATTTTTCCAAGTGAAATGATTACTTTCAGGCCCAGCTCTGGAAGTTTCTGGATGCCCACCCTTGAATGAATCAACTTCAAGTCTCTAAGTCCCAAGCTTCCCATCTATAAAATGGGAATAATAATAGTATCTCACCTCATAAACGGATGCCCATCTTCGCACAAATATCTTAACTGCCCAGAACTTACCTATCAGTCCTGGCCCTGGCTTCTTCATGATCTCTCCAGCCTGAGGCGGTCTCGTGACATTAAAGAAGATGTAGTCATCACTGGAATCCATGTCTGAAGCTCTCAGCATGGAACCCTGGATCAGAATGGTCTGGCCCTCCTCCAGTTCAATAATAACGTTATTGATGAGGAACGGCGGGCTGTCATCTTTGGGCAGAATGTTGATGGGAAACTTATAGCGGATGCTGTGATGACCATCGAATATCCTGAAGACCACAAAGTCTTTGGTGGAGTCGCTGTCATCGTGATGATAGCGAACAACGCCAGCCTGCAGGTCAGCCACGGTGAAGAGAAAGCCTTTCCCCCCTGAAGGAGAGAGCAGAGATGGCGCTGACTGAGGGAGGGGCGCAAAGGCAGCCCTTACAGGGAAAGCTGCACTAGGCAAAAGGGCACTGAGGAAAGGGGAGCAGCTGATACTTCCCTCTTTGGGAGAAACCACCTCCACAAATCAGGTTTTGAACACTGGTTGTAACAATTACTAGCTGTGTAGATTGGGCCAGGTATTTAATTTATTTGAGACTCATCTATAAAGCAGAAATAATACCTACCTCATAGTCCCTAGTATGGATGGGAGAACTTAAAAGTAAGCCGATAATAAATGTTAATTTTTGTTTCACTCATTGTTATCAACCTACACGGCAGAACTTCTTACTGGTGTGGTCTCAAACCTCAGCATCAGCACCATCTGTCAGAAATGCACGTTTTCAGGCCCTACCCTAGACCTACTGAAATAGAAATTTTGGAGGTGGGCCCAGCATTATGTGCTTTATTAAACCCTCCAAGAGTCGAATGCATGCTAAAACTTGAGAATCATTGGCTTATTGACCAAGAGCTAAAGCTCTGGTATCAAATGGCCAAGGTTCAAATCCCAGTTCTGCCACTTACTAGATACATGACCTTAGACAAGTTGACTTCTCTAAGTCTCAGTTCCCCATATGTAAAGTAGGAATAGTAATAGTACCTCACTTCATAAAGTGGTATGAGATAAAGCATGTAGAATATTTTGCACCATATCTGGCACAAAGTAAATACTTAATAAATATTAGTACTACTTCCTATAGTCTCTGAGCCCAGAACATCATTGTCTTATGGGCTACTGCTCTCTCTATACTTCATTTCATAGTATTAATAAACATTGCTTCACTTTGTATAAACATTTATCATTTTTGATGGCAGGAGCCTCATTACTCTCCCCACACCATGTGTTTGTGTTAAAAACCTCACTGGAATCATGATTAAACACTAGCATAATGGATGCTACAAACTACTTACCCAATAGCCACTTACTGCTTCTTGCTCAGTACCAGGATCCCAGTTCTATTTGGAATGACATGGGACTATTTTTAAAAAATCATGTCCCCAGACTCCACTGCATGTTGGGATAGCATGTGAGTTGGTAGGAGATATAAGTGAAAGTCATTGTCCTGGGACAAGTGGTTAAAGAAAGCAAGCTAGAAAGCAAACTAAGATGGCATAACTTCTTCCTTCCTTCCTTCCTTCCTTCCTTCCTTCCTTCCTTCCTTCCTTCCTTCCTTCCCTCCTTCCTTCCTTCCTCAAATGCAGACCCAAAGCTAGAAGTGTAGGTGCCATCTTGTGAGCACCGACCTAGCAGAAAAGAGCATCTGGCATCATGGATATGGAATGCCACATCTGGACAACTTGTCACATGAGGGAAATATGAATTTTTAAGCCACTATAATTGAGTTTCCCTACATGCAGCTGAACATCCACCCTAACTGGCAGGCTCAGGCATAAGCTGACCTGGCACAGTCCTGGGATTAGACAGGAAAATTTATCATTTTATTTTTGATTTCAGAATTTCCTTATCATAAATGATGATAAATAAGAGCTCTCTTTCTGCTTTATAATTAGGCAAACTAAGAGGATAATTGAATTAAATCCTCTGAGCTCATTAACAGGAATGGACTCTATCATCATAAAGTATGGCTATTATTTTTATTAGGCTCATTAACCTTAACTACCATCCTTATAATTATAAATCCATTTCTTTTAAACTATGGTAACTGCTCCTAATATCATAATAACATAATGATTAAAAGTATTTTTAAAAGCATGTTTTTCAATACATTTCTATGAGACAGAGAAATGAGAGGAAAATATTTTGTCTTCCTACTGGGATGAGATAATCAGTTAAGGAGTATATTTAGAAGGAGCCCAATGAGGCATCTGAACTTTAAATAATGAGCTGCGCCTAAGGCAACCTAACACAAATGTTTCAAGAGCTCTAGATTTGGGGGATATGACAATTCAGTTAGAAATGGGGCCCAAGAGATGCTGTGTGTATCCTGTTAAACACGATTTGCTTTTGGAGAAGTTTCTTCTCCAGCTCCTTGCTCGGTTACCAAGGTGGATCCTTCACCTCTTACTGTGAGCCGCCCGTGCTGCAGGCCGTCCACGGCGACCAGCTGTACAGCACGAACGTCGTCGTTGTCGACAACCTGAAACTGTTCCCAGGTGATGGCCCGAGACTGCCCTTCCAGGAGACTCAGACCTGCAAGACAGAACAAACA
Organism: Myotis nattereri; assembly: GCF_964212035.1. Taxonomy (NCBI): domain Eukaryota; kingdom Metazoa; phylum Chordata; class Mammalia; order Chiroptera; family Vespertilionidae; genus Myotis; species Myotis nattereri. Next base: position 26,500,588 of record NC_138087.1, on the reverse strand, counting down.
TGTTCTATGACATGCCAACACGTGAACGTTAAGACAAAATGAATGCATTTTAACTCACAAAACGAGCTGAAATTGTATTCTCAAAGCTTTTTAAGAACCTGGAAGTTAGCTTTTATTGCTAGTACTATTTTCACTTTCAGTACTCTCACCTCCAATCTGGCCATTGGCTCCTCGGGACATACCCTTTAGAGACATGGCAGTGCCAGACAGTGAACACCAAGGAAAGAACAGATGCTATGCTCACAGCGGCCTCTAACGCAACATGTCCACAAGGACTTTTCCGAAGGCCACATCCAGATATTTTGTGGGCACAGGCGGCAGAAGTACTTTTACAAATAAACCTGAGCCTTGATTGAGCAACAGGGGTGTGAGCTGCACAAGTCCATTTATACAGCCTTTTCCAATAAATACTGTAAATGTGTTTTATCCTCCTCATAATTTTCCCTTTTCCCCTTTCTCCTGTTTTCAGTGTAGGATTAGTGCATGCAACCTGCCTCAGTAGCTGTTGCTAGGGAACCTGAGCTAAGGCATACAGCATATTTAAGGGGAGGAAGAAAGGGAAGGAGGGAGCGACAGAGGGAGGGAGGGAAGGAGGGAGGGAGGGAGGAAGGGAGGGAAAGAGGGAGAGAGGGAGGGAGGGAGGGAGGGAGGAAGGGAGGGAGGGAGGGAGGGAGAAGTACATATAAGGAATCTCTGTGACTGGTAATAACAATTTTGAAGCCAAGAGTGTACAGTGTGTCTTAGGACAAGGCATCACAAGGAACACAGCAAAAGAGCAAGCAAGAAGACTAGAAGTATAAATAGCAAAACATTAACAGTGGTGATGTCTGCACGTGGAAGTAATAAATGATTTTGAAGTAATAAATTATTTTATTCACTTATTACTATATCATTCATTTTTTCTTGACCATTCATTACTATTCATTTTTTTTTTACTATTTATTGTAATTTCCAAGTTTTTAACAATGAACACATAAGTTCATAAGTAAATTTTATTTTATTTTAAAAACAGAGTCTAATGTCCAGAGTAGCCAAACCAGATTTGGAGCTCTCTTAACAAGCCTGATCACACATAAATATACAGACTATTAAGTCTCAATGCTCATGTAATAATCTACTTAATATGTGATTATAACAGGACACCGATTCCTTCTTTTCTTTTCATTATCCCTCTAACAGAGGTAGATGAGACACAGAGTCAAAATTATAAATGAAGGTTGCTCAACCAATGTTATCCATCTCTACTGATACTCATGTGTGCATGCATATACTACCCACATGCAAGCACACACACACACACACACACACACACACATTTATTTAAGCTGCCACCAGAGGATTTAAATCAGACACAGATATGATCCCCTTAACAAAACTTAGCATCACTGCTTATAAGTATGTTTTGAATACTATTGATGGGATTAATGGGAAAGAATAAAATCTTCATTTACATTCTACATTTACATTTGACCTAAATCTATACATTGCACTGTAAGTTCAATTAGAAATGAGAGGCAGAGTAAAGGCTTCGTTTAAAACAAATTAAGCCGTTTAAGCTCTTCTTTATGTATTGTGGTTTCCAAGCAACACAATTTAACAATAAGACAAATGTATGCCTCCCTTCCATCCCTCTGGACAATTTGAGTTGGAGACCTTTTCTCTCTCAGCCCAACTGGAGCTCAATATCACAGTCACTCCGTGCCTCTGTCAGGCGAACGTTGTCCTGGCTTATCTCCTACCGAGGAAAGAATTCGTCTCCAGGACTCAGGAATCCTGGATTCAAGCTTCTCACCCTTCCAGTAGGAAAAACAAAATGAAACCAACTATCTGATGCCCAAACTGGACTGAGTTTCAGTTGCCTCGTGTGTGAAATAGGAATAAAACTGCCTTTCTTTCCTGGCACATGTACTTTCGTTCTTCCCTTCAGGGTTGGGTTGCTTGACATCCTACACTGAGCTGCACCTGTGTTCCAGGACACGCGTGGGGCGTTTGTGTCTGACGTTCTGACGGAGATGTGGATGGTAATTGGCGTGCTCCTTTCAAAGAAGAAGTCGTATACCTCCAACTCCACCTGTAAGCAAACAGTTGCATATGAGCCACACATGGAGATGTTCGAGCATAAAATACCTTCCCACCACAGACGGAGGCTGCTGCTGCCTGATCTCCTTCATGACAGCCTGATCTCACCTTTTCAGGCTCTAGATCTTGCTGCTTAGTTTATAATCTTTAAATTTTTCTTTTCAATAAAAGAATTCTCAACCTGAAATAAGCAAACATGCTGGAAAAGTGCCCCTGACTTTGCTTAGCATCAGACCAATGGTGCCTCTCTCAAAGGTATAGGGTCTAGAGCAGTTCTCAACTAGGGGTGATGTTGTGCCCCCGGGGGACATTTGGGAATGTCTGGAGACATTTCTGGGCTCATACTTGGGTGTGTGTGTGGAGGGGTGCTCCTGGCATCTAGTGGAGAGAGGGATGAGGTGTGCTGCTAACATCCTTCCATGCACAGGACAGCCCCCATGACAAAGAGTTACCTAGTCCAAATGTCACTGTCGCTGCTGTTGAGACCCGGATCTAGCGGCATCTATACCAACAGCCATACTGTTAAATATCCAGGTTTAACTTGCTCCTGTGGAATCCATAACTACTAAGTGGGGCTATATAAGTTTGAGCCTTATTAGGTGAGATGTATGTGTCTCAGCAGGTGTTGACAGAGAAGGATGAGGTATGAGGCAGGAATGGAAGACACACTGCCTGCTTTGGAAGGACGTGTGGTCCATCTGAGAGGATAAGAGCAATGATCAGACCGCAGCATGTCAGCCACTCCAACATAACAGAAGCAACAGCTTCAAGGGAACGGGCTGAAAATGAAACTATACTGAGGAGGAAGTACTTTTGCAGGTGTAATGTAAATATTACGTTGAACCACTTGAAATTGTATGTTATGTGCTCACTAAGAAACTCCTCTCAAATATGTCTAATACCCAATAAAATGAGTTTGAACTTCCCAAAGAGGCGAACGTGACTGGAAGGTAGACTGACCTTCACCCAGAGAAGGTCAGCTGGCTCAGGGGCTCTGACCAAGGCTCCGCCCTCAGTAGTCCCACCCCAGGTGGCGGAGTGAGCAAAGTTCTGCAGAGAGGCAGGGCTTCCCGCCCACAGTATTGGAACAGGGCGTAGTCCCCACTGAGATAAGTGAGCTACCTTCTAACAAAAATATCACAGATTTGAACAAAGGCTGCATTGAGATTCTACGACACAATGCCAGAAAATGCACACAGGAAGCAGAAGAGCAGTGCTTTATTTCTGAGCTGCAGGTAAACCCGGTGGCTAATGAGAAATTACTTCATAATATGGAAGGAATGAGAGGCAAGGACAGGAAAGAAACAAAAGCTGCCACTTACTTTTATGACATGAAGGAAATCAAAGCAAAGGGCAAAACGCAGCCCTTACAGTCTGAAGTCTTTTGTCTGCCCTTAGGACTAAATGCTGCAAATGCCAAAATTAGATGGAGGGCAATGTGGTAACCCCAGGGACACTCATTTTCCGTAATAAACCTGAACTCAAGTCTGTATCAATCTGCTCATTTAAATTTCAGCTTGCTGGTGGGTTTTTAAGTGTGGGAAGGGTTATTACGTGCAAGCCTGTAACCAGCTGTTCTCTACTCCCTTTGAATACAAAGCAAGAGGCAAGAGGCTGAAGTGGGAACAGGAAAGATTTAGATTAAATGGAAAGAAGACTTTCCTGATGGGAAGTGTTGGATAGTGAAATTAGTCCTCATATGAGACTATGGAATCGCCTACTCCAAGTCAGTGTTATTAATCAAAATTAAGGACCCCAGGAAAACACTTGTGCAAACAAAAAAGAATTTAAAATTAATTTAAAAATTATTTTAAGGGGAAAAAAAGGAGACATATGTAATACCCTTTGTAATACTTTAAGCAATAAAACAATTTAAAAAATAAAAATAAACAAAAATAAATTATTTTAAAAAATTTTAAACAAAACTCATCTCTAACTTCCATGGTCTGTGTAATGCAGGAAGGCTGTTGAGGGCAGCAGCGTTCCTGGGCTAAATGTGGCCCTTAGATATATTTCCTAGCTGGCACAATATATTTAAAATGTTTAAATATGTTTTCTATCTTTAAAAACTGGAACATTTTTACAAAGAAATTATAGACGCCCAACTTTTCTTGACAAACAAGAGCCAGAGCAACTCTAGGCACCTCTGGATCAGCTGGAGCTGAGCTGCAGCTGCTTCAAAAGGCACCAGCTCGATCCTCAGTCCCCCACAGTGTCCCTCCAGGAGGGTTTGCTTATCTGCGTCACTAGCCTGGCTCCTCTGGGCATTCCAGTTTGCACCCAGATGGACAGTGATTGCTTCTCTTCTGGGGCAATGGATATACAAACTCACCTGAAAGCTAAGGGAAGTGGCTTTGTAAGTCTGACCACCAAATAGGCTAAAAGTGTCGTCTCCCTTCCTTCTTACCTCGTAATGTCTCCTTTCGGAATGGCTGCTGTTTGGTGGCTGATAGGCAATCTGCATGTCCCTGAGATCTTTCCAGGTGAATGAGGAGACTGGTCTGGTGTGATCCCACAGGTGAGTCACAAAGCCCCGCAGCGGGGCTTTAGTAATGTTGAACACCAGCAAGGGTTTGGGGGTCTCATCCTCTTCACAGTCAAGAACTGAGGTAGTCAAAGAGGTCAGGATGAACTGGTCCACTTCCAGAACAAACATGGCCATGAACGCTGCCCTCGGAACCTGGTTGGGAATGCCAGCTCTGATGTAGACGGGCAACCACGCACTCTCTGACTTTTGAAGGAGAAAGAAAATATGAAGGGGGAAATGATGTGAATAAAGCTGGAACACACAGGGTGAGCAGTGTGACATTTAACATACAACCACAACCTGGAGGGTGTATCTGGCAGTGATCTGACACCTGGCTGTACAGTAAATCATCGGGGGAGCTTCTGACACATTCTGATGCCCACGCTCCCTCTCCCTGTAATTTAATTGCTCTGAGGAGGGAACCAGAAAACTGGCTTTTTTTTTTTTTTTTACAATGTACTTTTATTGATTTCAGAGAGGAAGGGAGAAGAAGGGAGAGATAGAAACATCAATGATGAGAGAATCATTGATCAACTGCCTCCTGCACGCCCCCGACTGGGGAATGAGCCCGACACCCGTGTATATGCCCTCACCAGGAATTGCATTGTGACCTCCTGCTTCATAGGTGATGCTCAAATACTGAGCCATCCTGGGTGGGTAAAAAACTGTCATTATTAAAGCTGTCTGGTGAATAATATACAGCCAGTGTTGAAAAATGGCACCCACTTTCGCATCAGAAAGAACTGGCCTTTTATTCTATCTCCACCACTTATGATCTATCTGCATGACTTTAGACACGTTATTTAACTCCCAAATCTCACTTCCCCCAGCTGTAAAATGGGAATGCTAGACTCCCAAGTACATGACAGGAAGTGCCCCCTCACTTCCTGTCATGCAGCTTTACACCAGGCAAGGGCAGAATGAGGGAAAATGAGCTTATCACTTGATATTCGTGCAACTGGAAAATGGTTACCAGTTTTCTAGTCTGTTAAATCCCTGGGTCTCCAAGTGAGAAGCAGATAATAGGAATTGCAAGTGACCACTCAGGCTGGCAACACGCCCTCCTCAAATGAGAGAGCTGTGAGGAAAGAGCCCTCAAGCCAGGGGGCGGGGGGGGGGGGGGGTCTCCAGAGGAACCGTGAATGTGCATCTTGGGAGCTGAGGTAGCAGCAAGTGCGACAGGTGGAAGCACCCTCCTAGCAGGAGATGCTGGTTATCATAGGATGTGATGTTTCCCACTGTTGAGAGCACCAGGCTCGATAATCAGAGTTGAATTGGTTTAAGAGTGCTGAACACTGGCTATTGAACAATGAGTGTTATTCTGTAGATAACAGAAAGTTAAAAATGGAATCTGGGAGGATCTCTGTCTCAATTGAACTTCCAATAAGAAAAATATCAGATTTCAAAGTGAATGTGAGACAGGTACAGTGGGCAGAGTTTAACAAACCCTCTTACCCACTGTAAGAATATGAAAGGGTTGAGAGAGGTAAGAGGAAGAGAGCTTGTTAGAGAGAGGAGTGCTGTGTTGTGCGGAGTCACTCCCCTGACACCCAAAGCCACACAAAGAGGAAGGGTGGGGCAACCCTACATCTCTTGTCTCAGGTGTCAGAAGAGCAGTTTCCTTGAGACCAGCCTTCAGATGTGTCTTTTACAGGTGGGACATACAGAGGGCTGATGCTGGGCTCAGACCTGAGGAAGCTATGCGGCCAGAGGCAGGAGAATAATGGTGGCTGTGCTGGGCTCAGCCTACTGTCCTTGTGTGTGGCCGGAAATAATACAAGAATGCTCCCAGATACAAGCCAAGGAGGACAGAGAGTTGGTCTGGGGTCACCCTGGACCCTGACCGTTAGGGTCACCCTGGACCCTGGCCTTTCCTTGAAAGGCCAAAGAATCCCCGCAGCAAGAAGCTGGAGGTGGCCATCATATCCTAGGAGCTGCAGGAGGAATTTCAAGTGCCCACTCAGGCCAGAAATGCATCCTCCTGAGATGAGCGATCTGGGGGAAGAGGCCTCCATTCAGGGGTGTCTCCCAATGAACCATGAAACTGGCCCAGAGACAAAGGAGCAGCTTGAAACATCTGCCAGACTCAAAGAGCACGAAGTCAGCATAGTGGCTGATCAAATAAGACTTCTCTCTCCAACACTCCCGCCAAACCACCTGCCCCACAGCCTGGAAGTTCAGAAACTAGCTAGCAATGCGCTCTAAAGAAGAGAGCCCTGCAAGAAACAGGGAAGACAATCAGCACCCCTCCTGTGTGGTTTATGAAGACAAAAGAATGTATTCACTTGCCATTTAAAAATCTATCTGAAGATTCATCATTTGAAAATTCAAAAATGGAGAAATCACCATATAAAAGGACTGGTGCTGAACAATATGACCAATTAAACCTAGAGTTAAGTCTAAATAAATGTTAATTTAAACATGTTAAGAAAATGAATACAAATGTCAAAAGAGCTTACTTGAAATAGAAGATGTAAGAAATAATACTATGTGTGAAACAATAAAATATAACAAACATATGCTAGAATTAAAATTGCAGATTATATAAACAAAGCCTGAGAGGTGGGTAATAGCCAGGAAAAAGGATAACTAGGATCAAGCCTTATCATCTATAGGAAGGAGCCAGTGAGCTTGTTATTTTTTTAATTTAAATATAAAAACATAGGTTAAATAATTTTTTTAAATCTAGAATTTAATCTGGTAAAACACAAAGTGGGATAAAGGATTTCCAAATAAGTACAGATAAAGCCAGAAAAAATTTAGCCTGTCTTGTAAGGCAGCTTTTTAATAAGCAACGCAAAAAAACAAAAGGAAAAAAACTCATATATATATATACAAAAATATAGCTTATATGCCTTTCTTTAAGACAAATATTTTGAAGTTAAATATAAAATTATGTGTGTCTTGCACAAGAAGCATTTGAAATAAAATTATATACAAAGGTTAGAAGTAAAAGGATGACCCAAAGTTATCATGTAAGAAAATAAAAAACCAAAAGTGACCATATCAATTTCAAAGAAAGATAAATCCAAGGCAAGAAGCACTAAAACAAACAAAACAAAAAAAAAAAAAAACAGAGTGGGCAGTTGATATGATAATTTATACAAGACAAGGTTTCTGATAAGCATCATTATATTTAATATTATTCTGGCCAACTCAGTGGAGAAGAGACCAGAAATAACAGGAACAATTACTGAAAAAGGAAAGATAAAATTATCATGATTAGTAAAAGATATAATTATGGTTTGTAAAGGCCCAAAGAATTGAAACGTTCTTAGAATAATTGAATCCAAGAGAAAAAAAAAATCCAGAGAGAAGAAAATTATACCAAAAAAATCGCTTTCCTATTTCTCATCAGTAACCAATTAGAAGATATAATGGAGGGGAGAGAGCCTATTCGCAATAAGTTTACAAAAACAAACTGCCTAGGACTGGCTTTCATAAGTGTGGTCAACTTGCATGAAGAAAACTGCAAACTTTAAAGAGACATATCAAAGAACATTTGCCTAGATGAAGTAAGACACCTCGCTTCTGGGTGAGAAGACTAAATACAGTAAATCTTCTACTATTCTATTTCTTCCCTAAATAACTTGTAGTTTTAACTGAATCCTGATAATAATACATAGGGGCTTATTTTTAAACTAACATAAATGATTAAATTATTTATCTAGAACTAAGAATAGGTGAGAATGAATAAGAAAGTTTTGTAAAGGAGTGATGAGGAAGAACCCGCCTGTAAAATATTAAAGTGTATTATAAACCCATTATATTTAAAATAACCCAGAATTGACAAAGCAATAAATAGGCAAATCGAAGAACAGAAGAGATAACTTTGAAGTAGTATCTTTCTATACCTTAAAAGAATCATTGAAAATCAAGGTTAACAGGTTAATTATTCAACAATAGTGTTGAAAATTTTGGCTACTTGGAAAAAACTCTTCCTGTGTTTCAAAATATAATAAAACTTATTGCAAGTGGATTAAAGAGGCAAAGATAAACAAGAAAACCTTTAAATTTTTAGAAAAAAATTATCGGTAAAATAATTTGATAAGTATAGACTTACACAAGCATAAAAATATAAAATTTTAAATAGAGCATAAATTTAACTCCATAAAACAAAACTAACTTTGGTGTGCATGCCTCCCCGCCGTGTGTGTATGTGTGTATGTGTGTGTGTGTGTGTGTATCTAAAAATGGTAGAAATATAGGTAGTTTTACTTCTTATTTTGCTTTCAGTGTTTTTTTTTAAATACTCTTTGCAGTGAGCATATTAACTTTATATTCATAAGATAATCTGTTGTATGACATGCCAAATTGACTATGGAATAGGTTAATTCTAAATAAACTAAGAAGGTGCTTTAAAGGGGTCAACTCCCAATAAAACTGATCTGAAAATATAAATAAAGCTCTAACTCAGTATAGAAAGAAAAAAGAAGAAAAATCAATCAAGTTAAAAAAAAAGGGGGGATCTACTGTTTTGTTTTTTATGGAGCTAAGAAAGCATTAAAAGTAAAGGAGTTTCACATCAAAACATCAAAACAAGCAGAAGACATCCCCTAGTAGTTAGGAGACCTAGAGTTTAGTCTTGGTTCAGCCATAAATGAGCCGTGTATGTTTGGGCAAGGTATACAATTCCTCTGGCCACAACTATACAATAAGATGGGCTAATCCAGTTACTTCAACCCTGGCTGATGACCAGGTTTTTTTTACTGGGTGGCTTTTTAACTGGCTTTTGTGTGGTGCTTACTATGTGCCAGGCTTTGTGCCGAGTGCTTTATAAGTATTACATCATATAATTCTCTCAATTATTCTAAAAAGTAGGTATTCTTACCCCCATTTTAAGATTAAAGAAATAAAGCATAAAGTTCAAAGTCACACAGCTAGACCTTTGAACCCAAACCATCTGTGCCCAGCATCATGATCTTAACTATTAAATGTTAGACTCAAATCTACCTCAAAGTTTTTCCCAAATCTCAATTCTAAAATTTTCTGATCCTATTTTACCATTTCCTTATTATATCATGTCTTATCAATTCCTGAGGGATAATAATGTTCAATGTTTGGATCACAGGAGAAATCCTAGGGAGAAATCAGACTGTGAGCAATGACGGTCTTTCACCAATATAATCTTGGACTATTGAATATCAGCAAAAAATCCAAACTGTTTCAGATGGTACACAGTCTCCTCAACTACCCAAATAAATAAATCATAGAGTACATGACGCGGTAGAGTAGCATGTTAAATATTTCAGATGAGTTGATTCCACTTTATGTCATCATTTCAATGTGAAGAGAACAAGAGGAGGAAAGGGCAGGAGAGTTTAAAAGAAATTGGAAGATGGGGGAGGCTGTTGGAGGCCTGTCTCCTTGATGATCCAGTCCTCCACCTCAAAATCCGAAAGAGTGAAAAGGACGTAATCTGCTAAACCCATAACAGAGGGGCTGAGGTCCCCTCCCTCCCAGTTTCCTGTGGCCTCACAGCGGGGGTATGTGGACCCTGATTTTCTCTACCAGCTGAAAAGTGGTTCTAATAAAGAAGGGGGAAGTGAGGCATCCAAGAGGTGTTACAAAAGGTCACATGACAAGCTGAAGACATGGAAGGGGGGAGTGGGGAAGAAGGGAAGCATGAAACTGGTCCCAGTCCAGAGATAGAAAACTGCCAAGCTGTTTAGCTGGTAACCGTCACCCCAGCTGTTTATAATGATGTTATATCCAAAAGCCTCTGTTTCAAGCACTTACTGACAGAATAAACAAGCCTACAGTTTTAATGAGTCACTTAGCAGTTCCACCCACAAGGCTCAGGAACTCTCCCTGACATGGGAACCAACATGAACACCCCCATGGATCAGCTGGGGACACAGACACATAACCCAAACTCTACCTTGTATACGATCTTACTCCTGCTGTCTGTGAGGTCCAGTCGGATGGAGATATAATCAATGTTGGGAGAAGGAGGGTCCTTATGTTGATAGCGAAGCCCCATCAGCAGGAACTCCTCACAGCTCACCGTGAGACTTCCTATTTTCTTCAGCCCCAGGGCACAGCTTCCGCCTGGACACCTGAGTTCTGTTCCCAGCTCTGGAATGTATAGCACTGAATTAAGATAGCCATTTGAACAATGTGAATGTAAAATTTAAAAGCCAATCCTCTCTCCTGGGGATATTTATTCCCTCTCAGTGCCCCCAAGAATGCTCATATGTACCCTCCAATCATTCACTGAGTGGGTGGTTATTATTCTTAAAGCCTGTAATTTCCTTCACTAAAAAGAATAGTTGACCAGTTGTCTCATGAGATCCTTGCCCACCAGAAGTTACACTGAGAGAAAAAAATAATAAAATGCATTTTCTGATGCTTGAACATCTCTGATAAACAAGCCAGCGACTCACTGTAAGCCTTCCCAGGTCCAGCCGCAGTCTCCCTTCACAGCACCCACTTCCATGGATCCATCACACAACCTCTATTAGGCTGATCTACACACTGACATTCTCTCCCCATCATGCTTGTCACACACTGGAGTCCCTGCATACCTTTCCAGCTCCACTTAGTCTTTTAGTGAATTCCCCCTTAAACATTCTCTGGCCAACTGAACCAACCTGCTCGCTCCCACTGAAAACCATAATCATCTCGATGACAGTCTTCCTGTCAGTTTTTGAGTGGCCTTCTATATATTTCTTTAAAGTACAAAATGGGTATTCTATTTCTTAACCAGAAGATTGAATGCAATGACATGTGTAAACATGTCTTTAGCCTTAAACTGCTGTCCAGATTCACGGTGTTGCTATGACTATGATTACCCTTTATATTTCTTGGTCTTCCCATAATGCCTAGAGCACTATTAGCCATATAAGAGTTGTCCAAAATATCTTGATTAAACGAATAACAGAAGAAAATGATCTATTAACTTTTCCTGATTTAAACCATGGCTGCTACCCACCAGCTCTACCTGCTCATCCTATATAATAAAAGACTAATATGCAAATCAACCTAATAGAGGAATGACCAGTCGCTATGATGTGCACGGACCACCAGGGGGCAGACACTCAATGCAGGAGCTGCCCCCTGGTGGTCAGTGCACTCACACAGGGGGAGCTCTGCTCAGCTAGAAGCCCTGAGCCGGGCTCACGGCTGGCAAGCACTAAGGATGTCCGACTGATGGCTTAGGCCCGCTGTGAGTCAGACATCCCCCGAGGGCTCCCAGACTGCGAGAGGGAACAGGCCAGGCTGAGGGACTGCTTCCCCCAAGTGCACGAATGTCGTGCACCGGGCCTCTAGTAACCTAATAATACTTAATGAATACACCAATTATTCTTACTACCACTGTCATTGCTGCTGTGAATAACAACTGATAATTCTTGAGCCATACTGTGTGAAGTACTGAGTGCTCATTTACTCCATCCTTATACAACCCTATGGAGCAGCTATTATCCTTTCCCATTTCATAGAGGCTGTACAGGTTAAGTAAAATCACACAGGAAATAAATAGCAAAGGCAGTTTTCAAACTCAGATCTCTTTCACTCCAAAGCCCCTACTCTTAACCACTGCCCTACATTTTTTTCAACCAGCTACACATTATACTGAGCCAAACTCTCTCATAGTGGAAGATGACCATTTACAGATATTGTTGTCAGTTTTAGTAACCCTCAGATAATTATTAAAACATTTCGTACGAGACTTAGGGAAAAAACTGTGTGGCTGATCTCCACGGGGTTCTTCTGGCCCAGGCTCCACCATAACCACCTGGCCGTGGGCTGGCAGCCGAGTGCCCACAGGGTCCAGCCGGACCGTACACTCCAGGCTGGGCGTCCTATCATAATCAAATCTAAGCAGGTTCTTATCAATGGCTCGGGACAGGCCGTGGAATTCAGACACCTCCAGGACATTGTTACTCATACGGATGATGTTACAGTCTGGTTCCAGGAGATAGACACGCAGGATAAAGGTTTCTGTGAAAGTGTCTGTCTCAGTAAATCTGTGGGGAAAACAAAGCAAAGGCAACATTTATTGGTGCTCAGGTACTTTTTTTTTTCCATCCCCAACATCCCCTTTTATTTTATTTTTTAAAATAATTTTTATGTTTCAATTAAAGTTGCCATACAATATTATGTTCATTTCAGGCATACAACAGAGTGATTAGACCTTCATATAAGTTATGAAGTGATGACCTCAATAAATATATATCCCATTTGACATCATACAGTTATTACAATATAATTGACTATATTCCCTATGCTGTATTTTACACCCCTGTGACTATTCTCTAACTACCAGTTTGTACTTCTTCTTTTTTTAAAAATGTATTTTATTGATTTTTTACAGAGAGGAAGGGAGAGAGATAGAGAGTTAGAAACATCGATGAGAGAGAGACATCGATCAGCTGCCTCCTGCACACTCCCCACTGGGTATGTGCCAGCAACCAAGGTACATGCCCTTGGCCGGAATCGACCCCGGGACCCTCAAGACCGCAGGATGACACTCCATCCACTGAGCCAAACCGGCTAGGGCCAGTTTGTACTTCTTAATCCCTTCACCTACTTCACCCGTCTCCCCAACCCCCTCCCATCTGGCAACCATCAAAATGTTCTCTGTATCTGTGAGTCTGTTTCTGCTCTGCTTATTCATTTGTTTTGGTTTTTTCAGATCCCACATATAAGTTAAATCATATGACATTTGTCTTCCTCTGTCTGACTTATTTCACTCAGCACAGTACTCTCTCGGTCCTTCCATGTTGTTGTAGATGGCAAGAGTTTGTTCTTTTTTATGGCTGAGTGATATTACCTAATACATTTAAAAACAGATGATAAACTTATAATTAAGCAGCTGCTCATCAAAAAGAATAATTTTACTGAATTTGGGGACATATATTCCTCCAAATTCTCATTAAGAATTTATAGTTTATAATTTCCATTTTCTATTATAAGGGGATAGTTGGATCTAAGCAGAGATACCTATACAAGAATTCTAATGGGAAACGGGACAGGGCTAATCATTTGCCCAGAAAAGCCCCAAGAAAGATGATACAAATAAAGAACACTGAACATTGACTGCAATTCTCACCTCACCCATTCAGGTCTTACTGATTGCTTTCTTGTTTGGAATCTAGTAACTCCCCCACAGTAATGCCTATCCACAGAAAAAGAAGTGCACAGAATAATTATCTGGCAAAGAATGCACAAGGATCCTGTGATGCTCACCTGTAAAGTGTAAGCTTCACTGTGTCTTCATCAAGAATTGGGCACCCGTTATGAATATACTTTACTTCATTGGGAAGGAAATGGCAGTCAAAGACCTAGTTCACATAAAGAAATGAGAAAATTGGTACAAGAGTTAATTTTTCCAGCAGTGAGTGGAGTACTGCTTGGAGAAATTATGGTTTATTAACATCTTATTTTGTTTTGGTGTGTGTGTGTGCATGTGTGAGTGTGTGTGTGTGTGTTTTAATCACCACCACCTATGCCCACTCATCATTCCACTTATACAGTTTTGTCTTCTTTTGAGAATATCTAAATTATGAAAATCAGATCAAGTAGTTTGAGCAGATAAATTAAGGAGTGGCTTCATCTCTCTAAATAATTATCTTTTTATAGTCTACAGTGCATTTGAAATATGGTTCCATAAATCAAAATGTTATTTACCCACACTCATCAGGAATTCATAGTTCATAGCAATTGGGTAAGGGAGGTCTACATGTGTATGCATGAAAAGGCATGCATTACCCAACCTGTGAATATACTGGATGAGTTCTGTATATATATATATTTCTTCTCCTTTTATTTCTTCCTTTCCAAATAGCATTTTTATATTAAAAAAAACAAAGGTACTAACTATGGACACTAATGTTGTTCGTCAGAGCCAAACCTGACCCACAGTTGTTTCTCATCTACTTTTGAGAGACTGCTGTTATTCTTCATGTAATAACGGAAATGGCTGGTAAGACAAATAGCAACCTAAAGGCAATTACTTCTATTCAATTAAAATTATAATTAACTGGATCACCTCATTCAGAACTGGGAACTCTAGTTTTTAAAAGATGTATTTTCTCTTCCACCTACACTATGACCCTCATTCTGCCCACTCTGACTTGGTAGAGTACTAGGAAATACAGCAGGTCCTCAGATAATGTTGTTTCTTTCAACATCATTTTGTTATAATGTTGATGAGATGCAGTAGGACCTTAACTCTTGTTTATATCAATTAGCCTATGGTAAAATTGGTTTTGTTACACGTCGTTTAGTTTAAAGTCGCAGAACTTATTGATGATGTTAAGTGAGGACTTACTGTTCCCTTGAGGTATTCACACATCATCACTGTTGAGTTCACAATGTTTAGCCTGTACCTCGTTATAGCTTCAAACATTTACAGACAACATAATCCTCTCTGAGAAGACTTTACCACTAATACAAATGATCTTTTCCCACAGACATCATTGGTTCCTCTTTTTAATTTACAACAAAGAAGGAATAAAGGAAAGACCTTTCCCATATCATTGACAAATAGTCAGGGTAATAAAGAGACAATCTGTTTTGTTAAAAGAAACATCTGTTTTATGTTTCGTAGTATGTTTTCCTTTTATAAAAGGCGACAACCATAATTGTCCATAAATTTACTAACTAAAACAAAAAAGAGCTAAATCCTTTTCTAATTACTGTCGAGCTTTGTTTTTTTCCACTTCAACTGCTTTTCAATTACAATTTATAATTAAATTGTCACACATTCCTAACTCATTACTCACTTTAATGACAGTAAACTGGTTCAAACTAGAGATGTTTTCTTAGTGCTGTACTTCTTACTCAAAAGAGCAAGCTCAGCACCAAACCTGGGTGTTTTTCTACCCGGGGCCTTTTTTGCTTTGGGACAGGTGTGAGAAGTGCTGTGTGTGAGGAAGTCTTGCCCTAAAACATGAAAAAAACACACACAGCCATTGACCTTATCTAATTGACTATATCAGGAGGGTTGTCTAAACAGAAGATACTGGTGTTTACCAGTTGAAATCCCTTTCCAAATATCCAATAGGAAAATGAACCTGTTGGTCCTAAGACAAACTTCAGTAATGAAATGAAAACACTAATTGAACAGATGTTAAACAAAACATTTCCTGTGCAAATCAAATAAAACTGTTCATTACCCAGCAGGGTGTTACTAATACAGTCATCTTGCTAGAAATGGGTTCACATAAGCCTTGCTTTCAACATCCTACTAAGATCTATTAAAGAATAATGTGTAGGCTGTGTGTGTGTGTGTGTGTGTGTGTGTGTGTGTGTGTGTACTTGGCTTTGCTTCATTTCAAAAACTCCCTAAGAAATAAATCCCTGGAGCAAGTTAAATCAACCTGCATTAAAAACAAGCACACTTTTTTAAAAAGTAGACTTTCCTTGGCAATCTTGTCTTTTGTTAAAATTATAATAAAAATAGGAAGATGACCTGGCAGTTTGAGAAACAAAGCTTTCTGGATATCTAGATTTCTTTATGGTATAAAGTTCTAATATTTGACCCAAAAAAGGTGATGAAACTTCACATTTTAATGGATTCCCTTCTAATAGGATAAATTTTAGAAGGTGTAAATCACACATCTACTTTCTATGATATAAATCTATCTGAAATGTCAAATTTGCCTCTGGAAATACAGTCGCTGAACATTCAGGACTTGTTTGTTGTTTTGTTTTTGTGTGTGTGTTGTCTTTTTAATGAGCACAGCATTCTAAGGGATCATATGGGGACAGTCTTGGCTCACTCCCTTTCCCAGCAGTTAGGGCTTTCCTAAGTCAGCCAGGCACATTGTTGTTTCTGATCCAAATTGTGTTTCTATATGGAATTTTGCCTTAAAACCAGGGAAAGTTTGAGATGAAGATAACTTGGAGATTTATTACAACCCTTCATCCTTGTGACCAAATAACTTTTTTAAAAAACCAGTTTTGGTCACTTAGATTCCTTTTTGCTCTCCAGCGCCTCACAGCCAGTCAAGTGGTGAGGATCACTGAAACATCATTGAAAATATACAATAAAGACAAGTCCATTACTCTCAGAAAAAGGGCTATATATATTCAGAAGTGACAGGCTCTTTGGGATGGGAAGATACCCCTCATGGGCTGACTTAAGTAACAGCACCTCCTCCCCAAAGTGCTTTCTAAGGAGAGAGAATCTGGTGAAGAACAGGGCTTTTGTTTTGCTCAGTGGGGGATGCATGCTTGGGGCCAGAGCTTACTACTGCTAGACCAAAGGTTGCCCCAGCATGCTACTAGGAGGAATTTTTCTTCTCTTCTTCCCCCACAAAATATTCATCCTCACTTTGAAATAAATGTTGGATGTTTTTAAAATATATTGATTGGAAGGGGTATCAAATTATTAGTTCATCAGTCTTTATAAAGCACTTACACATATCCATCCAGGGACCTCAGTCCCCAAGGATTAGGATCCTATCTTACTGCTCCCAAAACTCCAAGGGTGTTTTTGTATGACCACTGTTCCTGTAGTTGGGTCTCCATTGCTTGCAGCTGAGCTTATTTATGTCACCTGCCCATCTGGGTCTCGCCTTTCTCCTTGAGTGATAGATGTCAATCAAACACATTTTCAGAGTGCAGGTGTATTGAGAAAAGGTGAAAAGATACTGCAATTATCAAACACTTAGGGGCCTGGGGCCATTACTCTATGCTAACATTTTTTAGACTCTCACCTGAAGCTCTTTAACTGGCAAAAGCAAAGCTTGTGGGAAACTGGAGGGAAGTATTTGTTTACTATCACATCAGGAATACTCCCAACATGAGAGCCCTCACAGAATTCTGAGGTGCTTCAGAACTGGACCATAACTTTAAGTGTCAAAAAGAAACTGTCTAGAGATGTCAATTTTAGCCACCATCTAGCTGAGTCTCTACAGTCCACCTCTACAACTTCCATCACCACTTTTGAACTTTATGGAAGGAATATGTTCTTTACTCAAAGGAAAAAGAAAATTAATGTTCACAGTTCAGCAAATGGAAATGGTATATTTTTCCAGAAGCCAAATGTTGAATATTCTCAAAATTGTTTACATTGGGAGGATAATTAAGCTACAGTAGAAACAAGTAAGAAAACCGGAAGCAATATTTCTATTGTGTATGCAAGTAAACTCCAACTTTCCGCAAATACAATGTATAATCATATAGATTTTTTAAACCCAATGAATTAGAAGGCAATTATTCACCCTAGAAAAGGATTGGGCATAAAATTCCCTTAAATGACAAGATCTCCGAGGTTTTGAGTAAAGGAAAATTTTTTATGCAGACATTTTTGAAGAACAGAGAATATTTAAAAAGAATTATCTTCACCTCTTTCCCACGTCTCTTCCCTTACTCAAGGGAATAGTCAAGTGATGTTAACAAAGGAAAATGCCCTCCTGTTTTACTTTGCTATTCTGCGGCCACAGGTGTGTCCTAAAAATGCCTTGAAATCCTGATACCTTATCCACAGGTGCCCTGACGAGCAATGGGTGAGATCATTTGGGACAGGGATAACCCATAAAGACTGACCATATCTCACCACACAAGAGACTGCCTACTCCAACTCTTGGAAAGGCTGTCTCTGTGTTGTGTTCTCTCCCCACACACACACTCCCACACTCATATTCATACACACTACTGAAGAGAAAATCTCGGGCATGACCTACCTGTGGAGTGAGTTTCCCAACCCTCTGGGTTACTGGCTCATTCATCACAACTTCCACTTTGCAAGCATCTTTCTCTTTGGGGATGGCAAACTTCAGGTCATCTCCTGACAGGAAGGCAGAGCTGCCCTTCATCACTCTGACCCCACGGTTCACGCTGATGAAGGTGGGGCTGGCCCAGCCCAGGAGCAGCAGCAGCAGCAGGGCGGTCAGCCCAGCCCAGCTCACGGAGCTCATGCCGACAGGGCCAGCTCGCTTCCGCCCACCGGTGAAATCCCTTCAACAAAGGAGGGCTTCTGTGCTTCTTCCGGGGATGTCAGCTCATAGTCCAAGGGGCAGGGCAAGGGGTCCCGACAAAGTGCCCCAAGTTCTTAACATGCTTCTTTCATTGAAAACTCAGACAAGGAGGCCTTTCAGGCAATCCCAACGCTTTTAATAAAACTCGCTGATCACTCCTGACAACGCTGGCAAGATTAATGTGCTTTTCTAATCCTGCAAATGGGAATAGGGGTTGGAGGAAAGTAAGAGAGAGACCAAAAGGTTTGTGTGGCTATTCAAAAGATCCCGACCAACAAAGCAATCTTTCAACCAGCCTATCATTTTAGTTAAATTAAAAACAAATAAACTGGCTTGACCTCCAGGTCCATCTGAAAGGCAACGCAGTCATTTCATTACACTGCTTGTAACTCCTGCTTCCGGACTCAACCTGCCCCAGTTGAGATGTCAGCTGTGTGGTCCAACAGGAGCCAGCCAGCCAGCTGCCCAAGGGCAGCATGTGGTCCCCTGTGTTCAGAGAGAGTTGTTGAACTCTTTGCTTCTGCTTCCTGGTTTGTTAAATGAGGATTATAAACTAACATGTGAAAGAGAGCTGATAGCATTATTTGTACACTGTTTGAAAACATGATTAAATCTCAAAAATAAAATATATCCTTAAACTTGAGGTATGATTAGGTGAACTCTGGATAGTTTATTATACCCATAGACAAGCTTTACATTTAAATGATTGCAATAAATTTCTGAGCATAATCAATGGATTCTAAAATAAATTTTGACAAAAAGAAAATGCCTCTATTACTTACATCTAATACATTAAAGGAAGACTCATTCTCTTGTCACTGTTTGAACCCTTTCACTTTTGAGGTACTGCATGGCATGTGTCACCTGACACCTGAGGGGTGTACGCTTTAAAGCAGCCTGGTTTTGATGGTGTCAATCCCAAGATAAAACAGTTCACACATTCCCACTGACCACATTGCCCACACTCAGGCTGAATGAATTACATTGGCTTTTTTGGGCAAGAATGTAAATTTGGGTGTTGAACTTTCACAACAAAATCAAATCTTGTTTTCATTCACACTTGGCATCTCAGAGAGAAGAGAGGCAGCAGGGTAGGTAGGTGTCTCCCCAAACTGAGAGATAAGGGTGAAATTTGCATAATGAGACTTAAACAAATTAAGTCAACATGTAAAGGATTCAAGGACTCTATACTCTCATGCATTCCTCTTATCTCATTCTTCTCTCACTTCTTTCCTGCTTCTTCATAGTCTCCCCAACTTTCTAATATTGAGGAACCTATAGCCCAGTCCTTTGGACCTGTTTTCTGTCTATCCTCACTCCTTACTGATCTCATTCCTTGGCTTTAACTACCATTCATATGCTAGTGAACCCCAAATTTATATCTCTAACCTCCTCTCTGAAATCTAGATTTGCACATGAAACTGTCTACTTGACATTTTTGTGTGGGTGTGCAACAGGCAACTCATATTTCATGTAGTCAAATTTGTGCTCTGGGTCTTCCCTCCCTCAGTCTTCCCTTTCTCAGTTAATGGCAACTCCATCTTTTCAGTTGTTCTCCTTTTTATCTCACACTTTAATCCAAATAGACCAAAAAACACACACACACACACACACACACACACACACAAATAAATAAATAAATAAATAAATAAATAAATAAATAAATAATAAAAACCATGTTTGTTCACTGTGATGGACAAACCTTAGGGTAGCCTCCAATAATTCCAGCCACCTAGTATCCAGAATTTCTCTCTCCTCGAGTGGCAGCGGAACAAATGACCTTTCCAACCAACAGAATAAGGCAAAGGTGATGGGGTGTCATTCCCACGATTACATTACATCACATATGACTCTGCTAGCAGACAGCAGCTAGGAGCTCTCCTACTGAACTTGAAGAAGCAAGCCCCCATAAGTTCTATTGTCACAAGGAAATGAATTCTGCCAACAACTCGAATGCGTTTGGGAGAAGATCCTTCCTAAATCACGTTTCCAGATAAGAATGGAGCCCAGTCAACACCGTGATTGCAACCTGATGTTGACCTGAAGTAGATACCCCCGGTAAGCTATGAGTGGACTCCCTTGCTTTTCTTCATGGGGAAATCATATATTCTAAGTATACCTGAACAAGCCAATAAAAGTGTGTGAAAATATGTCCTAAAAAGTAGAAAACCACCCTGTTTCGAGTTAGTTCTTATAAAAATTCAAAATGGTTTATTTAACCAAACTTTTTCTTGGTAAGTTTCTTGAACGGAAGAAAATAATTTAGCGAGAACTCATATTTATTCCATAACTAGAGGCCTGGTGCACAAAATTCATGTAATCAGGGGGATGGGGTCCCCCAGCCTGGCCTGTGCCTTCTCACAGTGCGGAGCCCCACAATCGATAGCCCTAAAGTGGTAGGCCCTGCCCACCCATCCGGGGCTCCTCAATGAATTGCCCCAAAGAGGTAGGCTGGAGCCAGCCTCCACTTCCACGCTGCATAGAGCCACGGGACCCCCAGGCCTCACCCCGCATAGCCGCCAGAACCCGCCTCCGCGCCATCACGCAGCGTCAAGTCCCCGCCCACCTGTGTGTGCCCGCTGTGCACAAAGCCTCCTGGTGATGGATTATGATAGTGTGAGGGCATCATGGCGTGAGGGCGTAATGACTATTTACACATTAGCTCTTTATTATATAGCATTACACATTTAGCTTAACCATGGGAGCATGCATTCTCCATGTTGACATGATCATGATACCCTGTCACTTACCTGAGATAATCTGTGCACAAGAAAAAAAATGGATCACATCTATATTTCCAGACTGTCTTTGCCAATGGGAATTTGTGATGGTCAGTGTTAATGATGGGCCCTGGTGAGATTCATATTTACTGCTGCTCCTCTTTGCAATTTGCAAAGGTAGCTACACAACACAGGGAAGCACCTTCCTCCTCCTGTGCCCAGCACAGACATCACAGTCATAGTGCTTTGTTTACTTGCTTTGCTGTTTGCAGGATGGACACTCATGTAGCCAGATGCTCTTCTCCTTAGAACTCCAGGTAGTTATTACCAATCAAGTGAACATGCCAATGAAACTACCTCAGGGGAATTACTTCCTGACTCACAGACTTAGATCTTACAAGTACCCTAAAGTCTTTAAGAAAGAAAAGAAACAGCCCCGGCTGGTGCTCAATGGTTAGAGCATCAGCCCTTGGACTAAAGAGTTGAGGGTTTGATTGCAGGGTCAATCCCGACCCTGAGCATGTGCGGGATGCAACCAATCAATGTGTCTCTCTCACATCGATGTTTTTATCTGTCTCCCTCCCTCCCTTCCACTCTCTCTAAAAATCAGTGGGAAAAAATATCCTTGGGTGAGGATTAACCAAAAAAAAAGAAAGAAAATAAACAGAGAAGTGTCATTTTAAATGAAAAATACCCAATTCAAGATTCAACTCATTTCCATCTACCCAATCATAGAGAGATTTTTATAGCCTTGACTGGAATGGTGAAGAAAGAGAAGATTTTCTGATTCCTACTCCACATTAAAATCTTTTAAATGACAGTCATTATGGACTTAGAAGCCAGCTTGGAATTTTTATGATGGATTTTTAAAATCATCATAATTTTCACTCAAACTAATTATCCAAAGTAATTCATTTAATTCAAATGTAAAAGTCTCAATCATAAACAAGTAACTGAATAAAATTATCTGTAGGACAATTGAGTTGAATCCAAATCATAAGTGACATAAATTGACTCACCTGGGATCAAGAATCTAGAAATCAGGAGAACAGCATCCACAGAAAACAACTAGCACTTAGAGAAAGTGGTTCTCTATTTTGTGTTTGAGTTGAGGACATTGGGATTTAGACTTTACCAAGGACTTCAGAACCACTGCTTCCTCTGACCTTACCGCACCCTGACAGAAGAAGCCTAATTGCTCCTTGTTTCAGGCAACAAAGAGTAGTTACATTCTAAGACTTGCCCAAGGTCATAGCCAGGAGCAGTAGAGTCTGGGAAGAAAGACAGACAAGAAAGCTCACAACTCCTTATGGAGCTTTAGTTGTTCAAGGACCCCACCAGGGTAGAAAATCATAGGCAATCTTGCCCAGCACAGGATTTCCAGGGTGAATGCTCTCAGATGGGGAGAATAGAATCATGAAGAAGAACTAGCTTGTGACTTCTATGATATTTTTCTTTAACAAATAATATTTAGTATCCTCCTTTTCTCATTTTTTTTTTTTTTTGGTTACTAGTACTTTTTACTTACTATGTACAGGCAGTGGGCTATATTCTTTATATGCAAGTTTTCATTTATTTCTCACAACAAACCTACAAAGTAATTTCTATTATCTACACTAATAAAAGAGAAAAATGGTAATTGGCGTACGGAGATACCGTTTTCATTGGCTAATCAGGGCTATATGCAAATTAACTGCCAACTAAGATTGGCAGTTAACTGCCAACTAAGATTGGCAGTTAACTGCCAACAAGATGGTGGCTAATTTGCATATGTAGGCACAATGCAGGGAGGCGAAAGGGAAAGCAGGAAGAAGCTCCCTGCCACTGACAGTGATTGGAAACCCAGGGGGGAGCTAAGAGCTGGGGGGCAGGGCAAAGGCGGCCCTGGGGCCGCCTTTGCCCTGCCCCCCAGCCATGATCGGAGAATCAGGCGCCTTTTCCGCCCTGGCCAGTGATAGCAGGAAGTAGGGGTGGAGCCAGGGATGGGAGCTGGGCACGGTCGAAGCTGGCAGTCCCAGGAGCTAGGGGTCCCTTGCCTGGGCCTAAAGCGAAGCCCACGATCGCGGCGCCCCCCGCTGCCACTGCAGGTCCCCGCTGCCCGGGCCAGACACCTAGGCCAGAGGCGTTAGGCCTGGGCAGGGGCGGAGCCTGCAACCGCGGGGAGCTGGGGGTCCCCTGCCCAGGCCTGACACCTCTGCCAGAGGCCTCAGGACTGGTCAAGGGGCCGATCTGGTGATTGGTGATCGGAGGGTGATGAGGGTCAACTCCTCTGGCCGAGGCATCAGGCCTGGGTGGGGGGCGGAGCCGGGGATTGGGGGGATATGATGGTCCCCTTGCCCAGGCCTGAAGCCTGGGTCAGAGGCGTCAGGCTTGGGTGGGGGGTGGAGCAAGCGATCAGAGGGAGATGGGGGTCCCCTGCCCAGGCATGATTCCTGGGCCAGAGGCCTCAGGCCTGGGCGGGGGCCAGAGCCAGTGATCGGGGGGAGATGGGGGTCCCCTGTCCAAGCCTGACACCTCTGGCGGAGGCGTCAGGCCTGGGCAAGGGGCCGATCAGGCCATCGGAGGGTGATGGGGGTCAACGCCTGAGGGCTCCCAGTATGTGAGAGGGGGCAGGCTGGGCTGAGGGACACTCTCCCCCCCACACACACACCCAGTGCACGAATTTTGTGCATCGGGCCCCTAGTTCTGATTTTATAAATGACTTAAAGAAGTGACATATTAATCACATAAAAACTAACATTTATTAAGTGCTTGCTATGGCTAGGCATTGTTCAGAGTACTGTACATATATTATATTAATTCCTACAATGGTTTTAGGAGGTGGATTGCAATTCTAAAGATTTGGAAAAATGAGGTGCAAAGAAGTAACATGCCACCATTTTGCCCAATCTCAGGACCAGTACACTGAACCACTCAATTGTACTGCTTCTCATTACAGCAAAATCATATCCCCTTTGCAATTGCTTCACTAACCCTTGGGTCATTTTCTTACAGTATGTAAATCCTTAACAACTTCCTTTATGAGTCCAGATAACAACTGTTGACTATTAAAGTTTCACTGGAGGCAATGTTCTCTGAAGGAAGTGGCTGTTACTCTGAGAGCATATAATTAAGGCAGGTACTCTGTCTACCAGCATCTTAGTGTCCCAATTCCTCACACTACAAGCACAGTTTAAAGTCCTCAAGGCAAACAGGCTTCAAAATTCCAGTCTTCTGTTTATAACATTCTGTTACTTCCACTTTGCAATTTTTTTTCTAAAATGTAACCTAAATCACAGAATGTATGGTTTAGGAGAAACTTTAGAATTCAACTACCTTTCATTTTATTTATCGATTTATTGTGTTTCCTAAAAATAACTTCCACTAATGAGTATAAAAGAAATGCATACTCATTAACTAAAGAATAAAAATATAGAAACATAAAGCACTTCCAAACACTCAAAGTGAACACTCTTAGGTTTTCATATGTATATATGGATTTTGAACTTAATTAGAACCATATTTTAAAGAGTTGCATAGGGTACTTTTATCTATATATATAAAAGCCTAAGTGACCATTCAACCATTCAACTGGTTGGTATGACATGCACTGACCACCAGGGGGAAGACACTCAACACACAGGCATAGAAACATGGAACAGACCAGTGAATCTCACAGGGAAGCAGGGAAAGGGCGGGATGAAATTAACCAAAGATCTTATATGCATACTAGAGGCCCAGTGCACGGATTCATGCACTGGTGGGGTCCTTTGGCCTGGGCTGTGGGGATCAGGCTGAAACCAGCAGTCCAACATCCCCCAAGGAGTCCTAGATTGTGAGAGGGCACAGGCTAGGCCTAGAGGCCTCTGGTGTTTAAACAATTTTCTAGGTCCAAGATGGAGCCCAGCATGGCATGTCAGCAAACCAAAACTTAGATAACTTTCCTGTCCCTTTAAATGCTCCTCTTGAAACCAAGTATATTTAGTTAGTCAATCCCCAAATGCCAAGCCAATTCTGGGCCTTCCAACCACATATATTTATTTTTTGTTTTTTTCTTTGTTCTTTTTTTTATCTTATACAAAAGGTTCTTGCCTTCTACCCCATTTTGCAGTTCTCCAAAAGTAGACTGTCCATTTCATGGTGTTTTGTGGGTTTTTAAAAAAATTTTTTTATTGATTTCAGAGAGGAAGGGAAAGAGAGAGGGGAGATAGAAAAATCAATGATGAGAGAGAATCATTGATCAGCTGCCTCCTGCACACCCATACTGGGGATTGACCCCACAACCCAGGCATGGGCCCTGACTGGGAATCGAACCCTGATCTCCTAGTTCATAGGTTGATGTTCAACCACTGAGCAATTCCATTGGGCTGAAGTGTTAAATAAAGTCTGTTTGTGTCACCTAAATTGTCTTCTTTAATCATTTCTAACACCAAGATTATGTAACTACCTGGAAACCAAGCCTGGATTGGAAATTTAGTTCTAACATTCAGACGGTGCAACCTCTACTATCCCATGCAGTTCACTTAAATCATAGATGCTCAGTCCAGAAATATTGCTTCCAGTGCTTCCTTCCCAGGTCTCAGGAAGAGCTGTAGAAGAACTGAACTATGGAGAGAAAGCCCTCCTTTCAGCTATGCCATGGAAACCCAGGTTGCAAAGGTGGACTTCTGATACCGCATGAGCTCATTCGAAGGTTTCCTTTCTTAGATTTTTCAACAGTTGGACATCTACCCTGCTGATACAGGCCACCTATTACAAATAGTGCGTTTTAAAATGGACATTTTGTAGATGTTCTAAGTTTTCTGCAAAAAAAAAAAAAAGTCTTCTATATCCAAATACATTTGAAGCGCAGAATGCTAAAATCTCCTTTTAAAGATTCACAAGGAATATGAGAATATTAAAGGCTCTAAAAAAAACTGTTAAGCCCAAAGTTTGCAAACTTATAGAAAACCTTTTTTCTAAAATATATATATATATATATATATATATATATATATATATATATACATATACTTTGAGAAATCATTCAAGAGACACAAGGTTAGAGAATTAAAATTATTAAAATATAAGATGGCCACATGGTGTCTACACAATTTCTATTCATACCTGATAAAAGATATACTTAATGAATTTACATCAGAAAACTAAATTCCAGGCCATTCTTTGAAAACCAGACATCTGGCCTTTCTCTACTGAGACCTTTTACTAAAACTACCTTCAAAGGTGGAAAAAACGGATTGCAGAGGGAAAGGTTTAGTGCCCTCAACTTACAGTTCTGTTTTTAATGACTCGTAGAGTTCCTTAAACCATCAAAGGCATTTCCTTGAAGATTAGGAAGTGGCCGTAATTTACATTCATTTTGCTTTAGGCCAGAGAGTTGAATCATACAAATTTTCATAGCATCTTGCTTTAATTGACTAACTTAAACAGAATGAAAAGCACAGTCATAGTTGACTACACCTGCTCTTCACCTGGGACTAACCATGTGTCTGTACCCAAACTCATACCTAGAACCTTCCCAACCACAGTCACCCTGATTAAAATTGGTTTTCCTTTTCTTGACTGAATTCTGCATCTTCTAATTCACAATGAAATACCAAATTGTCCTAAAGTGAAATTCTGTTTAAATTCATGTTAAATCAGGTTCAGGGATTCATCTTCTGAGAACAATTCCATTTTTAGAAGACAGCCTGGTTCCCTGTTTGCATATGACAAATTCATTTTTTCACTCAGTGTACAAACAATTGTTGAGTACCCACTTGGTGATAAGGGCTATACTCTGTGCTAGGATTACAAAGACAAAAATAATTCTTGCTCTTAGAGAGTTTACAGTGTGATACAGAAAGACAGACATAGAAACTAACAATTCAAAAAGGGTTTAAGAGCTATAACGGTGGAATGCATTGTGTGCTACAGGAATAAGTAGAGGGCAGCATTTCACTCAGGCTGGACCTGGGGAAGGTCTCCTAGAAGGGGAGAGAGTTAACATTAAAGAATAAATAGGAATTAGGAAGGTAAAAGAGGGCATGTTTGAAGATGGAAAGAATAGAGCATAGTCAAAGAATCAATGCAAATATGTTATATCAGAGGCAGAGTTTTGTGTGAAAGAGTAGAGACACTGGATATATAAAAATTAACTAAGATATAACCCCTATCTTTGAAAGATTGAGGTCTTGTGGGAGATTTACAATCAAGTACTTTACAATACAAAATGGTATTGCTGCGATAACATATGAGCAAAATGCTTTAATGAATTCATCACACTCAGCAGTACACACTTAAAGAACTGTTAAGGATGAGATATCTCCCTGTGAAAAGGATCGCCCAGTGTAACCTCAGGAAACCACCCAGCACTGTTCCTTGAGCGATGATAACCTTGACCATCTCACTGGCATGCCACAGCTAATGATAAAATTAGCCTCACAGAGGCCTAGTGTAGAAGAGAGACCAACCATCACAAATATTCTTGTGAAAGATATGCTGTCATGAAAATGCTTTTGCTACCTTTAGAAACACGGTGGTCAGTGACGAAAAGTGTAATGCTATTTGAGCTAAAGTCACAGGGTATCAAAAATCACAGAATTCGAGACTTGGAAGGAGCTTCTCATTCAAATTTTGCATATCATCCTCCTTGTCATCTATTACGCATTTTACTTTGCATCTGACTCTGTTTTAACTCATTCAATCGTCACAACAACCTACAAAGTAGACTGAGGATTCTGATTCTAAGGAAACAGATAAGTACTTTATCCAAAGCAAATGCTAATAAATAGCAGAGCTGGAATCCCAACCCCGGCAGACAGGGTCCAAAGCCTAGATTCCTGAAACCCGGTGCGGACGCTCCAGGACACACTGGTCAGGATGAGGAAGCAAGGGCCCCGGGAGGTGAAGTGATTTGCTAAAGGTGAAAGAACTGCTGGGCCTGCTGCTGTGTTCATTGAAGCAAGGAGAGTGTGAAACTACATCACATACACTGAGATGCAATAAAATAAAAAATTGCAATTCTTTCTTTTTTTTACTTAGAAAAAATTTTTTTAATTAAATCTTTATTGTTCAGATTATTACGTTTGTTCCTCTTTTTCCCCCCCATAACTCCCCTCCACCCAGTTCCCACCCCACCCTCCACCCTCACTCCCCACCCACTGTCCTCATCCATAGGTGCACGATTTTTGTCCAGTCTCTTTCCGCATCCCCCTCAGCCCTTTCCCCCCCAAGAATAGTCAATAAAGAATTAAACCTAACAGAACTCTAATGAGAGTCTTGACTCTCTTCCCTGCTGAGGACCTTAGCATGATCTACATGTGTTCAGCCATGACCTACACATCACTTTTTTTCTAGAAATATTTGTTTTTACAAATAACTTTATAAATGATTTTCTGATACAACAGTACCCCCCGAAAAGGAGGAGGAAAGGGAGGAGGAGAAGAAGAAGGAGAGAAGGCTTAGTGATCTGACGTAGGATTGCAGCTGAAGAGAAAGAAAATGCAATAGTGACAAACCAGAGGCCAGAGTGGGAATCAGATCCGTCAGATCTGGGCACCTCTACTAGTTCTACCATTTCCTTGAACAAGGTCCTCAGTCTTTCTTGAGCTCTGTTTCTGCATCTATACAATAACATACCTTTCAGGGCTGTTAAATGTGTATTCTATGGCTCAACCAAAGTCCCCAGCTCTCACACGCACACAAGGCTCAAACCAAGTCAGTTCCCTTCCTCCCCTTTGCAACCCCAGGCCAATCAAAGAAAGTTTTTTTTTCTGTAACTCACTGAAAAAGTTACCCCTGTAATGGTAGATGCATGTCACTAAACATTTGTCCAACACCCAAGAGTGAACCTTAATGTAAACAGTAGGTTTAGATGATCATAATTGGCTCATCAATTGTAAGAGATATACCATACCAATACAAGATGTTAATACATAGGTAACTGGAGAGGGGGGCGGGGGGTGAGAACTCTCTGTTCAACTGTTCTATAAACCTAAGTCTGCTCAAATACTAACTTTTATTCATTTGAAGACTGTCATTAGTTGAGCCATCCTTTGACACGTCCAGTGAGTTAGGTTGAATTGACCCTGCAGTAACACCCAGACGGAGCAAGGACATTTGCTATAGAGCAGTGCGGGCCATCAGCAACAAAAAGAAGCAAGGCAAACCTCAGTGAGTTCTTGCTCATCACACCTCCCGGCATTTGGCGATGGGGCTGTGGAGCTCTGTCCCTCCTGGGGGTCTGCAGGTCTTGCTGGCTCACAGGACACTCTCCCGCCGTGAGGCCCCATGTGTGAACCTGCTCCCAGCACCACGGTTGTTTCTGCGCGCACACAGGAGGCTCTGGAGCCTTTGTGAACCACTGAACTTAATTGCATTAAGAAGAGCGAAACCTGATCTGCTTACTTTGGCAGAATTGGGGGAGGGCTGTGGAGCGTGGGAGGTGGGAGGGTGCTCTCAGTCAGCTGGGGTTAAAAATGCTTCAAGCACTGGCTCCAAAACAAAATCTCCATAAACATCGCAGGCTGAGGAGGATAACCTATCTGAATGTCTGACTGGATGGCTCACCGTTGAATAAATCCCTGTGGGAGAATGCAGCCATGTATAAGAATGGCACCTTAAGCAACTGCAAACATCAGTAAGTGAGATAAATGTTTTAAAAGAGAGAAAAACACGGAGCATCCAAGCAGTCTGGGTGAAACACTTTCCTTAGAGTTTCCAAGACACAAATAAGCTATTTTTTTAAAGCTGGTCTGCAAATCATTTGTCTAGAAAAACATATTTACTGAAGGCACAGTGTCCGGCCCTGCTAACCAAAGCAGTTCACATTGAGACGTCCCGGGCACTGACTGCATAAACGCATCATCGTGGAGGAGCTCCCTGGAAAACCACACTAACGCACCTGTCCTCTATAGGATTGGCGGAAGCTCCTTTCCTTGGTTTCACTCAGTTCAGCACACCAAATTCCAGGGCACCACTGGTGTCCTGACCATGCTCCATGTGTGCCAGGGATGCTGCTTTCACAGAGCACAGTGAATGGTGCCCTGGAGTGATGCATTGTGGTGGCTGACCCAAGGTTTCCCACGGCCTGAGGAGTGCTGCCTACAGGAGGCTTCATCCTCATGGCCTCAGCCCTATCCCATCGTCCCAGAAAGAAGCCAACACTCCCTACAAGGGCTAATGATGCTCTGTGTTACTGATGAGAGTGAAAACACAACATGGTGAAGGAGATGCCTCTAGTTCACCCCTAACCTAGCAGGTCCCGTCTCTGACTTCACATCACGATCGCTCAAGCACCACTCCAGAGTTTCGGGTCTTATTTGTTCGGGTGGGAGGGGAGCAGGCATCTGAATTGATTCTAATAAGCAATTAGGATGGAATCGCTGCTGCAAACAGCTGCACTATACGTGTAAGAAGAGGCCAGAGGAGCTTTAGTGGCCAAAGGCTGGAGCTAGGTTCTTCAGCGTGTCTCAAAACCCTCAAGGAGAGAGGTAGAGCTGGCCTGTAAGACTAGCACCAGGAAGAGGCTGAAAGAAAGACCCAACCTGAAGGTGACTATGGGAGGGATGGGGAAGAGGAGAGGGAGAGAGGATGGCCCCAGACAGAGAGGAAAAGAAGGAACCTTTCCTGACAGCCCAGTTGGGAGGGCCATTCCTCGGAAGCCCGTCACAGTGAATTGTAGATACAAGGCAATGGCTACCTACTCAGAACAATTGTTAGAAAGGAAACAATGTCTAAAAGTAAAAGAAATTAACATGAAGTTTAACTAGGAAATTTTGTGCGACCACTAGTTTCCATTGTATTCTAATTTTTTCCTTGCTGTGAGACTTTAAAAAAAATTAAATGCATATAGCAATAGATTGTATTACTCAAAAGTGTAATATTTTTCCGTGCCTTTTTTTAAATAGTATATTTCAAGGGGTGATAGAAAGGGTCATTTGGTTTTAGGCAGAAGTAATAGCCCTCTTTAAAACCATTACTTGCAAAATCATTATTGCTCAGATTAGAAGGAAATTTTAGGCTATCTGCTTAATCACCTGCTGTAAAGCAGACACATTCAAATGTTCTGATCTGGAAATTAAAAATCTCTCAGATTACTCCAAAGTCTAATTCCCTATTGTATTCTTAATGTACCCCAATTGCTTCTTGTTGATTCTTCAATGAAACCATGGCCATTACCTCAGACCTCTTACAGCACTCCTTAACCTGATCATGAACCTCACTCTTATCCATCGGAACCCATCTCACTGTCTCCAACCTTCTGCCTGGGATAAACAATTTGGCTTTTTCTACTCAATAACAATGAATAAAGATCAATCTTTTGAAGGAAAAACAAGTCAATTCCTTTTGTAAAGAAAAAGAAAAAGCCAGATAATAGACCCTTTAGCTCACACATCTCTTTGTAGACAGACCCCAATTAAGCCTTTGAACCAAGGACAGCACTTTGACTAAACTGTCCACTTTTGAACACTATAGTGTTTAGAAAGAACCTCAACATTCAGTATACATAGGTTACTTAAACATTTTCAGCCTTGCCTTCATCCTCTGTACAGTGGGGATTCATAATAATGATTGCAGAAGGTTATTGTAAAGATAGCTTTTATTGTTGTTTTTAATTAACAGAAAAAAATCAACTTCCCTCATATCATGGGCACATGAGCTCCTTAGCACGTCATTGTCTTAAAGCCTTAAGTCTTCATCTTAAAAAGTCTGAATAGTCTAGGTCTTAAAGGTCTGAAGTCTTAAGTCTTGGGTTTTAAAGTCCCAATCTCAGAATTATCTGACCACAAAGCTAACAATTCAGACATGATAGCTATAAACTCTGGGCTGCCCATGACTGTGAGCCTGCTGTGCAGCACCGTGCAATCTCTGATCATTCCCCGATTAGCTTACGCAGTCATCACCATTTGCTATGTTTAATGTAGGAAACACAACCATGGGGGAAGGGACAGGTGGGAGTCCTCTTGTGATTTCCATGCACAAGGGACCTAGCACCCAAGCCAGCTGCAAAGCACAGAACAGGAAATGTATCTGTATGGGGGAGTAAACAAAGGCCAATAGTTCCCAATAAAGCAATTCAGCAGCCATGAGCGAAGCCACCTAGCATCTATGCTGCTAAATGATACACAGGCCACACGGCTCCCCTCCTAACTGGAAAAGTCAAAACAGCACCACCCAGGCATTATGGCCAAATGAGCCAAATGAGAAAAACAAAATCAGTTCCATCTGGGATTTTTCTGAAAGTGAAAAAGCTAGTCCTTTCTGGGGAATTTTCCCTACCACTCCATCCTGAAGCCAAACTCCAAATCCATAGTGTATTATAACTGATTTTTTTAACAGGTTTGTGTATCTCCGAGTTTTGTTCTATTTCCTTTGGCTGTAGTACCTTAAGTCCTCACTAAATGTTGTTAATAGGATCTGTGACCTTAAACAAAATGAGACGTATAACAAAAGCAATTTTACTGTAGGCTAATTGATAGAAACAAGAGTTAAGTTCATACAGCATCTCATCAACATTGAACAAAACAAAATTAGTTGAAGACATGCTGTAATGTCTTAAGAATTTGGAGGATTCGCTAACACCAGGCAGAGACCTTGGCATGGTTTAGGGCTGAATTTTGTTCCTGCAAAACTTTATGTTGAAGTCCTAAACCCCAGTATTACAGAATATGACTATATTTAGAGATAGGGTTTTTTTTAAAATTTAGTTTATTGATTTTTTAAGAGGGAGAAGAAAGAAACAATGTGAGAATGCAACATTGATCAACTACCCTTGCACACCCCCTACCAGGGATTAAGCTCACAACCCAGGCAAGTGCCCTGACTTGGAATCTAACCAGCAACTTCTTGGTTCACTGGACGCTGCCCAACCAAGCCACACCATCCAGAGCAGAAGTAGGGTCTTTAAAGAGACAATTAAGTTAAAATTAAGTCATTAGAATGGACCTTAAAGCAATATGACTAATGTCCACATAAAAAGAGGAAATAAGGCCCAGCTGGTATTGCTCAGTGGTTGAGCATCAAGCCATGAACCAAGAGTTCACCAGTTTGATTCCAGGTCAGGGGCACATACACAGGTTGTGGGCTCAATTTCCAATAGGGGGTATGTAGGAGGAAGCCAATCGATGATTCTATCTCTCTCGACCTTTCTCTCTAAAATCAATTTTAAAAATCATATTTAAAAGAGGAAAAAAGGACACAGATGGGTACAGAGAGAAGACCATGTGAAGACATAGGGAGAAGACAACCATCTACAAGCCAAGGCGAGAGGCTTCAGAAGGAATAAAGCCTTTTTGCACCTTCATCTTGGACTTCTAGTCTCTAGAATTGTAAAAAAAAAAAAAAAAAGTTAATTCCTGTTGTTTAAGCCACCAAGTCTGTGGTACTTTGTTATGGCAGGCCTAGAAAATTAATACACATGGTAAACAAGATATAAAGAGTATATAAAAATCAATGTTATACTCTCTGGGTAGCTACTTAAAATAGTCAAAGGGCCATTCATTCAACCCCCTCCTCTCCTACCGATAAACCACCCTAAAATGATATTTTAATCACAAATCAGTACCTCCAGCAGCAGCTACTTTTTATTGTTCTGAGAATTCTAAGGGCTTAGGCACCAAGTATTTCCCAAAATTTTAGTATTTCATTCAGACCTATTGTGTGAAAGGCAGTAGATCTTAGTAGCTGAGGCCACAATCAATGAGGAGATCAAAGTTACTGAGCCATGACATGTGGTGAGCAGGTGAAAGGCGCGCCGCCCGCCTCTCCAGGTGGTGCGGGAGGAGGAGTCCGGCCACTGGGCTCTGGAACCCCTCCATGCCTGCCGTAGGGCCTGGCCTCCCCGGAGCGGGTCCGAGTGTCCGGACCGGCTGCGCACCGGTGGCGGGCCAAGGGGTGGGGCCAAGCGGCGCGACCGACCGGGGAGGTCTTGGGAGCGGAAGGCCTCGCCGCCTGGCTCTTTTCTCCCTTCCCCCATGGCCGGCTCCCTGCTTGCCCGCACTGGGGCCGGGGGTCCATGCGGCCCTCAGGGCCTGGTCCTGCATGGGCTGGCCGCTGGGCCCCATGAGGCACAGCCTAGCCGTGCTGCTGGCGGCCTCGGGCATCGACTCCCCGGCCCACAGCAGGAGCCCAGCGCAGGCCGCCACCTGCCCGCTGCCCCCCCCCCCCCCGCCCCGACCAGACCCACGCGGCAACGTCAGCGGAGCGGGGCATGTGCCCTAGCCCGAGGAGACGGAGGAGGAGGAGGCCATCGCCGGTGCCCCCAGGGACAAGACAGAGGATGTGGACTTCCTGTCTGGGCTTGAACTGGTCGATCTGCTGGACCCCCCCGGCAATCGGACTAGCCCCTGGAGCCCGGGCGGGGACTGCACCCTCCATCTTGCCTTGGTCCTCCATTTTGGACAGAGCCATGTGCTCCTTCCAGGAAGAAGCCTCTGCTAGCCACACCCAGGATTTCTCTGGACTAACCAATAATAATCAAGGGAAGTGCACGCCATCATTATGACCACATCCTGCGTAATGAGACACTGACTCGTGCCTGGCCAATCGGCGGGGCCCACAGTCCACTCTCCTGCCCTTACTCCACCCCCCTATAAAACCCCGTCCCATCAGGCCTTGCTCTCTCGGCCATTGGATTTGCTGTTGTGTCGGTGAATCTGGTGAATGGGGAGCGCAAGCCGGCTTGAATTAAAAGGACTCTTTGCTTTTGCATCGGACTGACTGGCTCCCTGGGGGTCTTGGGAACCTTGAAATCTGGGCACAACACAGGAGTCTGACTTTCTTAAGACCTGAAAGTATTAAAACAAAAGAAGAAAGTAAGGGGAATAGAAGGAGAGAGATGCAAAAGAAAAGGGCCTTGTGTCTAATCTGCAATGAACTGCTGATGCTCTCACTGTTGTGGGACATTACATCACACATAGGTTCAATGACAATGACTTCATGCGAAAAGGGGTTATTTTATATTTTAGAAATAAGCTTGAGATACTTATCCCATATTCGGTAGAAATCAGCTCTTCAGGCGCACTTGCCTTTTGGCCCCCATCTTTTCTTTTCATTATTATTATCACTTTGATAAATTGGCTTTAATCAGCAGGCCCACTGCTCTCCCCATTGGAGAAGCCACGCCTACACCAGGAAAGCAGCTGCACCAAAACAGGCACCGGTGCAGTAACAACAGTGAGGAGGGAACTTGCTAACTTAGATTTGATGCTGGCTCTGCCGCTTACTGATGATGTCATCTTGGCCACATTAAATTCTTAAGTCTCCGTTTTTTCACCTTTAAAAAGGGTTAAAACACCAACCCATCGTTCTGGTATGAGAATCAAAAGAAAAAGCATAGGTGAGCATATAGCACATAGAGAGTGTTCAATATATATTAGTATTCTTACTACTTTTATGACTATTACCACTAATACTCATCAAATATTTTTTCTCCTTTCTCATAACAAGCCTCCTCTGGACCAACTGTCTCTATCTCCTTGACAAGCTGTTTCTATGCACTTTTACCACTCTTGTGTTTCCTAAAAGGATCGCCTGATTCTCATTGCCACAAGCCCACTGAAACAGCTGCCTCAAAGGCTGCCAGTGACCTACTAACAGATACATCACGTGCAAGTTTTCTCCCACAGTACTCTCTGGTCTCTGCAGCACCCAACAATGCCCTCCACCACACTGCGCATAATTGCTTCTCCCCTGGTGTCTGTGCCTCAATACAGTCCTGCCCTTTCCCTGCCTCACCAACGCCTCTTTCTCTTTTATTTATACTTCCTTGTCTTTCTCTTTCTTTTTCCCCCTCTCTTGGTCACATAGTACCATTAGAAATGTGACATTTCTTAAAAATTTGACCTAACATTTTTCTTCTTACTACATATCCACTCCAAGGACTTTTGTATCCCCAAACCACAGCCCTACCCTCAACCCCTAAGTTCCAGTTACACATTCACAATGACCTGCAGGATCCTTCTTACCTCTATGCCCCTGCACATGGCTGCCCCACTCCCCACAGGACCTGGAATGTCTTTGCTTTCATCCTCATTAATTAAAATCCATTTCATAGAGTAACACTTCCTGAAATGCCTCCTACAAGATACCCTAAGACCTGATCAATCCATTTGCAATGATTTTCTTTCTGCTATTGCAGAGAATCATATTTTATTTAAACCCATTACAGGGCATTTATCAAACCATAGCTATTTATGCATTTGAAGGCAGGTGGACAAAACTGTCTGTTGCATGTGATATGCATTGAACACGTACCAAGAGATGAAATCAGCAATTATAGTTGAACTGCCTTTAGTATTCTTGCCAAAACAAGAATACCAACAGCCCTGGCCGGTGTTGTTCAGTTGGTTGAGCATTGTTACATGTACTAAAAGGTTGTAGGTTCAATTCCCAGTCAGAGTACATGCCTGGGTTGCAGGCTCAATCCCCAGTAAGGGGCATGCAGGAGGCAGCCAGTCAATGTTTCTCTCTCATATCAAGGCTTCTCTCTTTCTAGCCCTCTCCCTTCCTATCTCTAAAATCAATAAAATTATATTTTTTAAAAAAGAAACCAAAACACATTGATGTCTTTGAGCTCTTACTATTTAAACTCAGACATTCTGTGAGTCTGGACAATACAAATGTTGTGTCTAGCCTAGCCAGTTCGGCTCAGGACACAGAGTGTCTGCCTGCAGACTGAAGGGTCCCAGGTTCCGTTCTGGTCAAGGGCACATACCTCAGTTGCAGTCTCCCGGCCCTGGTTGGGGGCATGCGGGAGGCAACCAATCAATGTGTCTCTCTCACATGGGTGTTTCTCTCTGTCTCTCTCCCTTCCACTCCTCTAAAAACCAATGGAAAAAATATCCTTGGGTGAGGATTAAAAATAGTAATAATGAAAACATAAAAAATAAGTCTTAAAAAAAAACAAAAGAAAGAAATGTTGTGTCTAGTTTTTTCTCTAAAAAAAGACTAAAAAGAGCCTGGGCTGGAGTGGCTCAGTTGGTTGGGCATCATCCTGTGGACCAAAAAGTAGCTGGGTTCATTCCTGGCCAGGGCACATGCCTAGGTTGCTGGTTCAATCGTGGTAGGGGGCGTGCAAGAGGCAGCCAATCGATGTTTCTCTCCCTCTCCCTCTTCCTTTCTCTCTCTCTTTAAAAATTAATTTAAAAAATGTTAAAAAGAATAAAAAGATATTAGAGACACCATTTCTCTTAAAATAAATATTTGAGTTGTGCCCCATTTTGGCCCCCTCTGAACAACTTTCCAAATTTAAAAAAAAAAAGATATAGAAGACAAGCTTATCTAATTCACAGACAGTGCAAATCCAGGAAGGTTAGCAGTACCACTGAGGACATAGTCAAAATCCACAGCCTCAGTAAGCAGAAGCTGGAATGATGGACTAAAGCCAGAAAGTTGGCTTTCAATGCACACAAATGTAAAACTTTACATTTCCAAAAATCAACTGCCTATGTATGGGAAAAAGCAAATCTCCTTTGATAGCAATCTGTGAATAGCTTGTCTTCAAATATTTGAAGGAGGAGAGACTTTACTTTGTGGTTCCATGGTAAATGGGTTGCATCTAAACTTACTTTTAGAAAAAAACGTTTTCAGAGTTGTCCAATAGTGGCCAGGGCTGGGGTATATATACTATTAGATACAGGAAGGGACTCTTGTATTAAAGAAGGAGTATGGGTTCCAGGGTCCCTTTTGTGAGTCTAGATTTCCCTGCATGACTGTCCTTTGCCCAGTTCTGCAGCCTCTTCTCACACAATTCTCCTCTTTGCTACTGGCAAGAGTCACACAGGTCTTCCTTAAGCTCACCACTCCATCACATGGTTTGTTTGTGCTGTTCCATCCACCATGAATGCCCTTCCCCCGCTGCCTGGCTAACCTCTATGTCCACCTCCCAGATCGGTGTTATCTGAAAGGATTGAATCCTGGAATACCCTAACCTCATGCTGCACACCTACAGACATTGAATTATTTACTTGAAATCATTTATTCAAAAGTCTGCCTTTTACAATATCTGTAAGCTCCTTGAAGATAACAACCATGATGGTACTGCTCATTCAAGTACCTACAGTCCTGGTCATTGGGCCTGGCACAGGAAGCTCAATATATACCAGCTAACTTATCCCAATGCAAATATTGGACCTATAAGAAAACTGGTGGAAGGAAGAGAAAGAGAGAGAAAGAGCGAGAGAGCGAGAGAGCGAGAGAGAGAGAAAGCTACCATTTGAGTGACTATTTCTTTCCATTTGGTGATAATTTACAGGCAAATCCCAGTTTCAAGTTCTCAAACATTCCCTATAAGGTTGGGTTCTTCACTACAATGAAGCAAAAACCTGACAAAAACAATAATTAATCTCCTTAGATATTTATCTGCAATTACTGTACAGGGCTCCAATTCTGGAAGATCAGGAAGAAATAAGGACAGAATGATTTTCACATCACCCTGGCTCGCTCCATGCTAATCACTTGGGCCTTTCTCTACTCAATCTGTGAGAAAAAAGCAAGTGAGAACTAGACTGCTGATCAGAGTTAAAGGTCAGGGAGTAAAAGGTTAAGATCTATCCTGCCCAGTCAATGAGATCTGAGAAAAAAAGCTCTATTTCCCATTCTTCCTATTCTCTTTTCTTTTTACCTATAAATTGAATGGTTTATCACATGTTTACTTCTTTCCAGCCTTCACAGCTGTGCTAACCCTTCCCCAAAAAAGAAATATTTATTGAACACTGACTGATCATATGTCATACACCATGCATGGCACTTTCCAAATATCCTGTAGTCCTTACTATACCTGGTAAGTATCAATACCCTCATTTACTCCCCCAGGAAACTGGCTATGTAACTTGCCAAACATCACAGAACCAGAAAACATTGCAGCCCAGGATTGGAACCCAGTTGAAATTTATTCTAAGGCCACTCCTTTTTTCTACTATACGACTCATTTCATTTTCGTGATCTAGCAATACTAACCTTTTGGTTTTAAAATGATCATGAATGCTTATTGGATGAAATAAAATCATCCAACCATGTTCTAATAAAGGGAAAGGTTTACATAAAACAAAAATCACCACTGTGGTGTTGATGCTGTGTTATCTTTCCAAAGAGGAGAATCCCTTTTACAGGAGAAGCAAATCTGAGCCACGGAAGGGCTTTGATAGGAAACAGCCAACAACTTTCAAACATGTGGATGAGTTTTCAACTGGGGAATTTCGACCCTTTATGACATTCCCCTAACTTCACAATGGTTTTGGCTGGTAATTTACAGAAGAAAGAATTTTTATGCTAACAAGTAATGTAGACCTTGGGATGAAAATACCATGGCATTGAGTGTGACCCCATGAGGCTAAGTCCTGGCTCATTTATTTTAAGAGAAGAATGCAGAGAGCCTCTGTAAGTGCTGAGCCGCTGATGACACATAAGAGAATGCAGAGACGGGATTCCTATGGAAGAACCTGGGCTTAGTGAGCCCTGGAGTGTTTATCTGCCCTTGTCTCTGAGGAAGCCAGATATCTCAAGGATAAGGTTGAGAGTGAAGAGTGATAGGCAGTCTTTGCATGATGCACCACAGGAGTATCCTGATATCCTAGAAGCAACCCCATAAATGGAGAGGGGTAAGAGAGAAACCAAAGACTACTGTGTCATTTCCTTTAAACTTAACAAAGAGAGGCCAAAACATGTTGTCAAAAAATATCCCAACTCCGCAAGATCCCTGTACTCTCTCCTCCCGTGAGTAGTTTCCCACCTAAACATGATACCTTCAGGCTGCTGGAGGCTACATTTGTCCGAAAAGCACAGAGATCACAGCTATATTTTCTTATCTTGATGGCCAAGTTTCAGAACACTTTGAAATGTTGCCTCAGTCATGCAGTGAGAAAAGCTGCAGCACAGACAGAATGTGAGATTTCTTCGGGCTGGGAGGGGTGGGGAGTGGGGGGGTGTTTCCCCCAGCCCTTCAAAGGTCTCTGTTTGAGCTCACCTGATAGCACAAACGCTATTAAATCGCTTGAATGAAAGGGTCAGGTTGCAAGCCATGCAGGTATGGAAGCCAGCAAGCCCTGCTCAGACCACCCAGCTCTCCAAAGGGGTAGCAACACCAGATTCAGACAAGATAAGAGGCTGCCGTCCTATGTAACCTGGCCCAGAGAAACAGCCTTTCCAGAGAGGTGCAGGGTCCCATTGTGCCCAAGGGCAGTGTGCTCCATTCCGTAAAGGTGGCATTTGTCTAACTCGCTGGACTGGTGGTCTTGGTTCTTTGTGAGAGAGAAAAAAATTTTCAAGATCTTTTTGAAAGTTTTTGAAAAAAAACAAAACAGTAAGTCTATTCTTTGGGTCTGTTCTCAAAGCAAATGCTAAAAAGTTCCCATTCTACTATATACCAACTATACTTTAGTAAAACATTAAAAAGAAAAAAAAAGGTTCCCATTCACCAATAACTGAGTTTAGAAGACTGAGCCATATCCATCGGTGTCAGAATACAGAGCTGGAAAGACACCAAAACTCAAGTTAATTCAATCCTTTCGTTTCATCTGTGGTAGAAGTGACACTTAGAGAGATTAGGTGGCTTGCCCAAGACTGGTCAGCAGCAGCTAAGGTTTGAAACATCATGAGCACAAAAGCCCTGTCCATGCTGCTGACATTGGAGTCCTTGGGACCTAGCCCTGGGCCTGGCATGGAGCAGGCACGCCAACTATTTGGAATGAGGAGAGAGGGAAAGGAAAGAAATACTGATGACCACATCCTATTTTCATTTCATTCTAAACATCCAATGCCATCAATATGCAGTGCCATCTAATGCCATCGGGGGTGGGGATGGGGTGGGGGCTGGATTCTTACTGTGGACCAACAGGGGCCACATGTCCACCTGACTAGATAGATTAGGGAAGGCCTGCATGGCGGCCCTGCAAACTCAGAGACCTAAAGTAACCACAAAAAAGGGTCTGAAATTAACACTTTTTAGAATAAAAAGCAGTTTATGGTCAGTAGTCATGTTCTAGGCCTGGCTCTTCCCTGACAAAGGTCCATCTTTACCTTAACTGAGCCTATTGTCTTTTAGCATCTAAGATCATTGGAATGTCAAAGTAATTTTCCTTTTTCCGGACCCCTCAAAGCACTCTGTGAGAGACCACAAATCCCCTCATTGTTACTGAGTTAACTGTTGACTGTTAACCATCCTGTACCCACCTGAGTAGAAGTATGTGTCTATCATTTTACCTTTCAGCCAATCCCAGAGGTTTCCCAGTTTGCTTTCTCCGGCCTCCCTAATCTATCACCAACAAATTTCATTAACCCCCTTTTGATTGTAATGTATAAAACAAGGTGCAAAATTGCCATTCTTTGGACCATTATCTCAATGCTTTGAGATTCTGCTTCCTGGCAATTATTGACAGTTTGGCTCGAATAAACTCACAAAAATACTCTTGACAGATTGGAATGTTTCTTATGTTAACATTACTTTCCTATGTTGTCAAATGAGGACCTTGACATGATGGAGAAATCACTTCCCATTTCTCCCAGCCCCCGTGGGCTGGCCCCATCTAACTCAGTTTCTAAGAATCGGGTTGCCCCTGAACAGCCCCAAGAAATCTAGCAGAGTTCAGCCGAACAGCCTAGCCCAGTGATGGCGAACCTTTTGAGCTCGGCGTGTCAGCATTTTGAAAAACCCTAACTTAACTCTGGTGCCGTGTCACATATAGAAATTTTTTGATATTTGCAACCATAGTAAAACAAAGACTTATATTTTTGATATTTATTTTACATATTTAAATGCCATTTAACAAAGAAAAATCATGAGAAAAAAATGAGTTCGAGTGTCACCTCTGACACGCGTGTCATAGGTTCACCATCACTGGCCTAGCCTGTCCCAGGAGCAGAGCATCCCCACAGGCTGATAAAGAATTAAGAACAGCCCTAACCAGTTTGGCTCAGTGGATAGAGCATCGGCCTGCGGACTGAAGGGTCCCAGGTTCGATTCTGGTCAAGGGTATGTACCTTGGTTGCGGGCACATCTCCAGTAGGGGGTGTGCAGGAAGCAGCTGATCAATGTTTCTCTCTCATCGATGTTTCTAACTCTCTATCCCTCTCTCTTCCTCTCTGTAAAAAAAATCAATAAAATATATATTTTTTAAAAAGAATTAAGAACAGCCTGGGCTTAAGGTTTACAAGACAAACATTGCTTAGCCATGTGGAGGCAGGTCAGACCCTACAGCCCAAAAGATGGAGGCAGGGGAATATAAGTCCAGGTTCCTTTGCCCAACTCCCTTTTTCACACATAGGAATGTAAAGGGGAGCAAGAAAAAAAAAGAAAGAAGGGGTTGACGGGAAAGCTGGTTAAAAGCCCTGGATTGTCGGCCAAGCATACAAAACCATGTTGCACACAATTTATGCTCAACATCAGCTCAAACTCAAGTGTGTTCATTAGATATGAAGTTTAATATTAACCAAGTACATGAAAAGAATTTAATTGCCAAGAACAAGTTAGGTGCAGGGAGCTCACCTGCATCAGATTCATCTAGGTAGATGCTGGGCCCCACCCCAGGTCTCAGACTCTCTGGGGGTGTGGCCTACCACCAAGCGCCCTGCAGGTTCTCATGCATGCTGGATGTGAAGAGTCCGTGATGGAGTGAAAGAGCAAAGGCCATTAACATGCGCCTAGAGTTCCGCTGAAAGCACTTTGGCCAAGTGTAGGCAGGGCACGAAGAAGTAACTTTTCAAGCTATAACTAGCAGTATCAGTTTTTCAGAACAGAAGCGCGAAGAGCTTTTGCATCACGAGGTCTGGTCTGCGGACCAGCCCTGAAGAGGTTAATCTCTCCAGCAAGAGTCTCAGGCCATAAACCCCAACCGGCCTCCGGAAATGCTCCTTTAAAAGCTGTGTAATTCATGCCATGCAGTAAGACCGAGAGCAATAGGAAAAAGTCAGAAAATCAACATTAAATGCCTTAAAAACTCTTCCTGTACATCAGTGAAAACCAAAAAAAAAAA
This sequence comes from Myotis nattereri, assembly GCF_964212035.1. NCBI lineage: Eukaryota > Metazoa > Chordata > Mammalia > Chiroptera > Vespertilionidae > Myotis > Myotis nattereri. Next base: position 26,457,402 of record NC_138087.1, on the reverse strand, counting down.
AAAAAAAAAAAAAAGCCCAAAAAACAACAAAAAAACCCAAAAACCATTTACTGCAGCATCGAAATCTCTAGACCAAATCTGGGTAATAAGCAGGAAGAGCTTAAAAATCAGTCCGAAACTTCAGAACAATATTTCTTTGCCTCTTCAACTATCAACCCCATAAAAAAGATACCATGCTTCTAGAAATATATATCCACATGCCACAAAACTAAAGGTATCCAAAAATCATTTCCAAATTTCCAAATCTTTGTACCATGAGGATATTATCTGTTTTGTTCATTTTTTGCCTCTTTTCCTTTGCCATTTCTTTTAGCTGAGAAGAAACAGTCTGATTTTGGTGAGGTTGGAATCACAAAATTAAGAAATGATGATTTCATTGCTAAGTGCCCTTGGGAATGGGCTCAGAAGGGAGTTATACATTTTTGTTACGTGATAGAGAGAATCCCACTTTGGGCACATGGTTTTTTTTAACACTGCAAGCTACCACCTTCTGAGTTTACATGCGAATTAAACTTTTGCAAGCAGACTCCATAGACTCCTTGCCTCACTACTTGGAGTCAGTGCTACCACCACACACCACCTCGGGGGCATTCTGCTAAACAGAACATGCACAGTTCAGATGAGAGGACGTACAGAAAGCAGATACTTACAGGTAGTGCTTTTCCTTTCCAAGCCCCAGAGTTAGAGACCTTTGGCGGAATCAGAGTCACTGACCGGTTAATCTCTGGTTTAAAGAGCTTTGAGAGGAAGGGGGAGGAAAAACAGCCCAGGGAAGGAAAGCGAGCTGAAATTCCAGTCTTTCAGGTCAGCTGAGTTTGAGCTTTCTGTGTACTAAATGTCCATTTAACCCTCCCAACAAGAAAATATAGAACTGAAGGTCACATACACACTTCACTCCCTCCACGGGTCTCCTCCAAGGCTGCTGCGCGGCGGCTCTGAAACTTCCCGGCTGCCGAGCTGCAGGATTCCCCTGCGTGGGGCATGCGAGAGGCTGCCCGCCACTGTTCGCAGGGATCAACCTCCCTGGCGGAGAGCCACAGCTCCTCAGTCCCTTCTGCTGGCTGGGTCCGCAGGGACAAAACGGAGCTTTCGTGAATGAGGCCAGCGGCTTCTCCTCCGTGTCTCTCCCCAGCTTCTTTTCTCACTATTAGTTGTGTCCTCACTGCTCTGCCACTGGCTGAGCCGAAGCTGCCTCTCCCGCCAGCGGCTCTCAGCACACAGTTGCATCTCACACCCACACACACATGCCACATACACAGTCTCTCAAATGCACCACACACAGGTGCACACATGGGACACCCACATCGGCACCCACGGGTGGCACAGCCACACACAGATACATTCATAGGCATGCACTCACCTATTCACACACCTTCACACCCATGTGTGTGCATACTCACACATATAACACACACACAGGTACACACACACACACACACACACACGCTCCTGCCCACCCACATACATACCCACACAGTTGTTTCCTGACCCTTCAAACTCTTCAAACACACTTTCCTCTCCGAACCTCTTTACTTCAAACAAATTCCCATTCTGAAAGGTTGTTATTTAATTAAGACAAGATGCCCAGCATTCATTCAGCAGGGAGGAGGAAGGGGAACTGATCTAACTTTTGTCACAACAGTCAAAGGAAAAGTTAGGAGAGTCTAGGGTTCTGTTTTTAAGTCCTTAGCTCTTCAGTTTATGAGTCTGGGTCTTTTTACAAAAGTTTCATGAATCTCATCTCATTTACATATGGTTTCTGACCCCACTGATTCAATATATCACAGGTCAAGAAATGTCCGCTCCACGGACGTTCAACTCATCAGGATTCAGTGGGTGAGAGTTTTGTCCCTTAACAGCTGCATACTAAAATACTTTCTTGTATTTCATCTCCACCAGACGAAAAAATAATGGCATACCATCTGGCCAAACCTTTAGATTGACCATTTATAGAAAAGTAGGAGTATTATCTTACTTTGGGGAAAATGTTTACATTGAGACATGTCTGGTTATTCTAAACCTTAAAGTACAGGGCACTATAAATCCAATTCAATCAAGACTGGTTTCCCTAACAAGGTCACCACACCATACCCCTTTCCTTAGAAAAATGAGAGAAAGAGAGAGGGGAATGAAAAAGGAGAGAAAATTATATAAGAAAGAAAGAAGGGGAAAAATGAATAAGAATGCAAAAGAAGAAAGAAAGCTATTTTATTTAAAAACTTGCTGTATAGATACTTCTGCAATGACTGCTGCATATCTTACTCAAAGTCATAAATTTTAAGTCTTCAAGAATCTCTTGAGTCATTCCATTTGCTGTCTGAAACTTCTTGAAGAACCTCCAGGCTTTTTATAAGTAAACAAACACTGCTTACTAAGCAGTTACTAGTAAACAAAATATAGTTACCATGTATGATTCCTGTACTAATCTTGAAAGGACAAGAAATAAAGCCTTAAGACACAACAGGATAGACAATTTCGTTTTCATTGAATTTAAAAATCACCCACCTTGTGAATATCTCAAATGCAAAAAATAAATGCAGATGATTCTAGAACAGGGGTGAGCAAACTTTTTGACTCGAGGGCCACAATGGGTTCTTAAACTGGACCGGAGGGCCGGAACAAAACCATGGATGGAGTGTTTGTGTGAACTAATATAAATTCAAAGTAAACATCATTACATAAAAGGGTACGGTCTTTTTTTTTTTTTAGTTTTATTCATTTCAAACGGGCCGGATCCGGCCCGAGGGCCATAGTTTGCCCACGGCTGTTCTAGATGCTATTAGTTGAAATAAAATTCATTTGATAAAGAAATCTAATAGGTGGTTGCATCAGTGTGCTTCTTCTAACATCTGGACTAAATAAAGTTAATTAATTAGTCTAGAAATGGAAGTACCATTTCTAAACCACTTATTTGGGGGGGAGGGCAAATGCTTTCAGCATTCTAAGCAAAAAAATAACAAACTTAGATTGCAATGTATTCTGAAATGTCTACAGGAAACATAACTTTCATAAAGTTAATTATATGCCCTAGTCCAGTGGTCGGCAAACCGTGGCTCGCGAGCCACACGCGGCTCTTTGTCCCCTTGAGTGTGGCTCTTCCACAAAATACCACGTGCGGCGCGCACATACAGTGCGATTGAAACTTCATGGCCGATGCACAGAAGTTGGTATTTTGTGGAAGAGCCACACTCAAGGGACCAAAGAGCCGCATGTGGCTCGCGAGCCGCGGTTTGCCGAGCCGCAGTTTACCGACCACTGCAGCCGATTGCTCAGTGGATAACGCTTCAGCCTGTGGACTGAAGAATCCCAGGTTCTATTCTGGTCAAGATCATGTACCTTGGTTGCAAGCTCCTCCCAGCCCAGGCCCTGGTCGGGGAATGTGCAGGAGGCAACCAATCAATGTGTTTCTCTGACACTGATGTTTCTCTGTCTTTCCCTCTCTACCATTCTTTCTAAAAATCAATGGAAAAAACTATCCTCAGGTGAGGATTAAACAAACAAAAAAAAGAGCTATCTTGCCATGAAAAGACAAGCCATTCTGAAAATTCTACATACTGTATAATTCCAACTACCTGACATTTTGAAAAGGGCAAAACTATGGAGAATGTAAAAAGATCGAGGGAGAAAGAGGTATGAATAGATGGAGCACAGAGAATTTTTAGGAATAAAACTCTGAATGATGCTGTTCTTTTAATACTCACCCGAGGATATATTTATTGATTTTTAGAGAAAGGAAGGGAGAGAGAGAGAAACATCAATGTGAGAGAAAAACATTGATCAGTTGCTTCCTGGGGGTTGATCCTGCAATCTTCCTGGGGATCGATCCTGCAATCTAGGTACATGCCCTGAACGGGAATTGAACCTGCAACCTTTTGGTATACAGGACTATGCTCCAACCAACTGAGCCTCCTGGCCAAGCCTCTCTGTGTAATATTTTAATGGTGGATATGTCTTCAAAATTTGTTCAAATCCATAGAATGTAAGCATGAAGACTGAACCTTAACAGACAATAAACTCTAGGTGGTACTTTTGGTACAAGCGATGAACCAGTTGTGTATGCTTCTTTGATAATCCAGCAGGGATGCTTGCTCTTCTCTCTCCTGACAAATGGGCTCTCATTCTCACATTCAGCCTTAATCTCCTGAGTTTCTTGCAGCATACTTATCAACCCCACTGTCTTCAGAGTAGTTTTACCTTATTTCCTTAGGTTTGAACAGCCAATTATAATTGTATCCAATTCAGTATTTTCCTATCCTCTAATTTCCCCTTCTGACAAATGCTATCATTGAAAAATGATGGAGAATTTCCTGACTCCTGTTTCCCTTATTTTGGCCTCTCCTGAGCATTTCCGCTTAAGTGTTCTGAATGGGGGAGCACTGGATGCCTGGGAAGAGTGCTGACACTACAGTTTCCAGTGATGGATGGGAAAAAAGCGAGACCTTTTTAATTACTTATTCTGAGGAATAGGAATGTAAGTCTTTTAGAATGCTTGGACTTAAATCCAGTAGAGTGATTAATTATGTATTACTAGCAGTAGTTTTAGACCTAAAATAAACTGTAAATACTTCATCATCTATAAATTATAAATGGCACCTAGATCTGTCACAATTACGATTACCAGGAATCAAAAAGACTGAATGGATCCAGAAACTCCATCCCAGAAAAATTTCAAAGCCAATATTTATTCTGCAAGGAATTTTTTTTCATGAAACATCTGACCAGCTACATTTCAGCAAAACAAATTCTCATTGCCATAGGAAATGGAGTGGGAATGTATTACCTGTCTGGTCCATGCTTTTTCACTGATTGGTTATCTTGCTCAATTTCTGCAAAGGCACCTTAAGAATATGTGTTGTGTTTTTGTCTTCTTAAACAGTAAACTCTCTAGAACTGACTCTTCTTTACCATCTTTAATAGAAATATCAAGTGTACTGTAGCTTTGGGTTCTAATAATAGCCCTTACTTAGGGTTTTAATTGCATAAATTGCAGCATCCAATCAGCATCATTTTTCACTTAGTGCATGAAGAGAAGAAAGAAGTGAATGGTCTAACCTATTCCAATATGGGCAACTTCAGATAAATATTAATTACTCTAATTGAATATTGCAAATAACCTTCCTAATATAATATTATAGAGTCTTTTCCATTTCCAAAGCTATTTCATTGGCATTAACTCATTTAATCATCATAAAACACTACACTTTTTACATTATTCTGTTGGTCTCAGAAGACTTAATGACTTTTAGCTGTACTTTTGTAGCAAGAGGCTGACTCTTAGTCTTGTGTCCACTAAATGTATTCACAGAGTGAATTCATGGGATAATGGAGATGAACTGCTTCTGGGTCTTCATTTTATAGAAGAGAAATTCAAAATCCAAAGATGTATCCAAGTTCCCAGAGCTAATGGTGGAATGGGAACATGCATTCGGGTCCTTAGATTCCAAGCCAGGGATCCACATTGCGCCTTTGCAATATAGTCCATGTTTCTAATTCCCCTGTGGTACGATGAACAGGACCAGCCTGCCAACCTCAGCATTTCTATCTGGAGTGATTTCAAGGAATCTTTAGTGTGCCCAGAGGTCACTACTGTTCCAACCTGGTGGAAAATGGGCTGTGCACTGCCTAGCCCTTGTCTAGCAACACTGCTGGTACTGACTCTCACATTTAAGGCTATCTTCATCAAACGTCACTTGTTCACAATGGAAGAACCTGTAAGAAGGTTGATATTTTGAGCTTACTGGATTAATGCTTTGTAATAGATCTATAGAAGAACAACAGAGTGGCTTAGCCACACAGAGAGTCATGGGTGGCAGGAAAGCTTTGGTATTTACAAGTCGTGTGACCTTGGAGAAGTGTCCTCATCTTTCAGAACCTCAATTACCTGACGTATAGAATGAGGGTTATCCCTTGAGACATCTCCAGGAGCTAGCATGAATTTTGCATGGAGTAATATGCTGGAGAAGTCCTCTGGCACCTCCAAAGTAAAGAACAAATGCCATTAGATTAGCAGATGTATACAAAGCACTCACATGGCTACTGCAGCATAAGAAACATGCCATAAATGTTGACTATTAATATTAATTATATTATTTATGTAGAAATTAGGGCATTTTTGAAAAATTGATCCTCCACATTGAAGATTTAAAATTTTTTCCAAAGAAAGTTCTAGCGTTAGGGTTTTTTAGAAACATATTTTGAGTTCTAGTCAGTTTGGCTCAGTGGATAGAGTGCCAGCCTGTGGACTGAAGGGTCGCAGGTTTGATTCTAGTCAAGGGCATGTACTTCGGTTGCAGGCTCAATCCCCAGCCCTGGTTGGGGCATGTCGGGGAGGCAAACCAATAGATGTGTCTCTCTCACATCGATGTATCTTTCTGTCTCTCTCTCTCTCTCTCCCTCCACTCTCTCTAAAAACCAATGGAAAAATATCTTCAGGTGAGTATTAACAAAATAAATACATACTTGAGGTATAAAAACATGTTATTTGAGATGAAGTGCATAAAGTACATTAGTCTTAAGTATAGAGTTTGATGAACTTACACATGCATGTAACTACCACCCAGGTAAAGATATAGAATATTTTCAGTAGCCCAAAATGTTCCCTCATTTCCCTGCCCAGTCAATAACCTCCTTCTCCACTGAGAGGTGACCACTAGTCTAGCTGAAATCGTAACAGAGGAGTTTTGCCTATTACTGAATGTTGTATACATGGTATCATACAGTATGTATTGTCTGTGTCTGGTTTATTTCACTCAGCGTGAGTTCTGTGAGGTTTTCCCACCTTATTTGAATACCAGTAGTTTACTTTTATTTTTATTATTACTATTTAATATACTATTGCATGAATTTTCAAAAATTTATCTATTTCTTTCTAATAGGCATTGGGTTATTTCCAGGCTGGGGTCATTATGAATAAAGCTGCTATGAACATTCCTATATGTCTTTAGGTGGACCTATGTACTAATTTTTCTGGATATATTTCAGAAATTGCTATATCTCAGAGGAGGAATATGTTTCAACTACAGTGTCTTAAAGAGGCATGATTTTAAATAACATTAACTTCTAAGTCCAGTCAAACCTAGCCTGACTCTAATTCTGTGCATTTATCACAATATCATTTACTCAAATATTTTTTAGGATCTGCTATATACTAGGAATATAGCAATACATGCAGCAGACAGACACAGAACTATAAATGCGAACGTGATGAATTCACCACGAAGGGGAAGTGCAGGTCACTATGAGAGCATAGGTGTTCCATATAGAGTTAAGAATGAATCAGGATAAAAGCTCTGAGTAAAGAATCAGAAGACTGGGTTCCATTTGCAATTTTCCAATCAGGCAGCTGTATGACTTAAGGCAAATCTCTTACCTTCCTAGGCCTCCTCTTCAGTAATCATACCATCTTCTGTTTTTATCAAAGTAAATTGTTCCCCTAAGTTACTTAAAGAAACGAGTTTGTAATCGTCACCGACTACATAAACAAGCCAGTAGAGAAATGTCAGAGTCTGACCACAAAAAGGTATCTATAATACCTTTATGTAGAAATGAAGTAAGTTCAGTTCCCCTGGAAACAGTCTGCATGGCTATAAAAATAATGTTAGCTACCTTAAACTTGTACAATGTTATATCTCAATTATAGCTCAATAAAAAAGAAAATTGGTAAGTTCCGAGATTATCGTTAATTCATAAGTTCTTTAAACAACAGCCTAGGAAGATTTTTATGATGACTAAATCAGATTTAGGTATCTGCATAGGATGTACACTCTGACAGGATGTACCCTAATCACAAGATGCAATGTACCTGTAGTATCTTGTAAGTCAGCCGTCCTCAACGTAGTCAGGAACACTTAGAAATCCCCAAGACCATTTCAGAGGCTCCATGAAGTCACAATGATCCTATCTAATAAAAGAGAAACATGGTAATTAGCGTACGTCCGCTACCCTTCCCATTGGCTAATCAGGGCGATATGCAAATTAACTTCCAGACAAGATGGCGGCCAACAGCCAGGCAGCTTGAAGCTAACATGAGACTTGCTTGCTTCAGTGATGGAGGAATCCAATGTTCCCTGCCTGCCTTGCCGGCCTCTGAGGTTGCAGTTTGAAACACTGTAACAAATATAGAAGCTAAACAAAACCCCAGAAACCTGCTTTCAGCCCACCAGGATCTCAGAGCTGCAGTTGATACAGTGTTTCGATTATAGAACCCAAACAAACCAGATACCTGCTTTCAGCAGCAGAGGCCTCAGAGCTGGAGCCAGAGCTAAAGCTGGCTCAGAATAAAAAAAGAAAAAAGAAAAAAAGGAGCGGTTGGGAGCTTCAGTCACCCGCCAGCCTGAAAACAACCCTCAGCCCCTCACCCAGACTGGCCAGGCACCCCAGTGGGGACCCCCACTCTGAAGGGTGTGTGACCAGCTGCAAACAGCCATCATCCCCTCACTCAGGCTGGCCAAGCACCCCAGTGGGGACCCCCACCCTGAAGGGTGTGTGACCAGCTGCAAACAGCCATCATCCCCTCACCCAGGCTGGCCAGGCACCCCAGTGGGGACCCCCACCCTGATCCAGGACACCCTTCAGGGCAAACCAGTCGGCACCCACCCGTGCACCAGGCCTCTATCCTATATAGTAAAAGGGTAATATGCCTCCCAGCACCGGGATCAGCGGAGCCGAGAGGCCTCCCAGCACCGGGATCAGTGTGACAGGGGGCAGCGCCCAAACCCCCCAATCGCCCTGCGGCTCTGTGTGTGACAGGGGGCGGGGCCACAACCTCTCTATCAGCCCTGCTCTGTTCGTGACAGGGGAAGGTGCCCCAACTCCCTGATCAGCCCTGCTCTGTGTGTGACAGGGTGCGGCACCCCAACCCCCTCCCCACGGGTCCTGCTCTGTGTGTGTCGGGGTAGAGCCATAACCTCCCCATCGGCCCTGCCCTGAGTGTGAGAGTGACGGCGCCCCAACCCCCTGATCTGCCCTGCTCTGAGTGTGACAGGGAGCGGTGCCCCAACTCCCCTATCGGCCCTACTCTGTGAGTGACAGGGGGGAGCTCCTCAACCCCCTGATTGGCCCTGCTCTGTGCGTGACAGGGTATGGAGCCCCAACCCCCAGATTGGCCCTGCTCTGTGCATGACAGGGGGTGGCGCCGCAACCTCCCCATCGACCCTGCCTTGAGTGTGACAGGGGGCGGTGCCCCAATCCCCCAATTGGCCCTACCCTGAGCATGACTGAGGGTGGCATCGCAACATCCCAATCCACCCTGCTCTGTGCATGACAGGGGGCGGCGCCCCAACTCCCCAATCGGCCCTGCTCTGAGCCTGACCAGGGGCTGCACCTAGGGATTGGGCATGCCCTCTGCCACCCGGGAGCAGGCCTAAGCCAGCAGGTCGTTATCTCCCAAGGGATCCCAGACTGGGAGAGGGCAAAGGCCAGGCTGAGGGACGCCCCCTCCCCCCCGAGTGCACAAATTTTTGTGCACCGGGCCTCTAGTTTTTATAATAATAAGATATTCTTTTCCTTGTCCATTCACATTCTCTCATGAGTACAGAATGTAGTTTTCTGGAGGCTATGTGACATGCGATATTTGCAAGAGATTGAATGCAGAAGCAGATGTGAAAATCCAGCTGTTTTCCATTAAGTCAACATTAAAGAGATTTGAAAAAAATGTAAAACACCACTTTTTCAGTAACTTTTGTTTTTAAAATTATAGCTATTTTTCATGAAAATATTTATGTTAACATGTAATAAATTTATTGTTCCTTTGAAATTAATTAAACATTTTTAATTTTTAATTTCTAATACAGTAAACATCAATTAAATAGAAGCTCTTCAGGGTCTTCAGTAATTTTTTTAGAGTATAAAGCAACCCTGAGAACAAAAAGTTTGAGTGCTCTTGATCTAAGCAAATGTCTTGCAAACATTTTCAGTCTCCTTATGTAACAAGCTCCTGGATCAAAAATCTGGCTTTAGCCATGGTCAAATTAGCCAAAATTAAATAAAATAAAATAGGGCTATAGAAATCAAGGATTAATTAAACAATGTAGGGCTTATACATTCTCCTCAAATAATATCAGATGTATATTTTTTCTCTCTTCACAAATAGTGCAATAGTTCATGAGTCCACATTTACATTCATGATTTTATGTAATCCTCACAACTTTGAGGTAAATAGGAAAAGCATTATCCTAGTGATTTTCTGGATGAGGAAACTGACAAAGAGAAGCTACATGAATGATCCATGGCTACAAGTCCAACTGGCTGGGCTGGGGTTGGAATGTATGTGTCTGTGATTCCCTATCTAGGTGCACTTTCCATGGAGCAGAATAAAGGAAATGTATCTAAATATTCTCTAAATAAACTTTGAATATTTTATAACTCCATGGTTCTTAATCAGTATTATCTGCCCGACATTTTTCCTTCAAAAAAGGCAACATCATCATTTCTCTAAAACCTACTTTCACCAAACCTGAAAGTATCTTAAGAGAAGCTAATTTGAGAAAGTATTTTTATCTTCCAAGTTTAAACAGTCAGACATCCATTTTGTCTTTGCAGTCACTAAAAGCAAGTACTTGGTCTAATTTGGCTTGGAAGCAAGTATATCTCCTGAGACAGATCTAAGAGTTAAGCTTACATAATCCATAAAAAGAATGGAAGCAGTCCTTAACACAGCAGTTAAATATCTTATGAGAACCAAGTGAGTATTTAAATTAAAAAAAGAAAGATTTCACAATTATCTCCCAAGAACAGTTGTTGAATCATTTTGTGATTTATTGATAATTTTATTTTTGTCTCTAACACTCTGCACAATTTGATGGGTTCCCCCCACACTTTGACTTATTTCTTAAATGGATGATTAAGTGATATCCATTTCTGCTTGAGATTAATGGCATGCCATTGATTAATTAAGGAACTAATTAAAATGGCATATAAATATAAAACTTCAATTCTTTTTACTGAGGAAGGTGGTCTGGTTTTAAGCAGACAAGAATCTTAGTCTCAATTTGGGGGTAGCTAACTGAGAGATTCATATTATGAAGACAAGTTTGGTTATTGCAATATTCATAGGAATACCAATAATTTGAAGTGATTGAACCAGGTAATTAGAGTCAGGAGAATCTTTAACATAGATAGACAGCATGGTTGTTAGTAAGGTTTTAACTATTCCTAAATATGAAAGCACTTTAATATTTATTAATGAATAATCAATCACTTTAAAAATGTCAGTGACAGACTAACAAGGAACTTTTCAAATTCTCCAAATAAATGTCAAGCATTTGAAGTGTGAACTTGCAACTTTTTTATTTGGAAAAAAAAAATTCAGATGGTCTTAATCATTTTGGCATTATAATGAAAACTATGTGGAATTAGGGAGTCGGAGCAGTTTGAGGACTGGAATGGAGAGTGAGGTAAGAAATTTCCTTGGGAGACACCTCCCTAAATTTGACTAAAAAATTCTAAGCCATCCCCATCATAATTTAAATGGAAGATCACAGATTTCCCATATTTGGTGCTTTGGAGCTGTTTTTATAACATAATGATAGACTACTCTTCTTGCCAAGAATAAAACAAGAGCACAGGGAAAGAGAAATCTGTCAATCTCTAAGTGAAGTGCCATTGGAGTGCCAGAGATGGCAAATCAACAGCCAGGCGTGCTTTCCAGTAAGCAAGGCGTGACATCTCAGCAGCGAGACAGCTTTAGCAAAAAGAAATGTCCTTTCCAAAAAGGCCAACAGCGCAGTCACATTAGGCCGTAGGATCCAGAGAATTCGAAGGTCAAGCGAGCTCTGAAAATACGACCTACCGTGTTTCAGCACACTCCCCAAACCACTGCCACGACAAATCGGACAGTTAGTGAGGGAGGATGCAACTCATCAAAATAACTGCTGGAATTCCCCATCTACTTCCAAAGAAAACCCTTCATCTTGGTATCTTTCAGCAGCACTGAGTTCACCTCTACATTATAAAGAAGTATCACTGATGGAATAGTGGTGCCCCATTCCACAGATTGAAACAGGAATATAGAAAAGAGGCACCACCCGAAGAGGGGGGAATTCCTTCTTTCTTCCAACCAAGTTCTATTTCTATCATGTGCATGTTTGGGGCACCTTGTCTCAGCACTCTCTATGAGAGATTTTTAGCATCTGTCTGGAAATGGTTCACTAGTGCGCGTACATTTTAATTAAATAGACAACTGCTTTTAAGATTAGACTTAATTTCAATGTAACATAAATCTTGGTCAAGTAGATATCTTCAGACATTTATGGCCAATTCTGCCGCATAGGCGAAATCTTCTTGAGCTCTGTTTCGTGGGAGCGTAGCATCTGCTAACTATCAAGAGGCTAGGGAAAGCCTTTTATGATGACTGTTTCCTGGGGGGATACATAGGGGAAAAAACTTAATTTTTCAACATCCGTTCCTTTAAATTTTATATTAGCTGCACATTTACAACTAATGGTCTGGTTTTACAATGATAACTTAGAGCTGGGGAAAATGTATTTTCTTCTCAACCACTTAAAAGTAGACAATCACCCTGGTCCAATATCTTTGGTGGTGGGACAGCTTTCCAGTCTACTCCCAAGGTAAAATTTATTTAAGGAAACTTGAAATGGTCACGTCTTTTCTAATATGTCTGATGCCTCCGTCTAAATGTAAATACTGTTTTTTATACATTGTTATGGACCATAAAAAAACTGTTGTTTTTATTACTTCCAGAATTAAACCAAATCAAGATTCTCCTACCTAAAAAGGTCTTAGCTCAGCATCTAATTAGCAGGAAGCTGTTCTTTGGTGGTCTCCTGGGCAAGTACAGGAATATAATCAAGCATTTAGGACGCGGTCATCTGGTGTGCAGACCTGTGGTTCAGTTTATTACTAAGCTACAGTCACTAGAATCACGGATTCTAGTCCTAGGGTAACTTTTAACCTCCCAAGAATAATTTATTTTTGTGGGTTGCGCTTGGGCAATATTACTCTCCTGAGTACAGTAAGGGACACTATTATAGGCATACAACACTCACTATTTTATTTATTTGAGATTGTGGCTGAAAACATCGTTAATTGCATGATGAACTCCTTAAACTAATATTTAGAAAGCAAACAGTATGATACCAAGCACTTTTCCCACATTACCTCATTTAAACATTCCAGCGATGCCGTGAGGAGAACACATTTAGTCTCATTTTGCCTGTAGAAAACAACAGCTTAGAAAGACCCAAAGACTTGCTCAAGTTCGGGAGCTAGGAAATAAAATAATCAAGGCTTGAACCCAAGTCTACCTGATGCCAAAAGCCAGCTGTGCAACTATATGAGACGCTCCTGGAAATTTTGTCTTAGGCCTAGGTACTTAAGGAGACTCTAATTTTTCTGGTCAACAGCATGATTTTCCTTGTGAATAAGGAAATCAAACAATCTACATGGGTTCCCTTATTAATTTGACCACTACTAAGCTCACCTTTTTTAAAAAAAACAAGCTATTTCATTGTTTTCCTTTCTAAGTCTCCTTAGGAAAATGTCAAGCTATTAGAGAAAAATACAAAGTGCAAAGTTTTAAAAACTAACAAAGTTCTAATACCCAGAAACAATTTAATTCTTGAAAATCAGCTCCTTCTAAAAAGTAAAATATCTGACACCATGCAATGTTGGTAAGAGAGAGGCCAGACAGTTCATTCACATCGTGCTAGTGCAACAGCAAATAGGGGGAGCTTCCTGGGAAGCCATGTAGCAGCGAACTAAAGAGTTTTCAGCCGAAACTGGTTTGGCTCAGTGGATAGAGCGTCGGCCTGCGGACTGAAGGGTCCCAGGTTCGATTCTGGTCAAGGGCATGTACCTGGGTTGCGGGCATATCCCCAGTGGGAGATGTGCAGGAGGCAGCTGATCGATGTTTCTCTCTCATCGATGTTGCTAACTCTCTATCTCTCTCCCTTCCTCTCTGTAAAAAATCAATAAAATATATTTAAAAAAAGAAAAGAGAGTTTTGAAATGTCCATCCTTTGACTTAGCAATCGCTCTTCAAGGACCCTGTCCTACACAATCAGAGAAAGGGGCAAACATTTATAATGTTCATAAATTATTTTATAAATTTATAAATATTATTTATAAAGAATACAAGTTAAAACAAAAAATGCCCAAAAGTAGACAAAAATTTAAATTATGATATAACAATAAAACTCACACTTCATTAAAAATTAAATTACTTACGATATAATTTAAGTGAATAAAACAAGCCACAATATAATTATTATGCAATAGTATTGTTTTTAATAAAGTTATTTACTATAACAATGAATATTAGTATATTGATATTGCTACTAATATTAGTAATAAATATTAACATAGCAATGACATTATCAACATAGTAAATATATTGATCAATTAATACATATATTAAATGTTATAGGCATATGTTGATATTAATATATTTCTGTTGCTATTACTATATTGATCAAATATTAACATGTTGATATATTTATATTGGTTTCATAATATCTAACAAATTGAGTTTTTCCCTCTATGCCAGGCCACGTGCTAAAACCTTTTTTTGTGATTTATTCCATTTAGTCTTTATAACAATAAGTACTCTTATTGTTTCTTTTTTTTTACTTTAAAAACTATTTCAAAATAACTTCTCCCAGAGAATTTTCAAGAATACTACAAGTACTCTTTTATACCCTTCACTTGGATTTATCAAATAACATTTTGTCACATTGCTTTATCTTCTCTCTTTCTGTCTCTGTCTCTCTCTCCAAACACACACATACATTTTCTGACCAACTTGGGTAAATCGCATACATCGTGCCCCTTTACTCCTAAGTACTTCATTTTATTTCCTTAGAACAAGAGCATTTTGTTTTATAAGCTCAGTATAATCAAATTAGAAAACTTCATGCTTATTCAATAATATTTAATATACTCCATTGCCCCAATAGTGCTCTTCATAACAAATTTTTTCAGATCCAAGATCCAATCCAGGATCACTCAGTCTATTCAGATGTTATGTCTCTTTAGTTTCCTTTAATCTGAAACAGTTCGTCAACTTTTGCTTTTCATAACACTGACATTTTTTAAGTGGGTGGACCATGCATTTTTTAGACTTCCCCTCATTTTGTGTTTATCGTTATTTTTGGCAAAAGCACTATATATGTGATATTGTGTCCTTCTCAGTGCATTGCTTCAGGAGGTACCGGAAGTTCATTTATCACATTAGTGGTGATGTTAAATATGTATGAAGCCATTAGGTATTGTTCGCCAAGTTTTTCTACTGCAAAGATAGCTCTCATTTTTTATTTTTGGAGAGTATATATATATATATATATATATATATACATATATATGCATCACCTCATCAAAACTTACTGTAGTAATACTTATAAATATTTGTCTGAATCAATTTTTTTTCAATTACAGGTTACTTTCAATATTATTTTGTTTTAGTTTCAGTTGTACAGCACAGTGGTTAGACAATCATATAATTTACAAAGTGTTCCCCTGATATTTCCAGTACCCAACTAGCACCATACATACTTAATGCAATATTACTAACTGTATTTACTATGCTGTACTTTACATTCCTGTGGCTATTTTATTAAATTGATTTTATAGGGAGAGGAGGAGAGTGAGAGAAACATCAATGTGAGAAAGAAACATTGATCCGTTGCCTCCCGCATGCACCCTGACAAGGATTGAACCCACAACCTGGGTATGTACCCTGACCAAAAATCAAACCCATGATCTTTCAGTATACTCGATGACAGCCCAACCAACTAAGCCACACCAGCCCAGGGCACCATGACTATTTTTTAACTATCCATTTGTACTTTTTAATCCCTTCAGCTCTTTCTCCAGTCCCCAACTTACCTACTCTCTGGCAACCACCAGTTTGCTGTATCTGAGTCTATTTCAATTTTGTTGATTCATTTATTTTGTTCTTTAGATTCTACATATAAGTAAAAGCATATGGTATTTATCTTTCTCTGACTGACTTATTTCATGGAGCACAGAAACACAAATTAAAACCACAATGAGCCATCACCTCGCACCTGTCAGAATGGCTACCATCAATACATGTACAAATGACAAGGGCTAGCGAGGATGTGGAGAAAAGGGAACCCTAGTTCACTGCTGGTGGAAATGCAGACTGCTATAGTCAATATAGAAAACAGTATGGAGTTCCCTCAAAAAAATTAAAAATAGTACTGTGTTATGACCCAGCAACTCCACATCGGGGGATTTATCCAGAGAAAAATCAAAGCACTAATTTGAAAGAATTAATGCACCCCATGTTCATTGCAGTGTTATTTACAATAGATATGAAAGCAACCCAAGTGGCCACCAATGGATTAGTGGATAAAAAAGTGGTGATATATATATATATATATATACATATATATATATATATATATATATATATAAAATGAAATATTACTCAGCCATAAAAAAAGAAGAAATCATACTATTTGCTTCAGCATGGATGGACCTAGAGAGCATTATGAAATAGTTACTATTATAATGGTCACAAAATGGTGTTCTACCTCTATCATTCCTTTCTCCGTGAAGGAAACATTTTTTAAAATTTACTTAATTGTTTCTCTGCTTATTATTATCATGAACTCACAATTTCTACTTTATTCGATGAGTTATATAAATCATTATTTTCTTTTTTTTCATAGGTCCTGTGATGGTTAATTTGGCATTAAGTTGACTGGGCCAGGTGCTGCCCACATATTTGGGCAAGCATTATTCTGGGAGTTTCTCTAAGGGTGTTTTGAATGAGATTAGCATTTACATCAATAGACTGAATAGAGCAGATTGCCCTCCATAATGTGGGTAGGCCACATCCAATCATTTGAAGGCTTAAATAGAACAAAAATGCTGACCCTCCCCCCAGTAAGGAGAATTCTTCCTGCCTAATGAATATTTTTTCATGTGTTTAATGGCCACTTTTATATTTTTTTATCTTTCACTCATTTTTCTATCAAGTTTTTGTTATCATTTCTCTTTAGCATATGAGATAACAGACAGGGAAGAGAACTAACCCAGCATCATATATGGGGAACTGCTGGAGCTGAAATTGGATATGGACTATAAGGGAGAAAGCTACACACACACACACACACACACACACACACACACACACACACACACTTTAGATAACTCTCCCAGGATGAGTGGCCATGGCAAAACAGCTTTTTGAAGATGCAAAGGGGGAAAATCCACACTGTACCCCAATGACTAGGAATCCACATTGGAGTCATACAGAGTTAGCAGCTTTTTCTGAGGAAATGCCGTTCAAATGTCTCCTGACTTTTAGAGTTATTTTGTTTTATATTTCTGATCCAAAGCTGTATTATACAGCAAATTATTCTTCAAAATTATTACAATTAGTTGCAACCTGTATTTCTTTTTCTCAGCCAGCACAGTGTGATCCACCATAGAAGTTGGGGGAAAGGAATATAGGAGTGAAATAACCAAGTCAGAACCATTTGCTGTCTTTTTGAGGGGCTGAAGGACGACTAAGGAGAGCTATCAAATAGATGACTCTTCCCCTGTACCTCTAAACACAGAAACAATTTCCGGAAAACACAGAGTTCCCTCCTTGGGTTGTTTCCTTGTTCTTTTAGGTAGTATCACCATTAAGTGTGAAGTAAATTGTGTTCTTAAGGCCTCTCAATCAAACCACTTAAGACTCAAAGTGGAATAGGAATCATTCTAGGCTGGAAAATACACTTTTTTTAAAATGTCCTTCCAATAACTAAACGCCACTTATTTGCATTCCCCTCCTTGGGAATTTTTTGTCAGCTAAGGAAATGCATTTGATGGGCGCTGCAAACTCCTTAAGCAATGTAAAGTTTATTTTCAGTGTTTGCAGCAGATCATTGGACATCGAAGATTCATTGCACTAATTACAAGGAACCTTTTTTTCAATTCTGTGTAATTTGAAAAGCTGTACAATGTGTGCTGATGCAAGCCTTTTTCAGTTCAAGAGAATAAATGTTTACAGATACTTAAAAAATATTTAAGATAACTCAAGTATATTTTTGTTGTTGTTTTGGATCTTTGGACTTAACTCTCCAAATTTTCTGTCATAATAAACATATATTACTTCGATAATTAAGAGAGAAAATGAAGTAAGTTTTAAAAAAAAAGTGGAAGAAACCAGCAGCTCCTTAAGTCACAACAACTTTCAAGTCTGCCGGCATCATCTGTACCTTGAGGTGGGCACAGTCAGGCGGGCAGGCTGCCAGCTGCCAGAGGCTGTAGGAATTCACCGTATTTGTTTTTACTTTAAATGAAAAAGGGGAAACAATGAGAAATAAGAAGAAAATATTGATTAGGTGACATTTCAGAAGACTCAGATTGCACACTGAAACCAAGGCGCAAATGGGGAACCATAGGAACACCTCCTAAAATCAGTGACTTGAGATTCATAAGAGAAATGAGAGGAGGAGAGAAAGCTCACCCGGAAGACAAGTCTCAGAGACTGTTGCAGGCTCTCGGATGTGACTACGCGGGTGAGGTTTTCAGCAGAGAAGAATGTAGAAATAATGCAACCAACCTGATACCTCAGAGAATGGAAGAACGGCAAAGTCTGTGGAGGTGAGTTATAAATTGGCTTTTCTGCTACGCAGTGATTCTCAGCCCTGACAGAAGTGCAGAAAGATTAACATCACCAGGGGAACCTTTAAACCAAGTGGATGCCTGGGCCCAACTGTAGGAAATGAAATCAGAATCTCAGAGGCAGGATGCTGGAATCTTGTTAAGAACCACAGGTGTAGCCACTGTACAGAGGTACCTTTTTGGAAGTTTTTAGATTTTCTTCTGAGGATAAGAGTAAGAGATCAGCTCTGTCATTTAACTCAACAGGTCTACCCATCAGTACATATAAAAAAACTATATTACCATCATTATTACCATCATCATCATCACCATCATCATGGATCCCAACTAGGGAATACCGTACTATGTCCCAGGTCCTATGCCAGGGACTTTATACTCTTTACATGTCCTCATCTTCACAGCAACTCTTCAGGGTAGACATTACTGTTTTTATGTACAGAAAGATTACAAGATATACCTAAGTTTACTCTTGGCATACTTCCCATCCCAGTCAGTTTTGTGATTGTACCACATTGTTCACATTTATCAACATCACCAACTACACTTATTATGTAATACAGCGACTCCATTTCTAGATACACACCCAAGAGCACTGAGCATCTGTATTTAAAAAACAGATTTCTACAAGAATATTCCTAGTAATGATGGCACCTCCATTTATAATAGCCCCAAAGTAGAAACAACACAAATGTTCACTAGCAAAAGAAAGGATAAACAAATTGTGGGATATCTACACCAAGCAATACTGCTTAGCTATTAAAAAGAACAAACTCCCAAACTAATACACACAGCAACATGGATGGATTTCAAAAACATTCCCTTGAACAAAAGAAGGCAGACATGAAAGAGCACATACTGTATGATTCCATTTATATAAATTTTGAAAGACAAAATTAATCCATAGTGCTAAATTAGAATAGTGGTTACACTTGGCAGGGAGGGGCAGGTATATGGTCACATAGGTATATACATATATAAAAATTAATGAGTTACACATTTGAGATTTGTGCATTTTACTATATGTAAAGGAGAACTCCACCAAGCACAGTAATTTTTTAAAATTTTTAAAAGCTTACCCAAGGCCACAAAGCTAGCGGCTGAGCCAAAATCAGAACTTAGGCTTGTCTGAGACAAAGCCTATGATCTATTAATTGGGCATATTATTTCCCTAAATATGTATTTGTTGTTCCTATTCAAATATCACAGTTACTCAACAGAACTAAAAACAACCCAAATGCTTAAACAGGAGAATGAATAGCATGGTATGCACACATAATAAAATATAATTCAGCCACAATTTGGCCCAGCCGATGTGGATCAGTGGTTGAACTTCAACCTATGAACCAGGAGGTCACAGTTTGATTGCCAGTCAAGGTACACGCCCGGGTTGTGGGCTCGATCCCATGGGGTGCATTCAGGAGGCAGCCAATCAATGATTCTCTCTCATCATCGATGTTTCTATCTCTCCTTTCCTCTTCCTTCTTCTCTCTGAAATCAATTTTTTTTAAAAAACTATAAAAACTCCTAATTTGTTACAACCAAGGGATTGTGGGTGATTTTTTAAAGTTCCATTTCCATCATTGTTACAAGACTGTCTTGACAATGAATTATAAAGGACTCTATAAAATCATGTCATCTTTACAATGAAATAAAACAACAGCTCATGTCTAAAAAAGATACCACCCTATTATACTATCCAGAATTATGCTGGAGGATGAGTGGGCTGTGAAATATACCTAATACTTCCAGTACCTGAAGTTTTTCCGGTGGGACCAAATTTGGAGAAAATTACCTCTAATGTAAAAGTTAATGATGACAGAATATGCAATTAATATGTAAAAAAAAGTAAAAAGAAAGAAATAAGAATCAAGTATTTTAAAGGTGCCAAAGAGCCAGTTCCAGTATGTTATATATGAATATACATTTTTAATAAGCAGTATGAGTTATTATTTATTGCTTGTATTTGTGAACAGTTAGAGGACAAGGTCAATTCTAATTTGTTTAATACAAGTTCAATTTTTTGGGTTTATGTTTTAGTCAAGAGAAGCATAATATATCTGTATTATTGATTTAAAACAATGGTGTATCCTTGTTCAAACATGGCAGATTAAACACATTTTGCTCTGCTTCTTTCCCAAATCATACAAAATGTCAGTAAGAGAATAAAAAGAGCCCTAGCCAGTTTGGCTCAGTGGATAGAGAGATGGCCTGAGGACTGAAGGGTCCCTAGTTCAATTTCAGTCAAGGGCACATACTTTGGTTGCAGGCTCCTCCTGGCCCTGGTCGGTGCATGTGCGGGAGGCAACCAGTCAATGTGTGTGTCTCTCTCTGTCTCTCCCCCTCCCTTTTATTTTCTCTAAAAATCAATGGGAAAATATCTTCAGATGAGCATTAACAAAACAAACAAACAAAAAGAATAAAAAGACACAAGTCTGCTCAGCCAAACAGAATACCTGTGGTAAGATAACAAAAGATGAGTCTAAGAACCGATGGATAAACAAAATGTGGCATACCCATACTACAAAATATTACTCAGCCATAAAAACATATGAATAATAGAGGTGGTAGAGAGGGTATGGAAATGCAGCCTCCAGATATGCTGAATAAACTAAGAGATGCCTAGCTAACTGATAAGCATAACAATCATTTTCTACTTACTGAATTACTAGTAGTTCTGGCAAGTTTTATGTACCTGATTTAATTATTTTTATGGGAAAACATACTACAATAAAACTAGGTACCAATAAATATTTCTCCTACTATACATGTAAAATTATCTTTGTTGTAGTTAAGTTAGGAACAACTGCCTATTTCAACAAATACAAAGAAAAAAGAGCAAAAATAGCCTGCTCCGTCAGGGTCGGTTCTGCACACAAATTGAAAGAATCACTAGTAGAATTTATGAAATACGTAGTCCTCGAGGCACAGGCTTTAAAAATCTCTCTCAGATGGAGACAACAAAAACCCTTAAGCATCTAGCAACGGATTATACTTTGATTTCTACAGATCATAAACTTGCATCACGTGTGTAGTTACATAGACAGTATCAAAGACCTTTTAGTCACGATGACGGATGTGACCTTGGCTTCAGTCTCTTTGGTGACATACAGGGATTCCTTGCTTCTAGGTACTGGTATTCTCCTCATTGTTTTGTCATTCAGTGAAAAATGGTACAATCTATTATTTAAAAAAAATTAATGAAGGTAGATCAGCTGAACACCTGAAGGAGGGACAGCCAGACTTTTTCCCAGCCTGCAGAATTTCATGTAATAATTGGAGTTTCGGGACATTCAGAACTGCTAGCATGGATGGAATACGGTGGCTACTTTTCATTACAAAACAGTCTGTGAACAAACTGAGTTAGAAAACATATGCAAAATAAAATGCAGACTTGCCAGAAATCCCCACTTCTTCACTCAAAATGTATTTATGTATGTACATATGCATGTCCACCTTCTTCCAGAAAGAATTTAATGTATCCTTGACATTTCTCCATCTGTACAAAGCAATTCATTCTAAGTTCTTTCCACAAACTGCAAATATTTACTTCTATCCACAACCAAGGGAAATGTGGCAGTATCCAAATCTTCTGGAAGTTTACTCTCTTGGAAGAAAATGTTTTGTCTTTCTAAATAAAGAAAGCCAAAGAATGGAAAACTTTGAAGAGGTGGGGAGTGTTGGAGATGTTGGCTACTATTGTGAGAAGAAAAATCTTTGAAGAACTTGGGAAATTAATAAGAGCCATTATCAGATGGATATAGGACCCTTACAAATTTAATATGTAGAATCTATTTCCAAATTGAATACATTGTAGAGTCTACATATGCTTCCTAAAAGGGGGAGGGGGGAGAGCGGGGAGGTGGTTTAAAGAAAATAATCCCTGAGAATTAGTAAAAATTCCCAGGAGATCTTCAGACCTCCAAAGACTATGGAAGTGGTAGTGTCCAAGCCTATGTCTTTAAAGAGTAAAGGACAACTAGCAAATATCCGGGTTATAATGGAATATAGAGAACATTACATACACTAAGGAATGTACATATATATGATCTACTGAGGGAAATAGGAAGGACCAGGGAAGGGTGGAAAGGTCTATGGCTATGAGCTGATGGTAGGATCTGCCCGCTGGATGGGTTCACAGTCCTCTTTTAGTCCCCTCGTCTTCTCTCCAGCCCTTCGTGACTGCCCCTTCATTCTGGGTGTGGGCCTGGAACCTTAGACTGGAGCCTGCGTTCTCTGCCCCGTCTTCTGAGACAGCAGTGCCTCGGGTGATGGAGAATGTCGGCAGGTTTCTTCTGTTTCTCAGTGAGCCTTGGGAATTTGGTTCCATCTTTATTTTTTGTGTGGGGTTCGGGTCTTCTTTTTGTCCTGTGATTGCATTCAGTAGACTTCAACATTTAAAAAAGACTGTGCTGCCAATCAGGTAGGGAATCTCTAGGTCCAGTTCACAGACTGACTTTTGATTTTTTTTTTTCTTTCTTCACATTAAAAAAAAAATCATTAAAACAGACAGACATCAGGAATGAAACCTCAGGGAAAGATTAGGACAGGGCAAGGGAGAGAATGGGAATCAGAGCCTCTTTCAAAAGCTCACACACAGACCATCTACCTGAGTGTAGTAGGGGCTCTAGAAAAATCCCAAATACCATGATTTTGGGACCAGAGATTAGCTTATTAGGGGAATTCAGGTGAACAGGTCCTCAGCATTGCTCATCAGCCATCTTCCCACATCAGGTATCTGCGCCAAGCCGCCTTGTTCTCTTAAGGTTGATCTGTGCGCAATTCCGTTTTCTGACGACAATTAGAGAAAGAGACTGAAGGAAGAAAACACTAAAGAAAAATATCGTAATGTTTACACATAGAAAGTAATGACAAATCTTCTGAAAAGGGGCAGAGCTGTTGATGCCAAATGTTGTGAGGGAGCGGAGAGAGGAAAAATCCATGAAACTATCCAGAGAAGGTAGCATTAGGTGAGATGTCTCCCTACCGTAATTGCTAAATTAACAAGCCAACTGCTAACAAAATAGCAGAAGCAGTTTCTAAGACAGACTGACTAATAAATCAGACTGACTAATAAATCCTCTGCCTTGCAGAACTTTTTTTGAAATAGGTCGGTTTCTTGAAGCTCTTTGGACTTCCTGTCCATAGCTTTTTATCTTGGGGGTGGGGGGGGTGGTCACTAATCCAGTGATAATCAAAACCTATTCCAAAGAACTCTAGAAAAAGGAGGCTCTAGTCTCTTCAAAGAGACACAGTCTGGTTGCAGAGATGGAGCAAGCTCACATGAAAGCTGGACTTGTGTGTCTGTGCCTAATACCTCACCATGGTCGACAAACTGCGGCTCGCGAGTCACGTGCGGCTCTTTGGCCCCTTGAGTGTGGTTCTTCCTAGGCCTTAGGAGTACCCTAATTAAGTTAATAACAATGTACCTACCTATATAGTTTAAGTTTAAAAAATTTGGCTCCCAAAAGAAATTTCAATCGTACTATTGATATTTGGCTCTGTTGACTAATGAGTTTGCCGACCACTGACCTAGGACATTACAGCTCACTCTTTATAAAGTGGAGGATGGAATTCATGCTGCAGCTTTAACAGGTACTTTCAGGTGTCAGTGGTCTAGAATCAAAACCCCATTCACCCTTTGCTGAATAAAATGGAGTGATTTAATAATCCTGAAGATGATGATGATAGCAATAACATTAGAATGACCTGCTATTTACCCAGGGTACACTGCACATATGCATATCATCTTCCCAACAACACATGCACTATTTCCTTTTCACAGATGAGGAAACCATCTGAGAGTGACTGAATAATTTACCCAGCGTCACACAGCAGGAAAGTGGCAAAACCAGGGTTGGGATTCATGTTTTCCAATCAGTGGTTCGTGAAATGTACTGCTTCCCATCTGTGTGATCTTGGGCATGTTGCACACACCTGGGAGACAGAGTCTCCTTTCTCTGTAAAATGGCCTAAAAATATTAATGAATTATTGTAAGGACAAAAAAATTAATACATCTGAAGGGGCTCAGAAAGTGGTAGAATGCTATCATTATATAACTTAATATTATAAAGAAAGCTTTCAAATAAATTTCCAAACTCATTTTTGGGCTGTTTTATGTCAAAGCAGGCCTGGATTCCACATATTAGAACTCGTTGGTGACACAGTGCTTTACATGTTCAACAATTTTATTGCATTTGCCATGAGATGATTGGGTCCTTCGTTTGGGAAACATTGACAGAGCTGGTTCATGTGTCAAGCAGACTGCTGGGTGCTGGCTGCAAGATGGGGCGTATACAGTCACCACGTCTGCCTTCATGGAGTTCATACATCCATGGGGGGAGATCAGAATTAAATACACAAACATGGAAAAATACAAATATAGTTGCAGTTTTGTATTAGCCCTTTAAAAAGGAAAAATGCCATTATGAGATAAAACCAAGAGAGGAGGCATAATTAAATGGGGCAGAAAGTAAGAATGAATAGGAATTAATTGGGTGCAACCAGACTGTATCTCTTTGAAGAGACAGAGCCTCCATTTTCTAGAGTTCTTTGGACACAGGTTTTATTTACCAATGGATTAGTAATACCCCCCCAAAATAAAAAGCCATCAACAGGAAGTCCAAAGGGCTTCAAGAAACTGACGTATTTCAGGAAAAACTCTGCGAGACAGATGATTCAAATCAGAGCCAAAAGCTTCTGGCTCTGTACTCAGAACTTTTTAAACCTTAGGCCAGGAAAACCAAACAGACCTGTGTCCCATTTCTGGAAAGAAATCAACTCTCTGATGAGTAGACTGTTAGGCAAGGTGCCACAAACAACAGTCATGGTTCTTGCTGTTGTTCAGGCCGGCCTGGTTAGGCCCTCATAGAGCAGGGATGACCCTGTCACAGGGAACTCAGTGAAGTGAGGAGGACAGATGGTAATAATTAGGAGGCCGGGTGACAGGGGTGAGACCTGAGGTTTACGTTTTCATCATCCCCTAGATGCTATCTGGTATAACCACGGTAAATTGCATAGAACTGATCCTTTTCAAAGGGGTTATAAGGGTACCCGGTTTCTTCCTCAGGCTATGACTTCAACATCCTTATCTATATGAATAAAGGTCCCTGGTTTTAATCCTATGAGAATGGCCACATCATTTCCTGTTTGCAGCCCAGCTGAACACAATGGCTGGGATTCAGAGCTCCATCTGCCTCACAACAGCAAGTCTCCTGTCTTGACCGACCCTTTCAGGAGGTCCCTGGCCATTGTGTTTTCACACTGAAAAGCGAAAAGATCTTTATTGCAGTAGGAAGATTGCTCAGATATGGTGAAGGCACTAAAAGCAGGGAATGTGGGGCCAAACTGTCAGTGACAAGAAACCAAGTTTATTATTAATTGAATCTCTGCAGTATTGCTTCAGAACATCATGTCTTCATCATAAAAATAACAGCTGCTATGCTGGAAAAACAGCTAATATGTCTTGAAATAATATAGGCAATATTTATTTAACACTTACCCTTTGCCAAGCACAGTGCTAGATTTTGGAAAAATTAACTCTTGGATCTTTATCATCGCCAGGTGAAGTAGGTACTATAATGATCTCCATTTCACAGATGAAAAAAAGAGACTCAGAGAAGTTAGGCAATCGTTCTGAGGTCACACAGCTAGTTAGCAACAGAAGAGATAACAAAGCTCCATGCTTTAAGAAAATGGGTGCCTGCCATTTACTGCGGATGACTGTTAAGAGAAAATCAGCTCTTGTGAGTTTGTCTTGCCTAATTTCCTTTGAAAAGAAAACCAATATTTACAGTATAAAGGGGGTTTGCTGACCCATAGCTCTGTAATGAGCTCTTTTTTTTTCTTTTTTTTTTTTACAATCCTAGGAAGTAGGTACTATTTTTGCCTTTGTATACATGAAAAAAAACTGAAGTTCAGAGGAGGTAAGTAATTTGCCCAACATCATTCAGCAAATGTGTAATGGAGCCTGGATTGAGATGTAGGTCTGAACCCAAAAAACCATGCCTTTCTTACCCACCAAGTAATGGCCATGACCCCACATTGCTCAAACCAATTTATTATTTCCTTTACTTTTACTCACTAGAGCAGCGGTTCTCAACCTGTGGGTCACGACCCCTTTGGGGGTGGAATGACCCTTTCACAGGGGTTGCCTAAGACTATCGGAAAAACATATATAATTACATATTGTTTTTGTGATTAATCACTATGCTTTAACTATTTCATTGTTCAATTTGTAACAATGAAATTGGGGGTCACCACAACATGAGGAACTGTATTAAAGGGTCGCGGCATTAGGAAGGTTGAGAACCACTGCACTAGAGTGTAGCAGGGATTCCCACTGGGGGCCAGACTTCTATCTACAGTCTTATTTGCACCAGTAATGGAACTGTCTGTTCTCTGTCACACACAAAAAACAACCCATCATAATTCCATGAAGAGCTGCTGGGACTTTATTTATTCCCAGCTTCTCATCCTTTTTATGGATGCAGCAGAAATTCCCATCTTTAGTCCCCAAGTAAAATATTCAACTGAGATTTCAAGTATGGAGAAATCAAAGACCTCGCATACACACACGTATATCATGCCTCCCTATGAGTTCTCAGAGTGCTCCTCCCGAGGGGCATAAAGAACTCAGCCATGGTTATCTCACATTTGGCAAGGGCTAGAGGGCACTGTCTTTTCCAGACAAAAGCCAGACCAGGCAAAGCACAGAATGGGAATGTCTGTAAAAACCTGTGTCAGAAAAATAAAGTGTTCTTATCACTGAAGTGTTAGGGGCTTTAAAAAATCTGACTTAGCTCAAAATACCAGAAAACAAAACACAATAGAATCCTGAAACCTAGCTGGTTTGGCTCAGTGGATAAAGCATTGGCCGGCCGACGGAAGGGTCCCAGGTTCGAATCCGGTCAGGGGCACATTCCTGGCTTGTGGGCTCAATCCCCAGTAGAGGGTGTGCAGGAGGAAGCCAATCAAAGATTCTCTGATCACTCATGTTTCTGTCTCTCTTTCCCACTCGCTTCCTCTCTGAAACCAATAAAAATATATTTAACAACAACAACAACAAAATAGAATCCTGAAACAGTTCAGGATGGAGCACTGTCATAAATAAATACTTGCATATGGCTGGCCCCATGCTCTGTCTAGATTTAAGGAGAAAGACAAGAATTTACTGGCAGAGTCAGGCTCATTTGATAGCTTCGATAGGAAGGGGGCAACGTTTATCTCCCTAACCTCTCATTTGCAGTTTTTCTGGTCATAGGTACTCTGAACTTCAAGATTTCTTTTCTACTCCTTCAATCAAAATGAACTCTCAAAGAAAGAATAGCTGTCTATTCATTTCCATTAAGTAAAAATTAATGATATGGCTCTATATGCTACCAATTCTAGGGGTTTCTGCCTCACAACCAGAGGCAAATACATTAGTTATATATTTTTAATTGCCTCCTAATTTTGTTCCTTTATGGAGAAGCTAGTTTTTCTTCCTGGTTGCCTTTCACCATGAAGCCAAATAAGCCATGATGCAGGAAAGAAAAGTCCCAGCCAGCCAGAGAAGAGGCACAAAAACATCTGTCCTTTCTACACCAAGGCCTGGTGGGAAGATGGAGGAAAACGAAGGTAAAGTGAGAAAGTTAGGCTCCAGATGCCTTTTCCTCTTCTGCCAGCTACATCCAAGATGAGCTTACTTGAGAAACATCCAGAACACTGGGGTGGTGGCCCATCCTACTCAAGCATTGTGTTGGGGAGACCGTGGGCCCAGAAATGAACCATAGCCTGGAGAGCTATGCATAATATTTAACAGTGTAAGAAAAGGCAGGGGTGGGGGGCGTGGTTGATGTATCAGTAGGAACTTCTAGGCCCAGGCATAAAAAGACTCTTTAAATTATTATAGCAGGCTGGATTTCCTGGTGGGCTGGCTATAAGAAAGTATCAATAACCATCACTTTTGACCTATAGCAATCTTGCATGGTTCTACCGGAAAAAAAATGGAGTGGGGTTTCATAATGAAGATGAGGTTAGTGAAACTACATTTCATTTCTTTGCACATGTGTATAGCGAGATTAAGTGATTCCAATTTTAAAATGTTTATCTGTGGCTCCCACTGTGACGAATGCTGAGGACCCCGAGACGGCTAAGTCACGATTATCATCCTCATAACCTGGGGTAGCTGAAGAAGACAGACAGGAAACAGCGAAAGATTCAGCCACAGAAACTGTTCAACATGCAGAGCTTGGGTAGGGAAGGTGGAATGATTAGCTTCTTAAAAGGGCAAAAGGGGTCAGAGGACCAGCTCTGGAAGCTGTAATATCTGTGCTGAGTGTGCAGACGTCAGCCAGGCATTTGCACAGAGAAAGACATTCCAGGCAGAGTGGGTCAGGAGAACAAAACCACTCAGGGCATTGAGTCCAAATAACTCTTCACACGGAGCCTCAGAACAGCTCAGAAGGAGAGAAGGAGCAATGTGTCAGAAGCCATTTCCAGGGAATACAGGAATAGTCCTCATGTGTTATTTTTCTTTTTTAATTTTTTTTATTGATTCAGAGAGAGGAAAGGGAGAGAGAGAAACAGCAATGAGCGAGAAATATCAATTGACTGGCCCCTGCACGTCCCTCACTGAGGATCAGCCTGCAACCTGGGCATGTACCCTGACCGGGAATCGAACAGGCGACCTCCTTCCTGGTGCACGGATGAACCACTGGGCCGCACTGGCTGGATATCTTTTATCCACTCACTTAAAATCCTAGAAAAATGGCACTCAAAGAAAGTACCACAGCAGAGCAGACGGGGAAGGCAATTTAAGTGCATCGGTTTCAGGTAACCTCACCCAATTCAAGAAACAACATGGGGAAGCTCCAAGCCCTGGCCACTCTCTCTTTCCCTTTAATCACTCATCTTAACTCAGCTTTCCGAAGAAAAACCACAATCAAGTTCAAATAAATAAATAAAAGTGCTCTCTGGTGAGTGCCAGAAAGGCATTTGTTCCAGTTTGTTTCAAAATATCAAGATCATTAGGCTCATGTGGCCCCATGACCTAAGGCAAGAGCAGAGAGAGTTTCTTCTGTTCTTTTTCAAAACCATTTCCATTTATCTGGGGGCTGAGATGCTCAGGGTGATAGGTGAAGAATGTTTGCTAATGTGTCACACGGTTGAGTGCTTAAAAAAATTCTTTCCAATCTGCCTAGCTGATCATAGCTAAGATTATTTATGAGATAGACATAATTTTTACAATTATATATTTCCGTGGTTACATACAATCCTCATTAATGAATATTTATGGACAATTCTCACATCATCTGCTAGATACAATAACTAAGGAATGTGTTAACCCTTAGCACTAATAATGTCTTATTTCGTTTCATGTGACAATAAAGACCATAAGAATGTTGTTTGTTCAGAATTAGAACCTTCATTTATTGCCTTTTCTTTATCGTGGGTACTTAACATGCATTTGAACTGTTTATTGTCTATCTTCTCGCAATGGAATGTGGTCTGCGGGGGGGGGGGGGGGGGGGGTCTTGTCTCCTGTCACTCTCTCTCAGCACTTAGAACAGTACCTGGACCGTAGTAAAAGCTTAATAAGCACCTGTAATTCTGCTAAAGAACAGCTGTGGTAGACATATACGAGGTTGGGCTATGGAGTCAGAAACCTGATCCAAATCCTAATGCCACCATGAACTAGTTGTGTAAACTTCGGTGAGCAAATAATATCTGGGAGCCTCTGTTTCTTCATCTTGACTGTGGGAAACAATAAATCACTGGATTATTTATTGTTATGTGAAATTATGTACAGAAAATGCCTGTAGGAGATCAATAAACACTAGTGGAACTGAAGCCTTAAGCAGTGCTAACATTACTATTACTTAAATATAGCCCCAGGGTGTGATACCCTAGCAATTTACCATGAATCCTAACTGACAAGCCCTGGCCAGTGTGGTTCAATGGATAGAGCATCTGCTTGTGCACTGAAGGGTCCTGGGTTCAATTCCAGTCAAGAGCATGTACCTCAGTTGTAGGCTTGATCCCTGGTCCTGGTCAGGGTGCATGCAGGAGGCAACCAATCGATGTGTCTCTCTCACATCAATGGTTTGCTCTCTCTGTCTCTCCCCTTCCCTTCCACTCTCTCTAAAAAAGTAAAAATAAATACTAACTGACAGAAGATCTCAAACTTCAGTGTGCTTGAGCATCCTCTTCAAAGCAGATCTCTGAGCTCACCATGAAGAAGCAAATTCATCAGGACTGGCATGGAACCTGGGATTCTGCATTTCTAACAGGTACTTTGGCCATTTTGATGCAGGTGGTCTATGGACCACACTTGAACAACAACAAAAAATGAAACTAAGGGCAGCAGCATAATTTAATCTGCAAAAACTTAGATGAAGAGGTTGATCACTCCATAGTCAACGTCCACCCTAAAATAAGGAGGGCAGAGGATGAGAGGTGGCTGGAAAGCAAGCAGGTAAGTTTGCACCAGCCCCCCATCTCACAGGGTTGTAGGATTCTAGTCAAATGTTAAGATTGCTCCAAGAATGAAGACATCTGTGCTGCTGGGGCTATGACTTGACCTAAAATCATTTCTG
This sequence comes from Myotis nattereri, assembly GCF_964212035.1. Taxonomy (NCBI): domain Eukaryota; kingdom Metazoa; phylum Chordata; class Mammalia; order Chiroptera; family Vespertilionidae; genus Myotis; species Myotis nattereri. The sequence continues at coordinate 26,426,226 of NC_138087.1, read as the reverse complement.
CATGTTTTGATGTTTTAAAAGTTCCAAATGCATTTTTCTCTCCCTCTCCCTGTGCAACCACTACCACACACCAGTCTTAAAGCCATGTTTATTTCAAAAGAAATCTAATCCATATGTTTGTCTTGTTTAGACTTGAGTCCAAAATATTTTTTGTTGTTTTTTTCCTTGGAGTCCAAAATGTTTTTAGTTTTAATTTATAAACAAAACAAACCCTTATCCATGAAAACAACAAAGAGGAATTAATCTACCTTTGGTAAGTATATTTTGACAATATTCAGAATTGAAGAATGGGGATTAAAAATGGGAGAAAGAAGAAAGAAGAAGTAGCAATTCAAAAGCAAGTAAGAAAGATTTTTTTCTATTGCTGCTTAATGTTTAATTCAGTTCAAAGCAAACATTCTCAACTGCTTTGAACTCTTAATTTACTGTTCTCTCACATCCATATTTCCACTACAGATACATAAAAAAGGCACATTGAACCAAGAGTGAATTAGTTTTGATATCTCATCATAATAGTTGCATTGCTTTCAGCTATTTTTTTTAAATAAACTTTTTTATCCAAGAGACTTGCCTCTAACCACAAACAAGCCACAAGGCTATTTATGTTTATATCGTGAGAATAAGCCAAATACGTTAGGAAATGAGACCAGCTGTACTGTCCTGTAGGTCTGAATTTAGTCATTGCTTTTATATAGCTATTTTCACAGTCAAAGATGATATCATAAGAGCTTAACAGTCCACAGACAACCCAAGTACTTTTATCACTAGGGAGAGAACGGGTACTGGCCCACTGTCCTAAGTGGCACTCTAGTGTCCATGAGATTTTAGAAGCTAAAGAGAGAGCAGCACTAATCTGCCGAGTCCTAGAAGAGGAGAAACCCTGCATCCTGTTATATTTTCCAGGCCGCCATGGAAAGGCAGGGCGATGTAGCAGGGACAGCATAGGTTTGCACAACTGAGGTGCTAGGGTGAAATCTTTACTCCTGTCTACTGGTGTCCTTGAGTGAAATTCTTAATCTATTTCAGGTTCGTCTATGAGGATGGCAACATCTTATAAAGTTATTCTAAATTATACAACAGATAATATATGTAAAGATTAGAATAGTACCTACCAAAGGAGGTACTGAGATGAGACTTATACCTACATGCAGATAAAAAGAGGGTGCATCATCTGCAGATAATTTTAAAACAATAATAAAACTGGGTAAAAGTTGACCTGCTTTTTACTATTACAGTACATGGAAATTTTTTAACAAACTTAGTCATTAGATACTTCTCCCACCGGAGCAGGCAAATCCCGCTATACCTTGGCATGCAGTTGGCTCAGTGACTGGTGCACAATAGGTCCTCAGGAAATGCTAGTTTCGTTTTAGGTGAAAGTGGGGCAAATATGTGTGAAAAATAGTTCTAATGTAAGAAAAGAGTCTTGGAGCATGGATCCTACCATAGGACAAGTGACATTTATGGGATGTTACAAAACTGCTTTCTGTAACCCAAGTGTTGACTGACTCTACATGTTGTCTCTATTTTCACCCTACACTTCACCCCTTCTACAATGCAGAGACTTCCACTTATGATTTCTCAGTGGAGACGGACATAATTTATATCACACACGAAGTATTTCTCTCCAAAAATCATCATAGTACATCTCCATTTCTCCCAAAGTTCTCCCAGCCACCATCCAAAGAGTCCCCTCTTGCTACCCTTCCCATGAAGACATCAAATCTCTTAAGCTGAAGCACTGGTGCATGGACCTCCCTCTGTGCCTCTGTCTTTTTCCTGTTTTAACCAGAGAAATTTAGGTCCATGCCAAATCCTTCATACCAGCTTCAAGGATGGAAAAGACCAGCAAACATCAGATCCTCCCGTCACCAGGTGTCCAATTGAGTTAATAGTGTATAACAATAAAAATAATACCTATTTTTTTCTTTCACATGTGAAATTGTTTACATTCTGACACCCCGAACTGATCTACCCAACAGAAAGGGACATAAAAAAGTCACACCATCAATTTTATAACAAATCAACCAGTTGGGTTTTACTTAATAATATTAATTTCAAAACATCAAATTAAAATAGCCTCCCAGGGCCCTGGCTGGGTGGCTCAGTTGGTTAGAACAATGCCTGATACACCAAGTTTGTAGGTTCAATCTCCAGTCAGCACATATACAAGAAGCAACCAATGAATGCATAAATAAGTGGAACAACAAAGCTAGCTTTCTCTCTCTCTCTCTCTCTCTCTCTCTCTCTCTCTCTCTCTCTCTTCCTTTCTCAAAAAACCAATCAATAAAATTATTAATTTTTTAAAAGCCTCACATCTGTTAAACAGCATATTGATATTTACTCAATTCCCTGTCTTCTCAAAAGACAACCCCTAGAAAACCAAAAACATAAGCCTAATAAATCATTGCTTTTATTTTTTAAAGGAGAAAAAATTTCACAAAACACACACATTGATTAAATGGAAGCAGCATAGTAATAGAATGAAGAAAAGATGAAGTAATCATGGAGCAGTCATTTAGCCTAATGTTCTCATTTTACAAAGTTGGAGTTCAAGGTTGCAAACAGTAAAAGCAACTTAAGCAGCAAAGATATTTGTAGGGAAGCTATTGGATAGCCCCTGGAATCACTGTGAAGATTAAAAAGCAAAGATGAAAAATAGGCAGGAACCAAGGGAGGTAGCCAAATTGAGACACCACCAACATCATTCAACAGGAACTGTTTTGGATTTTACCACTGGGACCCCAACACTGGACACTCATCATTATACCCCGACCCTGACCTCCACTACCACATGAAGAATCACTGGCTTTTCCTGCATCTCTGCACCATGCCTTCAAGAGTCAAAGACCCAGGCAGGAGTGCCAAACTGGATCAATCTTGGTCACATTTCTATAAAGCAGGTTACATATGCATGAATGACTAGGGGTGTCCCTGCAGGGGTCAGAGAGTCTTCAGGGTGGGGAGCAAGAGGCATGTGATACAGGTTGCACCTGCATGAAGCTGGTCAAAGCTCACACATCTCTGGTCATCTTATTCTAACAGCAGCCCATGAGGCCAAGAGGATTTAAAGTATGAGCACAAAGACCCTGTATTTCTTTAGGATTTTGTTTCCCTTTTGACACACATGTCTCGCTACTGGCACATAAGTGTCTTACCAGAACATCTAGGGCACCCACTACCCGCCTCCTTGGGTCTTACAGGATGATGTCATCAATGTAATGGACCAATATAATGTGCCACTGAAGAGTGAAAATGGCCAAGGTCCCAATGGCCATTCACTATAAAGTGGCATAAAGTCATGATGTTGGTATCACCTGAGGCAACTTAGCAAAAGTTTATTGCTATTCCTTCCAGGTGAAAGCAAGTGTTTCCTAATATTTTCTGCTAATGGAATATTGGGGAGAAATGCCAGTTCAACTGTTAAATCCAAGGGCCAAGGTGGAATCAATTTGTTTCAGGTAAGGACACTATATTTAGAACTTCAGATACAGTTGAAGTCACCTTCTAATCAAGATTAAGAAAATCCATTCTTGCCCAGCCCATGTGGCTCAGTGGTTGAGCATCGACCTATGAACCAGGAGATCACCATTTGCATCCCAATCAGAGCTCATGCCTGGGTTGTGGGCTCGATCCTCAGTGTAGGGTGTGCAGGAAGCAGCCAATCAATGACTCTTCCTCATCATTGCTATGTCTATCTCTCTCTCCCACTTCCTCTCTGAAATCAATTATATATATATATATTATCTATATATATATATATATATATATATATATATATATATATATATATGAAAATCCATTTCTAGTCTCTCACATCCTTCCATCTTCTGAAATGTCCAGCCAGGAGATTCAAATTGGGGATGTGGTAAGACCACCCCACCTCTTTCACATCCTTGGTGGTGATTGATTCCTGTGGTTCCCCAAGGGATATAGTATTGCTTTTTATTTATTTTTTAGGGAAGTGAAATACCACATGCTTCCTCCTTCTGGTCTTTTAGACCATAATAGACTTTATCATAAGAATCTGGGAGCCAAAGTGAGGATTCCACTATTTGCTAAGGATTCCACTATTTACTACTTAAACTACCACAGGGAAACTAGAAAATTAACGAGGAGATATATTCAGGGTTCCACTGAGTGCAGTGGGAGATATCATGGTTTAAAATGCATTCATCTCGCGAGTTTGGGTTTTCAAACCCCCACTGGCATTCTTGTTTCAAAGTCAGTGTTCAATCATTTTTACAAGTTTGAGGTATTTGCCACTTCTCAGTGTGCAAAGCCTATGGGAAATGCGGCAGGTCCCTCTGGGGAAGGTTAAGAGCAGTAGCACCCATATATACAGAGTGGAGCAAAAATAGGTTTACAGTTGTTCATATGGAAAATAATACAATTAGTAAATAACAATACAAGAATAACTATTTCATGTACTCACAACTGTAAGGCTACTTCTGCCACACCCTGTGTTTGAGATGTTATTGAAAGTTGCTTCCTCAAGTGTCCCAACCTCCTTTTCAAAGGGCTCTGAGACTATGAAGTGACCCATTCTAATGATTAAAGGGACAGTCACAGTCTACTATAGCACTGGCTCAAGTCAGGCAAAGTTCTGGAGTACACCAGGTCCAAATTTTTTCAATTATAGCAAGCAGATCTTCATGGACTAACTTTAAATTGATATGTTTAGGACTCTGTGATCAAATAGCCACATTAAAAGACCCCTGTGAAAATCAAACAAAATAAGAAAAAAGATCATGATATCGTTATCCCTAAACACTTCCTCGAGCCATTCTAAAAACAAAGGACATTATCTTACAATACCATTCACTATCGCATCTAAAAGAATTAACAATAAATTCTTTTTTTAAAAATATGGGTTTTTTTGCTGAAACCGGTTTGGCTCAGTGGATAGAGCGTTGGCCTGCGGACTAAAGGGTCCCGGGTTCAATTCTGGTCAAGGGCATGTACCTGGGTTGTGGGCACTTCCCCAGTGCAGGAGGCAGCTGATCGATGTTTCTCTCTCATCGATGTTTCTAACTCTCTATCTCTCTCTCTTCCTCTCTGTAAAAAAATCAATAAAATATATTTTAAAAATACACATATGGTTTTTTAAATTGATTTGAGAGAGAGAGAAAAGGAGAGAGATAGAAACATCATGATGAGAGAGAATCATTCATCAGCTGTTTTCTGCGTACCTCCTACTGAGGATCGAGCCTGCAACTGGGAATTGAACTGTAACCTCCTGGTTCATAGGCCAATGCTCAACCATTGAGCCACAGTGACCCAACAATAATTTCTTAATATCATCTAATACCTAGTTCATCTTAAAATTTCCTTTACATATGTCCCAAATACCTTTTCACTATGGTTTACTATATTGTATTATACTACGTTGAAATATATTACATCTTATATTAAAATACATTATATAAACTTCTGGATCCAGCTAAGAGATGTAGAAAGCTGGAAAAGGCATCACTCACATCCTTAGAACAAGAAAAAAGCGGAACTTCAAATTATTGACTTTTCTTGACCTCATTGGGCCACTGAGATAACAAAGCAAACAGGTATGTGAAATGTGGGAGTGATAGGCACCAGGCAGGAGAAACAGGACTCCAGGATTTGCTTGCTTGGGGCAGATGTCACTGGAAGACATATAAGTCAGCAAGAAATTTTAGCTAGAAACTCAAAGGATGAAATAAATAACTGTGAGCCCATGGTGATGGAAATAAATGATTGCATAAATAAATAAATGAGGGAGAAGGCTCTTCCTTACAGAGAATGCCAAGTAATAAGTATAGGAATGAAGGACAAAGTAAATCATCTTAGAACACCACAGGAATAATTGTTACAGTAAGATTCACTGATAAATGAGAAAATTATAAGAACAGCCTATAGGGGAATGGGATATTTACATAGCCTCAAAATATCTTGCCCAAATATTTGTTAATTTCTGTGGTGATTCCAACATATGCCCAGAAATTCTCTGAGAACCTGCCCTCCAGGGAAGATGGGTAAGTGCCGTTTGAGAAGAAGCTGCACTTAAGTGACTTCTAAAGAACAGAGAACGGAAAGGGTAATATAACAACCTTATAGTGGAGAACCTGGAAGACATCACCATAAACAAGTGACCACAGTTAACATCAACAGGAAACAAGCCATGTTGATATCATGGACTCTGACATAATGCAGTGAGGAAAGTACTTCACCTCTGTGGTATCTTTTTAAAAAATCCATAACTTCAGTCTAATCACCAAACAAGCTCAAATTGAGGAACATTCTACAAAATACCTGATCAATAATATTCAAAACAGTCAAGATCATAAATTAAAAAAAAAAAAAAAAACTAAGGAAAACTAAGAAACTCACATAGCATGGAGGAAACTAAGAAGACAGGACCACTAAGTGCAATGTAGTATCCTGGAAGAGCAAAAGAATATTAGCTATGGAATGACTGGGGACATCCCAATAAAGTCTGTAATTTGGCTAGTAGCATTATTCCAAAGTTAGTTTCCTAGTTTCTAAAACTACATCATGATTATATAAGATGTTCAAATTGCGGGTCAGGTCTAAGATTATGATGGCCCAACAGTCTCTATGCCATTGAGCAGAAGTACTGGAGGCTGTTTCAGAGGCCATCCTATCTAATAATAGACAAACATGGTAATTAACCGTACCTCCGACACGCTTCCCATTGGCTAATCAGGGAGATATGCAAATTAACTGCCAACCAAGATGGCAGCAGGCAGCCAGGCACCTGAAGCGAACAGGAGGCTTGCTTGCTCCAGTGATGGAGGAGCCAAGGTTCCCCGCCTGCCACTGCTGGGCTCTGAGCTTGCACTCTAAGAAACAATGTTGCAAGTATAGAAGCTAAACAAGCCCCATGCTTTCAGCCAACCGGCAGAGCTGAAGTTGCAACAGAGTTTCAATTATAGAACCCAAACAAACCTGATCCCTGCTTTCAGCAGCCGAGGTCTCAGAGCTGGAGCCAAGCCTCAGAGCTAAAGCCGGCTCTCAGCTGCAGTGACAGCCATAGAAGGTAAATAAATCCCAGAATAAAAAAAAAGAAAAGAAGGAGAGGTTGGGAGCTTCAGTCACCCACCAGCCTGAAAACGGCCCTCAGCCCCTCACCCAGACTGGCCAGGCACCCCAGTGGGGACCCCCACACTGAAGGGGGTGTGACCAGCTGCAAACAGCCATCATCCCCTCATCCAGTCTGGCCAGGCACCCAAACGGGACCCCGACCCTGATCCAGGACACCCTTCAGGGCAAACCAGCCGGCCCCCACCCATGCACCAGGCCTCTTTCCTATATAGTAAAAGGGTAATATGCCTCCCAGCACCGGGATCAGCGGAGCAGCGAGGCCTCACTGCCCCGGTGTCAAGCGGAGCTGCGAGGCCTCCCAGCATTGGGATCAGCGGAGCCACGAGGCCTCCTGGCCCCTGGAGCAGCATGACAGGGGGCAGCGCCCAAACCCCCTGATCGCCCTGTGGCTCTGTGTGTGACAGGAGGTGGAGCCACAACCTCCCTATCCGCCCTGCTCTGTTCGTGACAGGGGAAGGCGCCCCAACCCCCTGATCGGCCCTGCTCTGTGCCTGATAGGAGGGAGCTCCCCAAACCCCTGATCGGCCCTGCTCTGTGAGTTTGAGAGGGTGTGGCGCCCCAACCGCCCCCATGGGCCCTGCTCTGAGGTTGACAGGGTGCGGCGCCCCAACCCCCTGATCCGCCTGCTCTGTGTGTGACAAGGGGCGGTGCCCCAATTCCCCTATCGGCCCTACTCTGTGCATGACAGGGGGGAGCTCCCCAAACCCCTGATTGGCCCTGCTCTGTGTGTGACAGGGTACAGAACCCCAACCCCCCTGATGGGCTCTGCTCTGTGCGTGACTGGGGAGAGCTCCCCAACGCCCTGATCTGCCCTGCTCGGCCCTGCTCTGTGCATGACAGGGGGTGGCGCCGCAACCTCTCCATCGACCCTGCCTTGAGTGTGACAGGGGTTGGCATCGCAATCTCCCAATCCGCCCTGCTCTGTGCATGACAGGGGGCAGTGCCCCAACTCCCCAATCAGCCCTGCTCTGAGCCCGACCAGGGGCTGCACCTAGGGATTGGGCCTGCCCTCTGCCACCCAGGAGCGGGCCTAAGCCAGCAGGTCGTTATCTCCCGAGGGGTCCCAGACTGTGAGAGGGCACAAGTGGGGCTGAGGGACACCGCCCCCCCCCCCCCGCCAGTGCACAAATTTTTGTGCATGGGGCCTCTAGTCTATACTAATAAAAGGGTAATATGCTAATTAGACCGAGAGACCAGACATCTTCCTACCGTCTGACTTCCTTCCAGACAAAGCCACGGTGTTGGGTCGGGGGGGGGCGGGGGCTGAGGCAAAGGAGGTTAGGGGCGATCAGGCCAGCAAGGGAGGGCAGTTGGGGGCCATGAGACTGGCAGGGGATGGCAGTTGGGGGCCATCAGGCTGGCAGGGGAGAGCAGTTGGGAGTCATCAGGTCGGCAGGGGAGCAGTTAGGTGGCGATAAAGCTGGTAGGCAGGCAAGTGGTTAGGAGCCAGCAGTCCAGGATTGCGAGAGGGATGTCCCGGATTAAAGAGGGTACAGGCCAGGCTAAGGGACTCCCCCTACCCCATGCATGAATTTCGTGCACCGGGCCTCCAGTGTAAAAATATTTAAATAGGTCTTCAAAGCATAAGAATATCCATACAATAAGAAAAAGTCATGAATTTATTACTCCTCAAATTCTAAATGGTAAGTTTTTTCATATACTCCAATAATAGAAAACTTAGAAAATGGATATGAAGAAAAGGAAGAAAATGAAAATTATCACTGGGATATCTTTTTAATATCAATAAAAGTCATTCTACAACATCGTTTTTTCTCTCTCCATTTAAGTTATTAAAGTTTGGCTAAATATGATTCACAGGCAGAATATAATGTTGTAATGATCAGTGGATTGATAGCTACAATATTTAAATTTGTTTATTACAGTAACAGCCAAAGTAATGCTTCTAAATGCAGAAATAAAATTTATAGGGGAAAAATCTTTACTAGCCAATACATCTAGGGCAAGAGAAACAAAAGAAAAAAAAACAAATGAGACTACATCAAACTAAAAAGCTTCTGCACAGCAAAAGAAACCATCCACAAATTAAAAGGGAACCAAATGTGTGGGAGAGCATATTCACTACTGATACATCTGATAAGGGTTAATTTCCAAAATACAGAAATAACACATACAAATCAACCAAAGGAAGGCAAACAATCCAATTAAAAAATGGGCAAAAGACCTGAATAGACACTTCTCCAAAGAGGACATACAGATAGCCAAGAGACATACGAAAAAATGCTCAAAGTCACTAATCATCAGAGAGATGCAAATTAAAAACACACTGAGGTATCACTTCACACCTGTCAGAATTGCTACCATCAATAAATCAACAAACAAGTGCTGGTGAGGATGTGGAGAAAAGGGAACCCTCATGCACTGCCGGTGGGAATGCAGACTGGTGCAGCCACTGTGGAAAACAGTATGGAGATCCCTCAAAAAATAAAAAATGGAGCTGCCATTTCAGCCAGCAATCCCACTTCTGGGAATGTATCCTAAGAATCCTGAAACACCAATCAGAAAGAACGTATGTGCCCCTATGTTCATAGCAGCACACTTGACAATGGCTAAGATCTGGAAACAGCTCAAGTGCCCATCAGCAGATGAGTGGATAAAAAAGCTGTGGTACATTTACACCATGGAAGACTATACAGCTGTAAAAAAGAAGGATCTCTTGCCCTTTGAGACAACATGGAGGGACCTGGAGAGTATTATGCAAAGTGAAATCAGTCAGTCAGAGAGAGACAAATATCACATGATCTCACTTACATGTGGAATCTAATGAAGAAAATAAACTCACAAATAAATAGGTCCAGAGACATGGAAGCATGGAAGAGACTGACAGATCTCAGAAGGAAGGGGTGGCGGCGGGTGCAGGCAGGAAGATAGTAACCAATAATGATATGCATATATGCATAGCCCATGAACACAGATAATAGTATAGTGAAGGCCTGGGGTGGGGTGGGAGCCAAGCAGAGTGGGGCCAAGGAATGGAAAATGGGGTACATCTGTAATACCCTCAACAGTAAAAATAAATTTTAAAAAACCTTTACTGCAAATGACCTAATTAAGCAGTTTAATGAGCTCTTGGGGCCTTCTCAGTTTCCCTTATTTACATTTATTCCATCCTAACCCAGGAACTCCTATACCAGAGAAGTGTCACTAAAGAATTAAAATTTTTAAAGAATTTATAGCAAATTGCAACATGCTCAGTTCTATACTCAATCAGATCATTAAATCTCAGCTGCTTGTACAAGCTAAACCCCTAAATAAACATTTGGTGACTGATAAGCGAATAGCTCAGGAAGTCAAGAGAACCATGACCTGCTGTGGCTGCACAGCTTGAAATAATCAAGGGAAAAGGAAATTAAAGAATACAGTTTCAGTATTTCTCTGTCAGAGTACAGTGGAAAGTTAATACATGGGAGACTATATGTATGGACTCTGTTTTGACCTTCAAAATAAAGGTTGATTCTTCTTAATTGCAAGATAACCTATTACTATCAATAGTAACTAGTCTACTAAAAATTGAGGCACAAGGCAAGGCGTATCTATAAGGGAGACTTATAGAAATAGTGGTGTCTTCACTGACAAAACACATATTCTGTTGAATGAATCCTAATAAACTGTTCATGCTCTAGAAATTCAGGGTAGAGTGGATAGAGGGGGATGATCCTCAAAACAGGTATACACGAATCAGGCCTCCATGATCCCCAACTAACATAAACTCATAAACCTTATGTTAGAAGTAGTCTTAGAACTTAATCGTCCCAATGGCCCAGGTGAGGACTCCACTTAATACAACCCGTAGAAAATGATACTCACAGAAGTCTGTGGCAGAAAGAAAAGCTATGTAAAGTTCACCTGAGTGAAACGATCTCAAGATAGAGAAAGTCGGGCTCTGAGGAAACCAACAGAGGATAGTTAGAGAAATGAGATTCACAGTGAAAGATTTTTTAAAGAAAAATGGAACAGCATTCAGCCTTGAAAAAAGACAATCACAGTGAACTTCAAGATTTCCCCCACCCACCTCAGGGTAGGATCAGTTTCTAAGTCCTCAGGGAAGACCACAAAAGGAAAAATTTTAACTCATAAGCCATTGCATTCTTTTTTGTTGTTGTTCTATTTAAATTACAGTTTCTAAGTCCTCAGGGAAGACCACAAAAGGAAAAATTTTAACTCATAAGCCATTGCATTCTTTTTTGTTGTTGTTGTTCTATTTAAATTATAAAGCAGAGAACTGTCCTAAAAGGGAAAAGGTGAAACAGGCTACAGAGGGAATGTGGCCAAACTCCATCATTCTGGGGATGTTTAAAAACTGGACTGACTTAAGTATAGCCTGAAGACAGGAATGGCTGGATGAAAACCAACCATTGGTTTTCATGGATTCTGCAAAACTCCAGCAGTCTGGTATTTTACAGTGTCTTTCACGTGCCCAAGAAGAATTCAGGAAGTTTAATAATTTCAGAGGTCAAAGTTAAGAAGTCTAACAAGTCCACAGCACTGCCAAGAACCTTGGATTTTTATTAATAGCGTTTAAGGATAGAGGGCAGAGGAAAGGAAAAGAAAGCGCTTCAGTGAAGACTCAAGTTCTTTCCAAACATTTCTTAAACTCTGGTATTCCTTTCCTGTTAGGTCTGAGGTTTGATTTAAACTTATCTACAAACTAAGCGATTAGCCTATTGCTGTTTCTTGGATGCTGGCAGAAGAAATGAGATCTCTGGGTTAGAGACTAAGGACTTTACCCAGGGCCCAGCAAGCAGTCTGAGCATTAGCATATTTGCATCTGTCCCACTTGCCCTCCAACAGTGCATTTTTAAGTTAATTTGGAGGAAGTACCTAGGAGTCAACTGATAGTTTTTAAGTTTTGGGATCCTTTCTAAGAGAAAGGTTTGATTCTATTAGTTTATTACACACTTACACACACACACACACAATATTGTCCTGTGTAACCCTTACAACTGAAAGAGTTTATCCCATTTGCTTGGCTTCTCTAACAACCAGATGCTTGTGCAATGCCTGTGGGAGGCAGAAGAGGAGCAGGCCCTCTTGCACAATGTTTTTGAAATAAGTAAATTCAGCAAATAATAGGACCACTCTTTCCCCTTGCTCCATATTGGAAGGCTCCTACGTTTAGTCACTCAGCCACCAAAAGGTGGTCTCTGTGCCCAGGGGCACAGGGCATACAACCAACTGACTGTCTCTGTTTCTCCCTCTCTCTCCATAGCTAATGTTCTTTGATCTCTGGTTTTAATATTCCCAGATCACACTCATTCCTTATGGGCCATGTAGCAGGAGGAGGCAGAATTAGTAGCATTCCCACGCATGAGAAGAATCTCCTCCAGTGAGGGCTCCAGGAGCTTATGCTGCCGTCTATCAGGATCTCACCACACGTGGACACTATGCCAAGTGTTCTGACCGACCGGATTCCTTTAACTGTTCCTTTAACAGCAGTCCTCTGAATGCTTGCCCACGGACCTGAGTGTCAACCTCCAGAGCCCACGCTCTGGCCATGGCTATGCTAGAAAAGGGTCAATGGTGTCCTAAGAGCTATTTTCCAGAGCTTAAACCTCAAGGAGGTAATTTTCCATCTGTTCTTTCTGCTAAAGCTCAAACAAACAAAATATGAGCTTAAATTACATAGAAAGTTTGGTAGACAAGTGGATAATAACCCACTGAAGCAGGAGGCTAGGAGAAGCATAGACGCTCCAACCTCAAGCATGCCTAAAAGAGCCATGGCAATCCCATCTTGGGTTGTTTAGGGAAGACATAAGAAGTCTTTCTTTGCTCTAACTGGTTTGGCTCAGTGGATAGAGCGCTGGCCTACGGACTGAAGGGTCCCAGATTCAATTCCGGTCAAGGGCATGTACCTTGGTTGCGGGCACATCCCCAGTAGGGGGTGTGCAGGAGGTGGCTGTTCGATGTTTCTCTCTCATCAGTGTTTCTAACTCTCTATCCCTCTCCCTTCCTCTCGTAAAAAATCAATAAAATATATTTTTTTACAAAAGAAGTCTTTCTTCTTTCATGGTCAACCTATGTAAAGGGAAAAACAGAATCAGGGAATACTAATCGCTAAGGTTTAATGTAGTGCTTTTTCTGTGCCAGACTTTATTCAAGTGCTTCATATTAGACTAGAGGCCCAATGCACAAAATTTGTGCAAGAGTAGGCCTTCTTTCCCCCAGCTGCCGGCTCCAGCTTCCCTCCAGCACCTGGGACCCGGACTTCCCTAGCAGCCCTGGCTTCGTCAGGAAGGTCATCCGGAAGGAAGTCTGGTCTAATTTGCATATTACATTTTTAATATTATGGATAAGTAAACACAATTTTTTTCCGTGGAAAAATAGGCCTTCTCCTCAAATTATTTTTAAAATTACAAATAATAAACTCTATATCACAATAACCAACATAATACTTCAGCTCAATCAACAGTTTAAAAATTGGTGGAATAGGTGGAGGAAAGGGTGGAAATAGTAAGCAAGAGAGGCAAAGGGGGCAGCAGTTGGGGGGGGGGGAGTAAAGAGAATATAGGGGGAAAGATAAATATTTAAATGTGGGGGAAGGGGAGAAAATAAGAGAATCAGAAGGAAAGAATAGAAGAAAAAACTGAGAAGCAAATAAAAAGATAAGATAAAGGAAACAAAACCCTAGTAAGATTATTCTTACATCACACTCTTCTATTCAGTTAGGTTATGAGTGCATTTAGGCCTAGATATCAATGAATTATTTTTTTTTTGCAATGTCTAGTTAACTGTTTAACCACTGTTCACAGATCTCCAACATTAAGTTTTCTGAGTCTTGGCTGTAACTGATGTTAACTGCAGTACCTATCTGGCAAAACTATTGTTCAGGCCACTCTGCAGGTATCCAGAGACTATTGCTGCCACACTGAACAAAATTGAAATAAAATACAAATTGACCATCAAGTCCAAAGCAATTTTAATATGACCTGAGGAAGCAGACTGGATTACATGATTTATACTTCAGTTCCATGCCCCCCAAAATTAAATTAAATAATATCTCGAGAGAGGAAACCAAGATGGCGGCATAAGTTAATGCCAGAGATTGCTGCCTCGAACAACCAATTCAAATTACACCTAAAAGACGGGACGGACATCATCCAGAACCACAGGAAGGCTGGCTGAGTGGAAATTCTACAACTAGGAGGAAAGAGAATATCATACCCAGACTCAGAGGAGGCGCAGTGCTGAAGTGAAATACTCAGGTGCAGAGTGCGCGCGGAGCGGGCTGGCGGAGGAGGGCGCGGTTGTTGTTTTCAATCGGGAGGGAGTTTCAGACTCTGAGCTCCAGAGCCGGGCGAGTCTCTAGAGACCCAGACTCAAACGGGAGAAGCGGGACTGTCTGGCTTCGGTCAGAACTCGAAGGCAGCTTTCTCTCCAAGGTTTGCAGCGGTTGCTGGGACTCGGTGAGGCAGAGCACCTAGGGACGGAACTGAGAGCAGCCATAACTGCTCACTCCGGCCCGCCCTGTAGATCCCCTGGGACCTGCCCCACCCAAGCCCTGCACAGAGCCATTTGCCGGATAGCCTCAGGCAAAGGCTAGATTAGCACCACCCTAGAGATCCAGCACAGAAGTTCTCCCACTGCAGACACAGCTGATTCTCATAGCCAGTTGGCCTGGAGGTCAAATCCCCGCCACTATTACCTACAACAACCAAGGCTTAACTACAACAAGACTGCACACAAAGACCACAAGGGAGTGCACCAAGAAAGCATAAAAAATGCGGAGACAAAGAAACATAACACAAATGGAGGATATAGAGCTCAAAACCACACTTTTAAGGTCTTTCAATAAGTTTCTAGAAACTGCCGATAAACTTAATGAGATCTACAAGAAATCTAATGAGACCCTCGATGTTGTGATAAAGAACCAACTAGAAATTAAGCATACACTGACTGAAATAACGAATATTATACAGACACCCAACAGCAGACCAGAGGAGCGCAAGAATCAAGTCAAAGATTCGAAATGCGAAGAAGCAAAAAACACCCAACCGGAAAAGCAAAATGAAAAAAGAATCTGAAAATACGAAGATAGTGTAAGGAGCCTCTGGGACAGCTTCAAGCGTACCAACATCAGAATTATAGGGGTGCCAGAAGATGAGAGAGAGCAAGATATTGAAAACCTATTTGAAGAAATAATGACAGAAAACTTCCCCCACCTGGTGAAAGAAATAGACTTACAGGTCCAGGAAGAGCAGAGAACCCCAAACAAAAGGAATCCAAAGAGGACCACACCAAGACACATCATAATTAAAATGCCAAGAGCAAAAGACAAAGAGAGAATCTTAAGAGCAGCAAGAGAAAGAAACTCAGTTACCTACAAGGGAGTACCCATACGATTGTCAGCTGATTTCTCAACAGAAACTTTGCAGGCCAGAAGGGAATGGCAAGAAATATTCAAAGTGATGAATACCAAGAACCTACAACCAAGATTACTTTATCCAGCAAAGCTATCATTCAGAACTGAAGGTCAGATAAAGAGCTTCACAGATAAGGAAAAACTAAAGGAGTTCATCACCACCAAACCAGTATTATATGAAATGCTGAAAGGTATCCTTTAAGAAGAGGAAGAAGAAGAAAAAGGTAAAGATACAAATTATGAACAACAAACATGCATCTATCAACAAGTGAATCTAAGAATCAAGTGAATAAATAATCTAGTGATCACAATAGAATCAGGGACATAGAAAGGGAATGGACTATTCTTGGGTGGGGGGGAAGGGGTGTGGGAGATGCGGGAAGAGACTGGACAAAAATCGTGCATCTATGGATGAGGACAGTGGGTGGGGAGTGAGGGCGGAGGGTGGGGCAGGAACTGGGAGGAGGGGAGTTATGGGGGGGGGGAAGAGGAACAAATGTAATAATCTGAACAATAAAGATTTAATTTAAAAAATAATAATAATAATAATAATAATAATATCTCACTAAAAGCATTCTCAAGTGAAAAAGTATATCCTTGGCTGGACTATAGATTTCCTCCCTCTCGAGCCATCCTTTGCTACATCTGTTTCTCCAGCTAGTCATAGTCTATTTATCTTCCTTCTAGACGATAAGTTCTGTTGGCCAGGCTCCTCACACCCTTAAATCCTCTGAGGTGTTCACTACATCACCACAATACGTGAAGGGGCTCTCCTAGCCTCACTCTTCTTGGCTTTCCATCATTACTCTCTTCCACCCCAGCTCCAGGGAGTGAGGAATAGTAGCACATTTTTCAAGCGAAGTTGAAAATGTTCCAGTTTCCTAATTCTCTGCAGGCAACCTACAGATTTGTATAACACAAAATGGGACTTCGAAAGCAGAATGAAGCTGCTCGGCAATAGTCGGTCACCAGATGTGGCTGTTACAGAGAATATAAAATGCTTTCTTCTAAACGTGCAAGTGATTAAATCTGGGGAACTACTCTATCGTTATAGTAATAGGGATTTTTTTTTCTTACAAAGTTGCATTTTTCCTGCTCAAAGTCTCCTTTGACTAAATGAATTTCATATGTGTAATCAAAGCACTGTACTTGGAGTTAATTTGAGCAATTTTTGTTAAAATTTACCCACATGGTGAAACACTCTTTGAAAAGAATGTCATGAAAGGGAGCTTTAAAGTTATTATTTTAAGCATAACCATGCATCCTTACTTTCGCTGTGGTATGTCTTCTCTTGGACTAACTGGGTATCCTTAGACACAACATGTTTTTACATCACTGTAGGAATTCATCTTGTTTCTTAAGCAATGACTAGAAGGTTTACTATTACCACACAGGGAAATTTTAAAACTTCAAACCTCTTAGTTGTAAAGGACTTTTTAAAAAATATGATTAATAGTGAAAAAATGAGAATAACTTCAATATTATTCATTCACTTATTCAGTCAACAAGGATTTATTGAGCACCCACCTTGTGCTAGCCTTGTTCTAGGCACAAGAAAACCACAGTACATGGAACAGTTCCTGTCTCATGATGTTCATATCCTTGAGAACCAGAAATTGTGTTGTGCAAATTATGTGTATTTAAAGAGAGGAATACTGTTTGGTCCTAAAAATGATGTTGTACAAGCATATTCGTTAACTAAAATGATGTTCACAGTATAGTAAGTAAAGAAGACAAGTAACAAAGAGGATCACAGTGTGAAAATTTTTATGTAATATATATAGTAATGTAAGAGCTAATAATTACTCAGATTTTACTATAGGTTGGCACTGTTTTAAGTACTTCATATAAGTTGTTTCATTTTATCCTCATTACAGCTCGGGTCAGAGTTTGGAGTTAATATCACTACAGAAGACTTTTATTGTTTTTATTTAACAGTATTTCCCACTTTTTCTAAAATATATATGTATTGTGTGATTAACAAACTATTAGATATAAAATAAAATTTACATTTCTCAATTGTTGCATGCTACAAATATAATAATTTCTACAGAGAGGTGACTAAAAATGCTAAACTTTTATCAAGCACATTCTATATATCAGATACCAGTTTGGGTGAAGAAAACATGAAAATGAATAAGACATGGAGCAAGCTCTGACAGAGCTTACAGTATAGTGCAGGGGTCCTCAAACTACAGCCCGCGGGCCACACCCGGCCCACCGAAAACATTTACCCGGCCCGCCAGGTGTTTTTGCCACCGCTGTGTGCATAGGAATTTGTTCATAGTTGGTTTTTTTTAAACTATAGTCCGGCCCTGCAACGGTCTGAGGGACAGTGAACTGGCCCCCTGTTTAAAAAGTTTGAGGACCCCTGGAGTGGGCCAAAAAAAAAAGAAGGGAGAGCTAGAGATAAGGAAATAGTTTTAAAGACACATGCACGATATTATATAAGCCCAGTAGAGACTGGGAAGCAAGAGAAGCCCAAGAAGCAAGAGAAAGCTTCACACTGAAGGGGATGAGAACATGAGTGCCCTGGGATCAGGAAACTGTCTTCCAACTTCTCAGAGGAGGAAGTCAATTATAACTATGTTGTTTCATTAGAACACTGATGAGATGCTATAGGAACTTAACTCTTGTTTATATCAAGTAGCCTGTGGTAGAACTGGTTTCGTTACAAGTCGTTTCACTTAAGGTTGCAGAACCTATCAACAATGCTAATTAAGGACTTACCACAACATTATAGGAATGTCAGAAGCAATGAAATCAGCTGCATACGTTGTGAGCTATAAGTCACACTTCCGTTTATAAGGGACTTAAAACTTACCAGCATCATAGCTGTGCATTCCCCTGGCAATCAAATCACTTCTCATCATGCTTATAGGTCACCCTTTCACTAAGTCCTAACAATGAATAGGGACATTCTTCTGATATGAACGCTGGAGTGCTTCAGCTAAATCTAAGGATGAAGTCTAATTGCCAGTGGAGAAAGTCCGTTTTAAATGATACGTGGATGTCGCTGCTCATATATTGTTATTCTTCCAATTCTTGAAGAGCAGATGCTTATTTTTAAGAAAACAAATACAATTTTCATACTCTCTTAACAACTTAGGCACAAAAATCTCCTAAGTTGTCAGCTGAGAAAGAATCTATCATAAGAACAAGAATTGGAACTACATTAAAGATCTGATACAAATCACGTCCATAATGCCTGCATATTGCAGGTACTAAATAAGTATTTGCTGAATTGATGAATAAATGATGCTACATTTTCTTTGCAGATCCCAGTAAACTTTTCCATGGAAAATTAATTTTTAGTAAAAAGGTTCTAAAGATAAATGTAAACAAAGGCTTAATTTCCTTTAGCAGAAAAAGCGAAAAAAAATTTTCTTCTCAAATTCCTAGATAAGAGTAAACCATATTTCACTGGTCAGGTAAGGTGAATCCATCTTTTGGTGCTTATAAAACAAACACTCATGGTTGTTTGATTCAATCAGTCCACAGTTCCTATCCCGGTACTCCTATCCCAAATCCTAAAATCTGAGTGGTGCTGACTCAGCCCACTTTCCCTAATGTGCTTGGAAGTCAACATTTCAGGATAATAAAATCTAGCATGATCTGAACTATAACAATTAGTAAGAGAGCTGAACAGTGAGAAGGAAGGCACATGATATGCTCAGCTTGGATTTTACCTGGCATTAATATTAAACCTTAAGAAATGTCTTGCCCTCATGTGACTAACAGCTTGGTTAGTTTTTCCTCATTTGCTTATTCTTTTCTGGAATGAAATTAAGTATATGTTCACCTTCTGAAATGTTTTCATTTCAATAATTTCAACTCTGTACCAGAACATAGGAGTCCTGGTTTTCCAACTGCCTTCCTGCTGTTTAAAACTTTTATAGGAGCCCTAGCCAGTTTGGCTCAGTGGATAGAGCATCAGCCTATGGACCAAAGGGTCCCGGGTTCGATTCTGGTCAATGGCATGTACCTTGTTTGCAGGCTCCTCCCTGGCCCAGGTCTATGCCCTGGTTGGGGGGTGAGCAAGAGGCAAGCAATTGATGTGTTTCTCTTCCTTCAGTGTTTCTCTTACTTCAGTGTTTCTCTCTATCTGTCCCTCTCTCTTCCACTCTCCCTAAAAAATCAATGGAAAAATATCCTCAGGTGAGGATTAACAAAAAATTAATTAATTAAAATTATAACTATAAAAATAACACTGCTTTAAAAAAATAAAATAAAAATTTTATAGGAATTGAGGTGAGAAGGAAGGAGAGATAGAGGGAGAGGGAGAGATGGAGGGAGGAGGGATGGGAGAGAAAGGAGGAAGGAAAGAAAGAAGAGGAGAGGAGAGGAGAGGAGAGGAGAGGAGAGGAGAGGAGAGGAGAGGAGAGGGAATTCAGGTCTTTAAATGAGAGGAAACAGCTAATCTTCCTAAATATTTAAGTGAAAACATAAATTACAGGTAACTCCCACCATAAACACAGCTGCACTATCTCATCTCCTGACTTTAAAGACAAACAGTCTTCTGCCAGGATCTCAGGAAAAGCAGCAGAAGTCTGTCTCTGCGTGGAGCAAAGTAAAACAGTCCCCTTAGCATTCCCCAGAATGCTCTGGGTGTTCCTGAAGACAAGGGCAAGCAAACTCCTCCCTGCCATCCACTTTGTCTGGCTTTAAGATAAGTAGGCGTGTTTCCTTTAAACAGCTTCTACATGAAAGGCAAGGCTTTCCAGCTGGAATGGAAGCCTGTGTCAATGACAAACACATGCGCTGCATGTCAACTGCACAACAGTTTGAAACATTACAGGAAGTTCCTCAAACGACTCTGTTCGCTGTAGGCCTAACTGGCCCTGCTGTTGAGATACATGCAATCGTAAAGGACCCACAGGCACAGCTCCAGTGCCGGAACCCCTAGCAGGAGAGGCTGGACTGAGCTCGTGTAAAGATCCAAGGTCCTCTCAGTGTCACCGTGATAGTTTCAAAGCACCTAAGAGCAAATGAAATAGAAATGGAGAGAATATACTACTTTATATGTATTTTTAGTAGAACCATGGCTTTGACATCTCCGATGCAATAGCTGAAAATAAAAGGGAGAAAGGGGAATAGAGGAAAGAGGAGGAGAGAGGTAAAGAAGAGGAGGTAATTCTACCAAATCTTGGGTTAGAATCACAGAATTTTAGTTCTGGATGGAAGATAAATGATGTAACCCAGTGGTTCTAAAGCCCAGTTGCACGTCAGAATTACCTGGGGAGCTTAAGATGAGAAATTAGATAGATAGATAGATAGGTAGATAGATAGACAGACAGACAGACAGATAGACAGACAGATAATAGATGAGAGAGACAGAACTCATTCCCCAAGTCTCTGAGGAACTTGAGACTTGAGCTTGGGCAGAGCTAGGAGGACATGGATATATTTTCAGTTCTCCAGCAGAGGATGCTCTAGTTGTGTCAGGGCTGATAAACACTTATTACACACACACACACACACACACACACACACACACACACACACACAATGTGTTCAGAGCTAGGATACCAGAGGTTTAGGGTGCTATGGAATCACAGGCAAGAAATCTCTAACCCAATTTGACAGGCTAGAATTAGTTCATGGCATGCTGCTTAAATTGAATCTTAGATAAGTTGTCAGTCAAAGAAAAGAGGCAGAAATACAACTGTACAGGTCGGCAAGGCATATGTAGCTTGCTAAGGAGTCTGGCAATTATCCAAACACATTTGGGAATGATTGCAAGACTTTAAAAATGGAATGCCACGTGCATCTGTTGCATTTGCCTGCCAAGGCTCCCTTTCCCCCATGCATGGGGTTTAGGTGGGGTGACTGTCCTCCAGGTCATAGGGGATGGATGGATAAGCCAGGTCTGCCCAAACAGAGGCTCTGTGACGCAAGCATCAGTGATTGAGTCACGAATAGATCTAGGGCCCTCCTTGGGACCATTCTGCCAAAACCATGTGGGAAGATGTTCTTATTTTGCTGGCTTGTACACCTGCTAGAGTCTGAATCCTGGGCTGCCAGTGACCAGCATATCCATCAGTGGGTATATTTGAAACTCTTTGTCAATCTGGGCCTTTAATCCGACCCATCTCTTGGATTTCCAAGTGATGTGGGCCAATAAATTCCCAGATTTGCTTAATACAGTTTGAGTTGGGTTTCACTCACTTGCAAACAAAAAAAAAACCCTAACCAATACAAGAGCACTATTGTATTTTAGAAAAACCAAACTAGCTGCAAGGTGGAGAATTCCATACTATTACAAAGGTTACTATAGCAACCCAGGTGAGACATAATGAGGAGCTGACCTAGGCAGGGATGGTGAGGAGGTGGAGAGAGAGAAGGAGGAGGATGGGGGTGAGTGGGGCATTTTATTAACTTAAGCTACTATAATAGCAATGCCCAAAAATAACAGAATCAAGATGCCTGTAGATCTCATTTCAAAAATATGAAGGGACAGACTATACACGCTTATCCTTAGATATATTTACTAACAGAAAACTAAATGACAGCAGTATTAGAAATTTATAAAAATAAAAATGCCAGCTTGACATAGGAATAGGCCACTTAAATTTTTGAGGTGTTCAGAGAAGTCTATTTCAGTGAAACACAGCAATCTTGCTTGACACAATTAGAAAGCCTAGTACAATGACTCAAAGGGGTCCCGAGAGATCTAAGACCATGCACCAAGGAGATAACATCAGTATTGGAGCCCTAACAACCAACTCTCCAATTTTAAATAAGTTCCTAGGACCTCATGGGCTCACTGTATTGTTCAAAAAGGAAGAAGTCACCCTGAGACTGACAGGAATAATAAAACACTGCAAAATGGTTCAGATTGGCAGGAAATGTTTCTTCAACATAAGCCAAGCTACCTCCACCATGGTACTTGATCATCAGTGTAGAGCACTCAATGTGATTGATGGGGGGAAATCCAAGAAAAGCTACTCTTCTCATCTATTTTGTTCCATGTATCCTCTGTAATTCAGTAACATATTGTAATTCAGCCACTTTCTGAATATGAACAATAGTCTCATAAAATGAAAATGTGTTCACAACGTATTAATGTATCACAAAACAAGCAAAAAAAACCTGAGTTTTAGCTAGATCCATCCCATCAGGTTTGTGTTATGCAGACAGGTAATTCCAGCTGGGGAAGTCGGATATTATTTTTTGATTGCTTTTATTATCTCTTTTTTTTTTTTATCATTGCATGGCATTCTAAATGTTGTAGTCCTTCAATTTTTAGTTTCCACATGCAATGATCAGGAACATTCTTTACCACGTTTATAGAAACCCCAACCCAGACAATTATAAGACAGCCGAGTCCAACCTTCCTCCTAGGGTAGGAATCCCACCCATGTCTCTATCAAGTGATTTCTCCGCCTCAGCTTAAACACGTCCAAAGAGGGGACACTTTCCTACTTCCACTATATTCTGATGCTTACTTTGACATTTTGCCTTTTGTAGAATAACCTCTGTCCCCTTAAATACTTTGTAGAAAACATTCAGACTCTCCAATAGGCTGCCAAGTAAAGAGGTGCTCTTCAAATTCCCCCCAACAGAGGCCGGCTTGCTCTTGTCACAGGTATAATTTGAAATATGTAGCCAGGTACCCTCAAACTGCTAAAGCAGACCCCTTAGAGTCCCCACTTACCAAAGGAACCACTGTTCCTTGCAGTTTTCTCTAGAAATTCCCCCCTGAACTGCTAGAAAAACTGCCCATTTCTGTGGCTTCTCCCACTCTCCCTAGACTGAAATTTACTTTCTACCTGCTTAGCCCCGCATTCTAGGACCCAGAGTCAGTTGAGGTGCCTCTTCACTATAAATTCTACACAGAAATACTGACACTCAATACTTCTCATCTTCACTCTCTTGGTATTCATGGGGGCAGCGGTTTTAGCTAGAGTCGGGGATGACTTGATAATCACCTGATGCTTTGGTTCTTAAACTTCAGCGGAGCCCTTGAGAACCTGGGGAAAGTTATGGCCCTTCTTGCCAGAAAAATGCATAGACCTTCCTGGCCTCTGTGGTTCAGTAATTGAGTGTCAACCCATGAACCAGGAGGTCACGGTTCAATTCCCAGTCAGAGCACATGCCTGGGTTGCAGGCTCAATCCCCAGTAGGGAGTGGGCAGGAGGCAGCTGATCAATGATTCTTTCTCATCATTGATGTTTCTCTCTCTCTCTCTCTCTCTCTCTCTCTCTCTCTCTCTCTCTCTCTCTCTCTCTCTCCCTCTCCCTCTCCCTCTCCCTCTCCCTCTCCCTCTCCCTTCCTCTCTCTGAAATCAATTTTTTTAAAGTTTAAAAATAATGTATAGACCTTGCATGTAATTTTATATAGTCAAAGGGGAGCCACTGGGGCAAAACCACAGGTAAAAACTGCTAGTCCAGGCCAAGCTTTACACTTAAAATATAAGAAAAATAAGGAGCCGGAACCGGTTTGGCTCAGTGGATAGAGCGTCGGCCTGCGGACTGAAAGGTCCCAGGTTCGATTCCGGTCAAGGGCATGTACCTGGGTTGCGGGCACATCCCCAGTAGGAGGTGTGCAGGAGGCAGCTGACCGATGTTTCTCTCTCATCGATGTTTCTAACTCTCTATCTCTCTCCCTTCCTCTCTGTAAAAAATCAATAAAATATATTTTTTAAAAAAAAGAAAGAAAAGAAAAATAAGGAACAGAGGAGACAAAGCACTTGTCTAAGATCTTAGAGCTTCATAGTGGCAAAGCCTGCTGGGTCTCCTGATTCCTGGTTCGGGGCCCATTCTACCTTCTCACGTTGCTGCTTCATATGTTGGAGGCTAAGTTGCTTTATTAATTAGGCAGAATTCGGAATTGCTATTCAGTGGCAACAAAGGCCTCAGCCAACCCTCTGAGGAATTCTGGAGGTGAGGCTGTCCTGAGTTGAGGAGGGGTGGAGGGTGGCATGAAAAGCCTGGGCCCACCCATTCCCACATCAACCAGTCCATAGATGTGGGCTGCTCAGAAGACACATGCCAGGAAGATCTCTTCCAGACCTCAGCTGAGAGTCAGCAACATCAGAACTCCAGCAGTACCAGTCTCGTGGAGTGAGGCCTCTGGCCTACAGAGAGGGGAATCCAGGCAGGGCACCGTAGCATCCACCACAGCGGTTATAGGAGCACTTGTAATCAGCCTCCCCCATTCCTTTTCAAATAACCTTTAAAATCCTAAGGTAACATTTTCCTCTCTTCAAGAACTGAAAGCTGCCCACGGATCCTCAAGAGCAGAAAAATGCAGCTACGTTGCCCCAAACATAGCCGAGCTAGCCTGAGGGCTCCTCCAAACATTGTCAAGACAATTGACCTTGACAAAATCAGGGAAGTCCATTTCTGGAAATAGTCTCTGGGGCATCCCAAAAGTAATGGGATGAAATTGATCGAGCAGTGCACTGTTTCGCTTTATAGCCCTTGCGTTTGTCATACAAATCATAATGAATACTTATTTCTTGATTTACATTTCGGCCTTCACACAATTGGCAGCTCTTGCCATGTTTACATGCACCATCTGGAAGAACTAATGAGCCAAGGAGCACCAGAAATTATAACTTGCTTTGACTAAACCTAGAAGACTTTTACTGGCAATGAAATGATTTTGCTTTTTTTTTTTTCTTTTCTTTCTGGATTTGCAAGGAGATTAAAACATGAGTTTCACCGAGTATAGGCAGAAATATGCAAAGCTCATTTTAATGGAATGAACCTGAAGGCATCTGGCATTCCTAATCAATTCAGAATCATCTAGTCATTATAGCAATAGTCTCAGGATAGAAAGGCTCTTCTAACACTGGAATACTTAAATTACCTGGTCTATACACAAATCTCACAGTAGGTCTCCATGGGCATAAGAGGGAACACAGGAATGCTGAATAGTACAGCATGTAAGAAATTGTACTCTGGCCTCCTGTGGGCCTACGTCTACCTCTGGTACTTACTATAGTTATGACTCTGGGCAAGTTAGTTAACCTCTTTAGATATCAGGTGCTTGTACATAAAACTAGAGGCCTGGTGCACAACATTCGTGCACTCAGGGGTGAGGGTCCCTCAGCCCAGCCTGCACCCTTTAGCAGTCCGGGAGCCCTCGGGGGATGTCCAACAGATGGCTTAGGCCTGCTCCCAAGCTGCAGTTGGGCATCCTTAGCGCTGCTGCAGAGGCTACCACCACTGCCACTGCGCTTGCCAGCCTTCAGCTCAGCTTGTGGCCGAGTGGCACTCTCCCTGTCGGAGCACACTGACCACCAGGGGGCAGCTCCTGGGTTGAGTGTCTGCCCCCTGGTGGTCAGTGCACATCATAGCGACCAGTCATTCAGCTGTTCAGTTGATTTGCATATTACCCTTTTATTATATAGGGTAAGGATGATAATGGGAATGACATAATGGGGTTATTGTGAGAATTAAATGAGATAGTGCAAGTAAAGTACATTGAATTATTAGGGCACAACACTAAAGAAGCACTCAATGATCATTAGTAATTATTATCTCTTATCTTTTGAGTGTTTACAAAAATAAAAATTTTTCTTCCAATGTAGCCCCTCTTGGGTCAAAGCTGCCCTTGGTAGAGGGTAACTGAGGATAACATGAGTGAATTAAGTACATCCATAGCCAGTCCATGTGCTCGTTTTCATCCCAAGACAGAGTGTGAAGGGCTCTGGTTAGCCCTGATCTATCAGGGTAAGTGCACGCTTCTCCAGGAAATGTAAATGGGATACAGATGGGGCCAGCTGCTCGGGAGACATTTCACACTCTTGTCTTCTTAAAAGTTAAATTTAGAAACGGAAATACGTAACTGTTCCAATCATTTCTGTTGCCATAGCGTCTCCCCCACTGGCAAAGTGAAGGAATGTGGCAAATATTTAGGACTCCCCACTAAATCTAAAAAGATGTTATCAGAGCCTTTGAAAGGCTCTTCTAAAAATAATACTCAACTTGGCATGCTAGCATTGAATTTTCATCGTTTTTATAATATTGTATTTGTTATTTATGATATAACACAAAAATTGCCTATTGCAGAAAATACATTAAACTTTTGAAGGCAATAACAAAAACCACTCACAATTTAAACTGTTAATATATGAATGAGTTTCCTTCTAGTTTTTCTATGCAAAAGTAGCATTGTTTTTTGTGGGGTGTTGTTTTTTTTTCCCGAATGGTGATCATACTGTTTAGTTAGTATTTGACCCTTTTTCATTTAATAATTCCTATAAACACTTTCCAGTGTCTTTACCTACTTTTTTGAAAATGTGATTTTTAACAATATGGACTATCCGTTTACATAGATTCATTCTATGAGTCATTAGTTGTTTCTAACTTTTGACTCTAAAAATGAAGTTGCAATAAGCATCTTTGCACATTAATCTTTGTCCAAATCTCTAGTTTTTTAAAGGATACTTAGAATTATTGCAAAGATTGTATTTTAAGCCAATTATTGCCCATCAATTGCTTTCCAAAAAGATACCAACTTACATTTTCATCAGCAATGAAAATGTAAGTGCCCACCTTACCAACACTTTGCCCACACCAAATGTCAAAACTTCTAAAATTGAAAGAGTATTTGATACAAAATAATTGATATCTTGGCAATAAGAATATTTTAATTATCTAAAATAAAACTTTAATTATCTAAATTAAAACTAGGAAGTCAATTCATGACAGTTGGATCAAACTTAATTATATTCTCTGTCATGATCAGTCCTGAGGTTGAGTTATTTGTATATTCTCTTACCTGTTGCCACAGCCACCAGTTTACGAACTTCTGCAGGGCAGCAAGGGGTTTGTGGACCTCCCACACCACCTAACAGTGTCTGTGTGCACTCCATGCTCGACAATTCTTTGTGGAATGGAACTGATTGTGCTACTGAGCCTTTATGATGATTTCAGCCCATATTGGGAAAGAGGGAGACATAGATTACAAAACCCAGAAATGCCTACCTGCCTGTCACCATAATCTTATTTGGATCAGAGGAAAAGAAAAGCAAACCACAGAAAAACAGTTCAGGGGGTGGTGGTGGAGGTGGGAGGAGAGGTTATAAAGGGTATAAATGGTGATAGAACATTTTTTAAAATATTATTTAAAAACAGCTCTATAACAACAACACTGGCACATTTTATGCTGGAACAATAGCTTTTAATTTTTTTTTTTTTTTGTCAATGGCCCACAATAAGAAAAACATTTACACCAGACATAGAGAGATGATTAAAATAAATATTCCACTCCTTTTTTACTACCTGTGATGCACTCTGCCGTTTTCTATTTCATCACAATTTTTACGGAATGTTAATCACACCTCAGCAAATTATTTCACAATATATGGTTCAGAAAACAATTCGGTAGAGCAAGATCAGAATTAGCCACCGTGTGCATGGCCGTCAGCTTCATACTTTTCTGGGGCTGGGGAGACCTTCCTGGACTCCCCACTGCCCCTTCACCCAGGAGCGAGTCTGGAGACCACCTCCGCCCGTGGGGTCTCCTGGTGTGCCCTGTTTCTCTGGACCACAGATCCAGGCTGCAGTAGGTAACCTGTACTACCTCAACAGTCTGGCAGCTAAGTCAGGACAGTCAAGAGGACAATTCTTTAAAAATTAACAGTAAAACTTGTGTAATGAGAATGGATGACAACTTATAATGAATGGAAAAGTTGGAAACCCTTAGGAAAGAGGCATAGATTTCCCATCCAGCCCTCAGATCCAACTAATCAGTTTGCTGTGGAAACCAGTGCACCTCAGAAGTCTGAGACTCCAGCTCTGTCAGATCCCAATGCCAGCTTCCACTGCAGATTGTTGAAAGTCACACTGCTCCTCACAGGTTCCAGATCTTCGTAGAAGCTCTGGCAACCATTTTCTGATTCTGAGATTCATAAGCAGTCAGGTTAACCCCACTTTCATTTTCGGAAACCAGAGTTCCCAATTATGACATTTCTGATAGAGACTACAACGGAGGCAATTCTCAATGGGATGAAGGGGGAAATGGCCAAGATGCAAAAGGATGCCAGGCATCCAACATCCTTCACAAACACCTCAAGTCTAACTCTTCGTGCCACCAGGTAAAGCTCCAAATTGACGCAAAAGGTGAAGACATCACTTGGCCATTGTGAAACAGTAAATCTCCTGGGGACAACGCTTTAAAATAAATATACAAGTTGTTTCATAAAACTACTCAATAAAAGGCAAGGATCCAAGTAAACCTACATGTTTTCTGTTATTCACAGCTAGTTGAATAGTTATATCCCAGATGCCATATTAAAAGCTTTATAAGGGCCCAGCTGGTGTTGCTCAGAGGTTGAGCATCGACCCACGCACCAAGAGGTCAATGATTTTATACCTTGTCAGGGCACATGCCCAGGTTGTGGGCTTGATCCCAGTAGGAGGTGTGCAGGAGGCAGTTAATCAATGTTTCTCTCTCATTGATGTTTCTCTCTCTCTCTCTCTCTCTCTCTCTCTCTCTCTAATCAATAAAAACATATTTTTTTAAAAAGCTTTAAAGCATTATCTCATTTAAGTCTCATAATTTTATGAGATCAATCTCATTTTCCAGATGAAAGAAATGAGACAGAATAATCCTATATAATAAAAGGCTAATATGCAAATCAACCAAATGGCTGAATGACTGGTCGCTATGGTGAGCACTGACCACCAGGGTGCAGACGCTCAATGCAGGAGCAGCCCACTGGTGGTCAATACACTCCCACAGGGGAAGCGCCGCTCAGCCAGAAGTTCAGCTCACGACTGGTAAGCGCAGTGGCGGGAGCCTCTCCTGCCTCCAAGGCAACGCTAAGGATGTCCCACTGCTGGCTTAGGCCCAGGGGGGAGCAGGCCTAAGCCATCAGTCAGACATCCCCCGAGGGCTCCTGGACTGCAAGAGGGCACAGGCCAGGCTGAGGGGACCCCACCCCCACCCCCGCCGAGTGCTCGAATTTCATGCACTGGGCCTCTAGTTATAAATAATTCATCTGTGGAAGAGGGCAACTGTGCCCTTGTACCCATTATCCTCTTCTTTCAGTAACAAACATCTGAGTTCAGCTGGGCACATAGCCACTTGACTTTAAAAGCACACTTTCCAACTTCTTTGTTTGGCCTGTCTTAGCTCAGGTTGCTATAAACAACATACCATGGACTGGGTGGCTTAAATAACAGAAATTTATTTCTCACAGTTTTAGAGACTGGGAAGTCTGAGATCAAGATGATCACCAAACTCAGTTCCTGGTAAAAACTCTCCTGGTTTATAGATGGTTGTCTTTTTATTATATCCTCACAGAGTGCAGAGAGAGAGTAAGCTCTCTGGCCTCTTCTTATAAAGGCACTAATTCAATCATGAGGGCCACACCCTCATAACCTCATCTAAACCTAATTAACTCCCAAAGGCCCACCTCCTAATACCATCACATTGGGAGTTGGGCCTGAACATACTAACTGAGGGAGGCAGGAAATATGAGCATTCAGTCCACATCAGCCATGCAATTAAGTCCTGGGCGATGGACTGTGAGTTAAAGTGACCTGTGTGACTTCTAGGTTGTTCCCTTCAAGGGACATATCCCCAGTTCTCTTCTTCCCTTTCCACCTGCTGGGATGTATATTTGGCAGCGGGAGCTGGAGCAACCATCTGAGACCACAAAACAGAAGCTATATGTTGAAGACGGTAGAGCAACCAGAGATTAGATACCATGAATTGTCACCTCAGCTCTAAAGCATGAACTCTGTTATGTGTGAGGGATACATGCTTCTGTCCTACTGAGGGTACTTTGCCCTTTGCTACAATAGCTGAATCTGTATCATAACTAATTCATTACCCGGGTCACCTCACCGATAAATATTTAAACCCAAGACTGTGTGAATCTAAAGCCCAGTTTCTTACAGACCATCTAGTGCTGCCTGCAAAATCCAAAAGGAGAAGGTATACCCGAAGGAGGGCAGGCTGGCATCCAGAGAAGGTACTAATGAAAGCCACCTTTAGCTCTTCAATGCCTGAGACAAGCCTGTGCCACACGCACTGGAAGCACAGGCCTCCCGATCTTGAATGAAAATACTGATAAACAGCTGGAAGGAATAAGGGGCATTCATTCCACAAACCTCGGCCCTGCGAGCACCGCCTGACCGTTGCAGATGAGGGCTGGATCCAGGCCTGGGGTGAGAAGCAACCACTGTGAGCAGCCTATGGCGGTAACACCAGGTCAGTGACATTTCCCAGCTGAAGTCTCGTGTGGCAGCACCACGGTTCTTTGGTTGTGGCCGCCTTCCACCCTGCTCACCAAAGACATTCCTCAAGCCCCTTTCCCAGTAGCACCAGGGCCTGACATTGGAGGATCATCAATCCAGAATCTACACTTGGAAAGATCAGGGCTGGCCCACTTCAAGGGCCTAAGCCAGCAACACCCCTCCTCAGCAGGAAAGCCTCCCTTTCCATTACAGGCTGGTTTAGCCAAAACAACAAACAAATGGAACAATCTGCTTTAGAGCCAAAAGATTTTCAGATCCAGCAACTGGAGGCTCTTCCCATGTTCCTATATCTCTGTCCTGCCCACACCTTCCTCCTCCTCCCCAAGCCTTCCCCCTCCAACCCACCACCTGGTGACAGTCTACTGAGGAAGCGCCTCAATATGAGGAGTTTGAAGAAATTGTATGGGGTTTTTTTTTTTATTCTGTGGACCTGAAGGAATCACTAAAATCAGCTGTGACCCAAATATAAGAACATAGGGCCACATGTCACAGCCAAGCAACAAGGCTTTTAAACTAAATCAGCTCAGCTGTTTGTCCCTGCAGACGAGAGCGAGCGAGTTTGGTTTCCAGCCTGCCCGCAGGCAAAACAGAAATCCAAGGGCCCAGGGAATGTCTCAATTCCCTGTAAACACAGAGGGAAGAACTGTTTATTACAGCCACTGAGGTCTTTCAATATCAGGCTCCAAGTCTGTCAAGCTCACCAAACAAATGTAGCTTCACCACCTGTTCCGGAAAAGAAATACCCATGCTAGACCCCCGCAAAAGCACCCAGATATTCCCAGTGTGGATTAGTGGGGCATTTTTTCAAGCATGTTCTATATTAAAGTTGGTAAGCTGGACACATGATTTACACCACATGGCTGCCGTGGAGGACGTGCAAAGTTTTTCTCCTGTGCCTTTAAAAAATCATATTCCTTGCGAGGCCGGTGTGGCTCAGTGGTTGAGCATCCACCTATGAACCAGGAGGTCACGGTTCAATTCCTGGTCAGGGCACGTGCCTTGGTTGCAGGCTCGATCCCCAGTGGGGGGCATGCAGGAGGCAGCCGATCAATGATCCTCTCTCATCATTGATGTTTCTATCTCTCTCCCTCCCTCTCTTCCTCTCTGAAATCAATAAAGATATATTAAATAAAAAATAAGAACAATAAAAAATCAAATTCCTTTGCACCACTGTTACTAGATAAAAT
Organism: Myotis nattereri; assembly: GCF_964212035.1. Classification (NCBI taxonomy): domain Eukaryota; kingdom Metazoa; phylum Chordata; class Mammalia; order Chiroptera; family Vespertilionidae; genus Myotis; species Myotis nattereri. The sequence continues at coordinate 26,394,340 of NC_138087.1, read as the reverse complement.
TTGACAAAATAGTAAGAAGTCCTAAAATAAATTAAAAAATCAACCTACCCACCCTGGATGTGACTCTGAGTTGGGGTTCTGGGGAACAAAGAAGAGCCTGTAGTCTTACTGAAGGAAAAAGACACAGACTTGAAAAATTCCATTATTCAAGAGACATACCAGAGAGTGCGGTTAATCGGCAAAAGTGTGAGCTAGATGGTAACTGATAAGCCACAGATGTGTGAGGATGTCAGTGCCAAGAGGTATAAAATGCCATGTAATAGGCAGGTAACAGAAAAACGAATGCCTCGGTTAAGCCATATAAAAGGGTCCAGTTTTTTTTTTAAGTAGCAAAATATTATAATAAGGGATTCTAAAAGGAAGATATACAAATGATAAATAAGCCCATGAAAGTACTTTGAATATAATAGGTTATCAGGAAATTTCCAATTAAAATCTCACTTTTCATACTGCTACATACTCTTGAGAGTGGCTGGAATTTTAAAAAGTAACAATGCCAAGGGCTGACGAGGCTGTCGAGAAACTGGGACTTTCCTATATTGCTGCAGGGTTTGTAAAGTGACACACCCACATGTCAGTTAGCCATGCACTTCTCAACGGCGATCCATACACTTACCAGAGAACCCAGCAAGTGCTCCCCTAAGTGTTTTTTCAAGATAAAAAACATACATCCATACAAAACCTTGTATGTGAATTCTGTTCTAGCTCTGTGCCTAATAGCTCCAAGCTAGACTGTCCTAATTACTCAAATGTCCATCAATAAATGGATGAGCACAGGTGCTATGTTTATATACTACTCAGCAATCAGAAGGAATAGGGATGAGCACAACATGGATGAATCTCAAAAACCTTATGCTAATGATTCCATTTATAGGAGATTCTAGAAAAGGCAAAGCTAATCCATAGTGACAAGGAAAACCAGTGGTTGCCTGACATGGGAGGGGCAGATTGACTGCAAAGGAGCAAGAAGGAATTTGGGGCTGAGGAAATGTTATAAACCTGGGCTGTAGTGATGGTTACTGAGGTGTATATATATTTGTCAAAACTCATCAAACTGTACATTTCACACTAGGTACATTTAATTGTATGGAAATTATACCTAATGAAGTTGATTTTTTAGATCTCTTGATACCACCTACTATTCCATTCTCTGGTCCTTTACAGCTCCTCTCAGAGAGGGTTGTCTATAATGGTTAACTATTTCCTCTCCTCGATTTTTTGAGTCATTTTCATAGCAGGGTTATGACCACACCACAGCACCAAAGCTGTTGTTGTTAGATCACCAATGACCTCAAATTCCTACCTTGAGTATCAATTTCCTAAAATTTCTCACTTCCGTCTTCTTGATATACTCGGAGACGCCCTTCTTTCTTTTTTGGTTCTCCCACCTCACTAGCTATTCCTCAGTCTTCTTTACTGGTTTCTTCGCATCTTTCCAACCTCTACTTGGAATTTTCCCACACTTAGTGAACCTGTTTTCTCTCTGCACTCCTTCGCTAGGTGATCTCATTCAGCCCCTTGCTTTAAATATTACGTGTAAACTAATGATTCCAAAGCTGTATCTTTATCCCAGACCTCTTCCTGAGCCCAGACTCACAGGCCAACTGCCATTGACACTCTACCTGGTTGTCTTAGCGATATCTCCAACTCACAACACCTATAGTAGGGTGAATGATGGCCAGCAAGGGCAGCCCAGGTTCTAATTCCTGGCACCAGTAAATGTTTGTATGACAAAAGGAATTTGGCAGAGATGTTAAGGATCTTCACATGGGGAGAGGAGCATGGATTCTCCAAATTGGCCCGAAATGTAATCACAAAGGTCCTTTTAAGAGGAAACTATATGGAGACGTGGTTACAAAAGAAGAAGGCAATGACATATAGACTAATGACGACCAAAGGAAGATGCAAGGCTGCTGACTTTGAAGATGGAGGGAAGGGCCACAAGCCACAGATTGTAAGGGATGCAGTTCTAGAAACTGGTAAAGTCGTGGGAACAAGTTCTCCCTGAGAGCCTCTGGAAGGAGCACATGCTCCTCTGTACCCACCTCGATTTCAGCACAATAAAAGTGGTTTCAGACATCTGACCTCCAGAACTGTAAGAGAATAAGTTCCTGTTGTTTTAAGTCATAAAGTGTGTGGTACTGTGTTCTAGCAGCAATAAGGAACTAATACAATGTCCTTAAGTGAGCTCCCGGAGACTCTCTCCTCCAAACCCCCACCTCATTCTCATTCTCAGGAAATGCCTCAGACCTAAAAAATCTTGGATATATACTCAAGACAGGAACAATGCTATGCACTAGTGTATCTCTAAGCATAAAATAATGCCAGACACCTAGTAGATATTTAAAAACCAATTGTCAAAAAAAAAAGAAAATGAAAACCACCTGTTGAATAAATACAGATTATCTTATATAATAAAAGCCTAATATGCTAAGTGTCTGGTCATCTGGTGACCAGTCAACCTTTCAACCAATCAAAGCGTAATATGCTAATAATATGCTAAGGTCGCTCAACTGCTCACTATGACGTACACTGACCACCAGGGGGCAGACAGTCAACCAGTTGACCAGTTGCTATGACGTGCACTGACCACCAGGGGGCAGACACTCCAACTGGTAGGTTAGCTTGTTGCTGGGGTCCAGCCAATTGGGACTGAGCAAGATGGGCCGGACACACCCTGGAGTCCTCCCATGGTCCCTCCCCAGCCCCGATCATGCACCAGTGGGGTCCCTCAGCCTGGCCTACGCCCTCTCGCAATCCAGGACCCCTCAGGGGATATCGGTGATCTGGTTTCGGCCTGATCCTATAGGCCACTCCCCTCGGGAGGGCACCAGACACAGGGCTCACGGCTGGCGAGTGCTGCTATTGCAGCGCAAGCCTCTCCCAATAGGGACTGCTTGGGCACAAGCCTATGGCAGGCACAGTGGGACCGGAATGAGTGGAAGTGGCAGGTAGGAGCTGCAGGTGGTGTTGGACTGTGGGTTTCGGCCAGATCCCTGCAGGCCACCCAGAGGGACCCCACCCATGCATGAATTTGTGCACCAGGCCTCTAGTAATATCAATATAAAAACTATTCTTAATATCCTAAGGTTAAAGGTAGATATTGCATCCATGAAAAATAATGAATAAATATAGTATTAAATATCAAAAATCAAAATTGAAATTTTGTAATCACACAAATAAAGGCTTTGAAATAAAAAATGTCTTGGCTGAAATATTTTTAAAATTCAATATAAAGGTTGAAAGAAAAGAAGGGAAAAGCAGGGGATGGTAGAAAATAAGAAAATTAGGATAGATGCCTAATTCTAATCCAAAATGAATATTGAGACCCATGGTCCACAATTAACAGAAGTTCTAGACAGAGAGAGCAGAGAAAAGAAAGGGGGGAAAAACTGACTACGAATTTTCCAAAACCAAAGGACATGGGTCTTCATGCGCACATAAAAGTGGGTTCTAAAGAAACGTTACCATGAAATTTTAGAATAAACAGAAAATTCTAAAGGGTTGTACAGGTTTAACAACAACACAATAATAACAATCTACTTACAAAGAAAGTGGGAATTGGAATCATGCGTGTTTTCTTAACAAAACTAGATTAGCTTGATAAAAGAGTAGGGTTTTTCTCATAAAAATGAAAAGGTAAATATGTGAAGTGAAAATGTATTAATTAACTCAGTGGAGAGACTTTATTCACAATGTATACAAATATTAAATTGCTACATTGTACATTTAAAATATCCCACAATTGGGTCAATTATACCTCCATAAAGCTGGGGAAAAGAAGAACCTAGATTATCAAAGACAGTGAACAAAGCCTTCAGAATCCTGGTGGATGGGAACAGAACTCTATTCCAGGTAACACTATTAACTAATCAAGGTGTGATTAGCATAAAGACATTTTCAGACTGCCCCAAAACTCAAAACGCATGGTTCTCAAACCAGGCTGTGCTTCAGAAAATCGAGGGATGGAAAGGGCAGGGATCTAAGAAACATAACAAGACCAGAGACAGTCCACAATGATCCCCGCGCTGCAGGCCATGGAGCAAGTGCTCTGAGATGAGGGAGGAGTCAGAGGGGGAAAACGGAACCCACAGCCTTTTTGTAAAATTGGTTTGAGTGTTTAAAAAAATATTGACAGATGTTTGACAAATCTGTTGGGACAATTAGAAAATAAATTATTAATGTATACATAGAAAACTAAACAAATGAAAAAAAATAAGGCAATTTTAACATCAAGATTAAACAGGTAAATAAGAAAGGAAATGCAATTGTCAAACATGACTTGATTCTACAATGAGCAACTTATATGGTTATTTTAATGTAAACTAGAGGCCCAGTGCACAAAATTCATGCACCGGTAGGGTCCCTAGGCCTGGCCAGTGATCAGGGCCGATGGGGGCCTTCTAGGACCAGTTTATGCTGTTATGACCACCTCTTACACCATACACAAGAATAAACTCAAAATGGACTCAAGACTTAAATGTAAGGCCTGCAACTATAAAACTCCTAGAAGAAGGCAGGCAGTAAATTCTTTGATATTGCCCTTGCTAATATTTTTAATATGTCTCCTTGGGCAAGAAAAATAAACAGCCCTAGCCAGTTTGGCTCAGTGGATGGAGCGTTGGCCTGTGGATTGAAGGGTCCCGGGTTCGATTCCGGTCAAGGGCATGTACCTGGGTTGCAGGCACGTCCCTAGCAGGGAGTGTGCAGGAAGCAGCTGATCGATGTTTCTCTCTCATCGATGTTTCTAGCTCTCTATCGCTCTCCCTTCCACTCTGTGAAAAATCAATAAAATATATTTTTTTTAAAAAAGAAACAAAAGGGACTACATCAAACTAAAAAGTTTTTGTACAGCAAAGGAAACCATCAACAAAATGAAAAGGCAACCTACTGGATGGGAGACTATATTTGCCAATAATACTTTCCACAGAGAATTAATATCCAAATTTTATAAAGAACTCATACAACTTAACACCAAAAAGCAAAGAATCCAAGGAAAACTTAGGCAGTGGAACTGAATAGACATGTCTCCAAAGAAGACATACAGGTGGCCAATAGACACATGAAGAGATGCTCAGTGTCACTAATCATGAGAGAGATGCAAATTAAATCCACTGACCTCACACCTGTCAGAATGGCTAGCATCAATAAATCAACAAACAACAAGTGTTGGCAAGGATGTGCAGAAAAGGGAACCCTCATGCACTGTTGTGGGAATGTCGATTGGTGCAGCCACTGTGGAAAACAGTATGGAGGCTCCTCAAAAAGTTAAAAATGGAATTATTATATGACCCAGCATTCTGGGTATTTATCCAAAGAAATTCAAAACACTAATTCAAAAAGATATATGCACCCCTATGTTCAATGCAACACTATTTACAATATCCAAGATATGGAAGCTACCTAAGTGTCCATCAATAGACAATTGGATAGAGATATGGTATGTATAGCATATAGTGGAATATTACTAGGCCATAAAAAAAGAATAAAATCTTACCTTTCGCAACAACATGAATGGTCCTATAGGGTATGCCAAGTGAAATAAGTCAGAAAGAGAAAGACAATGCCATGTGGTTTCACTTATAATTGCAAATAAAAAAAAAAAAAAAAAAAAAAAACAGAAACAGACTCATAGATACAGAGAACAAACTGAAGATTACCAGATGGAAGTGCGGTTGGAGGTCTGGGTGGAAAAGGTGAAGAATTCAGTACAAATTGGTAGGAACAAAATAGACATGGGGATGTAAAGTACAACCTAATTTTGTAATAATTATATATGGTGCCAGTTGGGTACTGGAAATACAGGGGGGGACACTTTGTAAAGTATATGATTGTCTAACTCAGGGGTGGGCAAACTTTTTGACTCGAGGGCCACAATGGGTTCTTAAACTGGACCGGAGGGCTGGAACAAAAGCATGGATGGAGTGTTTGTGTGAACTAATATAAATTCAAAGTAAACATCATTACATAAAAGGGTACGGTCTTTTTTTTCAATAGTTTTATTCATTTCAAATGGGCCGGATCCGGCCCGCGGGCCGTAGTTTGCCCACGGCTGGTCTAACTACTATGCTGTACACCTAGAACTAATCTAGATAGATAGATAGATAGATAGATAGATAGATAGATAGATAGATAGATAGATATGACCCTAATATGCAAATAGTCCAAACAGTGGAACAACTGAGCAACCAGTCGCTATGACGTGCACTGACCACCAGGGGCGCGCACAGAACATGGCGGGCATCAGCAGCAGGAGTCAGAGCACGGAACATGGTGGGCATTGGCCACAGTGGGATGGTGGAGCAGGTGATCAGGGGCGCCAGACCAAGGCGGGGCGCCGGTTGCTGTCATCAGGGTGAGCCTCTGGTGGTTACTGAAAATTCTTTGCTCCCCTGTGCCACAGTCCTGCCAATTGCTCGCACCTGCTGCCAGTGCCGCCACATGCACCCGCTGCTGGTGCCCAGAGCTGGCCCCAATTGCCTGGCACCATCAGTGGGATGAGCGGCGGCTGCTGGCCCCTCAGGCCTTCTCCACCTCCCCCTGCTCCTGAGGGGCAATTGGGGCCAGCAGCCACCACTCACACCAGCTGCTGGCACTGGAGCCACCGCTTGCATACACTGCCGGCGCCAGCCCTGCTCACACCTGCAGCTGGTGCCAGAGCCACCACTCGCATCCATTACCAGCACCTGACACCAGTCCCGATTGCTCAGCACCATCAGCGGGTGCAAGCGGTAGCTGTCAGCCCCAATCGCCCCTGAGGGCTTCTCCTCCTCCCCCTGCTCCTGAGGGGCGATCAGGGCAGCAGCCACAGCTCTCACCCGCTGACAGCCCCAATCGCTCTGTGCCATCAGCGGGTGAGAGCGGGGCCAGTGCCTTTAGCATGTGGGAGTGGCGGCAGCAGGAGCGGGGCTGCCAGCAGACAGAGGACTGGGGGTTGCAGCAGGAGGGGCCAGACAGGGGCATGGAGGATGGGCCAAGACCCGCCCCTATGCCCACCACAGCCTCGCAACCCACAGTTCCTTTCAAGGTGCACGAATTTGTGCACTGGGCCCCTAGTATAATATTAAATGTCAACTCTAGTTGAAAAAGAGAAAGAGCCCTGGCCAGTGTGGCTCAGTTGGTTGAGTGTCATCCCATGCACAGAAAGGTTGCTTGTGTGATTCCCAGATGGGTCACATGCCCAGGTTGTTAGTTCTATCCCTGGTAGGGGGCATAACAGGAGGCAGCTGGTTGATGTTTCACTCTCACATCAATGTTCCTCTCTCTCTCCCTCCTTGCCTCCCTCCCTCCCTCCCTCAGTCACCTGGAGCAATGTAGAACCAGGAGAATAAGGAGAGCAAGAGAACATACATATGACAGAAGAGAGACCACTTCTTAGACACACCTGGCTCAGAGTTTTTATCAGTCCCTTTGTGAGAAGGAAATTGGAAAGTCACAAAATTATAAATTGATTTTAGCTTTTTGCATATCAGTTTTTTACCATGTAGAAACGTGTGTACGGTTCTCTTCCATGGTGTAAGTGCACTCATACTCATAACTGCTCATAACCCTACAGTGAAGAGGCCTTCAGGTCTATCATAGATAGAAATCTGCACTGGCCAGAACCAAGAGGTAACTCCAAAGAAAGAGTTTCTATGACAGAATGCTAATCTAAATTGACCCTTTGTTTTAACCATGCAAACACCATCACCACAACCAACCACCTCCTACACACATACACCCCACAGTGTGTTCTTGGGAGGGATTTTCTCTTTAACCATTGTCTTCTGGCTTCATTTACTCAGTATTTACTGTTCCTCTCTCCCTCCCTGTCGAACTGACCTTCCACTTTCATCTCACCTAGAATAATAAAGTGTAAATTACATTGTGTGAGCTGAGCAAAAGGCACAGAATACTCTCTAGCCCATAGCATGACTTGGAGCAGCAAATTATGATGCTGCCTCAACTGACTACAAAAGCAGTTAACCACACCCCAAAATTGCTCTAATTTAAGAGGATCTTGCTGCATTGGAGAGACTTCTTACTGCTAAGGCTGAATATGTTATTGCTCCATAGTTAGCGCTTCATGATCACATAGTCACTGTTGAAACAGCCCCACAAGGTTTGACTTTAAAAATAACACTTTGTTTCAAAATAACGCACAAGTACTTTTTTAAAGAGCAAATTATGTTCAAAGATATTGCTTGTGTAACCCAGAGGCAGTGGGACTTAAGGAATTAAATGGCAAACCCAGCATAGGAGCTCACACTAAGCCTCCAGCAAACCCTAGAGAGAAAGAAAATATGTGAGAAGCTTGTAGACACAGACGGAGGTATTTCTAAGAAAAATCAGGAACTTGTAAACATTTTCTATTCTAAAACCAAGGAGGCTGCTAAGCCCTTCCTCCCATACTTACAAAGAAAGAGCATTTGGCAAGAGGCTTTCACAAGGCACCATGAAGTGGAGCCTGAGATGCCAATATGGCTGTGGCCCGGCTAAGCCATTCAGTGACTTCTGGTCCGTAGCTTTCACAGAGGTCCCGGCAAATAACTCCAGAGCAACCCCAAGGAAGCCTGTAGCTTGTGTGCAGCTCCTCACGGGCACACACGTGTATATGGACACACTGACGTGACGTGTCTGGTTAAGTGTTGTGCAGTGAGGTCGCTCTTATGTGGTGGGTTACATTGCATGAGTCCCATTCCTTAGTGTCAGCAAGACACTGATCCACGCCCTGGTGCTCAGTCTACCTGGGTTCGTAGCCCAGTTCAGCTACCTACGTGACCATTCTGTGCTTTTGTTTCCTCACCTACAAAACAAGAATGGAATGATACCTCCTTCGTGGGATTTTGTGAAGATCAACTCTATATATATAAAAGCCTAAGCAACCATATGACAGAATGACTGGAACAACCTGTTGCTATGATGCGCACTGACCACCAGGGGGCAGATGCTCAATGCAGGAGCTGCTCCTAGCCCAGCAGGCCCCGATCAGCCCACCACCCGCCTGCTGCAGTGATGGCTGGCCCCTCCCCACCGCCAGCAGGTCCCTATCAGGCCGGGCCCTGGGCTTGGATGGGGAACCGGGGGTGGGTGGTGGCGGACACAGGCAGTGAGCAAAGGAGGAAGTGGGGAGGCGGGGAACCTGATTGGCCCTGATCGCCAGCCAGGCCTAGGGACCCCACCCATGCATGAATTTCATGCACCGGGCCTCTAGTGAATAAATAACTAGATAGTCCTTAGAACAGTGCCTGACACAGAACCAGTGCTACATAAAGGGTGGTTATTGCTACTGTTCTCAGTGTACATATTTGCTATGGTAAAGAATTTGTTATCAGCAGGATTATCAATGAAAGGGAACTGAATCTGGTGGCCAAACTCTGAGGCCAAGACAGTCACATGAACATTGGGGTGACCGGGTAGGCTGCACACCTAGTTCAAGTCCCAACTTCCCCATCTTTGCACTTGGAACAGAATAGAAATTACTTAATTACATCAACCTTCTGAAAAATTGTTGTGAGGATTAAACAAACTTCCATCAGCGAAAGTAGCTGACAATAACAGGTGTTCACCTCTGGACAGTATTTTACTTTTGATTCCCTTAGAAAGTGGAAACTTCCTGGACAATCAGCTCCACTGGGACCAAATCAAACTGCGTCTCTTGTTTCCTGTTGTTTTCACCAGAAGAGTAAATAAATGGCTGCACTAAGTATGTGCCCATCAACAGTGGTTATATGAACGAATGAATGAATGAATGAATGAATCTGTTAACTGAGTATTAATTAATAAGAGAGCAGATGTATTTGCAAATGATATGTTTCTGAGAGGTTTCATCATTTCTTACAAACCGATATTTGAACAGTTGATTGAATTCATCTGCCTTAAGCAATAGGTATAGATGAAGTTTAATTAATATAAGAGTGAGCCCTAGTTGGTTTGTCTCAGTGGTTAGAGTATCCACCTGCGGACTGAAAGGTCCCGGGTTTGATTCCAGTCAGGGGCACATGCCTGGGTTGCAGGCTCGATCTCCAGTGGGGGCCATGCAGGAGGCAGCTGATCAATGATTCTCTCTCATCATTGATGTTTCTATCTCTTTCTCTCCCTTCCTCTCAGAAATCAATTTTTAAAAAAAATTTTTTAAATATATATATGAGTGACTAAAATAACTACAATAGTTTCAGGATATGGTAAGTTATGAAAATATTGGAATTAACCTGAAAACTATATGATAAATGATATTAGAGTCAAAATACTCTCTAATAAAATGTGACAGGCCAATATAAATGATAAAATTAAAAATGGGCAGAGATTACAAGGATGCAATATATTCTTATGTACATTAGTAAATGTGTTTCCAGTCCTGAAGATGCCTGACCTCAGAGATGAATGAGACCAACAGAAATTGAAGAACCATCCACTCCACACACTAGTGGGGTAGAGACTATGGGAATTAGTCATTTTTCAGGTCAGACACCAAAACTCTAAGGAGTACAGTCTTCTGTATGGAAGATACAAACGAGAGAAGACTAGAGACCTGTCCTGAGAGATGAGGGAAGGGGCTAATAGTGATTTTGTTTCTCCTGGGGCAATACAGAGCTCATGAGATAAATGCCTTCTGAACAGCCAAATGCAAAAGGCGTGGCAGAAGTAAGGACTAAGGACTGAGGTCATGGGAAGGACCTCAAAACAGTCCTATCCCATTATAACAGGCTCTGAAATAAGATCAAAAGAGGAATTTTTAAATGTTTGAAGTCACCAAATCATCATTAAATGCATGGCTCTCCACAGTGGCTTCTCTGAAGAGCACAGTGATGTTTAGAAGTATGCATTTGGATTCGGTGCTGAAATTCAATCTCATTCCCTTATACTATGTTTGTTTTGTACACATAAGCAAAGATAGTTTAAGGAAAAAGTGACATTAGGGGTTGGATGATCCAAAGAAAACTTCCAATGGGAAGTAAAATTCACACTGGTGGCCAAAGTTCTGGAAGGACTCAACAAGAAAAGGGAGTGCATTTATTTTCTAAGCAAGAGGCCTTGGTAAGTGGCAACAGATAGTCAAGGTATGACCTCAGGGAAAGAGTGGTCTTCAGTAAGTACAACGCCCATGCCATTATGCCAGAGAAATGCAGGCACCAAATGTACCAGTGTTATGGACCAACTTCTCCATTGCATAAAGCAACCAGCTCTCATATTCTTGTCAAAGAGAATGAATTCTGAACAATATGCTTAGGGTATTTTTTATGTCTTTGCTTTTCAATTAGCAATCTACTCTGTTTTTAAAAACACTCTCCTACTCCTTCTCAATGTTTTTCATGATAAAGATCACTATTCAAAATTTTAACATCATCATCTTACAATGAGAAAACTTCTATACAACATTGAAAGCAGAACCATGATTTCTCCCTCATCCGCCTCACTCTTTGAAAAACAAATAATAATAATAATAATAATAATAATAATAATAATAAAGAGCTTTGTTTTGATATCTTCTGATCCCCTAAGCATGTGAGGGCAGCAAAATGGAATCACTGAATAACAACTCAGATTGTTTCACAAAACAGAATAATAGTGGGAGCATTTTTTGACTCCAAGGAAGCAAATGTTTCTAATTAGTGACAAGATCAGCTGAGGTAGCTGCTTGGGGCATCTGTGCCTCACATTAGGGATACTGTCCTGTTGAGCAAAGCAACCAAATTGCCTGAATTCTGTTTGTGACGGTCGCCACCTACCGAAGAACATGCAGTACTGCAGCCGGCTTCAAGACCGGGAGATGATGGGGAAGTAAGGAAAAAGCAGTTGATACTCCTCGGACGGGATGAGATTTCTGTGCCCAAAGAAGGGAGGGCAGAGGGGTCCGGCACTGACTTGGCAGGGCGCTGCTGTGGGTACAGCAAGGGTCAGGCTGGAAGGCTCTGGGCCTTAAGGCTTCATTCAGGTTTAGCAAAGGAGTGAGGGGAGTCCTGACTGGTTTGGTTCAGTGGATAGAGCGTTGGCCTGCGGACTCAAGGGTCCCAGGTTCGATTCCGGTCAAGGGCATGTACCTGGGTTGCGGGCACATCCCCAGTAAGGAGTGTGCAGGAGGCAGCTGATCGATGTTTCTCTCTCATCGGTGTTTCTAACTCTCTATCCCTCTACCTTCCTCTCTGTAAAAAATCAATAAAATATATTTTTAAAAATATTTTTTAAAGAAAGGAGTGAGGGGAGTATGTGAAGTGAAGGAGTACTTTGGAGACAGACACAGATGAGAAGAACCATGAATAAGAACAGGGCCCCGTGAGCACATGAGACTGGCTGCAGAAGAGTGTTTGCCCTGGGAACTCGGAGGACATGAGAATAGATACTGAGGGCCTTGCGTTGGTGGGGTAGGATTTTTCCCCAAAACCAAAAAGAAACCCTTGAAGATTTATCAATATCTCAGTAAATGACCCTCAATTAAGAACACTGTGGTAACCACTTCATAATATGAATCATCATGTTGTACAACATAAGTTTACAAAATCTTATTTGTCAATTATACCTCGATAAAACTGGAAAGAAAATATATATATATATATATATATATATATATATATATATATATAATCTCAAACTTTATTTTAAAGAACCAATGGATTGTGGAAATAGTTCAATTAGAAACCACTTTTTGGAAATTGCCTCAAAGGAAACTGTTCAGATTAAACATGGACATAATAATATGACAGGTAAAATAATGACCCCAACACCATCCTGGACCACCACCCTCCACCAAGAACAAAGAGCCCCAGCACCTGTGGCTACCCTCCCCCCCAATATCTGTCAATATCAAAGCCAAAACCGGCCCCCAGCACAATGTAGCCCCCATTCTGCCTAGCATACACCTGTGCCACCCTAAGAGCAATTCACCCACATTTCTACTTTACTCATTTGTTCTCAATACATTAACTGAGCCCCAACCATGTTCCTGGCATTAGCATGAGGGTAACAAAGGAAGAAAGATATGGTCCCTTCTTTCATGGTCCTTACAGTCCAGCGAAGCGAGAATAACTACACAATGCTAGTATTACAGTGACGAGTACTCTAAATTCAAGGCCGTGAGGACCTAAATAGGGCCAAGAGTTACTCTGAGGGTGGAAGAAACAATATTTGACCAATATAGACTGATTTGTGGCTTCAAGGTGGTAGGCAGGAGCACAGGGTTTATAGACCTCAGACTACATTCCCCCTTTTAACAGCTGTTTTTCTGGACAAGTCACTTTAATTCTTAGTCTCAGTTTGCTCAGATATAAAATGGGGAAAATAGTGGGAATTAAATTATAAACTCCATAGGATGGGCTTAGCACAATGACTAGAACACAGTATACCTACAGTAACTATTAGCAGATATTTTTGATATTGCAAATCCTCTTGCTTTTATGCTGGCATATGGACAGTGAGGAAGGAGAGGAAAAATATTTGCATTTAAAGACTGGAATTGCTGTCTGCAATATATATGTAACATGGTATTAACTTAGTTTCCAGATAGATTATAGGATTCATTATGATATAGAAGCAAATAAAAACTAATACTATTAAAACTCTCTCTTAGCTATCTAGCTGGAAATTGAACCATTATCTATCCTATCTAATAATAGACAAACATGGTAATTAGCCGTACCTCCAACACACTTCCCATTGGCTAATCAGGGAGATATGCAAATTAACTGCCAACCAAGATGGCGGCCAGCAGCCAGGCAGCTGAAGCAAACAGGAGGCTTGCTTGCTCCAGTGATGGAGGAATCCAAGGTTCCCCACCTGCCGCTGCCGGCCTCTGAGCTGCACTCTAAGAAACAATGTTGCAATTATAGAAGCTAAACAAACCCCAGAAACCTGCTTTCAGCCAGTCAGCCTCAGAGCTGGAGCTGCAACAGTGTTTCAATTATAGAAGCCAAACAAACTCAGATACCTGCTTTCAGCAGCCGAGGTCTCAGAGCTGGAGCTGAGCCTCAGAGCTAAAGCCGGCTCTCAGTTCCAGTGACAGCCATAGAAGGTAAATAAATCCCAGAATAAAAAAAAGAAAGAAAAAAAGGAGAGGTTGGGAGCTTCAGTTACCCGCCAGCCTGAAAATGGCCCTCAGCCCCTCAACCAGGCTGGCCAGGCACCCCAGTGGGGACCCCCACACTGAAGGGGGTGTGACCAGCTGCAAACAGCCATCATCCCCTCATCCAGGTTGGCCAGGCACCCAAGCAGGACCCCCACCCTGATTCGGGACACACTTCAGGGCAAACCAGCTGACCCCCACCCATGCACCAGGCCTCTATCCTATATAGTAAAAGGGTAATATGCAAACTGACCCTAACAGCAGAAGGACTGGGAATGACTGGTCACTATGACACACACTGACCACCAGGAGGCAGATGCTCAATGCAGGAGCTGCCCTCTGGTGGTCAATGTGCTCCCACATGGGAGGAGCTCTGTTCAGCCACAAGCCAGGCTGATGGCTGCCAGTACAGTGGTGGTGGTGGGAGCCTCTCCTGCCTCCTCAGCAGCACTAAGGATGTCCGACTGCAGTTTAGGCCTGCTCCCCGCTGGCAAGTGGACATCCCCCAAGGGCTACCAGGCTGCCAGAGGGATGTCTGATTGCCATCTTAGGCCCAATCCCCCGGGGAGCGGGCCTAAGCCAGCAGGTGGTCATCCCCTGAGAGGTCCCAGACTGCAAGAGGGCACAGGCCAGGCTGAGGGCCCCCTCTCCTCCCTGAGTGCACAAATTTTTGTGCACCGGGCCTCTAATATATATACAAAAGGCTAATATGCAAAGTGTACAGGAGCTTGACCAGGAGATCAGGAGTTCTATTGCTCACTTTAACGTGCGCTGAACACCTGGGGGTAGCACAGAATGAAAGAAGGCCCCAGCCAGCAGCTGGGGAAAGGAGGCCCTGGCTGGCAGCCAGAAGACCCCAATCAGCTCTGATCACCGGCCAGGCCTAGGGACTCCTAACCATGCATGAATTTCATGCACCAGGCCTCTAGTGTTTAATATTTATCTGGGAGAATATGTTCTAATCCAAATCGAATTAACTAAAAAATCCTTGTAAACACAATGCCTCTATAAATTGGTAACTGTCAATTCTTTCCCACGGAAGTACTCTATGGGCAAGAGCAATGCTTTTATATATAACTAGAGGCCCAGTGCACAAAAATTGGGGGCCCCTAGTGGCTGCTGGCTGTTGGCCAGGGCCTCCCTCCCTTCCCCCGGCTGGCCAGCCCCCTGGTCGAACTCCTGGAAGAACTCCCGAGGGGACAATTTGCATACTACACTTTTATTATATAGGATGGAAAGCAGCTGAAACATGGATGATGCCTCTCAGTAGCTGAGATACCATTGTGCACACCCTCATCACATCTGGAAACAGCTGTGGAAATCACATGACTCACCCAGTGACGTTTCAAAACACTGGGGGCGAAAGCCTTTTAATCAGTTTCCTTTCCTACATCCCATTAAAGTGCTGCCCCCAACTTAGTGGGACCTTTTTCTCCTCTATGCCTTTTGATATGTACACAGGACCAGTCTATGCTGTTACAAAAAAACCAAGCAGTTTAGAGAGTTTCAGATGGCCCTGCCAGTTGGAATATTTGGGTAATTCAGGCAGATATCTAGTTTGATTTTTTAAAATAAACTTAAGTGAATGTCCTATCTAAACTGAAGTCTGGGATATTAAAATGTTTTAACTCTGCTCAGAATGGCTTACAAACACGTGAGAAAAAAAACTATGCATCTAAAGAAACGATGGGAGGAAAATGTATAAAAACTGGTTAGTTTCCTTTTTAAAATTTTTTTTTATATTTTTATTGATTTCAGAGAGGAGGGGATTGGGAGAGAGAGATAGAAACAACAATGATGAGAGAGAATCATTGATTGGCTGCCTCCTGCACACCATTCACTGGGGATTGAGCCCAAAACCTGGGCATGGGCCCTGACCAGAAATTGAACCGTGACTTCCTGGTTCATAGGTTGATGCTCAACCACTGAGCCAAGCCAGATGAGCAGTTTCCTATTTTTAATACTTCTTCTATTTTTAAAATTTTCTTCAATGGGTATATGTTTATTTTTTAATTAAATGTATTGAGGTGACATTGATCAATGTATAAGTTTAACATAAAGAGAAAAACTTTACATGGGGCCAAAAAAAAAAAAAAAAGGCAAATAATGGAACAACAACATGAAACTTCCTAGAGTTGGGGAAGAGGGTATTCACTTCCCATGATGCTCAGTGATTCCTCTTTATATTCAGGCACCGTGCAAGTGCCAGAGGAACTCGGGTAACATTTTTGGTTTTTAATTGTATTGACCAGAAGCAAGCCAATTCACTAAAAATCAATTCCCAGAAAACTTTCAGTGACTTGCCAACCTGACTTAGGGCAAATTGGTTTTCAGGGGAAAAAAAAAAAAAGGGAACCTTAACTAATAATAAAAAAAAAAAAAAGAAAAGGGAAGAACCTAAAGCCGCATTGCCCAGTTGTTTGAGAAATGTATGTTATGAATGGCAGTGCTGGCAGGGAGGACACACAACTTCCGTCTCTGCATCTCTGAATTTAACTGCTCATTATTTACCTGAAGAGTTCAATGATTTCTAATACAGTGGGGCCTTGACTTACAAGTTTAATTAGTTCAGAGACTGAGCTCGTTAACTCAAATTACTCTATCAACTCAATGCAAAACATCGGTGGAGAGACAGCTGGTATCTCAAAAAACTCGTTAGTCGGGACACTCGTAAGTCAAGGCCCCACTGTACTATTACAATTGAGTGTTAAACGCACAAGGGCTCCTAGGAAAGTAGCTCTTCCTCTTACTTTGACACTGAAACAATACCAAGGATTGGATTCTCACATAAGACTCACGGGTATCAGAGCACGCACCCCCCTGTCAGGCTTTGGGGAAGAGGCGGGAGAGTTCCAGACCTCCAGCCAGCTTCCAGGCCTCACTTGCCACATTTTGCAGCGATATTTAACATATGCAAGAATCACTTTCACAAAAGAAAGCTATTTCTGTCATCCAACATCTCCTCTTCATATCCCCATGGTAACGTAGCTGTTGGTTCACAAACCGGCCCTTGGACACAGAGAATTGGAAGAGTGGAAAGAAAGGAGCAGACCCCATCTCTACCCCCTACCCCACCCCATCCCCCATAGGTAAGTGGCAGGTTTAATAAGCAAGGAAACACAGACAGGGCCTCCCTCCAGCGGCTGCGAGATAAGCACCTGTCCTCCAGAATCTCAAATGTCTATACAGAGCCTCACCTGGGTTCAGTCACGAATACAATCCAGATGGTCTCAACAGCACTTGGCTTTCCCGAGGCCGGGCCTTTGAACCGGCTCCAGCTATGGGAACGGTGGGCCAAACCACATCCCAAGGACATGCGGGGAGATCCAGCTCCCAGGTCAACCGGAGGTCACGTCCTCTCTGTGACCTCCCCCAACAATACCTGTGTGACTTTCATCCAGGGAACCATGCTCCATCCATCCACAGGTTCCTGATGTGTCTACCATGAGCAATCCTAGACAGACTAGGTACATTCTGCGATGCTAAAAACACCCCACCACGAAGGCCACTGTGCGTTTGCTACAGGGTCTGTCATTCACAATAAGGAGATTTTCCAAGTCATCTTTCTTTCCAGGAAGACTCTCAGTAGGAGGGAGAGAACGGACTGCAGGCCTAGTGCTATCTCCTTCCTTCCCAGCCCGCACAGGAAAAGTTATTTGTTTTTATTTGCTTCTTTTATTAAAATCTTTTTTAAGTCGTTTTAGAGAGAATACTCAAAGCAAAAAATACAAATAAGCAAAATAAGAATATTTAAATCAACATAATTGCTCATCCAGAGATTACCATGAATAGGTCATCGTATAACTTTTCCATTTTAAAATAAATGCATAGTATTAATGAAACGACTGCAGCGAATGGTCCTTGAGACACATATTAATTAGAAACAAGGAAAGGCAATAGATATCTAGAATGGCCCTCTGAAGAGCTCCTCAAACCTTCTCCCTAGCAAAACAACTGGAACTAAAAACAATTATTATTATTATTATTATTATTATTATTATTTCTACAAAGTCTCTAGAAATTCTCCTAAGGGCATACAGCCTTTAGAGAAATTATTTAAGAAAATCTACTAAATCTCAGTAAGAACAATAAAAATGGGTGGCATTTCCCCTCGCCTGGAGCTCAGCATGATGCAAACACTAATCCAGGCTGGGCAGCCAAGAACACAGGTTTCTCATGCGCCCAGCTCTCTGTCGGGGCAATGGATTCCCCCCCCAGGAAGATGAGGCCACCAGCATTTTTCACCCCACCCCCACCCCCAGCTTCAGTTTGCAGAAGCTCCATTCCAGGCAAGCCTAGCTGAGGAGTCCAGAGCTTCCTTCCATACACCCTCATCTCACAGGGCAGAAGCTCTGCCTCAGGCCCGACAGGCAGAGAATACTGGGACCCAAATCCCCTTCATCCCAATTTACCTGTGGGCAGAGATTTCATGCCAGGAGAGGCAAGCTGAGCAGCCCCCTCAGCACACTGCTTGACAAGCAAGGGTGTCATTCTGGGAGAAGGATTGCCGTCCCTGCCCCAAGCGTTAGAGCTGTGGCAGAGATTTTTGCCCCATGGGAGAGACAAGCCATAAGAACCGAGAGCTCTGAATCACTCCTCAAAGGGAGGATTTTATTTAGCACAGGTGTGGCAAAGTTTAAGCCTGAGGGCACTGTTGAAAACAGTGGGAATTTGGATGGTAAGCAATTAAGGAGGCTGGTAGCTTTGTAAGAGTAAGAACTAGGTGAAAAGACAGCAAAGAACAACCTCCTGGGGTCAACACAGGCCTCAAAGTCTAGCCTCAAAGACTTTTACTCCTGCAAACGGGCCCAAATTTAGTTAGAAAAGACTGTAGAGCAATTTATGTCCCAGGGCATAGTTAAAACACTGGTTCTCAACCTTGGCTGCACATTAGAATCACCTGGGAATCTTTTTAAAATCCTGATTTCTGGGCCTCATCCTCTGGAAATTCTGTTTCTTTGTTACTAATGTTGTGGCCCCACCCCATAACAAAGAAACAGAATTTCCGGAGGATAAGGCCCAGAAATCAGGATTTTAAAAAGATTCCCAGGTGATTCTAATGTGCAGCCAAGGTTGAGAACCACTGGTTAAAAACAACAGAGCAACCAGCTGGAAATTAGTAGGGACTGATAGCTGGGTATAATACCAACAGAGATGAACAGCCTAATAGAGAGAAGGGGAAGAGACAGTCAAAGAAAGACCTGCCATGGCCTCTCATCCCAGGGTGACTGTCACCATGTCGGTGGCTGTACCCTCCACCCTAAGGGTGGGGGTTGGGGTGGGGGTGGGGGTGGACTTCCAGCTAAGTCACTGAACAAATAAAAGTGAAATACATAAGAAACTAACTTAAATTCAGTGGGACAAAGGAAAAGAACTAGAAAGAGTGGACAAAGAAGATTAATATAATAAACACTACTGGTAAAGGGTTAAAAGCCCTTCTCTATGAAAATTGGCCCATCCATCAACACTCTCACGTCTTCTGGAGACCTGCTAAAGCTGGTGAGGTGTCTGACTCCATGGGGGAAGTACAACACTGGGGAGCAAGTGCCTCTGTTTTGGCCTCTTGATTGCCCTGTCACAAAGTAGCAGGTGGATTGTTATTCTCAGTTTGTCTTAAATTGACCACTAAACATCCCATTAATCAACAGGTGAGTTCACTTCTATGCTAAGAGTCTCAGGCCATTCAGACCGCTATAACATAGATACCATAGAATAGGTAGTTTATGTACAGCAATTTATTCTCACAGTGCTGGAGGCTGGGAAGTCCAAGATCAAGGCACTGGCAGATTTGGTGTCTGGTGAGGGCTCGCTTTCTAAGCTACCATGTTTCTGCTGTAACCCCACATGGGAGGAGGGGCAAGGGAGGCTGTGCCTTCACAACCCAATCACCATCCAAAGTCCCCATCTCTTAATACTATCACCTGGGGGGCTAGGATTAGAACACACGAATTCCGAGGGAGACACAAATATTCATTCTCTAGCACAGAGCCACATTGACAGTGATAAAGATGACCCTTGGAAGGTAAATTGCATCGGAATTGGGAGAGACTATAGATGAACTCTGAAGACCTGATTGGACAATGTAGCTGTGGGTGGCCCTGAGTGTGGTTCAATGTCCCCTGGAGACCCTGGAAGCCTATCAAGTTGTTATGAGAAATATTGAGCGACTGTGAGATATGAGGCTTCCAAGCCGTGGCAGCTCTGGCCCTGCCTGGTGTTTCTTCTGTCCTTCCGCCCAGCTGTACTGCTGTGAGGACTCCCACTGAAAAGAAATGCCGGGTGCCACCCTGCCAATGAGCTGTGCCTCCTGTCTGACCCTCCCCAGCGGGCTGGGCCAAATGTACCCTCCCATAGCCTTGAGTTTCAATGTTTAATCAACTCTAACAAGACCCCCGCAGATATACAAACACACATTTCCCAATTACTTTACAAAAAGCAAATCAAAAAGCTTTGGAACCCATTTTTATCATTTAAAATATCATGGCATCTTTCTGGTATTAAATACTCTGCACTTGCAAAAATGGCATAATATCCATTGACTGAACATACCATAATTTACCGAACCTGGTGTAGGACATAAAGATTTTTTCCAGCTTTTTGCTATTTCAAACCACGCTTTAAAAATCATGTGTTATACTAAATAGTTTAATACATGCATGATTATTCCTGTGGACCCTGAGAAAGAAGATTCTTCCTAAGAAGTGGGCCTGATGGCTAACCTGGCTCATTTTTTTAAAAAAAAGAGAGCCTAGCAGCCATTTCTACACAAAGGCTTCTCACAAAAACTGCACTTCAGGGAGAAGCCTGCACTGAACTGTCTGCCTGCACTGTGTTTCTGCCATCTGAGCCAGCCCTTATAAAGGAATTCCTGGAATCCTATTTCAACCAATAGGACCGAGGCTTTCCCCATCCAATCAGAGCTGCACAGTTCTGATCAATCAGAGTGGCTCTATTCTGAGTAATCAGGACAGTGCCTTTTGGACCAATCAAACTGCAACAACTTGGAGTCCTCATTTGCATGAGGATGGACCAATCAAGGACGAGGCGCAAGGACTTTTGTCTATACAAGCCAACTTCCCTCTGGCTCTGAGAGCTTCTGGCTTTGAGAACACACTTTCCCTTCCCCCTGGACACTGTGTTTAAACTGAAGATGGCTTGCTGGAGCATAGCAGAGCGGAGAGGCAGACCAGAGTAGAGTGGAGCAGAACTGAATTGGGCCCCAGGGCCACCTCACAGCCCTGCTGTGTCACAATTGAGCTGTTTATACTGCATAAAGTTTCTTTCTTCACCCCACCCCACACTGGGGATTCCTGTTGGCATTGAGTTGGCACCAATGACCATTGGATGACATTCCAAAAATATGTTCCTAGAAATGAAAATATCATATTTATTCTGCCTGGATTCAGGTAGTCTTGTAATCACCACAAAAACCCTTTTTGACTATTTATTTGAGGTGAACGCTTTTTTCAGCTCTTCAATTCACTATGTAAAGGCCTTATCCATATCTATTTTTCAATTATCTAGTACTATACTTATAATATTAACTGGGCAGTAAATATTATTTTCCAGAAATTTTCCATACAATAAATCCACTTGATTGTGGCAAATATATTGCTTAATAGCTTTATAAATCTAACAGCTATGGTTTTGAGGTTAGAATTAAAGAAATAAAATTGAGTTTGTAGCCTATACATTTCATTTTTCTTGCCAGCAAAATTGGAACAAGGAGAAGTTTCTCTGGTTTCTGAGGCATGTTTATAAACCACTTCTGAAATTAGAAGTAATTTATGACTGACTGTTCTGTACAATTCAGCTGTGTATCCATATGGCCCTGGTACTTTATTACCTGATATGTCTTGTAGGGCACTTTTTTAAAAATTTCTTTTCATCCACTGAGCTTATTTAATTTCCCTTTGCATCTGGCCTCAATAATTCCAAAACTCTATTTCATCCTCATGGCAAACAAAATAAATCCCATAATCCTATGTGCCATCTTCCCAGGGTCCTGTTTATAAGGTCCATAAATCAAGGGGAAGCTTTGAAAAGGATTGTTCTTAAATTCTATTTAGAATGTGCTCACCTGTGCATGAGCCAAATTTTTATGGCTATGAAGGTTGGCTTCTGTTCCAAGGGGGGATACCAGGTATACCTTTTCAGAATCACAAATCTATCTACAAAGAAGTGACCAACGTCCTACAAAACTCCTTCTCAAAAAAGAGACCCTTTCTAAGCAGTTACTCAATATTTCAAGGGGCAACATGAGTAGGTCAGTTCAAGAAGCATTTATCACGCTTTCTCTGACTTCAGACCTACCAGTATTGAGCAAGTAATAATTGTCTTTGGTTCCTGCAAGGACTCGATCCTGGAAAGATCAGGAATCCTGAGCCATAGCTGCCAGGTGTATGCTGTGGTTAATTATAAAAGTGAACCAGTGTGGGAGCCTTGGTACAAGCCCTAGAGAAGACTTTGAGGACCCTCACTCCCATACTCCATTGCATCTGAGAGTTTAGGGGACACCATGAGTGGGGCAAAGGGGTGAAATTATTTTTAATGTCTTATATATGTCCCAATGAGGGGAACACCATATCCATTGTGAATGCAAAAGGCAGTAGTATACTTGGGAAATGGCATTATGTATATATTGAACTTGAGCAAAACCTGAGAAAATAGCACTGATTACCTTGGCGAGGTGGTGGGACCAAGTGAGAGAGTGAGGGAAAGGCTCTCACTGATTGGGTCACTCCACCGTCCACATCCCAACAATAAAACCAGGCTATCACTTAGTCCTGACACCTGGCAAATGAAGTGACCCTCCCCAAAGGCAGGTGTGTTGCCTGAGGAAGATGGGGGGGGGGGTGCTTCCTACATGGCTCTAGGGCACACATTAAAGTAAACCTTAACCACAAGATTAAAAGCCACCTATTTGGGGTTTGTTTTTAGTTTTCTTAAATAACAAGGAAAAGTTTGGAGCATCTAAAATTTTTATAATGTTCTCTTCAAACTATAGTTAATAATGCTAACCATTATTTACTTAAGGTTTACCCTAAACACAGTTGTAAGCATATCAGACGTGACATCTCATTCACTAAATACCAGAACTAACAGAATATAAGAGGTAAGTAGCATAAGACTATAAGATTCACCTCTAGATTTCCTTTTTTAAAAAAAAAAAATCCTAACGGGGGAACATGCTTATTGATTTTAGAGAGAGGGGAAGGATGAGAGAGGGAGAGAAAAAGAGAAAAAAACACATTAATCAGTTGCCTCCCGTGTGCACCTCGACCAGGGACCAAACCCACAACATAGGTATGTGCCATGACCGGGAATTTTAACCCACAACCAACTGAGCAACCCAGCCAAGGCTAGATTTCCTTTTGAATAAGAACTAATTTCTTATTTATCTTTACATCCTCAAGACAATGCTGGGCATAGAGTGACCATCCAATAAATATTAAACTAAATGACTTTTAAAGCTATTTCAAACAGTGAAAAGTCCTCCAACGAGAAGAAAGTCCTGCAATGTTGTAATTCAGTATTTATTTTTAGTAATGTAAATGACATCATAGAAAAGCTATATCCCCTACATATTATTCTATGTGCTTTAAATGTGACATCTCAGACCACTAACTCACCTGTCCACTGTGGCTTTATGTCAGAAGGCACAGTCACGACGACTTCTTGGAGACTGCCAACTGTTACTAAAATATTTGCACTGACAGTATGGGATGCAAACTGGGGAGTTGGGGATACTACCTGCAATAGTGACATCTAGTGGCTTCTATGACCTACTGCACCTCTTTCACGCCGAAACTAAGGCCTGGGTTGTAAGCAATAAATATTTGTTGACAACATAAAGGTATTTATTACATGAGTTCTGGAAAAGGCCCCAGAAATGTTAAGGTTTAACCGCCTACACCCAAATCTTATATTGCTCACTAGATTAAAAATGATGACAAAAGAACTATTGTGATATAAATCCTTGCTTCTACAGGGGAAGTCGCTAGAGAAATACAGTATGTTGTTTTGATTGCGAGGGGTGCAGTGTGTCTGCAACTGATGTCTTAGGTGAGATGTGTTTTCCATGGTCTGCCCTTCGGTACCCCTCACCCACAAACCCAACAAACGTGTGGCAGCCAGGTAACCCTGCCCATACCCCCTGTACAGTGTCCAAATGAAAGAGACAATAAGCATTCTCTCCTGAGAATCTTGGGACTGGGGGAATAAAAAATAATGCCATTTGGCTGGGGAGTTGAAGGTAGAAGTTTCCCATGGGGTAGATGGCTAACCCAAAGGGCCCTGCACACAATCACGTTCTGAGGAATCGGCCGGTGAAGATACAGACAAAGCTGGCAGGAGAGGAAAGAACAGACTCAATATCCAAAGAGAGGCCACGAAGCATGAAGGAAAGAAAGGGAACTCAGTGGAGATGGAAGAGGGCAGAGGTGACTGCCCTTGTTTTCTGCCCTTCGGTGGTCCTAACTGTTCTTTAATTTAAAAAAAAAAAAGTCACAGAGTCCTGGCTGGTTGGTTCAGTCAGTTGGAGCATCGTCCTGTACACCAAAAAGCTGCGGGTTTGAGTCTGATCAGGGCACATACCTAGGCTGTGGGTTTAATCACTAATCAGGGCATATATAGGAGCAAACCTATTGATGTTTCTCTCTCACATCAATTTTCTCTCTCTCCCTTCCTCTCTCTCTCTAATTAATAAAAAAAAAGTCCATATCCTCAGGTGAGAATTAAAAAAAAAAGTCACAGAAATAACTTGAGTGATTTCCTGGGCACAAAAATGTCTTGATTTCTCTTAATTAACATATCATCTTTCTTACAAATCTGAATTGCTTCCATCCTGCATTATATCCTAAGTTCTCTTGTTGCCTGTCTTCCCTATTTCTCGCTAACGCTCAACAGCCCTGAGAGAGGGCTTCTTGCCTGGAGCTATGAGATACTGGACACTTTGCTTCATATTGCATTCAAGACTCAGCCATTTGAGAAAAATATAACCTAAGGATTCCTTTGGTTTTTACTCAGAAAGGCCCAGTTCATTCTCTATTGGTGGTTGTTTAGGGTCAAACTGACCACATCCATGCCTGCTACCCACCTTCCCCGCCTCACCCTGCCAAACCTGCTCTCCCCTATATTGCCAATTTCCTCCTGGTTACCTAAGCCAAATACTTAGGAGTCAGGCTAGGTCCTCTCTCATGTCCTGTATCCAACCTGGTGTCACTAAATCGGTTTAACTTAGAATTCCAGGAGCATAGATCTTAGCCACTGCTGCAAACAAAATGCTGGTTGTCCCTAAAATTCAGATGTTGAAACCTAACCTCCAAAGTGATAGTGTTTGGAGGTGGGACATTTGAAAGGTGCTTACTTAGGTCATGAGGGTGGAGTCCTTGTCAATGGGATTAGTGCCCTTGTGGAAGAGGTCCCGAGAGCTCCCCACCCCTCCCATCCTCTGATGACACAGCAAAACAACTCCATCTATTGGCCAGGAAGTGGGCCCTCACTACACACGGAAGCTTGATCTCAGACTTCCCAGCCGAGAACTATAAGAAATGAATTTCTGCTGTTCATAAGCCATCCAGTCTCTGCTATTGTGTTACTGAAACCCAAGAGAACTCAGAAAGCTATCAACTGGCTTTGTGCAGTTTTCTTATAAATTGCTTCATTCCTTTGGCCTAAAATAGGAATTCTTCTTAGAGGGCTAACACACTAACTCTAATCAGTCCTACCACCATTCTTGACAATGAAGACCAATGAACATTTTTTCCCTATTGTCAACTAATATAGCTATACATCAAAATTGTTTTGGTCTTAAGTCAACATTTATTTATCCAACAAAAATCTCGACCAGATAATATGTCAGGCACTCTGTTGGGCATAAATATTTAAAAAACGTGATTCAAACAACTCATGTTTTAAAGAGACATACTTTCAAATTAATTACAATTAAATAGTATGCATACTATAATAAATGTCTTGATGAAAAATATCAGGAAATAGAGGAAGACACAATGAATGCTGCCTAAGGAATAGTGATGAGAAAAGGATGTGAACCTTTGGAATCAAATAGATCACACACACACACAAAAAGTGTCAGGAGAATCATTTGTGTCTGCTGTTATGAAATAAGAAGGAAAAAAACATTCTAATACCTGATTTATGGCTAAATGATGTGACTGCGTGTAAAATGTAAATAAACACCATTTCCCTGCTTCTCAGCACCACCCCATAAAAACAGTAGCACAATAGGGCAACGATGAGATTTGGTTTTCCCAAGAGGAAGGTGGTGGGGCCAACAATTCTTGAAATTCTTCCATCAAGAAGACCAGGAAGCAGAGTGGATGGATCATAGGCTGAACTGTCCCCAAGGTCACCCCCTCTGACCTGTGCCACACCCACAGCCACAGCATCCCCAGTGCACATCCACCCTCATAATAATGGTGGGGACCTGGAAACCCGTGGAGAGAGGGAGGTCTGTGGGAAAATCTTGCTCACTAGCCGAGGTAGAAGAGAACAAATGAGTTGAGAGTTTTTCCATGGACCAGAGCTAAAAGGGACAAATGACCATGGTCACTCTACATTTGCCCTGTTGGGCAGGTGTGTGTCTCGAAATTGCCACCAAGCCAAGAGGACCCAGAGGACACACCATTGTGCACCAACAGCATTTTCTGAAAGGAACAGACAATAATACTCAGGGCTCCCCATTCTCTCACCAGAACCAAGGCCATCTCAGCAGGACGGCGGCCATCCTGTTACCCGAATCACCCTTCCTCCTCTCTATCCAATCAGTCAGGTTCTTCATCACCCTTTCAGAGGTCACAGTCCCCAGAACAACATCAAAAACAGTCATTTTGTGTCTGATAGGAGAACCCAGAGATGAGAAAGAGGGAGAGGCAAGGCATGAAAAGCCGTCTTTATTTGGGATGCAAATTTGCACCTGAGGTGTATTAAATTAAGGGACTTTCAACCTCTCCTTTGGAGATGTTCTGCCCCATATGGGAGAGCCACTTTCCTCCTTTGGGGTGGAAATATGGCAATTAACATAGTGATATGGAATTTGAATAGAAAATAAATTGTGCTGAATCTCACATATGGTGTCCTAAAAATGTCCAAAATTATGTCATCCAAAGGAGGGGAAGGGGGGTGGGGGGCTGCAATTAGATAGATGAGGAAGAGGCAGTTGAGAAAACAGATTAATGATGCCTTTGACACAATCAGCCAGAGAGGAATATTGGTTTCCATGACAACCAAACCACTTAACCTAAATTAACAAAGCTGTTAAAAAAAGAAAAACTTAAAAGATGGGGCGGGGAGAACCCAGCGCATCCTCTTTGGGGAAATTAAGTAGCCGTCCCATCAGCCCTGTGAGAGGTGTGTGTTAACTACATATCCGCAGGGTATGTATTCTCTTACACTCTCTGGCTCCCAGTAATTAGTTTTCAGAAGCAGCCCAGAGATGTTGAGAAATTGCGACTAATTAGTGCAGTTTTCTGATAGATCAGCCCTATTATTATTCTGGTGCAGCCTGAGCTAGACAGCAAGGACTAGGAATAGACAAAAGGCTGCTTCTTGCTTTTCCCAAACTTTGTGGTCGATGTACATACCTGCCATGCTCACATCTTCCTGGAACCACCACTTTCTCAGAATTCAGCAGGTCGGGCAGCATTCTGGAATTGTCTGGAGCAGAGAATAACTGCTTTTACAATGAAGCACACAGACCATTCACAATGAGGCAATCACATCAAATAATAAAATGTTTATGCAGAATTTAATGTCCCCTATGTAAGGAAAGGAATGGTACTTTCCTGAGTCGCTCTTCAGACGGTATAGAAATAGCCCCACATTCCCCCAGGGCTCAGGCAAGTTGGTCTGAGTCACAGTGGACATGTACTGAGGTGACTAACAGAGAGGAGAGTGGAGAGGGAGCAGGGCTCATCTTTTTTTTTTTTTTAAGATTTTTAAAAATATATATTTTATTGATTTTTTACAGAGAGGAAGGGAGAGAGATAGTTAGAAACATCGATGAGAGAGAAACATCGATCAGCTGCTTCCTGCACATCTCCTACTGGGGAAGTGCCTGCAACCCAGGTACATGCCCCCGACCGGAATCGAACCTGGGACCTTTCAGTCCGCAGGCCGACACTCCATCCGCTGAGCCAAACCGGTTTCGGCAGGGCTCATCTTCATTAGTTTCTAATTCCCTGTTTCTTTTTTTATATGTTTTTTTTTTTATTGATTTCAGAGAGGGAAAGAGAGATAGAAACATCAATGATGAGAGAGAAACATCAATTGGCTGCCTCCTACATGCCCCCTACTGAGGCTGGAGCCCAAAACCCGGGCATGTGCCCTAACCAGGCATTGAACCATGACCTCCTGGTTCACAGGATGATGCTCAACCATTGAGCCACACCGGCTGGGCTAATTCCCCATCTCTTAACCCTACATCACTCCCCCATTTCAGCTGAGCCTGAAGATGGCTGGGAAAAGGGGATCTTTGTTGGATGCCTCTGGGTTGTCTCTATTAAAGTCATGTCCAGTATGGATAGCCTACGGCCAACATAAATTAGAAAGAAAACAATAGGAAACCTAATAATATTGAGTGCAATGTCAAGTTCTAGCATTTCTTATAGATGATATTTTCTGCTGATTTTATAAAATATATACACATAAATGTTATAATCAACTAAATTCTGTTAAACCCCTGTTAATATATTAAATTTTATGAAAAATACAGTAGGGCTGTAAAAAAATAAAACTCAAGTTTCTATCAAATTAAAATTTTATAATTAAATCTAAAAAATAGAAAACATGCACATTGGAATTTAAAAAAAAAATAACCTGGCCCTGGCCGAGTGGCTCAGTTGGTTGGAGCATCTCATACACCAAAAGGTCAGGCCACATCCCCAGGTTGCCGTTGGATCCCCAGTCCTGTCAGGGCATGTGCGGGAGGCAACCAGTCGATGTTTCTCTCTCACATCAATGTTTCTCTCTCTCTCTCCTCCTCCTCCTCCTCCTCCTCCTCCTCCTCCTCCTCCTCCTCCTCCTCCTCCTCCTCCTCCTCCTCCTCCTTCTTCTTCTTCTTCTTCTTCTTCTTCTTCTTCTTCTTCTTTTCTTCTTCTTCTTCTTCTTCTTCTTCTTCTTCTTCTTCTTCTTCTTCTTCTTCTCTCTCTCTCTCTCTCTCTCTCTCTCTCTCTCTCTCTCTCTCTCCTTTTCTTTCTCTCTCAAATCAATAAAAAACATATCCTCAGGCCAAAACCGGTTTGGCTCGGTGGATAGAGCGTCGGCCTGCAGACTGAAAAGTCCCAGGTTCGATTCCGGTCAAGGGCATGTGCCTGGGTTGTGGGCACATCCCCAGTAGGAGATGTGCAGGAGGCAGCTGATCGATGTTTCTCTCTCATCCATGTTTCTAACTCTCTCTCTCTCCCTTCCTCTCTTTAAAAAATCAATAAAATATATTTTAAAAAAAAAACATATCCTCAGGTGAGGATTAAAAAATAATAATAAATAAATAAATAAATAAATAGTATGGTGCATGCCCACACAGAATCCGCACACATGTATCTCCCATTTCATAAGTTATTTGTGAAATTTAACTCACATTTTCCTTCCACTGCTCGTGATGAGAAAAACACTTTGTGTGAAATGGAGGGACTGTTAATCTGGCAAAAGAAAAGAGTGCCTCATAGCTTAAACTTGACCTTTCACTTTTCACATTATTGGTGACATTTATTTCTATATGAATCACTGGTTCATTTTTTTTCTGCTAGGGCCTTACAATTTTTCTTATAACTAGGAATGACATTTTAAAACATTAAGACTATTAATCTTATTCCAGCCATATTTATGGAAAAATAGCCCAAATTATTACTTTTTGATTTTATGACATGTTTTGGCATAAAAAGTTTTTCTTTTTGTGTGGTGAAATCTATTGATATTTTTCTTTAACATTTCACCTTTTACTATTTTGTAATTCCTGAAGCAGGTCAGTACTCATGCATATTTAATGTAATGATTTAGTTCATCTAGGATTTTGATGTATGTATCTCACTTGATATTTTTTATTGAGATATAATTCAAATAGCATAAAATTCACTCTTTGAAAGTGTACAATTCAGTGGTTTTTAGTAAATACACATTGTTGTGCAACCATCACTACTACCTAAGTCCAAAGCATTTTCATCTGCAAAAAGAAACACTATTCAATTATGTCAATCCTACCCCCTTTCCATCCTGCCTCCAGCCTCTGTAACCACTAAACCACTTTTGTCTATTCTGGACCTTTCACGGTAATAAAATCATACAAGATGTGGCTTTTGTGTCTGGCTTCTTTCATTTAGCATAGTATTTCAAGATTCATCCATGGTATAGCATGTATCAGTACTTCATCCCTTTTCTGGCTGAGTAATATTCTATTGTACCAGTGTGCCACATTTTACCCATACATCAGTGGAGGGCCATTTGGGCCATTTCTGCTTTTTGACTATTATGAATAAAGCTGCTATAAACACTCATGTACAAGTTTCTGTGTGGACATGTGTTTTTAATTTTCTTAGGCATATACCCAGGAGTGAGACCTCGAAATTTTTGTTTCATAGTATCTTTCCCACTGATTTGGGATTCTTTCTTTATCATACATTTAAATTCCTATTCATGAGAGCACTGGTTTCAGGGTTCTCTAATCTTTTTCACTTCTTTCACAAGTATCAACATTTTTCGATTTTAGTAGCCTCATGCTTTATTAGCTCGTAGGGCCAGTCACCATTCATTGTTCCTTCCTTAATTTCTCAGCTATTATTGCCTCCTTATTTTTCACTATCAACTTGGGAATTATTTGTCATGCCACTGGTATGTTGATTGGGAGTGGAAAATTACTTACTTTTTATCTTTCTAAACATTTTATTTTAATATTTTATCTGTCTATACACCACAAACATGGTGGGTCTCTTCTTTTGTTTAAGTCGTCTACGTATATCTCCCACTAAAATGGTGTGACTCCCTTCACATAGGACTGACTCACCCATTTAAGGGAAATCTGGATTCTCTCACTTCTGAGGAGGTGACAGTGGGACTCAATTCACCAAGCAGGGACCCGAGGGAAGACCGCTCCGGGCCCAGCAGATGCTGAGCGCAGGCTCTGAGGCGGACACAGCTGCACGTGACAGCAGCAGCGAGCCGCTGAGTGTGGCTGGGACATGGTGAGCAAGGAGGTAGGAGGCATGAAGTCAGACACAGGCAGGCTCCGGAGCACACGGGGCCTCTGTGGATGTGTAAGTAGCTTGGACTGTCACCTCGTGCAAATAGGAAACCACAGATCGTAAAGCAGGCGTGGACACCATCCAACTAGGAAGTGACTCCCTCCATGTGGTTACATAACTTTCTGCCCCATGGCCAGGGCCCAGATTTAGCCAGAGGGAATGTCAGGGTGCCATGAGAGGCCAGTCCATAACCGCTCCCCTTCTCTCAGTGGGCTCATCAGGACCCCCGCTAACCACCCATAGTTCGCCCACCAGCACTCACACTTACTGTGCAGGAGACCCGTCCTGCAGCCACCTGCACCCCCAGAGAGGACCCAGAGCTACCCCTTCCCACCTGCCCACTCAAACACCTTGGGAAAGCAACTCCTGGAGAGAAGCTGGTCAGCAAATGCGCTCCTCCCAACCACTTGTCCATTCTTCTCCCTCAAAGCACTCCCAGAAAGAGCAGCTTTGCAAGCCCTGGCTGGTGTAGCTCAGTGGTTAGAGTGTCAGTGCACACCTATAAGGGTTGTGGGTTCTATTCCAGGCCAAGGGCACGTACCTGGGTTGCAGGTTCCATCCTCAACCTCAGTTGGTGCATATGTGGGAGGCAACTAATCGATGTGCCTCTCTCACATCAATGTTTCTCTCTCTTTGCCCCCCTCCCTTCTACTTCTCTCTAAAAACCAATGGAAAAAATATCCTTGGGTGAGGATTAACAACAACAAAAAAGAGCAGCTTTGCAAGATGGGGACTTCTAATACCAAGGAAGGGGGCAGGCATCACTGAAACTACCCACAACCTTAATTAAGGGCTTTGGGTGGCTTCTACTCACCCAGCTGGACGCTGCCATCTTCACGGCAGCTATTGCCGGGACCGGCATCCTCACTCCTGTCCGAGCCGTGGGGTTGCCTGAAGGAAGCTGCCCTGGGAAACGCTTCAGGCGCAGGTGCCAGGAACAGTCCTGTGAGCTCTCACCTTCCGCCGGGCTGGGGAAGCTGAAGCTGCTGCGGGCTGAGGGGCGGGCCCACAGTCCGATAGGCTTTGAATTCCAGACAACCGTACTCGTATCCAACCTAAGCTCCTTCTAGTGCGCCTTCCTGAACTGAAACTTGAATCTGAACACCACCTTTCCAAGATGCCCTTGCTGCCTTAGATCTGGGTACAGATCCAGGCCGATGCCCAGGTCTGAAGGCAGAAGTGAGACAGACCCCCTCTTCCTGCCACTTGGGGGGGCTCCTACCAGCAAGCCAGGCCGTGGGCAACGTGGGATGTTACTGAGCAGGGGTCTGTGGGCCGTATCTAGAGAGCAAATGGCATTCTGACACCAGGATCGCAGAGACATGGCATGTTGTTGCTGTTTTAACTCAAGGTTGAAAAATCCTCCTCCTTCCTGATTAGGTCCCCTGCCAGGTCCCTTCGTCCATGCTCTGGAGTCATTCCTGGAGGCCCAGCCCAGATCCTACTTGTCCAATCCTTCTAATGATTTTGTAAGCGCCTCGTTTCCTGTATGAAAGCCTTTTCTTCTTAAAGTATTTGGAATGATTTCTGCTGGATCTCCACTGATATTCAAATAGCAGCAGCAACTATAACAAAAAGATCTACCGTAAGAGAACCAGAATAGGTTTATCTCCTCAGCCATCCCCACATGAGCTAGCCACCTTGCCTGGCCACTGTCCTGGAGGGAACTGCCTCTGTCGCCACTTGCCCCTCTCCACACCCAGACTGACTCATCTGTCAAGTATGAAGGAGCCTTCTAGGCTTTTCCGCCTATTCTACATGGTCCTCCCATAAGGCAACCCGACCTGAGGCCCGCCAAGCAGAGGTAAGTCCGGTAAAGGACTCCTGACACCAGTAATCAGTCAACACATACTGAATGCCCATGCTTTGCCAGGGCTGCTCATAGGAACCTACAAAAGTTCTGAAAGTCCCCACATCAGCCAGTTCTCAGCATTAAGGGAATCATTCAGAGGACCAAGAGGTAGGGAGATCAAACCTCTGTTGCCTTTGAAAGAGGAAGGGAGCGCTGCAGTGTTTGGCTCTGGCGGGAGCACAGCGGAAGGCGTGCCTGCCTGAGTCCGCTGCCCCGGCAGCTCCAACACCACACCGTGGCCTGTGCTCCCTGTAGATTGCTAATGTCTGAGGGACAGATTCAGGTCCTGAGAATGAATGAGTCTAGATGTCCGAAAGAGCATCCCACCAGTAACTCTCTGTTCTATAGATGAGCTGGGCCTTCTCAGAAGTTTCCAAACCTAAAGCCTCTTTCAGAGCCCCAGTTTCAGGGACAGGCTACACCAGGCATCTATTTTTAAAAGAAGCATTTATCTTTCTGCCGGCTAGTCATGAAGTCACCTTTAGGGGTCATGCGTTGCCTGATTTGGCCTTAGGAAGATCACCTGGTTGACAAAGGGTAAAGGAGGAATGTATCCTGCCCGTACTAGATAGAAGTTATGCATAAACCTGACAAGGATTAGAAAAACAGAATCCCCCAAGGCAAATGTCAGAATGTACATATTTTGTACAAGATTAATGAGTACCATAAATATTTACATGGTCTGCTCATGGATCTAACTTGTAGGGGGAATATGAGAAACGTGTGAGAAGCTGGACAAATACTAAGGAAAGGGAGATTTTGTAAATAATTATGTTGTCATCAGTTTTTAAAACTCTACTTCCCTGAATGAAGGGTCCCATGTCTTCCCAGAGAAGCCACTTAATGGACAAAAGGAAGAGTATTGGCTCCATCCCTGCACTGGTTCCATTCTTATCTCAGTGTTCACCCCGAGTTTGCCAAATAGACACTTTCCAAATAACATGTATTTGTTTAATAATGGAAGGGACGTCAGGAAATAGTTGGTATCCTAGGACTTTAAAAGATCACATACTTGTAATATGGGTTTTAACAAGCTTTCGTGTTATAACCAACTTCAGGCACGGGGGGAAATATGAAGAAAACACTCCCTCTCTTAATAAAGAATAATACAAAGTCTCTAAAATATTATTAAAATGACTCTACTTTTCAACTCAACACAGAAGTGCTCTGTTTAAAACTATTAATAGTTGACTAACATAAACCGTTGAGTAAAGAAAATGGGGACCTTCAGGGCTAGAATGAGCCCTTATTATTTTCCATTGAATATTTGGGTAGGAATGATTCTTGGAAATGATCACAAACAAAATAATTACTGGCTCAGTTCTAAATAGATTTGCAGTCGGTTCTTTTCGTGTTATTTTTGGCGCTGGCTGGCATGTAGTGTTGATATAACTGGTTTCCCAGAAAACATGATTTGTGGCACTTTGCTGCATTCTGCTCAGAGACTATCTGAGCCTTTCAAAGCTGGTCTAAAAATGCACCGATCTTCCCCCTCACAGCTGCTTCTTGGTAACAGTGTCAAATCTGCTTAATTAAAATTTCAGATTGTGTGCTTGGCTTCTTCCCACCCTCCCACCCCCACCCCAAAAAGCTCTAATGACACCCTACCTTTTAGATAGATGGGAGTCTGCAAAAAGCCAGCTAAAGGCCCAGTTTCATAGGAAGAGCTCATGTTCACGTTTATGCTTCATATTACTCAACTATACACCACTCCTGCCCATGGGTTCCACAAGGCACACTTGATCTTTTATCCGTTTAATACCGTCCTCCTCGGAGTTTTGTTTTTATACCAGCTCAAGTTTTCTTTACTTCCAACCCAAAGACTCATAACTAATATGTTCCCAAATCTACCGAGCTGCTCATGCCAACAAACAAAAGACAAACGTGGAAGCAGGGGACACGTTGGGAAAACCACGGTGGGCCAGCCCAAATGGGGGTGTGGCAGACAAGCGGGGCTACACTGGGAGGGGGAAAGAGAGACAGAAACACCAATGATGAGAGAGAATCACTGATAGGCTGCCTCCTGCATGCTCCCTTCTGGGAATCGAGCCCGCAACCCAGGGATGTGCTCCGAGTGGAATCGAACCTGGGACCCTTCAGTCTGCAGGCCGACACTCTATCCATTGAGCCAAATCAGCCAGGGCCATTTCCCTGCCTCTTTTGACAGGAGGCCAAGCAAGTTGACTAAACTTGAACCAATGGGATGTGAACAGACGATATGCATCCCCTCCCTCACACAACCCTCCAGGCTTTTTCCCCTTGGGCAACTTGGTGCAGAAGAACAGTGACCGTAGCAGCCACGCACTCAAGATGGCAGAGCCACAGACTGACAGAACCTTGGTTACTGACACACAACATGAAAAGCCACCCACAGGCAGGAGCACCAGGTTAGAGACAGATGGTAGTTCACCCTGATGCGTGCAGGGGGCAGTGGGGGAAATATTTTATGCTGGATTAGCCCTTTGTGGTTCTTGCATGCCTCCTCCTTTGATCCTCCTTAGAGCTGAATAAGGTCGTGGAATTATCCCCACTTTAAAGGGGGGTTAGTCAAAGTTCAGAGAAGTTGCTGCAAAGGGCAAATCACATGCCACTACCCAGCCAAGTTCAGTCTCAAATGCAGACTGCGGTGTGGCAACGAATGCTAAAGATGCCTCCTTAAACCAAATCTATCAGCAGCTAAGCTAAACCTCAGGACTATTAAATAGAGTCTTTAAACATGAACAAGAAGGCACTCATTCCACAAGAAACTGTACCATCCCATTTATCTCTTCATGCCCAGTGCTCAGCCAAGAACATGGCATAAAGAAGGGCCTTTAACAAGAAACAAAAATTCAGGTATACATTGCACAGCAATTAAAAATCAGCAAAATAGATGTATGTATATTTTTCACATGTAGACAAACCAGAATAAGACTGTTATTCCACCAAGTGGAATGTATTTAAATAACAATTCAATCGTATGTTGTAGGTAAACCAGTTGTAGCAATAAGTAATTATAGAATTCTGAGACTATCTGGCAACTTAAGCATGCATCTACTATGCAGGGTATTCTGTAGTACCAAGGAATGAAAAGAAAACATCGACTTTCAAGTTGGGATAATTTATTTGCACTTAAAAATACAACTACTAAGATGACATCTGTTTTCAAAAAATGTTAAAAATAGGCCACAGGGACTGTTATCTTCATGATGAAAATTTATATCTCATATCAGCATTAGCCTACAAATCATAGATGACAACACTAACAGAAAACCAGCAAGCGAATTCTCATTTGGGAACACAGTTTTATAGTAAAAATATCAGAACTTCACAGTTTTCTCCTTCCTTCTTGACTTATATCGACAAAATGCTTTAATAGCTACACTCTTTCACTGTCTGGTACCAGATCCAATGCCTACTTGATCAGCAGATGGATGCTACTAACACATTCATTCGTCTTACATAGAACTCACACATCTTCCATTTCTAAAAGTGTCTTGCTCTGCAAAGCCGTGATGGCCGGGAGTGGGAAAGAGAGAAACTAAGTTCAAATGTGATGAGAAAGAGTGAGATAAAATGCTGACGATTTTTACTAAGAAAACATTGAATTATGAAGCATGTACAGGTAGCTTTGATGATTCAACAGAAAACCATACATTGATTCACAAAACACTATGGCCTCTAACTATTCTGGTTTAATTCAAATCAAAATGAAAAATAAATATTATCAAAGAATTTCAGAATCCCCCCTACACAACAAGGTTAGCATAAGTGTTTTAGGTTTTTATTTTCAGATCACACAACAGGTTTATTTTGTTCGTGTGTTTTAAGGCAAAGTAAAATTTCCCAAGTGAAGTACCTACAAAATAAATTTGCTTTGGAAGTAAATTTCAGTAATAAAATAATACTTCTCACTTATTAAAATATATATTTTGATTTTACCTATGATTTAGCAACTTACATCAAAAAATTCAAGAGATCTTATGAACATTTGAAAATAAATATTTTAAAACACTAGTACATAAATAAGTCAGCTAGTATTCATTTAGGTGTTTGGATGTCAATAGTTAGCAAAGGGAACAAATAATAAATCATAAACTACTTAGTTATAAAATTGTCCTCTAACATCATAAGAATGCAAAACATTGTTGAGCATGAAGTTTTCTGAACAGCACATGTCAATGAAACATGTGTTATCCTTTTGTAAATCTTAAATAGAAGCCAATAGTACTATTTTTTAAGACATTAAATTAATAGCCTAAGATTTCTAGTATTTACCATAATCTCTCTTTTCATGTAAATCATTTTTGTAAAAAAACAAATCATTGTACAGAAAACAATGTTTACTATGAATAATAAATTCACTTCAGAAAAACAGTGAATTCATTAATGAAAACTGCTTTAACTCATTTACTATGCCCAAAATTGCCACCTGAATACTTGGCTCCAATAAGAATAAATTAAAATGTCTGTTGCACAGCAAAAGAAACCATCAATAAAATGAAAAGACAACCCACTGAATGGAATAAGATATTTGCCAATGATACACCCAAAACTTATAAAAAACATAAAACTCAAAACCAAAAGAACAATCCAATTATAAAATGGGCAAAGAACCCGAATAGACACTTCTCCAAAGAGGACATACAGCTGGCCAATAGACATATGAAAAGATGCTAAACCTTACGAATCATCAGAGAGATGCAAATTCAAAACATAATGAGATATTACCTCACATCTGTCAGAATGGCAATCATTAATAAAACAACAAACAAGTGGTGGAGAGGATGTGGAGAACAGGGAACCCTCGTGCACTCTTGGTGGGAGTGCAGATTGGTGTAGCCGCTGTGAAAAGCAGTATGGAGTTACCTCAAAAAATTAAAAAAATGGAACTGCCTTATAACCTAGCAATTCCACATCTGGGAATCTATCGGAAGAAACCCAAAACACAGATTAGAAAGAATATATGCACCCCTACGTTCACTGTAGCATTATTTACAATAGCCAAGATTTGGAAGCAGCCCAAGTACTCATCAGTAGATGAGTAGATAACAAAGCTGTGGTACATTTACACAATGGAATACTACTCAGCCATAAAAAAAAAAATCTTACCTTTTGTGACAGTATGAATGGACCTGGAGAATTATTATGCTAAGTGAAATAAGTCAGTCAGATTAACACAAGTACCATACGATTTCACGTATATGTGGAATCTAATGAACAAAATAAACTAACAAACAAAATAGAAACAGACTCAGATACAGAGAACAGACTGACAGCTGTCAGACGGGAAGAAGGGTTGGGGGACTGGGTGAAAAAAGTGAAGGATTAAGAAAAAACCTCATCGACACGGACAACAATATGGTGAGAACAAGGGTGGTGGGAGGAGGCAGAAGAGGGTAAAGAGGGAATAAATGGTAATGGAAGGAGACTTGACTTGGGGTGGTGAACACAATTCAATGTACAGATGATATATTATAGAATTGTATACCTCGAAGCTATATAATTTTACCAACCACTGTCATCCCAATAAATTCTATTTTTAAAAATGTCTACATGATTTCCAAAGCAGGGAGAGGCATCCCTTCTGATTGAAAAAGATCTCCCAGCCTTTCACATTAACGCAATTCCTTCAAACCGGAAGTAAGCGATGTACTTTAACATGTTCATTGTATCCAACTTCTCTGGCTATCGGTTCTGTTACACTGAGACCAACTTTTTCTCCCTACATGGTACCAGGCTACCAATAATTAAAACCAATATGCTAGAAAATATCAAGTCACAATAAAATGAAAGTCCCTGCTTGCATGTGTCAGCATCCCTTATATTCATCTTTTAAATTATGTGTTTCTAAGAACTACTGGGTTAACTTACAAGTTACATTAATATGCAACAAGTCTTACTTAATGAAGTTTGGTACTCAAGTCTCTTGAGTTTTCCTAGTAACTGTCCAGTCTACAGGTGTCTGTGTGACTTCTTCATTAGTGAACTACAGTGGGGTGCCTGCTTTGACTTTTCCATGCAATGTCGAGTTACAGGATTGCTACACATTTATGAACTGGACAGAATGGGGTTGGACTTGCTCTGACGCTATGTCTACCTCTCCCTTCAGATGGATCAGTCTTCTCCGTCCACTTAAACAGTCCTTGCATCATTTCTTCCTGTAGTTCCGACATTATGAACAGACTGGTGTGGCCTTGAGCACCATCCAGGTCAGACAGCAACTGCTCAACACAGAAGACAGAAGTCTCCCTCCTGGTAACTGCTGATGTGTCCTTTTTATTACATTTCAAGTTCAACTTTCTGAAGTAACTCAAGCTAACAGAAGGTGTACAAAGGATAAAACTAGCAACAATGAGAAGCAGGAATAGGGTTTCACAATAAGTGCTTGACAAATAAAGAAAAAATATGTAAATAATTGGTCTGGGAAGGGGAAAAAACCTGGAGGAAATCCCGCATCCCTGAGAGAAGAGTGTAAAGCTTGTCTGTTTAATATTTGTATGGTGTTTTCTGTCTATCTATCTATCTACCTGTGCATTTGATCAAGAAATGTCTAACGAGATTAAGATATGTCAATTATCTGTATGCATTTTACTTAGGTATCATACATATTAGGAATAATAATAGACAGCAAAGGCATAAAATATATAACTTTAAACTACCTGCCAAATTATTCCGTAAGTGGATAACTAGTACCTAAAAATTATTCTGTAAGTGGATAACTAGTACCTTAAAATCTTTAAATAGCAATAATTGGCCTAGCTGAGTTAATGTTGAAACATTGATAATATAAAGGAATGAAAGGTTCAGGGATTGAAAATTTTCAGAATAATGTTAAACTTATAAAAATATTACTTTAATCATAAAGTCTACAAATCCCAAAGTTGAGAGTCACTTCCTCTACAACTCTAACAGTTTGTGATGTTGCATCTGAAAAAGTAAGGAAAATCAGATTAAAATAGAAATCTTAAAAAAAATCAATTGTCTTAATTTAGTATGTAAGGAGCTCTGGTGGGTAGGAAAGGAATTATGTTCAAATGTGCCAATGACCTTGATCATCTGCAGAACAGGATGAAATGAAAGTTTATGGGTACTAAAGCAGAAAAGGTAAATCCCACCAATATATATTTGAACCACAATTGACAACATGGGGATGGGATGATCATATTAAAAAGCCAGAACTCCGGGCAGCCCAGTATTAGGAGACCCCTAAATAGAACTGCAGCATGTGTCAGTGCTCCTCACACTCAGCATCCTTCCAACATGTGTCACCAGCCGTGTTTCAGGTGCTCAACCGCCACATGTGGCCAGTAGCTACCATACTGTGCAGGGCAGGACTGAAGGAGAAACAACCCTGTTCAGAGATCAGAAAGGATGAGACAATTTTCCAAGATCCACTCCAGGCCTGATGAATCCCCAAATCTTCGGCATCAAAATGATCACTGGAGTCTTCGTTAACTCATTTTCACTGAATGTATTTGAATTTTTGATTTATAAATAGAGAACAGGAAGAAACAAAAATATTTTTTAAAGTCAATGGAGAATTGAGTAATTCCAGTTGGTCACAAAGACTTTTTTTTAATCGTTATGTCTAATGTGCAAAAGCAGGAAAGCATCTATTTGAAAACATCAACAGACTCATTTAAAGAAATGGGCGAGAACTGGAACCATAATGAGTATTAATAGCAGAGGCTATTGGTGCATATCAAAATGTAACTACCTTTAAACATAGCTTCAAAAGAGGAAACACTTTTCTTTGAAAGGGAACAACTTTCATCTTTACACACATCCCACCGATTTGAAGCCCTACTCAAAGAATGATGGGGTGTTTTAACCTCCAAGTTAAACCATTAGCTTCCAGGCCAGGGTGGAATGCTAATCACAGAGCTCTGCTAGACTACAACTTTGCCAACGAGATGGCTCTGCTGTTGGATTGTTTCAGTGACTTAAAATCTTGGACGCTGATTGACCTGGAATTCACCTTGTTACAGTTTGGACCCACTTGCCAAAGTGAAAGAAAATCAATGGACTCTCTTTTCCTATGTAACTTGGGCCTTCTTGTACCCAGGAGAAGCACAGAAACATTAAAATGTCCATAAAAGGGTTTATGCAGTTAATCTTCTGTTAGTTGTCAAGCGGACGTCATGCCTACATTGTCACCATCCTACCAAGCATAACCTCTACTTGAGTCTTAAAATTACACAGCACCAATCAGAACTCTGGTTCTCCCTTTTTTTTTAAAGAAAGGCAATTAAACCAAGAACTACACAAATTGCACAAACTGTCAGACACGTTGGCAGTCCAACTCTCCCACATATGCCCCTCAAAACATTAGATAAAACATTGTCACTTCAGTACTCATCCTATAGAGAACACCCTGAATCACAAACTAACTCCAAAAATGCTATATGAGCTGATGGCACAAGACACTGGTGTCATAATATCTTAAACATGGCAAGAAACAGATTGATATTTGTACCATTAGTGATATTACAGCACTTAAAAATCCACTGGATAGATTAACCATAAAAACAATAGGAAGTAACAATAAAAATAAAATTTAAAAAATAACTAAGTGAAATTTTAAATAGATATGAATTACTTTTATATTTTTTATAATGCAGAGTTCAAATAAAATAAAAATAACTACTATTGGCTTTTGTTTTCATTTTATACCAAAAGGAGAATTTTTATTACTGACTTTCACTGACAGCTTCTCACAGAAATAATGTGAATGTTTTTACTTTACAAACAATAATGATACCAAAGCTCTTCTAAGGAATTATAAACATTTTCCCCAGTTACATAAAAAATAATTATTAAACATGTTTTCCACTACTAGTTGTAATGACAGTTTATTTCCTCTTTTGTCTGGACCTGCAGTCAGTTACATAATGCATTTAATAGCACATATTCAGATCTTCCACCAGACCATCTGACTCGAACTGTATTAACATCTTCCGTTGGGAATACATTCTCAGTATTGGACAAATACCTTAAAGAAAACAAGGCAAACACCTGCGAGGACAGGCTCATGTCACAGGGAATAAGTAGCAAGAAATAAATTTGTAATCTGGGCCACAGTCAGTGTCAAATACGTGAATACATTGAAAGGTGATAGAATTTCCATGCTTTTCTCCTTTTACATCAGAGAACACAGACTCAGCCAATACCTCTGTACTGATACTATAATTGGTGCATAAAAACCGTGATCATTACAACGCATGTTCATATGGCCTTTCACAGTTCACACAGAGCCACGCATATGACTCTGCAGTATCTGACTGAGCCCTCACAAGCACCACGCTCCGTGAGGCTATCCCCATTAGGGAAACTGAGTCCCAGAAGAGGTGAATGGCTTGCTGCAGGGTGAGGAACTACTAACTAATAGAGATGAGCTCCTGGCTCCCAATCTTAGGCGGTTTCTGTTAAACTGCATAGGCTTCCATGACAAGTTAGTCTTCAAAACAGAGGCAGGAATAGGATAAAACCCTGACTCATGGATTCCCAGATTGTTTTCCTCGCTCAGAATACAAACTGGTTCACAAAACATACATATTTGGGGGTTGGGGGTTAATGACTGCAAAATAAAAACATACTCTAAGTGGGAGTGACTCCGATTAAACATTTTAACATTGTTTGCTGAAAATAAATACCTAAAATACTGACAGTTCTAAAACTGAAGGAGACCTTGATAATCATCTGTTCTTTTTCCATTTTACAGAGAGCGGGGGCTCCATCAAGGTCACTCTGGTAACTGCTAACCAGTAGCAGAGCCAGGACCGCATGGAATCAGACTCTCTCCCACTCAATGTCCCGATTGCATTTCCAAAATGAAAGGACTAAACACAGTCCAGATATTTACAAGGAACCGTCACAGTGCTAGAGAGATTACAAAATTAGATCTTACTCACCAACATCATGAATGTAAAAATTATTAATATTTTACATATCGTTTAAAGCAGCAGGAACTTTGCTTCATATAAGAAAAATAATCAATGTATATATATATTTCAGGCTATCATTGCTAAGGATATTGTCTAAAATATAACTTTTTCTTCCCTTTAGATACACATTTTTTAAATTTTTGTTATTATAATAGACTTAAGTACATTCAAAAACAGGATAGTCTCTCAAAAATGCCACCACATTTAATCTACATGATGAATAAAAAAAAACACTAACAATATTTCACCATCTCTGCTAGATACAGGTCTTTTCAACCTTTTAACTATATGATCCCATCCCTGTTCACACCACTGCCTGTCTTTTTCAGGATTCTTCAGGAGGTTATTAAGCTATTTCGAATGTAAGTGATTTTATTTCCCCTCTGAAATTTAAATTCTAGGCAACAAAATAACTCTGAAGTTTAACTGACCAACAAATCTAAAAATGGCTCAACTTGTAAGCCATTTGCTACTTAAACAATATTAATTTCCATGTTAAAAAAAAATAAATAATCTGATTAGACTTTATTGTACCTGTGAGTCCTTTAAAAGACTTCCCCTCTCCAATTGAAACCTAATATGAAATTCTTTTTGAAGAGGCAAAATATAAGAATTTCCTAGATAGTACTGAACATTATTCCATGGGGAGTAGGAGGGGAAACATTCACGTAGAACAGTAAACCACACACATGATAGAAAATATTGACAATAAAATTATTTTTTTCTCTCATTCACAAAGTCACTTTTCCACTTTAATACAAGGGCTAATCTATAGCAGATGTGGGTTAACGGAGGGGCAATCCATCCATCCTCCAGACTCTGATCAGTGTGAGGAAGGCTTTCTCCAGAGTTGAAGAGCTGCCTGAATTCTGAAGTGCAGTCTAGACTCCATGGAGTAATCTTTGTAGTTGTTTCTAAAGACAATAACAACAAAATCAAAATGTCAAAAGTTCCTCTATACCAGACCACCACCACCATCCTCCCCTCCTCTCATATTCACTCCTTATTTGCTTTCAAACTTGACTATGCCTAACAGTCAATATTGTTAAAATGTAGATGGTGTCCTGTGAAGAGAGGGGGATGGCAATATTCTTTGTTTCTAGAAGTTTCCTGGTGAGAACCTAAAAGTCAGACTTTGAGTACCAAGGTTCTACTTCACTACCAAGCCATTCACAAACACTGCAAGAAGATTATGAGGAGGGCTTAACAATTTTGTGAACTATTCTTAAACAGCTGACCTCCTCTTCTGAACTGGAAATGCTAAGGCAGCCTCATACAAACGAGGCGAACTTGATGGATCACAACTTCCTCCGAATAATTATCTTGAGACTCCCA
This sequence comes from Myotis nattereri, assembly GCF_964212035.1. NCBI lineage: Eukaryota > Metazoa > Chordata > Mammalia > Chiroptera > Vespertilionidae > Myotis > Myotis nattereri. The sequence goes on along the minus strand of NC_138087.1, from coordinate 26,349,937 downwards.
TGAAACAACAACCGCAGCAAAGACAGCAGGATTACCCCGTGATACCAAAATCACTTACTCCAATTCTCACAGGCAAATAACAACGGTTTGGCCAATAATTACTGTATAGCAATGTCAGAAGGGGCCAGGCCATTAAAATCCACAGATGATGTAAAAACTTTACTGAAGTTAATCACTCATGACTTCTCTTTGCTAGAATTGTTAAGAGTGATCAAAATGGAATGGCTTCGACTTTGGGCTCCTGCTTTCACCCATTGCTTTGGCCCATGGGTGAGCTGTAACTTCTCTCTTTGCAGTGGCATTTATTTCTTTCCACAGCCCTTTATGGTATATAGACCTAAGTGCTATTTACTGGTAACTCTGAAAAGGGTTATTATTCATAATAAGGGTCATTATTCATAAGCTAAATCAACATCTTACTAGAGTTTACCAAAGGATATAATTGAGTATTTTCCTAAATGTCTGGTCACAAATTTTGGCAACTTTGCAAAGCTCCTACTACATAAGGGGAACTACAGACAATTGTCCTGGAATTACTGGGAAGACTGTTTATGTTGGCATCATCAGCACTGGCTTGAGTTAGTGGTGACTTTTGATCACTGCTGGTCTTGTTTTTCAGTAGTGAATTATTAGTCTTTCATTTTCATCATTATAAAGTTGCCTTATTGTGTGCTGCTTAGGGAACGTTAAATATGTACAAATAATGAATACTTGGAATGATAGTATTTATAGTCCCTAATTTTCCATGAGCTACATCTCATGACACATACATGTCAGTTGAAATGTGTCATTATCACTCCCAACAAATTAATTTTTTTAAAGTGATTTGTTCTCATATCTCTCATTAACAAGGAGAAAAATGAGGAGGAGGAGGATAGGAGGAGGAAGAAGAAAAAGAGGGGGAAGAAGGAAGAGGAGGAGGAGGAAGAAATAAGGAAGAAGGGAGGAGGAAGAAGGCGGCTTTCTTGGCTCCACCATGCCCCTGGAGCTTCTGCCCCATTACTGTGTTTTCAGAAAAACATCCTGAAAGAGTTGCCCAAAGTAGCTGGTTCCACTTTCTGACCTCGCTTGTCATGCAGCCAATGATCTTCATGCAGCCAAGTTCACTTCTCCAGTCTCACTTTAGTGGACCTCTCAGCAGCGGGCTTTACAACTGACCGCTGTCTTCTTTCTAAACACTTTGTTCACTTGGCTTCCCTGGATGTCATCCTGACTCAGTGGCCATTTCTCCTTACTCTTATTGTTTATTCTCATTAAAATGATACCATATCCCAAGGCTGTGTGCTGGATCTCTCTCTCTCTCTCCCTCTCTCTCTCTCTCTCTCTCTCTCTCTCTCTCTCTCTCTCTCTCTCCCCCAAAATGACCTCATCAAATATCATGGCTTCAAATACCTCTGTGTCTGTGCTGGTGACTTTGAAATCTCCACGTGTGGCATTTACCTTTCCACTGACCTCCATGCTTCTACAGTTGACTGCCAACTCACCATCTCCATGTGGATGCCTCGTAGGCTCCTCAGAACATCATGGTCCAAACAGAAGTATTTTTTTATCTCCCCAAACCCCCTAAGGATTCCCCATCTCAGTAAAAATGACGATTCCCCATCATCATTATTGACCTAGTGGCCCCACCCCCTAGCCTGGAGGTTACTTAGCTGTGGTTCCAGACAGGAATGTGCCTCTCGCAGTCTTCTGCTGACTGATCTCAGGACTGGCTCTGCTTAGGCAAATATCAACTACAACATCAACTCCTCAAGAAGACCTTCCAGAATCAACCCAACCTAAGGCCACAGCCCGGTACTTTGTATCAGAATGTGAGTCTCAGCAAAACATATACCACTGCTATTTTTTTACTTGCTTATTCAATATCTCCCTCCTACTCAGAGAGCAGGAACATTGTCGGTTTATGTACAGTTGTCCCTCTAGAGCCTTTACTATGCTGGGCACATAAGAGGTGCTCAGTGAATATTTGCTAAATTTGAGTAAATGACCAAACCAACAAACCACTAAGCTATTTATGGCCTAGAGCTACCCATGGCATTCTCTACCCACTGCAAGAAGTGTTCAGGACAAACAGACCATGATCACACGTCTGTGAGCCATTATGTAGTAGAAATGATAATATGTGCTTTGAAATGGCCAGAGTAGACAGAAAAAAGAGAGAGCCAGGGGGAGATTCAAAGAGCTTCTTCAAGGAAATTAGAAAAGGTCAGCAAATTATTATCAAGTTTATGGCTAAATCTGGACTCACCCACTTATTTCTATACCATCTTCTGTGGCTGCTTTCGATACCATTGAGTAGCTGCAGTGGAGACCTCACACTGTAAAGCCAAGACCACTTTCTATCTGGCCCTTTAGGAACAGTTTGCCGACCTCTGATATAGAACAGATTAGACTAGATATCTGTCAGACAGAAGCCCACAGCCACCACCTCGGTAAACGGTCACAGGGCCAGGCGCTCAGAAGGTTGAAAACAGCACAATTGCAGCAAAAGCCATGAGCATAAACGAAGCATAAGTTAGCAAAGGTAGCGTTGTAACTACCTTTCGTTCATGTTTGAACTTTTAAGTGTGCATGTACTATCACTGCTGCTATCGTGGTGCGGACAATCCTAACTCCACAGCCGCCCCAGAGGAGCTGCCATCGCCACTCACCTTGCAGTTTCCAGGGTCTTAAAGGCCTTGTCAATGTCCCCTTGGCTTTTGTACAAGAACGCCAACTCAAACAGAGTAAATGGCACCAGGTAGTGGTCGAACTTCAGCAGCTTTTCACTAAAAGAACGAGTGGAAAGCAATTAAGTCTCAACAGAACAAGAAGGGTGTCATTCTTTTCCAACATACATATTCAGCATTCCCCATTTCCCATAAAACCAGTGTTTAGCAGCGTGATTTTCAGAGAAAAGCTGTCATTATACAAAATTCACTCAAGGAATCTAATAAACTACAGCAATACATAGTATGGTTTTATTATCTTAATCTCTTATTTTATTCCTTAGTCTGAATTGGATTATTTACTGCCCCTTAGGAATATGAGCACATATGGGCTATCATCTTCAAAGCCTAACCCTGGAAAGGACAAGATCATACTCCTGAACATAAATATTTAAAAATAAGAATGCTGTATTGTTTTTTATGAAGGGTCACTTTGACTTGTTACGTCTTATGCTTTAAAAAAAGGGCAATAACTTCTGTTTTCAGCAATATTATAAGAATTCTCTGACGACAAAACATCTGCAAGCACTAAAAATATATGAGTAATACACTTTCAAACGCATAGCTCAGCTCCCACGAACATAAGGAAAATTCTCGAACTGAAAACAACACAAAACCAGAACTCTTTGGGTGTGGATGCCCAAGCAGTCCGGGTCCACTCAGTCTGAACAATCGGGGCTCAGTGCTTCAATGCCCAAGGAGGAGAGGAGGCCTTGGCCCGCGGGACAGGGAGCAGGACTGAGACCTCTACACAAGCTGGGGCCCTGGAAAGGCTGCTCCATCAGAGAAAGGGAAGATTAGAAAAAAAATCTCTGGCGCAGGAGGAAAACACGGGCAGTTGGCTCCTGGGCCTCTGCTCCAGGTGGAAAGTAAAAGCACATTCCTGGAGAAATTAACAACCAACAGGCCTGCCCTCACATGAGTTTGCAATTCAAGTTTACATTGCCCAAAGGTCCAAGAACCTCCATGCCATGAAATTAACATGAACGTGGCTCTGGGTTGGCAAAGTCTTCGGGGCACAAAGACAACACTCCTGGGTTGTTTTCTGGTAACACCGAGTCAAAGGGTGGCAGCAAGAGAAATCACTTTCCAACAGGAACTCCCAGAGCCACAGCGGGTTTCCTCCTTTGTTTACCTTTGGATGACATGAGAGAAGCACAGTTCCGCCTGCAGGGGCCGCTGCAGGTTCTTCAGGCAGCACCCCTTCAGCAGCTTCAGCAGGCACTCGTCGTCCACCAGGTAGTCGCTGCAGTCTGAAAGCAAACACACAAACATCATGCACAAGCACAAAAATGCTTTTCCAAAATCCCAATTCAGAGGAAAGAACGGACACTAGCTACTGGGTTACAAAGGGATCATTTAAAAATAAAAATAAAATGTTTAGCACGTGCTGTGCCTCACTAAATAAAACACAATGACGTTATTTTAAATTAAGTGGATATTGAATATGCTACACTAGTTTATACACCATGTTATGAAGGGGTTCACTCCGTCCACTTCAACCTTTTCTCAGGGGCTCATATTCTGAGTGATGTGCCCTCAGAATAAGAGCAGAGTCTCTGAACCCTAAGTAAGGTGGGGCTGAATGAATTCCATAAAAGGTAAAGTCACGAAGAGCACGAAGGCTGCGTCCTCCCGTGGTTCTGGCTTCTAACTGTGTTGGCTTCATATGGATGAGGACAGTACTTCCATATGGCGAAGCAGATGGCCTTCTACCATTAACAATTCAGAAAGCAAATCCTGAACTGTTTATAATTTATCAATTCTCCCAGGCTATGTTCGTTGGGGGGGGGGGGGGGGAATTGTATTATAAAATTAGATAAAATGGTTCTGAAGTACATGCAAGGCACCTCAGACCCTCACACATTTCTAACTGCTTGAGGCTAATGGAATGGTTTTCCTTTCACCACTTTTTCCCTTTGGAGAAGGAGGCTTCACCCGCCACAGCCCGAGGCTAAGGGTAAACAGAAGGAGCAATATTATGTGCGACATCTATGACAAAGGTAGCTCTTTCACAGCACCACTTTTGAGTTTGGGGTTTTTTGCAAGTAAGATGCAACTAAGAAGTCATTCAAAGACAGACTGATAATTTACACATTTCAGGCTGTGACAACACTGTGGGGAGGGGATGGAGGGGGGCATGCAAACCAAATTAATGAGGCCCTGGGAGTCCCTCATATTGAAGTCCTCCAGGTTTCAGAAAAAAGCTCAGAAACCACCCTTCAGAGATGCTGATGTTTTACTTTGTAAGCTGCTGTCTATGGGAGGTTCACGATTCTGTGTAACCAACTAAAAGGGGGTCCCTTTACTTCCAGGTGCTGATACTCATCTCTCACTCCCAAGCTCTGATGGCTCATTCGCCAAGAAAAATCACAGATATCAATACCAATTTACCTTTCCTATGACTTAAGAACCATTTTTCTACCAAAGAGGGGGAAATCTATGTATGCTTCCAGTCATAGATGCTCACTGAAATATGCATTCAAGAAACAGTATCTTTCCAGGCCTACAACCAAACCCTTAGGTTCCATGCTAGATGCTGGTTTTTAGCATTGCTTTTGTGCATTTTATCGAGTTCTCTGTAGGATTTTCTGATAGTGTGTGTTATCAGAAAATTCTGGTGTTCGGTAAACAACGGTTTTGCTGAGAGGAACAGCCTTAACACCATGCAAGGCTTAAGTATCAGTAGAGCCACATTTAGCTTTTACTTAGATCGTGAGTTAGGAATATGGAAAATAGGTTCAAAAATACCAACATTCCGCCAAAAACTTTAGGAAGCAAAAACCATTATTTCTTCAGCCCACAGAGCAACATCTGTCAGATGATTATTTCCCCTTAAGATGTGAATGTCGCCCTAACCAGTTTGGCTCAGTGGATAGAGTGTCGGCCTGTGGACTGAAGGGTCCTGGGTTCGATTCCAGTCAAGGGCATGTACCTGGGTTGCAGGCACATCCCCAGTAGGGGGTGTGCAGGAGGCAGCTGATCGATGTTTCTCTCTCATCGATGTTTCTAACTCTCTATCCCTCTCCCTTCCTCTCTGTAAAAAATTCAATAAAATATATTTTAAAAATAAAAAAGATGTGACTGTCTATCACGATTCTCATGGGTGAGTTCACGGATGAATATTTCAACACTTTCCATTTTACATTCCAAGGAAAGGATGATGCCGCCCAAGCACATGTTTATCACAAAAGATCTGCACTTTATAAAACAGAGGATAGGCAGAGGAAAAAGAAGTGTGAGGCCCAGGCTACAAAAATGTCTACATTGAACATCTTAGAAGCTAGTTGAAATGCACCAAAGAAAAAAACTGAAAGTAGATTCAGAAAGTGAAAAGTTGTAAGAAATACTTTCCCTTTTCTGTCACTCTGATTATGTTTGCTATGTGATTTCAAGTTAACCACAACTAATAGTTAAACAAAGAGCTAGTATATTTATTAACTTCTGGCTCCATGCTGAATGTAGTTAGATTTCAAATGAAACGCTCATGTAATTCATAGCAAACACTGACTCCAGGCATATCACACCGAGTATTTTTCTCTCTTTCAACAGTGCTGCCCCCTGGGTCTCTGTGACCAGCCCCTCAGACTATGTGGCACTGCCAGCGTCCATCACCTGCACCCTCTACCATCCTTTACTTCAAAGACACCAAAGGTAGAAGCAAAAACACATTTATTCCTAGTCATGGAGGTGGAGGGGTGGAGATGCTGACCTCAGGTTTACAGATTCACTCCACTTTCCAATCTGGGGTTTTTCCTCTTACTCAGAAGGACAGAAACCTAATGACTCAAAGGTCATATCAGTTGTTAGGGGGACAGGGGAGAGGCGGGTGTGTGTTGGGTAAACTTCCTGCATAAACAATGGACCTGGAAGAGATCATCACCATAAATTTCATATGTAACATCTGGCAAAGGGGATCTTCAGGAAAGGAACCAATTTTTCTACCCCAGGGAGGACATACAAAGACAGAGCTTGACTAAAAGTACAGTGTGTCTGTCTAAGCTTCCCCGGGTCCTGCTTGAATACTTCTGAAGCCTATCATCTCATTACGCCATTAAAAGAAGAAGGGATGGATGGAGACAATGTCTTGGTTTTCTAAACCTCTATTGCATTTTACATGCACAGTCTGATACATATATTACTCCTTTAATTTTTTTCTCCCAAACAAAGAAAGGACAAAATAAACGTAGGGGTGGGGGTGAAGAGCCTGCCCACACAGAGAGAACCTAATAGTCCTCCAGGACTTCTTTAAACAAAGACCCTCTCTGCTGGTACACATGAGTCTACATCAGTGGTCGGCAAACTGCAGCCCCTTGAGTGTGGCTCTTCCACAAAATACCACGTGTGGGCGCGCACGTACAGTGTGATTGAAACTTCGTGGCCACACTCAAGGGGCCAAAGAGCGGCATGTGGCTCGCGAGCCGCAGTTTGCCGACCACTGGTCTTCATGAAAAGAATGGACATTCAAACATCAGAATTTATTCTACTAAACCCACACCCTTTTCTCTGAAGAAAAACAGAAGCAAGCTGGCCTACTTATCTGGGCAAAAGAATAAGCTAAAATTGTTTTCACTTAATAAAAAGAGGTTTTCCTTTACTTCCCAGTTTTCACATATCCACTTTTTTATTTGTTTATTTTTTATCTTTATTGTTTAAAGTATTACAGATACTCCCTTTTTCCCCCATTGACCTCTTCTAGCCTGCCCCCCGCCCGCACACCAAGCTTTCACCACCCTATTGCCTGTGTCCATGGGTTATGAATATAGGCATACAAATTCTTCACTTTTTCATTTAGTTTGTGGATATGTGGGATTTAGTTATAAACAATTTCTTTAACAGCAGAAACAGATGCTTTCTCTGCCTATCATAATTCTATATCTAGCAAGGAAATCTAAGAGTGTTCAAATGAGCAAATTAATATAAGATGGCCAAATTAGTTGAACAAAAATGAATACTAATAAATTTGTTCAAAAGTCCAAATGGGCCCTAGCCATGGCCAGTTTTTCTCAGTGGTTAGAGTGTCAGCCCTAGGGCCAAAGGGTCGCAGGTTTGATCCCCAGCCTGCTCGGGCACAAGTGGGAGGCAACTACTCAATGTGTCTCTCTCATGTTTAAGTTTCTCTCTCTCTCTCTCTCTCTCTAAAAAAAAAAAAAAAAATCAATGGAAAAATCTCACTTTTTAAATCCTCACCCAAAGATATGTTTTAGAGAGAGGAAGGGAGAGAGAGAAAAACATCAATGTGAGAGAGAAACATAGGATGCCTCCAGTATGTGCATGGCCTAACTGGGGATCAAACCCACAAGCTTTCTGGTGTACTGGCCGACACTCCAACCAATTCAGTCACCAGCAAGCGCTGAAATCTCATTTTTAAGGTGAAATTTCATAAAGTTTCATTTTATTTGAATTCAAAATGATGTAACTTTATGTTGATTTTCCACTCAGAACAAAATATTTTTCCTTTTTGAAATTATTTTACATGAAAAATAGTAAAGTTCACCTCCCACCCATTAAGACGACTACTAAGAACAAAACAGAAATAACAAATGTTGGCAAGGATGTAGACATATTGGAACACTTGTACACTGTTAGTGGGAATGTAAAATGATACACAGCTACTATAGAAAACTGTATAGCAGTAACCCTGAAACCAATACAAAATAATACTGAAAGTAAAGTATACAGTCAAAAAAAAAAAAAAACCAAACGAAAAGAAAAGAAAAGAAAACTGTGAAGCAGTTTCTAAAAAAAATTAAAAATCGACTACATTATGACCCAGTCATCCCACTTCTGGGCATATATCTAAAAGAATTTAAAGCATGGTCCCGAAAAATATTTGCCTACCAATGTTCATAGAAGTATTACTCACAATACCCAAAAGGTGGAAGCAACCTAAATATGCATCGATGGATAAATCGATAAAAAAAAAAAAAATGTGGAGGAGAACCAAGATGGCGGCATAGGTTAACGCCGGAGTTTGCTGCCTTGAACAACTACTTCAAAAGTGAAACCAAAAAACGGAAAGGACATCACCCAGAACCACAGGAACGCTGGCTGAGTGGAAGTCCTACAACTAGGAGGAAAGAGAAACGCATACGGACACTCAGAGGAGGCGCAGTGCTGAAGTCAAATTCTGAGGTGCGGAGTGCGTGGAGCGGGCTGGCGGCGGAGGGCGCGGTTGGCGTTTTCAATCGGGAGGGAGTCGCAGACTCTGAGCTCCAGATACAGGCGAGTCTTTAGGGACCCAGACTCAAACGGGAGAAGCGGGACTGTCTGGCTTCGGTCAGAGCCAGTGCAGCTTTCTCTCCGAGGTTGCAGCCGGTGCTGGGACTCAGAGAGGCAGAGCCCCTGGGGACAGGACTGAGAGCAGCCATAACTGCTCTCTCCGGCCCACCCTGTTGATCCTGTGCGACCCGCCCCGCCCAAGCCCTGCACAGAGGCATTTGCCGGATAGCCTCAGGCAAAGGCTAGATTAGCACCTCCCTAGAGGACAGAAGTTCTCTCACTGCAGACACAGCTGATTCCCATAGCCACTTGGCCTGGAGGTCAAACCCTCCCTGGTATTAGCTACAACAATCAAGGTTTATAAGACTGTGAACAAAGACCACTAGGGGGTGCACCAAGGAAGCATAACATAATGCGGAGACAAAGAAACAGGACAAAATTGTCAATGGAAGATATAGAGTTCAGAACCACACTTTCAAGGTCTCTCAAGAACTGTTTAGAAGCCGCCGATAAACTTAATGATATCTACAAGAAAACTAATGAGACCCTCGATGTTATATTGGGGAACCAACTAGAAATTAAGCATATACGGACTGAAATAACGAATATTATACAGACTCCCGACAGCAGACCAGAGGAGCGCAAGAATCAAGTCAATGATTTGAAATGCGAGGAAGCAAAAAACACCCAACCGGAAAAGCAAAATGAAAAAAGAATCCAAAAAATGCGAGATAGTGTAAGGAGCCTCTGGGACAGCGTCAAGCGTACCAACATCAGAATTATAGGGGTGCCAGAAGATGAGAGAGACCAAGATACTGAAAACCTATTTGAAGAAATAATGACAGAAAACTTCCCTCACCTGGTGAAAGAAATGGACTTACAGGTCCAAGAAGCACGGAGAACCCCAAACAAAAGGAATCCAAAGAGGACCACACCAAGACACATCATCATTAAAATGCCAAGAGCAAAAGATAAAGAGAGAATCTTAAAAACAGCAAGAGAAAGAAACTCAGTTACCTACAAGGGAATACCCATACGACTGTCAGCTGATTTCTCAACAGGAACTTTGCAGGCCAGAAGGGAGTGGCAAGAAATATTCAAAGTGATGAATACCAAGAACCTACAACCAAGATTACTTTATCCAGCAAAGCTATCATTCAGAATTGAAGGTCAGATAAAGAGCTTCACAGATAAGGAAAAGCTAAAGGAGTTCATCACCACCAAACCAGGATTATATGAAATGCTGAAAGGTATCCTTTAAGAAGAGGAAGAGGAAGAAAAAGGTAAAGATACAAATTATGAACAACAAACATGCACCTATCAACAAGTGAATCTAAGAATCAAGTGAATAAATAATCTGATGAACAGAATGAACTGGTGATTATAATAGAATCAGGGACATAGAAAGGGAATGGACTGACTATTCTTGGGGGGGAAAGGGGTGTGGGAGATGCAGGAAGAGACTGGACAAAACTCATGCACCTATGGATGAGGACAGTGGGTGGGGAGTGAGGGCGGTGGGTGGGGCGGGAACTGGGAGGAGGGGAGTTATGGGGGGGGGAAAAAGAGGAACAAATGTAATAATCTGAACAATAAAGATTTAATTTAAAAAAAATGTGGCATATGGATATAATGGTATATTATTCAGCCTTAAAAAAGAAGGAAATTCTGACACAGTACAACATGGATATACCTTGAGGACATTATGCAAAGTGAAACAAGCCACTGTTATGAAGCCTCTAGAGTAGTCAAATTTAGTATAGTAACAAAAAGTAAAACAGTGGTTGCCAGGGGCTAGGGTAGGGGAAAATGGGGGGTTATTATTTAATGGGTATGAAAAAGTTCTGGAGATTAGTTGCACAACAATGTGAATGTAAACACCTCTACACTGTAAAAAAAAAAAAAAAGAAAAGAAAAAGGATAACAGTAAATTTTACTACAAAAAAATTAAAAATAGATACATTAAAAATTAGTAAGAAAGCTTATCACAACTTTATGCAATAAAAACTACATTGAAAATATGTTAGTGATAGAACTTCACAAAAAAAGTCTGAAATGCCCATACAGCAAGTCTATAGTCTGTACTTATACATACGCTCCTTTGGTTGTCTGTAAAATAGTAAAAAGTTTTGACTCCTCTTTCTCATCCCAGTTTTGTGAGACTTCTTATCCGCTGGTTTCCCTGCTGCCCAGAAATCAGAGGGAATTATCAATTTGTGAAGATGAATACCTCAATATTTTAGCTTCTCTACCTAAGATCCAGATCATTATGGGAGGTAAATGCTATAACTTTTCTATAAAAGAGGAAGGGAAAAAAGAAAAGAAAAAAGAGCAATGGTTCTTTTATAAAAATGCTATCTTTAATACGGAAAGGTGACATTATAGTAGTCCCCCCTTATCTGTGGGGGATGTAGTCCAAGACATCACTGGATGCCTGACATTGCAGATAATACCAAACCCTAGATATCCTATTTGTTTTCCTATACATACATGCCATGATATAATTTAATTTATAAATTAGGCACAGTAAGAGATTAACAATAATAACTAATAATAAAATAGAACTATTATTACATTACTGTAATAAAAGTTATGCGAATGTAGTGTTTCTCTCTCTCTCTCTCTCTTTCTCTCTCTCTCTCTCTCTCTCTCTCTCTCTGTCTCTCTCTCTCTCTCTCTCTCTCTCTCTCTCTCTCTCAAAATATCTTACTATACTGTCCTTACCCTTCTTCTTGTGATGTCTACATGATAAGATGAAGTGAGATGGATGTATTGGACAAAGGAATAATTCATGTCATGAGCAACAAATGGCAGAGACCAAAACCACGAATGAAGGGAGACTACTTTACTCACCCTCCATCAACAGATGAGCTTTGGTTGTGACTTTTCAATAGTGGAGTAGGATATTCCACTCACTGGTCTCCTTGTGAGCATTTGTTTGTATTTCCAAAATGACTAAGCCAGGGAGTGGGCGAGTGGGGGAGTCTGTGGCCTCAGAACAGCACTGCTCTTTCCTATATTGGATTCTTTAACTATCCAGCCTGAAACTTTGACCTTGTTAATGATAAGCCAACTGATTCAGCTTTCATTCTTATATATTTCTTCTCCTGGTTAATGGGAATCTAAAGCTAAAATTATTTTAAATAGGAAAAGCAACCTAAATGCTAAAAAATACTGCAGACTGGTTAAATTAGAATGCATTCACTCCATAAAGAGCTATGAAGCTTTTAAAATTATTATAAGGGTTATTTAGCAATAACTTAAAAGTTGTGGCAAAAAGAGAACTACCATATGATCTGGCAATTCCACTCGAGGTATCTATTCAAAGAAAATTACTAGTAAAACACTACCATTGACATCAGAGGCTAGATCTTCCAGACAGAAAATCAACAAGGAAATGGTGGCCTTAAATGACACACGAGATCAGATAGATTTAATTGACATCTTCAGAGCATTTCACCCAAAGCAGCAGAATAAACATTCTTTTCAAGTGCACTTAGAACATTTTCTAAGATAGACCACATGTTAGGACACAAAAAAAGTCTTAATAAATTTAAGAAGATTAAAATCATACCAAGCATCTTTGCTGACCATATGGTATGAAACTAGAAATCAATCACAAGAAAAAAAACTGAAAAACACACAAAGACATGGAGGTTAAATAACATGGTACTAAACAATGAATGGATTAACAATTAGATCAAGGAAGAAATAAAAAAAAACCTTGAAACAAATGAAAATGAGAACACAAGAACCCAAAATCTATGGGACGCAGTAAAAGCAGTCCTAAGAAGGGAAATTCATAGCATTTAGCATTATAGGTTCAACTAAAGAAACAAGAAAAATCTTAAACAACCTAACTACACTTAAAGGAACTAGAAAAAGAACAAACAAAGCCCAAAGTGAGTAGAAGAAAATAATAAAGATCAGAGCAGAAATAAAAAAAAATTGAGTCTAAAAAGAAAGATACAAAAGACCAATGAAACCAAGAGCTGGTTTCTTAAAAGGACAAATAAGATTGACAAACCTTTAACCAGACTCAGCAAGAAAAAAAAGAGAGAGGACCCAAATAAATAAAATCAGAAATAAAAGAGAAATAACAACACCAAAGAAATACAAAGAACTATAAGAAAATATTGTGAACAACTATATGCCAACAAATTGGACACTCTGGATGAAAAGATAAATTCCTAGAAACATACAATCTTCCAAAACTGAATCAGGAAAAATCAGAGAATCTGCATAGACAGATTAAAACTAGTCAAAATGAAGCAATATAAAACAAACAAACAAAAAAACCTCCCAACGAACAAAAGTCCTGGGCCAGATGGTTTCACAGGTGAATTTTACCAAACATTCAAAGAGAAACTAACACCTATTATTCCAAAAAATTCAAGATGAGAGAAGACTCCCAAACTCATTTTACAAGGCCAGGATTATCCAAATTCTAAAACTAGACAAAGACACTACAAAGAAAGAAAATGATAAGCCAATATCTCTAGTGAGCATAGATGCAAAAGTCCTAAACAAAATGTTAGCAAACCAGATCCAGCAATACATTAAAAAAGAGCATACACCATGATCAAGTGGGATTTACGGTGGGACACAAAGTTGGTACACTATCTGAAAATCAGTAAACATGATATACCACATAAACAAAATGAAGGATAAAAACCACATGATCATATCAATAGACGCAGAAAAAGCATTTGATAAAATCAACTCTCATTTATGATAAAAACTCTCAGAAAAGGGGAAATAGAGGAAACATACCTCAATGTAATAAAGGCTATATATGACAAACCCATAGCCAATATTATATTCAATGGGCAAAAACTACAAGTGTTTCTCTTAGGATCGGGAATACGACAGGAATTTCCATTTTCACCATTCTTATTCAACATAGTACTGAAAGTTCTACCACAACAACCAGACAAGAAGAAGAAATAAAAGGCTTCCAAAAAGGAAAGGAAGAAGCAAAACTGTCATTATGTGCAGATAACATGATATTGTATATAGAGAATCCTAATGATTCCACCAAAAAACTACCAGAACTGATCAATGAATTCACAATTGCTTTAAAAAGAATACATAGGAATAAATTTAGCCAAGAATGTAAAAGACCTTTCTTCAGAAAATTATAAGACACTGAAGAAAATAATGGAAAAAGATACAAATAAGTGGAAGCATATACTGTGTTCATGGATAGGAAGAATTAACATAATTAAAATGTCCATACGACCCAAAGCAATCTATACATTCAATATAATTCCCATCAAGAAACCAGTGGCATATTTCTCAGAACTAGAACAAATATTCCAAAAATTTATATGTAACCACAAAAGACCCCCCAAATAGCCACAGCTATCTTGAGAAAGAAGAACAAAATGGGAGGAATCACGCTACCTGATATCAAATATACTACTAGGCCAGAGGAATCAAAACAGTCTGGTACTAGCATAAAAACGACATATAGAGAGCCCAGAAATAAACCCACGCCTTTATAGTGAATTACTATTTGACGAAGAAGGGGAAAACATACAATGGGGTAAAGATAATCTATTTAATAAATGGTGCTGGGACAGATACATGCAAAACAATGAAACAATACCACCTTCTTATACCATACACAAGAATAAACTCAAAATGGATTAAAGACTTAAAAGTTAGACTCGAAACCATAAAAATCCTAGAAGGAAACATAGGCAGTAAAATCTCAAACATTTCTCATAGCAATGTTTTTTTCTGATTTATATCTTCGGGCAAAGGAAACAAAAGAAAAAATAATCAAGTTTTTGCACAGCAAAGGAAGCCATCAACAAAATGAAAAGACAACCCACTGAATGGGAGAATATATTCACCAATGATACATCTGATAAGGGGCTAATATCCAAAATTTATAAAGAACTTTGAAAACTCAACATCAAAAAAACCCCAAAAAAACCACAATACAATTGGAAAATGGGCAAAAGACCTGAAATGACACTTCTCCAAAGAGGACATACAAATGGCTAATAGACATATGAAAACATGCTAAACGTCACTAAGCATCAGAGAAATGCAAATTAAAATCACAATGAGATATCACCTCACACCTGTCAGAATGGCTATCATCAATAAATCCACAAACAACAAGTGGTGGAGAGGATGTGGAGAAAAGAGAACCCTCATGCACTGTTGGTGGGAGTGCTGACTGGTGCAGCCACTGTGGAAAACAGTATGGAGTTAAAAATGGAACTGCCGTATGATCCAGTGATTCCACTTCTGGGAATATATCTGAAGAAACCTGAAACACTAATTCAAAAGAATATATGCACTCCTGTGTTCACTGTAATGTTATTTACAACTAGAGGCCTAGTGCACAGATTCGTGCACCAGTGGGGTTCCTTGGCCTGGTCTGTGCCCTCTCACAATCCAAGACCCCTTGGGGGATGGCAGAGAGCCAGTTTCAGCCCGATCCATACAGGCCAGGCCAAGGGGCCCCACTGGTGCCCAAATCCATGCACTGGGCCAGTTTCGGCCCCATCCCTACAGGCCAGGCCAAGGGACCCCACTGGTGCCCAAATCCATGCACTGGGCCAGTTTCAGCCCAATCCCTGCAGGCCAGGCCAAGTGACCCCACTGGTGCATGAATTCGTGCACTGGGCCTCTAGTATGCATATAAGATCTTTGGTTAATCTCTTCCCACCCTCCCCTTTACCCCCTCCCCTCTGAGATTCATTAGTCTTCCATGTTTCCATGCCTGTGGGTTGAGCGTCTGCCCCCTGGTGGTCATTGTGGGTCATAGCTACTGGTCGGTCAGCAAGTTGGCCAGTCGCTTAGGCTTTTATATATATATATATATATATATATATATATATATATATATATATATAGCCAAGATTTGGAAACAGCCCAAGTGCCCATCAGTACCTGAGTGGATAAAAAAGCTGTGGTACATTTACACAATGGATTACTACTTGGATGTAAAAAGACAGAAATCTTATTACCCTTTGTAACAGCATAGATGGGCTGGAGAACATTATGCTAAGTGAAATAAGCCAGTCAGAGAAAGACAAGTACATACGACTTCACTCATGTGGAATCTAATGAACAAGTAAACTAACAAACAAAATAGAAACAGACTCATAGATAGAGAACAGACTGACAGCTGTCAGAGTGGAGAGAACTGGGAGGCTGGGTAAAAAGGTGAAGGGATTAAGCAAAACAAAACAAAACCTCATGGACACAGGTAATAGTATGGTGCTTACCAGAGGGAAAGGAGTGTGGAGGAAGGTAGAAGAGAGGATGGAGGGATAATAGTGATGGAAGGAGACTTAGCTTAGGGTGGTGAACACAATACAATATACAGATGACGTATTACAGAATTGTACACCTGAAACTTATATAAGTTATTAACCCATGTCACCCCCATAAATTCAATAAAAAAGTGAAAACAAAAACACTACATCAAAGAGATATATGACTCCATGTTTATTGCATCATTTATAATAGCCAAGATATGGGAATAATCTGTGTCCATTGATGGATGAATCAATAAAGAAAATATCACACACACACACACACACACACACACACACACACACACACACTGGAATATTATTCAGCCATAAAAAAGAATTACATCTTGCCATGCAACAAGATAGATGGACCTTGAAGGTATTATGCTAAGTGAAATAAATCAGATAAAGACAAATACTGTATGATCTTACTTATATGTAGAAGCTTAAAAAAAAAAAAAAAAAACCACACCACCAATGCTGATTAGATACAGAAAACAGATTGGTAGTTGCCAGAGGTTGGGGGTTGGGAGGTGGGTGAGCAAAATGGGTGAAGAGGGTCAAAGGTACAAAGTTCTATTTATAAAATAAATAAGTCACAGGAATGTAACATACAGCGTGGCAACTATAGCTAATATTACTGCAGTGGATATTTGAAAGTTGCTAAGAGAGTAATCTTAAAAGAAATGTGTAACTATGTATAGTGACAGATATTAACTACACTTATTGTGATGGTCATCTTACAATGTACATACATATTGAATCATTATGCTAACCAGTACTATACACCTAAAATTACTATGTCAATTGTACCTCAATTTTGAAAAAATAGTTTATGATATATTAATAAATTTAAAAAACTAGGCTAGTATATGTTCAGGTACATTATGATTGAAACTATAAAAATCAGCTAGGATGGACTATACAAAAATTGTAAATTAATTGTGTTGTAGCAAAAATATGGATAGTTTTTCACCTGCTTCTATCAATTATAATAATGTGTTTCATTTTTAAAAACTGTAAAGAGAAATCTCACGAAACATTTCAGCTCATGCTGCAGCTCCAAGTACAAAAACGACCCAAACGAGGTCCTCCTGCCTGGAGCCAGCATCACGGTGCAGGCCCCTCGGGGAGCGAGCGTACTGGGTAGGAGGGGCCAGTGCTCCTCCAGGGCCGTCCTGGTCCAGTTCAGAGAAACGAGCTCACGGCTCTGACTCCCCCTGCCTCCTCCTGAACTCTACGCCCTTTCCCATGCTTATCACCACAGACGTTTTCATTTTTACTCCAGAGGGTAAGATCATTATCTTGAGGGATGGGTAAGGCAAAGGACAATGGCTGACATTACGGATGGTTTATCACAAGAGAAATCCTCTACTGAAGACACAAAAACTGGGATATTATCTGGTCCGACACCACTCCCGCTTTAAATAGAAAACATGGGTGTTATCTGACCACACCTGAGGGTCGGGGTGAGGAGGCGGGTTTTCCACAGTCTCGAAGCTGCAGAGCCGGGACTATGAGCCTATGGCCTGCCTTCTACTAACAGGTCAGCTGCTCCCAGGAGAGGACACTCCAGGGAACTGGAGAGGGGCCTCTAGTGCCACCAAAAGTAATGAGTAAAAGAATAAATTTGTGATAAGATTTCAACTTGAAAACAGTTCTCTGTGTCCACAAAAGCATGATAGTCACTAGAGAGTGAAAGCAGGTGTGGCAAGAGGCACAAGATAAAATCAGAAGTGCATGCTGTCCTTGGGCTGCTTGGACACTCGCCTGCCTTCTTCCCTTCCTCATTTTTGGTAACAGATTTATTCAGATATACTGCACATACTATACAATTCACCCATTTAAAGTACACAACTCACGGCATGTATTAGAGTTGTACACCCATCACCACAATCAATCTTAGAACATGTTCATCACCCCAAAAAGGAATGCCAGACCCTTTAACCACCATGCCCACCCCAGTTCTCCATCCTGGGCAACCACTGCTCTACTTTCTGTCTTTACAGGTTTACCTATTGTCAGTATGTCATATAAATGTCAGTATTTTATAATTCGTATAAAAAAGACTACATATAAATGTAGTCTTTTGCAACTGGCTTCTTGCACTTAGCCGAGTGTACCCAAGGCTCGTCCATGTGTGCAGCGCATGTCATTCCTCCTTTCACCTGGACCGCAGTCACCAAGCTCTTCTGTCCTCGCAATGCACACAGATTAGCACAAGCGGATGTGAGCAGGGACATGACGGGAGAGAGGGAATGGTAAGGATTTCCAGGCTTTCAAGGCTCATACTTACTTTGATTTTGTAAAGTTGTCTCAGCCTTTTCAATAGTTAACAACAGATTTTCGGAGAGGTCTTCTCTTTTGCTCACTATTGGAAAACCATTCCAGATGTACATCATTTCCTAACAGGGAGGAATGCAAAACCCATTTGCAATTATGTGACGGTTATTCAATGTCCTTTACAACAACAAAACTACGAATGTGTGTTTGCCTTGGTTGCTATGGCTCTCATATAGAGTTGAGTGATATCATTTCCCCTTTCTCATTTTATTATATGACTTTGTCTTTTATATTGTGAAGTAATTCAATAGATATACTATAGTGTGTTTTTACTGAAAAAAAAATAACTTATTCATTCATTGAACAAATATTTATTAAGCGCTTATTGGCATTCAGACATTTTGGAAGATAATCAATTATAGATACCGAAGTAAATATTTTATTCTTTAAAAATGTTTTTATTGATTTCAGTGAGACGGAGAGAGGAATAGAAACATCAATGATCAAAATCATTGATCAGCTGCTTCCTGTACATCCCTTACTGCGGATCGAGCCCAAAGCCCGGGCATATGCCCTGAGAACAGAACCGTGATCTCCTGGTTCCTGGGTCAATGCTCAAGCACTGAACCACACCAGCCAACCAAATAAATATAGCATTTTAAACTGATACAATGGACAATTCTATTTATATAAATCTTTGCTGTTACATTTAAATAAAGGGAAAACATTATAAAATATCTGCCAATTATTTACATAAATTATTCCCGAGGATGTCACTGGAAATGAACACAGGAAATATTTCATTGGGCTCAGGTTCTTTTATACCATTAAAACATGTGACAGTTCAGTAATGCAATCCAATATGCAGAAAATGTATTCATTTCAAGGCCATATGGCTGAATGACAGCCCTTGAAAATGTAAATGAATGATTTTTTTATTGCAAATTACATTTAATAAGGTAACAGATGAGAATTTTTTTGGACCAAAAGCAAATGTGCTTTTGCTTGAAAATATTTTTATAATCTTCCTGGTAGTGCAGTTCATATTTTTAAAGGTATGAAATAAGCAGGGTAATTAGTATTTCTTAGAAATGAAACATGATAAAGATATTATTTAAACAACCTCTTACAGGGAAACTGGAAATGAGGAAAATGCAGTTGAGTATAGTGGCAACAAGGTAATCTTTAATTTATGCCACTGAAAACTACTAAAACTGCCACACTCTCCCTTGTATTTCACATCTAACAGTTTCTTGTTGCTAACAGTGTCACAACTCAATTCAGTAACTAATGGGATGTTTAATGATGACGATCTTTTTAAGATGTTGTTTTTACTGATGAAATATTTACAAGAAGAAAACAAGTTACCACAATTCAAGCCAATGATACTGCCTTAGTTCTAGAGAAACCAGTGCAGTGAGGTGACCTTCCTGAAGACGCTTAATGAAGTCGGATATAACTAGCTTATAGAAGTCCTGGGGCAGCAAGAAGGCTATGGTGCTCCAGATGATTTTCAGGAAAGTTCTGTGACGTAGGGAGAAAATGTCTCCAAGCACAAATGAGTGATAGAAGTGAATTAGGAAGGGAGCTAAAAGCTGTCACCGGGAATACAGCAGCAGGTCCCCACATTAGCTGGGAACGAGGGAATATTTGGTCCTCTTCCTGGTTTTCTGACCTACATCTGTGCTCAGATATAGAGTGCTCATATTTCGTCTAGCACGGGCACAGAATAACCTGTGCTGGGGTGGTGTTCCCTGAGACTGTCTATCTGAAGTAGGAAACACACACGTCTGGGCACTAGGTGCAGGTAGCTCTATCACCTGGTAGGGGCTGTAGTTTTCTTTCTCAAGGCAGACAGAGAGAGAGCTCCCATAATTCAGTGATCAAACAATAAACAGCCCAATGGAAAACTAGTGAGGTACATGAACAATTCACAAAAGCAGAAAGAAATAAGAGTAAGTAGGCACATAAAGAGATGTTCAACTGCACCAATAGAAAAACACAAATTCAAACAGTAAAACACTGTTGGTAGAATTTTAAACTGATTCAGCCTTTTTGGGAGGGCAGTTTGGCAATGTCACAATACTAAATGCATATACCCTATAACCAGGAACTCCATTTCTTGAAAGCTTTCCCAGAGAATTATATGCCCAAGGACAGAAAGAAGAATGTAGAAGAATATGAATTGTAGCATGTTTGTAATAGTAAAAACTGGGGGGGGGGGGGGGGGGGGGAACGACAAAAACACGAAGAACTTTCAAAGGGGAATAATTGAATAATCTCTGAAATACAAAAAATGAAATGTTTTAAACTTCAGGAAACGCAAGCAGAGGACTGCAGAGGTGAGCGGGCAATGAACAGCTGCCTGTGCTGACTGCCTATGCAAACCTAACGCCCCAACGAACCACAAGAATTTGAGAAACCCGGTACTTTTTCAAGAAGTCTTCATGAAGAACATTTAAGTTGAAATTACGGTTTTTATGAAGTCTAGCCTTGGTGGTCTAACCATGAGGACTATGGCTCGGGCCATGCACTGCCCGGTACAGCAGCCACCAGCCACTCAGGCTCTGAGTCCTGGAAATGTGCTCGTCCACAGGAGATGTGCTCCCAGAGGAAAACACCCGCACATCCCAAAGAATCAGAGCTCTACAGAGGGATGGGAAGCAACTCATGACATTTCGTTGATTCCATGATCAAACAACAACTTTCTGTATATCCTGGATTAAACAAAATACTACATCTTTTCAATCATTTTCATGTTTCCTCTTCCTTTCTAACATTTACCTGTTCATTTTTAATGTGGCCACTCAGAAACGAGAAAATGACCTATGTAGCTAGCATTACAAGTTAACTCAGCGTCAATTAAGTCAGCGGTTCTCAGCCTGTGGGTCGCGACCCCTTTGGAGGTCGAACGACCTTTTCACAGGGGTCGCCTAATACCATCGGAAAACACATATATAATTACATATTGTTTTTGTGATTAATCACTATGCTTTAATTATGTTCAATTTGTAACAATGAAATTGGGGGTCACCACAATATGAGGAGCTGTATTAAAGGGTCGCGGCATCAGGAAGGTTGAGAACCACTGAATTAAGTCAACTCACCCCACTCTGCCTGGATTTCCTTATCTATAAAATGGGCTACAAAGAGAATCTACCCTCACAGAGTCATCAAGAATCAAAAGATATATTTTTAAATAGTTTTTATCATAATGGGCCGAACATACCAACTTGTCAAAAAAAATCAGTTGTAATATTCATTATTTAATTTATTCACCTTACAGACAACACTTACAATGGTTTTCAATGGAGCTAAACTTCACAACAAAAGCTAGGCGTGCTCCCTGCTGCTAGGAATAGACCATTAACTTCTAGAACACAAACAGTAAATAAAATAAAGGCAGATACCAGGGCAGGCAAGACGAGCTTCACAGGTGCAGGCAACGAGGCGGAGTAACGGCGAGACTTCCTCACCGCAAACTTCTCTGTAGGGATGGACTTCCCGGCAATTCTCTGCTTCAAGCTGTCCACCTGTCTGTGAAGAGCCCAGCCCCAGCGAAAGGTCATTAGGACACAGACTCTATTTACTTCCATGGTGTTCACGCCGTGTTCCCTAGCCTAGACCAATAGCAGCATCACGTGGAAACCTGTTCCAAATGGCAATGTTCAGGCTCCTCCCCAAACCTAATGAATCAGCAACTCCTAGGGCTGGTTGGCTGGATGGCTCGATGGGTGGATACTAATGTAAACAAATTACTTCCCAGAACAGCCTCTCAGAACCTTTGACACACTAATGAAAACGAAGGATATGTTAAACTGTGTTTCTTAAGTTTATCTGATCACAGAATACCTCTGATACACAGCAAAAGTTGACGTCTTTTGCAACAATACCCTCTTAGGAAACTGTTCAAAATGCGGTAGCAAAGTCCGAATAACAAAAAAAAAAAAAAAAAGTGTTCTCAAAATTCCTGCTAAAAGGATGCCATTTTGACTCTTAGCTAAATATATTTCTAAAGAGTTCCTGTGTTAAATAAGTAGATCAATTAAAGAAATATGAAGGTGAAGCATGGGAGCACGGTAAGGAAAAAAGATGATGTACTGTGTGCTCCTCTATACATAGGAGGCCTTGGTTACAGAAGTAGTATATTGCTCACCTGAATAAAGTTACCACATTCTCTTTAGTTGCTTCTACTTCCTCCTCAGGAAGCATGCTCAAAATCGCAGCTTTCAAGTACACATACGTTGCCTGGAGGCAGAGAAAAAAGCACCTGGTTATAGAAGAGCCGTAGGAACATGGCACTTCCACCTTGCAATCAGGAACGACCTAGAGGTCTTCCAGAGATGATATGTAAGAGGTATCAAAGAAATAACCGAAAATGACTCGCGATGCCTGTTCCAAATAAGATTAACACTTTTCACTGACTGCTGACCATTTTCCTACTATACAACTATAGCGCTCTTGGGTGAGAAAATGGACAAAATGAACGAGAGATCATTATCTCATTCCTCCCAGCTTCTCACAAATGGATCAGAATCAATGTTGACTATTATGAAAAGCTTTGTCATCAGGGCATTGGAAATTCTACAAAAACATAATCAAAACTATTGGTATTTAATAATTTGTAAATATAAGTGCAGTTCCTCTCCAGAGGAAAAGCCTCTGTAGAAAAGGACTCTGGATGGCTTTTAAAGTACGCAGTGCTGAGGACCAATAGTGGTCATACCACCCGGCACTAAATGCACATTTCCTCCTTTGACAGGTCTCAGTGGAGAGAACCATGTTGACATCATACTACTGAACAAACAGTCCTAATAAGTCCTGTATACTTATTAGCAAATAGATGACATTAATAAAAGCACTGCTCTTTACCTTGGACCATTTACTCTCTTTGCAAAGCAGGTCTGAATAGTAATACGCCTTCATCCAGTTTTGTTGGAATATATTAATCCACATCAGCTCCCAATAACAGAGATGGTGAAACTGTTTCCATTCTTCTTGAACTGAAATGCATTTTCGAAATATCTCTTGTGCCTATAAGTCAATTGCACAAAGCTGATCATCCAGATATTACACAAGGAGATAATAACCTAATGGAAAAATACATAAAACACTTTGTACAGAAAGAACAACATTATCCCTCACTAAACCACTCAAAATGATGCTATGTTCCTTTCCTCACATGTAATGATACAGTTCTTTTCTGCCTCTCTGTTTAAGTTTCTGAGGTGGCTGTGAAACTTTATAATGTGGGAATGGGGAAGTTATAAAATGTAGAAGTAAGAAAGATATAAAATGTAGAGGTCCATTAAGAAAAGACTCACAATAAAAGTCAGAACTTTCAGAGAGTAAAATATACCTTAAGCAAAGTTAAAGGCAATGGACAGACTGGGAGAAGATATTATCAGCCACATAAGTGGCAAAGGATTAATCTTATACAACAAGTTTATCAAATCTTCTAGAAACAGACAAAAAAACTCAATGGGAAAATTGTCAAAGATGAATAGGCAAATTAGAAAAATACATGAGTAACAAATATACATATGAAGAAACTAAAAAATATAAATTTAAAAATTAGCCCAGCTTGCCCTAGCTGGTTTAGCTCAGTGGATGGAGCGTCAGCCTGTGGACTGAAGGGTCCCAAGTTTGATTCTCATCAAGGGGACATGCCTGGGCTGTGGGCTCAAGCCCCAGTAGGGGGCATGCAGGAAGCAGCCAATCAATGATTCTCTCTCATCATTGATGTTTCTATCTCTCTCCCTCTCCCTTCCTCTCTGAAATCAATAAAAATATATTTTTTTAAAAACTAAGAGCTATTCTTAAAAAAAAAAAAATTAGCCTGGCTGACAGGGCTCAGTGGTTGAGCATCAATCTATGAACCAGGAGGTCATGGTTCAATTCCTGGTCAAGGCACAATCCCCAGGCGAGGGCATGCAGGAGGTGGCTGATCAAAGATTTTCTCTCATCATTGATGTTTTTATCTCTCTCTCCCTCTCCCTTCCTCTCTGAAACCAATAAAAATAAAAACATAAAATTAGGTTATCATTGGTTAGCCAAGAAAGAGGCAAAAATAAAACAGATCATGTCCAGACTGGGTAAAGAGCACTGGAAACAAGTATTCTATCGTTACAAGAGTTTAAATGGAATAGCCTTAAGTCAGGAGGGCAATCTGGCAGAATTGATCAAAATGCAAACATCTTTGACCTGGCAATCCTAATGATCAGCATGTCACACGCACGCACAGAAATATACATATAATCATGTTTACAACAGCACTGCTTATAGCAGCCAGATGTCCATCAACAGTGGACCGCTGTCACAGGTATAGTGCATCCATCCTAAGAAATGAAACCCAGCCATCAAAAGGAATGAATGAGAGTTACATACACTGACCTGGACAGAAATCCAGTATGTATTGTAAGTAGAAAATAAAACAAAGCAAAGAAAAATACATGTTTGACCCCATTTGTATAGCAGCCAATTGTTTGTGAGAATCCTATATAATAAAAGCCTAATATGCAAATCTACCAAATGGCAGAACAACCGGCAGAACGACCGGTCCTTATGACGCGCACTAACCACCAGGAGCTGTCCCCAGCCCGCAGGCCCCAGGACAGTCAAGGCGGGTGCCAGCCCGGGCCCCCTGATCACCCCACCAGTTGCCCTGTAGAGGGAGGCGACCAGCCGAGGCAGTGGGAGGTGGGGCCAGCGAGCAGGTGGTGCCAGGCTGGCCAAGGTGGGTGCCAGCAGGAGCCCCCCGATCACGCTGCTGATCGCCCCACAGATTGGCCCTGATTGCCGGCCAGGCCTAGGGACCCTACCAGTGCACAAATTTCGTGCACCAGGCCTCTAGTATTTATATAAAGGCTCTTCATCTTCTTCAAGGTAATCCTAACTGATAATAGACAAACATAGAAATTGACCGTACCTTCACTATGCCTCCCATTGGCTAATCAGCATGATATGCAAATTAACTGCCAACAAAAAATGGAAGCTAATTTGCATACTGCAAGCAGGGCGGGACAGTGCTATCCCACCTGCCCTGCCGCCATCCGGGCCTGCTATCTGCGATCCTGGGCGAGTGTGTGTGTGTGGGGGGGGGGACACGGGGGGGGGGGGTTGTCCCGTGTGAGACCGGACCCGGGACGGCTGGGCAGGGCAGCAGCGATCCACCGGCCCACCTGGGCATCCCGTGTGTGACCTGGGGCCGCATCCCAACCCCCAGATTGGCCCTACCCTGTGCTCCACCAGGGGTGGGGCCCAAACCCCCAGATCAGCCCTGCCCAGTGCGCAACCCGGGGCAGTGCCCCAACCCCCCAATCGGCCCCTGCCCAGTGCACGACCCGGGGAGGCAGGGCAGGCACCTAGGGATCAGCCTGCCATCTGCCACCCGGGGAGCAGGCCTAAGCCAGCAGGTGGTTATATCCTGAGGAGTCCCAAACTGTGAGAGGGCACAAGTAGGGCTGAGGGACACCCCCCTCGCCCCCAATGCACAAATTTTTGTGTACCGGGCCTCTAGTTAGTGAATAATTCACTTTGATGAGGAGCACACATGTAGTACAGTGAGGCTGCATCTCATGCAGGGGCTAAATTCCAAAATCAATATATAATACTAGAGACCCAGTACACAAAATTTGTGCACAGGTAGGGTCCCTAGGCCTGGCTGGCAATCCAGGCTGATTGGGGCCTTCCGGCTGCCAGACGGGGCCTTCCTTCATTCCACACCGCCCCCTAAGGATCAGTGCACACCACAGCAAGTGATCGAACTCCCGGTCTCCTGGTAGAACTCCCGAGGGGACACTTTGCATATTAGCCTTTTATATATATAGATAGAAATTGATAATAGTCAAGTTTTTTTTTAAATCCCTTAAATTGTCCACCTCTACTTTGTATACTCTACTATGAATTGTTTCATGTACTCTATGTGTAAATGTAGACTGTAATCAGTAATCTACTACATATAATAGAACACACACACAAAATTTAATGTTGGCTTTTCAACCACAGTTTTTCCTTTGCTTCTGTCTAGGTCCGTGGTCGGCAAACTGTGGCTCGCGAGCCACATGCGGCTCTTTGGCCCCTTGAGTGTGGCCACGAAGTTTCAATCGCACTAGACGTGCGAGCGCGCACGTGGTATTTTGTGGAAGAGCCACACTCAAGGGGCCGCAGTTTGCCAACCACTGGTCTCGGGCATACAGCTAAACTGACTTATGTTGAATGAGAATGTGATGCAACTCCACCACACAGATAACGTCCCAAGTAATTCCTCCCAAAGAAATTACCTCTTCTACGTTCCCTTTCAGCAGCTCTATTCGGGCGTGATAGAACAGCATGAGTGAGCCCTGTGGAGAAAGGAAGAGAACACACTGTTTAATGGTCGGCCTGACCAGGGGATCACGGCTGAAACATACACTTGCGATTCTCAGCGTACATTTGGAAACTGCTTCAGGAAAGGTGCCAGGAGATTCTCTGCTTCCACAAGGTTCACCTCTCCTGTCCCTGCAAATGTAACAGGAAAAGCCTCAGTCTCCAGGAAACATGGCAGACCCTGGTAATCAATTCTCCACAGTTCATTAACACGCAGCAAAGGACTATTCATGGAAAAGATGAAAGCTGTTCATTTCTTTGGAAAATATAGTAAGACAAGCCTCATCTGTGACTTTCATTTAAGAAAGCTCTAGGACGGACTAATTCTTAAGAACGGAGGTGGTTGTCTTAGATTCCCTAATTGGAATTTCCGGTTTTAATGGCAATATTAACTTATTTTAGCCCACTTTTTAATTTAAAAGGAAATCTAGGATGCTAACATAGATCCCCTTCAACAAGATTATAGAATTTTTTTTAGCTATGAACAGATTTTAAAAATTCAATGAAAGAAACCCTCCACCATCCCTGACAAATGCTACTATTTTCCACCTTTATTCATAAATAAATAAATAAACATATTTAGACTATTACCGCTTACTTATTTTTCAAAATTGTTACTTAGATGAAAGATAATCAACTGACAATGACATAAAATGTAGCCCAGCACTTACCAAGTATTAGGGAGATGTAAGTATGGAAAGACAGAATAGTCAAGCAGCAGAGTGGAGACCTCATGCTTCTTCCGGATGCACCTTCCTGTAGCTGCAGGAGCCCCAGTTCCTGTGGCAATTAAACGCATTTTAGAATGAGAAGAGCATGCCTGGAAAATCATATTTAGAAACTTTAAAACGCTAGCTCCTGTATCCCCACCCACCACAAAGGTGGGTTCATTTTTCAAGAGCTTAGAATAGTCATAATTCCTAGCTAGAAACAAACTTTACATTTTAAATTAGCATAAGACACTCTCACATAATTCTTTTATATCATGTGGATTCTAGGGAGAGAGAAAAGCAAAGCTCATTTCAGAGAAATAGTGTTATTTCTCTGATATAAATATTAATTTGTTAAAACATACTGAGGATCTAAGTAAAAGGCACTATGGTGGGTATAAAAAAATATGGTTCTATGTCTCCAAAGACCTTTCCATCAAATAGAGAAGACAGTAGACAAGCACATGATTTTATTAGAATATAGTGAGTGCCACGTGAAAGATGAATGGTCAAGGGGAAGGGGAATGATTAAATACAGTCTGAATAGATAGAACATATCATGAAGAGATCACCATAAGTACATAATGCCTTATGAAGAACAGATACAGTAGTGTTGGGGTCTAGCCCCAGCAGGTCCAAGGGTTCCCAAGGTGGGGACGGGGTCGGCGAAGAAGGAATGACACGGAGGCAGCATTCAGATGATCAGCAAAGCCAGGGTTCTCTAGCCAGGTTCTTTCTCTATTCTCCTGTTACATCTGTATTTATACCATTTGATTTTAACCCTATCCATTCTATTCCAAAGGTTAGGGCAGCCGTGAGCAAACTACGGCCCGGATCCGGCCCATTTGAAATGAATAAAACTAAAAAAAAAAAAAAAAAAAGACCGTACCCTTTTATGTAATGATGTTTACTTTGAATTTATTTTAGTTCACACAAACACTCCATCCATGCTTTTGTTCCGGCCCTCCGGTCCAGTTTAAGAACCCATTGTGGCCCTCGAGTCAAAAAGTTTGCCCACCCCTGGGTTAGGGCGTTTGTTATCTCCATTCCAAGGTCACTACTCTACAAGGAAGTAACTGAAGATTATCCTAAGTAAAGATTATGTAGCTTAAGCGTGATTGTTCGTAGTTAAGGTGATTAACTACCTGTGCCTGGCACTTAGTTAAGGGGTTTTACTGATTTATTCCCTTCCTTAGTCCTGTTAATCCCTAACTCCATGGAAAAATTCCCACCTGGGGAAACAACCTTTCTCGGAGAGGGGACCCTGGTTAAAACACATAGCGCTAAGAAGGGGAGCAAACATATTAAGAACAGTATGCCATATACGCCAGGTCCCTTGCAACATATGCTATGCAGATGTTTCTTCCCTGCAGCGACTGTGTCAAGCAGCAAGGATGGACTGGCTTCCAGCACAGTAGGATAAATAAGGGGAAAAATTAAAGGTTTTTGCCCTGGCTGGGTGGCTCAGTTGGGTACAGCATTGTCCCATAGCCCAAAAGGTTATCGGTTTGATTCCAGGTCAGGACATATATCTAGGTTGCAGATTTGATCCCCAGTAGGGGCATGTATGGGAGACAACCAATTGATGGCTCTCTCTCTCTTTTTCTCTCCTTCCCTTCCTTTCTCTCTTAAAAAAAAAAATCATTAAAAAACATCCTCGGGGGAGAATTTTAAAAATTACAGCTTCTTGTATATATTCTCATACATTTCTTAAAACCTGCTCTCCTAATTAACAGGGATGGCTTTTGCAATAAGGCAACTCTGATAATAGCATATTGGATGCTCTGATTAATAAATGTTATACGGTACAAAAACAGACTCATGGAAAACAAATGTCCTTGCTTAGTTTTATAGCAAAGCTTTTAAAAAAGACAAGTAAAGCCAAAATACTGCAGCTATGCTTGA
Source organism: Myotis nattereri (assembly GCF_964212035.1). Lineage (NCBI taxonomy): Eukaryota > Metazoa > Chordata > Mammalia > Chiroptera > Vespertilionidae > Myotis > Myotis nattereri. The sequence goes on along the minus strand of NC_138087.1, from coordinate 26,320,462 downwards.
TCATGTGAATCATAAAATGTTAGACTTGGAAATCTAGCCAATTTCCTGGTTTTACAAAAGACTCTGGGGTTGTAAAAACGTTAAGGAAGCAAATGTGAACCACGCAAGTGTACTGAAGGTCCAGCAAGCACAACACAGGGTGGGGCAAAAGTAAGATTTTGTTGAGTACACAAAACACAGACTTTATTCTTCTATTATTAATTACTGCATTATTTTCCATCTGAACAACTATAAACCTACTTTTGCTCCACCCTGCATTGGTGAAATAAAAGTTTTAATTCAGAATTTAGGTAACAAAGGTAAAAAAATATAACATTCAGTAGAAAAAGCATCTCTAATTCCTAAAAGACATGATCAAGGGCCAATGGCTCTTTATCATCCTGCAAACAAATTGCCAACAATTGTCATGTTGGTCATGAGGACATGTTGCATTGCTCTACGATTCAGTAAATAACATTTTATCTTCACTGTCAAAACGGAGATAAAATTAAATTTGTACCCTATTTCCAGAAAATCCTATGAATTCTAGTAGTCTGATAATCCGTGCTGGTAAGAGGGACAGCATCTGTAAGAGAAAAATAATACAAGTGTACTCACATGTTAGTGTATCTCACCGTAGGTAAACGTTAAACTCCAAACAACTTCAAGTTTTAGTAATTCAGGAATATGAAAAATTAGAACCAAGTTGAAATCACCAGTCGTGTCTCAATCATCACTTACTACACAGGTTGCAATCATTACTTGTGAATTAATTTCATTTAGCTAAGACAATAATCTAAAAAAAAATGTTTAAAAAAAGGAAAACCTGGCCTTTTCAGCATGCTCTAAAGACAACGTGCTCCTGTCATGTGCAGTGATGCAATGAGGAGGCGGCAATTCCTCAGGGCCCACCGTTCCAAGCAAGGTTTCTTTTAGCATCCTCTTCAGAAAGCTCACGTGTGTTGTATTCTGCATGACCTGCAGGCACCACCAACGTGGACCGCTGCACACTACAGCCCCTCCCTGGGACACCCCTGCGAGCCGTGGTGAAGGGAAATCCTCCCAGTGCAGAACGTCCAGCACTGCACCTGGCTGTTCACTTTGCTCAGAAGGAGAAATGGCCGCATGTGTGACTTTATGCGATTCATGGCCTGGAGCCCGTGGTTTGTTTGGATGGTCAGGGGTTTGGGAAGAACATGATGGGAACATTGATGACAACAAGGCCTGTGGAAGAGGTGTGTGGATGGGCCTCTCTGAATGGGCAAAAGCCATGAAGACAGTTGTGCCGCATGTGCATGTTCACTGAAGGCTGACCTCAGCAGAGGAGGATTTTAATAAAGCGGATGGGGTGACCCATTCTGTGGACAGTGGTCAGTCTCCTTGCTCAGCCACCTCTGTCAGTGATCCATGGGCTCATGAACAAAGTGGCCATGGTAACATATACACTCGTGCATACGATTCCCTTTACCAGTTTATTTTCACAACAATTCCGGTCAAACCTTAATAAAATTCAAAATCTCTAATATATCACAATTTGACAACTATCTACTCCCAACGTTTCACCTCACCAGGAACATCAAAATCATTCCCCAAGTTGGTAACATTTCCTGGTTATTATAAATTTTAACCATAACTTGGGGAATGTCACTCCATCACCTATTTTTCATTTCAGAGCCATCATTGCTATAGCAACAATATTTCTGATGTGGAAATGGTACTGGATTCCTAGGCCTTCTTACCGAAAAATGTTATTTCTCCATTCAGAGTGCTATATGCTTCCCTTATTGTACAACCCAAAATTATTCTGAACATGTGCAGGACTTTACAACACCTACTGACCAAAGCCCTCACTGGGTCTCAACAGAAGAAAACTGATCCCACTCTACCACTGACCAACCAGACCCAGGCAGAGGGTCAGGGTGAGGTTCAAATACAGTACAGAAGGCACTGAAAACCTACGATCTTTTACAAACGATTCTGGTGGGTATATAATTATTTACTTACCAAATTAAAGGCCCCTATTCCAAGTTTGACACCCCCTTCAAACTCATGGAAGAACTGTTGCTCCACTTTGTTCTTCTGAAGTATATGCAGGATAGAAAGACATTCTCTGGATTGAAGACAAAAGTTAGAGCATAAAGTTATTATGACTCTGAAAATGATTAAGTCAAATTTCACACTTACACACCATAAAATAATTGTCATTGGCCAAAATTCTAGAGAATATCTAAGTGGATGCTGCTGTGTTGAGTTTTACTTTTAAAGCTATTGTGTAATGATCAGTAAGGAAAAATGGCACACTCCTTTCTACACTGTTTACCAGGACTAATCCTCTGGGCGTAAAGCAAGAGAGGTTCAAACACCAGCAAGTATGACCCAGGAGACATAGGACTGCAGAACCTCGGTCTCCCAGCCTCCCACAATGTGGTAGAGGGGACTTCCTGGGTGCGGTCCATTCCGCAGCCACCCCATCTTCCATCAACTAACTGAGATGCTACTGACAAAAAAAAACGCTTGAATTTCAGTGTGATCACCATAGTCTCCAATAGACCAAATGAATTAGAGCTTGTGACTAGGAAACACTGAAAGAAGAAAGCAAATTCCATCACAATAGCTCCATTTGTCCTCATTTTTTCCTGTTCCTCCAAGCAAATCTGACTGATTTCTCACTTTAATATCTTTTCTAAGCATTTCTCCCTTTCCCTTCACATCTTCAAAAGAGAAATGCAAATTAACTCAATGACAAAGATATAAAACTTATAATAACCAGGAAATGCTTACCAAATTGGTAAACATATTTTAAGGGTATTAAGAAATATCCAGATATTATGTGTTATGATGTAATTATAATGCATGCACCTATATTATGATGTGCTTAAGTCAAATTTATTTAACCTGAATCTAATAATCCTGTAGCTCAAACTTGCAGATTATAGGAAGTATAAGGAGCTATGAACTGAATTATGTCTCATCCCCCACAAATTCATAACCACCCAGTACACTGATTTGACGATTAGAGAAAATTGAGTAAAGTCAATAGATTAGTTCATAATACATTAGTTCATAAATCAATGTTAGTTTCTTGATTTTAATAACTGTACTGTGGTTCTATAAGATGTTAACTTTTGTGAAACTGAGTAAAGAATATCTGAAAATTCTTATAAAATTCTGAAATTATTTCAAAGTGAAAAAATTTTAAAAACACACAAAAGTTTAAAGGTCTTCGTACTTTAGGATTACAAAAAAACACTTTCCTATGTTTTATTAGTATTCTTTTCAAAATATTCTAATATTAAATCTATATGGAATTTATTTTTGCAGTCATTTTTTTCAAAATGAAGACCAATTTTCCCAAAATCATTTGTTAAAGTCGCTGTCTTCCTCCACTGTTCTGAAAGAGATTTATGTATGTATAGGAATTCAGTATATTTTAATACACACACGACACATCTGTTTCAAAACCCCATGTTTCATTCCACTTGTATATGTCTGTGCCATTATAAGACTATTTTAATTTCTTCAGTTTTTTAAGTTTTGATGACTAGAAGCAATCAATTTTAACATTTATTTACATCTTCTAAAAATATTTTGAGAGAAAAGCTAAAAACAGTTTATCAGGATCTCACAATTCATCCCCCTCCAGGGTTTTTGAATGGAATATAATTTTATGAAATCATTTTGGGTAAAAGTATCTCTTAAAATACTAAATGCTTCAGTCTGAAAATATACAGGGAAAAATGAAGAACACCAAAAATGGTAGCTATATGGATACATAAAGAAGACTCTAATATAAGACTATTTCAACAAAAGACTGGCACTGCATTGTGAGGTTTATAACATGCATATGTGTACTATCATCAGAATAGTATAAAAGACAACAGGTGGGATATGAAACTATACTTTTGCAAAGTTCTTATATTTTATATGTAATGGTACAATATTAACTCTAAGTTGACTGTGACAAGAAGTATATTGCAATCACTAGAGCAACTATTAAAAAATTAAAGACGGCTACAGCTGAGAAAATAGAAGGATTATTTACTTTTTTAATTTATTAAAGCAAAAGAAGGGAAAAAACCAATGAGGCAAAGTGAAAAAACAAAATGGTAGTCACAAGTGCAAACATATTGTCATACTGATAAAAACGAAGGACACAATGATGCACAGCTACAAGAAATGCAATTTAAATATTTTTAAAAGGTTTAAAGTAAAAGAATATTTACCATACAGACACTAATTACAAAATAGCATGAATAGCTGTATTAATATCAGAAAGAAAAAAAGATTTTAAGACAAGGAATATTATAAGGAGTTAAGTAGGGACAATTCATACTTATAAAAAGGTTAATTTATTGAGAAAACAAACCAATTAAAAATATACAAGCCTAACAACAGAGTTTCTAAATATACAAAGCAAACACTGATGTAACTAAAGGGAGAAATAAATGACTCCAGAATCAAAGTTAGGGAGTTTTAACATTGTGAGTAAATGATAAAACCACTAGATAAAAATCAAAAAGGATGCAGAAACTATGAACAACACCATGGTCCACCTTAATTGAACATTTGAAACACTGCAGAAATTCTATTGGACAATGCTGCTCTAGAGGCTGGGCCAAAGATATACCTGCCATTTTAAATTTATGAATTGTTTGTAGAAGAGAGACACTAAGATCACCTAAACATAAATTATCAGCTCATGTTCAGCTGTTTTCCCTTAAAATTACATTGAAATTTATATTCTGTTGTCCTATAGCAATCAATCAGTAAGCCAGAAATCAAGTGCATTTTTGCCAACATCAAATTAAAAAAAAACCCTAGTCATAAATTTTGAAGTACAAAAAGGTACATAGTACAGGAAAAACCACATGATCGTGGTCAAAAATACAAACTTCCAGTGGTAAGATTTAAAAAGCCCCATATTAAATTTTAACTTACTTATATATATGGTAACTCGTCCTAATTTTGAGTCCACCTTTGATGAAATTGATCATATTTTCATCCTGAAAACAATTCAATTAAATAATTAGATCATCTAGCAAGAGATTCTTAAACCTTCCCCACAGCTATGTAGCTGTGTGATCTGAATAAGATGCCACCTTTTGAGAACATCATTTTTAAAATTAAAACATTCTTATTGTTTTATATTTGAAATACCGTTTTGTCATTTTTCTTCCAAGTTAGAGGACAACAGGAAGGAAACATTTTTTAAACCCTCAAGTTACTTTAAGAAAGTAATTAAAGAAATAACTCTCACAATAAGGGGCCATATTGGTGAATCCAAACTTACTTTAATGAACTTTCTTCTTGGTTCAATAGAATCCAAAATGGTTGGCTCTAGGAATATGATCTAAGGCCTTTGCTGTCCCTGTCCGTCATATTCTAGTCAATGGGATTCGGTTCTTTTCGCACAGGGTATTTTAATAGACAAAGACCATTTATCATTGTGAGTGTCATTCATATATATTTCCAAACTAAAAATAACTGTTCTGGATTCTAAATTTTCTTGTCAATAATATAAAGTTTTGTTTTTGGGGGAAAATGCACTTCTCTTTGCCCAATGGTCATCAACCATCAAATTGGGGCAGTTGGCCTAAATGAATGGCATTTTGAGACTCAGCATTCTAAGGTTCCAAAAGTCTCTTTAAAAAGCCTATCAAATTAACTGCGTGAAGGAAGTTACTACAGGGTAGCAAAAGGAGGTTTACAGTTGTCTGTATGGGAAATAATACAATAAATAATAATACAATAATAAACTTTGTTTTGTGTACTCACAACTGTAAACCTACTTTTGCCCCACACTGTAAAATAGATGATGCAATGGAGATGGCCCCATGTTTCCCATTTCTAAGAACACTTTTCTAAGCTATTAATATCAGAAAGATGCTCTGGTATTTATCTCCTGTGCACTTGAACATCATCTGAAGCAAAAGAAAAGTTGACTTTAGTTTACTAATTTCATTAATTACTTAAATATTTAACATTTAAATTATTATAATATTAATAAATACAAAATTCACTACACAATTTTTATCATTGTATTTTAAGGTATTTTATGATTACACAAATTGCAATAATGGCCAGAAAAAAAAATGTGCTTAAATTAGATTAAAATCTGCCTCAAATAAGAATATTTTATTTCATGATTCACCAAACATTGGCTGAATGCCTGTTTTACACTAGGGCACCCAGATGCAAAATTAGACGAAAGCAATGCAATGTGTTGAGCAGCGATTCTCAACCTGTGGGTCGTGACCTCTTTGGGAGTCGAACGACCCTTTCACAGGGGTCGCCTAAGACCATCGGAAAACACATATATAATTATATATTGTTTTTGTGATTAATCACTATGCTTCAATTATGTTCAATTTGTAACAATGAAATTGAGGGTCACCACAACATGAGGAACTGTATTAAAGGGTCGTGGAATTAGGAAGGTTGAGAACCACTGTGCTAAGGGCTGGAGGAATGCATACGATGGAGACATGCACAGCGGGATGCCATAACAGCACAAAGGTGGGAGGGCTGGAGGACGGGAGGTATCGGTGCTTAAAGCACATGTGTACACACACACACACACACACACACACACACACACACACACACTGATTAGGAAGTAGCCTGGTGAAGAAAGGCAAAGCAGATGTAAAGTTTGCAAGCAAAGGAAAATTCAGTGGGAAGGTGAGAAAGCATTACAGGTCACAGGGTGCTTGGCCATCCTCAGCACTGCTGCAGAAATCTACAGCAAAGGGAATGACGAAGGAGTAGGAAAGCCACCTCTACCCAGGCCACTCGAATATGCAACATACCTGCCACCTGAGGCCCTCGGGAAGAGGAGAGCGGGGAACTAGGGGAGACACTGGTTTAGTTTGGAAAAGCCTCCTCCATTTCTGGTATTCTAACACAGAACCACTGCTGTAGTCCGTGAGAGCTACTCAAGGCTGAAGCAGAGGAATGACAAGGTGAGGCGCTCATCTTTGAGAGGGAGCTCAATTGCACAATGGAGAACGAGCGGGAGGTCAGAGAAATTAGAGAGTCACGGGGCTGCTGTCCAGACCAGGGAAGAGCTGAGGTGCACCTCCACTAGACAATTATAGTCAGAAGGAAGAGGAAGAGATGGAGCTGCTAAATCTTCCAAAGGTAAAAGAGGCATGACCATGCGGAAGAGGAAAACCATGGATATCTCCCGGACGTTTGATTACAAGTATCCAAGCATAACATAAGCCTTCAAATCACAGATGTGGTTGTCAAATCCCCATTAGGGAAACACATCAGAAAAAAGCGAAGGCCTCCGTGACTAACATCATGTTTATTTACTAAGGCGGGAAGACTTGTTTTTAATCAGCCTTCATAATATGGTGGATTTTAAGAAACAGGGTCATGGGCCCAATGGATTCAATTTTGCCAAACCGGGATCCAACCTAAGCAGTCGCCCTCCAGTAAAAGAGAAAAGCAATTCTCAATACGGTGTGAAACGCTGAGATTGAGGAAGGTTCTTTTCATATTACAGCTGAATTTCTACCTCTTACAATCTCCACCCCACGGCTGCCCCCACGGTGCCCATCACCGCCACCCATGCTTTTTAGAAGCATTGGAAGATACAATGATAGGTACTGGTGGCAACGGTTCCTCGAGGTGAAATTAAAATGCCTCCTAGGGAAATGAGTCATGGTTTTGTTAGTGACTTTTTAAAAATGCTTATTCAGAGGAAGAACTAAAAGCAAGACAGGGGAATGAGAATAGGGAGAGGGAGAAAAATAAAATCTGAAGTATGCATGAAAGGTGTGGCTCTTGGTGCATGCATAACTGAGCTCTGCTGAAGCAGCTGATGCAAGAAGGGAATGGCCAAGGATTAGGGAAGCCTTTTATGCCCAGCCCACTGCTGTGTGCAGCCCTCTACCAATACGAGCAAGCACAGGGGGAGAGAGAAGCTCGGTTTTCATACAGAGGAGCATCCTGGAGTTAGGTGTGGTACTTGCAAGACAGTTTCTTTAAAAGGCAGTCGTTTCTAGTAGACTGCAGTTTGAAACAGACTGTACATGTGAATAGGAATAAAGCTCCCTGGTTTATCAGAATAACAAGTATCTTTCATTGCAGCTCTAAGTCAAAAGAACTGAAGCGCTGACATGGAAGGAGCCATGTTTTTCTATGGAGTTTTGGCAGGCTACCCTACCCCAGCAACATGGACTCTAAAGCAAAGGTTCGTTACCTGCACAAAGGTGAGTGCTGCTTTCTGTAGGAGACACTCGGCATAACAGATTTCGGCATGCATTTCCTCTAGTAAAAGAAACAAATAAAATCATATTAAGGAAAATCCCAGTGCACAGTAATTGCTCTGAGATGTTCAGAAAAGACTGGTAGATAAATGAGCCCAAGAGAAACGCAAAACCCTAGATTGCCCTGATGCTTCCGTAAAAGTGGAAAGATGACCTCCGTTCTCAGTCTCTCCCCAAGATTTTCCCAGAATGTGCAAACTGGCTCAGGAGAGTCATCTTATGGTTCCACTCAAATGTGAGGGCAAGGAGCCGGGCCATTAGTGTCAGGGACCCGAACTCAGCTCGTAAGAGGAAACTAAAATTCAAAAGCATTAGAACAAAAACAGAAAACCACTTCATTTTAATAATAATATTCAAGTTTAACACAGTGCAAAAACTGAAAAAACTAACTTACATTTGTGAATTCTAGCTTCTAAAATATGAAGGTACGATAATCATGGCAATGATCAGACACATCAGTAACCTAAAAACAGCCATTCTCTAGAGCTCCGTGAGAAAGAACTGTGCTGCGTGCACACGTCACGGCCCCTAGACACAAAAGACATGTGAAAAGCGCACGAGCCAGGTTTTAGGCTGTGTTGATGGCTGTGACACCGAGCACGGGAACAAAGCCCTGGACCGGGGGCTCTGTGCAGCATGTATATCCCGGGGGCCCGTGGAGCGCCTCCAACACTGGGCCTGTCTGCCCAAACAAGCCATTACACTTGCAGAGACTGGGGAGAAGTGGGGAATCTTTGCATTAAAAACATCAGTCGATTCCTGTTTTACCCCTGAGATGCAAATGGGTATTTTATTTAAGTAAATGAGCTTGGGGTGTTTAACAGCCCGGGTTGGAGGAGAGGCTCTGCCAAGTACTTAGCGGTAGGGCCTCCAGAAAGCTCCCCGGCCTCTCTCTGCTGGTCTCCTCGTTTGTACGGCCTGGCTACAAGGTCTCTACTGCGGAGCTCGGAAACCCCGTGAGGTGCTGGTGTGGAGCTCATCATTCCGAGAAGCACCTGATACATAAATAAAGCAGGACTTTTGTGTGCCGTAATGAAAAATAGGGTGTTTCTGTGCTAGTGGAAAAGCTGTTGAATTAAACTGGATAAGAACTATTGCTTTTATTTACACACCAGACCCCTGACCTCTGTCACACACACACACACTACACACCACTGGTTTTCACAAATGGGTTCAACGTCCTGCCATGCTCATATTCCACAGATTGAATGTACAAAAAAAAGCAACTCTGCCTCTAAGATTCCCCCACGAGCACCCATAAGGACGGGCCGCACTTGAGTGATGGCCTGTGCACATCCCAGCAGCATCGACAGGGTCTCAGTCCTTCAAAACACCCCACCTCCACGTGTGCTTTTGGACTTTCCCGGCGTATTCAGTCGATAAAAACTGGCAACTTCTATTTGTAGAGTCACCTGACTATCCTCTCCCCCGGGTACACTTGTAACGAAGCGGGCATGGTTAGGAACTATTCACTTTGAAAGCCTGCTCAGTAACCCAGACGGTTGGCGTGGGGCAGGTGCTGCGGGGGGAAGCTGCCCTTGGGCGAGGAAAGTGCAGGCCACCTGCAGGGGTGCCTGTGGCTGAAGCACCAGGTGTACAGGGAGGCGTGGCCACTGAGTCTGGAAATGTTAAGTCAGAGCTAAATCATGGACAACCCTGAATGTCAGAGTCAGGGCTCGATTTGGGAGGCAATGGCGAGTCCTCGCACAGATCTGGGCAGAAGGGTGTCAGGGTCAGAGTTACGTTAAAGACAGACAAATCTATCAGCAGCTGAAGGATGAAAGCAGAAAGCAGAGATAAAAGGCAAGGACGTTTGAACTCCATGTACTATACGCACATATTCTTCACATTAAATCCCTCTCCCATCCTAAGCACTGCCTATAACTATGTGTTCCTCAAGGCAATTCAAAAGCCATTCAGGGAGACATGCCAGCCACGAGAGAAGGAAGGGTGTGCTCCATGTTAAACCCATGAAAAGTTTAATTAACTATATTTCCTCCTGCACCCAAGCAGCCACTCAAGGATGTAAATGAAAATTACCAAGAGGAAAAACAAATCACACGCTAAAGCTACAATGTTTTGACATGCTCCCTTGAACACAAAGTCTGTTTGGATTGCACTGGCAGCCAAATTCATTAGGAATAAATGCAACTTAATTTGTGAAAGTCTTATTTCTTCGATGTCTTAGTTCACTGAAGGAAATACCTTCATTTTGCATTGAAATGCTAGCTAAGCATGCCTTTGGGTATAAAAGTCTAAGTAAGCCTATATTTCAGAATAGGCTATCGTCACAAGTTCACTTATTTTTTTAACTTATGATTATTAATTAATTTTTATTTTTTAGAGCAGTTTTACTAGTAGACTTCACAGCAAAATTGAATGCATGGTACAGATTTCCCACATAGCCTCTACCCCCACACATGCATAGTCTCTCCCCCTATCAACAATCCTCCCCTCCCCAGGGATACATTTGTTACAACTGATGAATCTCCACTGGCGTCATAATCACCCAAAGTCCATAGTTTACACGTGATCTCACTCTTGGTATTGCACATTCTCTATGTTTGGACAAACGTATAATGACATGTATTCACCAGGATGGTATCCTGCAGGGTGCCTCAGTGCCCTAAAAATCCTCCCTGTTCTACCTACTCACGCCTCCACATGATCCTCCCGCAGCCACGGATCTTTTCACACTCTCCGTAGTTTTGATTTTTACAAAATGTCATATATTTGGAGTCATACAGTATGTAGCCTGTTCCGATTGGTGTCTTCTGCTTAGAAATGTGCATTTAAGGTTCTTCCATGTCTTCCCATGATTTCATAGCTCTTTCTTATTCTTAGTGCTAAATAATATTCCATTGTCTGGATGTTTATCCACTCACCTACAGGGAGACATCTTGGTTGCTTACAAGTTTGGGCATTTATGAATAAAGCTGCTATAAACATTTATTTGCAGGTTTTTATATAGACACGAAGTTTCAGCTCTTTGAGGAAATATTAAGGAGAGCGACTACTCGATTGTATGGCAAAAGTATGTTTAGTTTCCTAAGAGACTGCCAAACTAGCTTCCAAAGGGGCTGAACCATTCTGCATTCCCATCAGCCATGAAGGAGAGTTCCTGAGGCTCCACATCCTTGCCAGCATTTCCTGTGGTCAGTGTTCCAGATTTTGGACATTCTAACAGGTGTGTAGCAGTGTCTCATTGTTGTTTACTTTTTAATATTTAGTAAAAAGTATTCCAGATTTTCTAAAGTGCTATGTCCAAAGACATAATAAAAAGATCAGAACACAGCACCATCTATTTTCAACATCTCTAACGCGGAACAATTCAACATTTCCCTTATCCGTATATGACTCATTCAATGACCTTTTCTACACGTCTACAGGAGAAAGTTTAGGTTACAGAGGAAAGAACTACGGCTTAGAGAAAGGTAGATCAGGTTTGAACCCTGCTCTGCTGGGCCATGCGCTTAAACTTCTGAACATTAGTTCCTACTCCACAAAAGGAAGTTACACAGATTAGATTGAATAATGCTAACGAAAGCATCAAGAACAATGTCTGACACATAGACATAATGGGGCATTATCACTATTACCTTAAAACGATGATTATTACTTATACTGACACTAAAAATACTGTTATTCTTCCCAAAACTAAGGTAAAAAAAAAATAAAAAACCCTCAAATGTCAGCCTTCATATTGGGAAAAAAAAAAAAAGGAAAGCTGAAGGCAACAGGCCACTGGAGAGAAACCAGATAGAGGAAAACAGAAAGAATACAGATGAAAGAGTCAAATTTCTTCAGGGCCCATTTAAATTCCCACTGACCGACTTTAGTGGCCTTTAGGATTACTGGGGCCAATTTACATCAATGACCCAAAGATGGAAAATATGAAGCCATATTCTACCCAAAATCAAGGGGATAAAGAAAATTCTTATGGGTTCCTACAGGTTTTTTTCTGGAGAAAAAGGTAGTGGGCTCCAGCTGCCTGGAGTGACACAGGAAATGCCGTTCTGTTCTGTAATGGTTTAAGGGTCGACATCCTACCCTTTAGGAGCAAGTCCCATAGGCCTCTCCTGTAATCAGTGCCTAGCCTCACATCTTACAATTGTTCCCAAGTTCTTCAATGTCTACAACAGGTTGGTGATAATGTTCTTCTAACAAAATAAGACCTCACGATACAACACATTAAAAAACTGTGTCTGGCCCTGGCCATTTTGGCTCAGTGGATAGAGCATCAGCCCATGGACTAAAGGGTCTCAGGTTTGATTCCAGTCAAGGGCACATACCTCAGTTGCAGGCTCAATTCCAGATCCTGGTCAGGACATGTGTGGGAGGCAACCAATAGATGTGCCTCTCTCACACCCATGTTTCTCTCTATCTCCCCCTCACTCTCTCTAAAAATCAATGGAAAAATACGCTCAGGTGAGGATTAACAAAAAATAATAAAAATAAATAAAAAACTGTGCCTGACATACATGTGAAGACCAGGCATGACTCCGACAGAATAGTTCTGGCCTTAATCAGCCACAGCCACTTCCACTATTGGAGTTACCTCTTCCAGGGAGTCAGTTTGACATTGACAACACGTGCACAAATTCTCCTTGGATGGCAGAGCTTTACTCTAGGCTGGCCACATCTGAAGAACATGATTTTCTCCTCTGCAGGGCATCTGGGTGTTCTTTTCTTAGAAACAATTCTGACTAGAGTGTCACACTTATAAAACAGAGCTGATCAGGGACCTTCTGCCCTCATCTCAGTGGGAACATAAAGGAATTGACAACAAAAACAGTCATTCCTTTCCCTCTCCAACTAATCAAAGTGCCATGGCCATTCCCGGATTCTCGAATATTTCCTAAATATTCACAAACCAAACATCGTCCATATTGTGAAACATAATCGATGTTTTTTTTTAAGATATCAGAATTACTCCTTTTAACCTTGAAAACAATTTAATAGCTTGCAGAAAAATAGCAACTCTCATACATGGGTGGTAAAAATATAAACTGACCTAACTCTATGGAGAAAACATAGGTAGCATCTATAAATATTAACAACTTTCAAATCCTAAGTCCCAGTCATTTCACTTTTAGGACTTTATCCTCTGAAACACTTACAAAAATGTATGAAGACATAGGTTCTAGAATTTTAGGACATGCTCCAGCCGGGTGGCTCAGTTGACTGGAGCATTGTCCTATACACCTAAATGTAGCAGGTTTGATTCCCAGTCAGGGCACATACCCAGGTTGTGGGTTTGATCCCTGTGGCAACTGATTGATGTTTCTCTCTCACATCAATGTTTCTCTGTCTCTCCCTCCCTCTCCCTTCCTCTCTCTCTCTCTAAAATAAATAAAAACATACGCTCGGGTGAGGATTTTTTTAAAAAAGAATTTTAGGACAGCATCATTTGTAATAGTGAAAAAATAAAAACAATTCAACTGTAATTCAATAGATAAAACCAAGTAATTTATAGTACCCCATCCAGTGGAGTACTACATAACTATTAAACAGAATGAAATACAAGTTATATATACTGACATGGGAAAACATCAATATCCCAAAAAATAACATTGTAGAACAATATATACTGGTATATTATGTAATTCTATGCTTGCAAAAATGATTAATACTTGAACAACTACAAACACCCCACATCTACCTTGTGTATATTTATATATATATACAGAAAAGTCTGAAAGGGTTCAAAACCAACTCCTACCAGTAGTTACTTCTGGAAGGTATGATAGGGAAAAGAAAAAAGACATTCCATCTACTTTATATGATATGTTTAAGTATTGGCTCTTACGGGCATGATCCTGTTTTGATTTTTCAAAGGAAGGAAAAAACATAATCTTTTAAATGACTCTTACCTTCGGTCATCTGTTCCAATGATCCTCTAGAAAGAAGACTTGAGAAAGATTCTACAACCGTGCTTTTTTTCCTATATCTGCATAGAGTAAGCAGGAGGGAAGGAAAGAGGAAGAAGAAGTAACAAGAAATTAGCCCGAGCTCATTTTCACTCGACATTCACTTCAGTCACAATCACATCAGAGAGTCATGAAGGCAGGCAGAGCTCAACACTACCATCCCCAGGGCAGAGACCACCCTGGGCAGCACTGCAGCCCCACCTCCCAGCACCGGGCTAGCATGCGGGGGTGCTCAACCCCTGCTCGCTGAACACGTGAGTGGACAGACCCGCACAAAACAGTGACCCCAACCTGCCAAGCACCTCCCCAGATCTGTGGCTGAACTCAGCATTTCTGTGGCAAGACTCACCACAGATGAAGAATGAACTTAAGAGTGCAATATTTGAAAGCTCTCTCTTCATGTGCAGGGCTTGCCACAAAATTAGGGAGTATGTAATTCCACCAGGGTTAAAATTCACCAATGCTAGCTAACAGCTTTTGCCAGGGTCTTTCTATGGACACAGAGCAAAGATTAAAATAAAATTGGAAACCCATCTCATTTTCACCAACCCAAGTGTTCAACTACATTTTTTGTAAGCAAATAAAACATGCCTTTCTGAATTGGCAGCATCCCCTACAAAGAGAAGAGTGTGCCTTGCTTGGCCTGGGTCGGGTTGCGGTATGTAAACTCACCACAGGGAGACCCTGGAGCTGCCTGCTGCTAACCCCACTGAAATCTCAGCCCTGCTGGGCACTTCAAGTTACCACACATGCCCCTCGTTTGGCCAAATGAGAAGCGTACTCTAATTCCTAATAGGAATTTTGGTCTCTATTACATAAAACTACATGAGGCCAAGAAAGCTTTGAAGCACAAGTCCTTTTCTTACAACTGTGGCCAACTTCCAACAGCTCTCAGTCAGGCAAACCGCATTCATTTGCTCACACAGACATATAGGTTTATAGTCATATCTCAAGCATGTAATTACTGAGTTCATACTTTTGGCAGGTTTGCAAGGCGTCCCTCATGGCAGAAATGCCATTTTGGATGTCCTGTTGCTCGAAGGTCATGATGGCCTGCAATACCACAATGGTACTGTAGCCCAAGGCATGGTACATGCTGTCCTTAGCCCTGGGGGCGACACAGGGAAACAGCACATTTCAATTCAAACTGGAAAGCATTCAGGTCTAGTCCGATAGTCATCATGAGAAATCCTAATACATGCATGTCCTGACTTTCACAGTGATAATCTTTACTCCTTTGCCACAGTCCCTGAAAGCATAGGAACTATAAAAGACGGGCCCTAAAACACTCCCGTATCAAGGATTTAACAATTTAAGCTCACACAGGCAGCACAGAACACTGCAGGCTGAAAGAAAAAGAGTCGAGATGCTTGTCCCTGTTTCAGCACAAGGGGGCAGCCTGCAGGTTCATTTCCTAGAGAACATTTCAAAGCAAACTGCTTTTCCCCAGTTGAACCAAGGGCAGTGTGCTGCCTTTCTTTAGCTCTGATATCAGTGCTACAATAAAAGCCACTAGAAATATATTTTGTGACGGATTCTGATTTTTTTTCAAAGATAAAGACTCATTAAAAATTGTCCCCTCTCTGCCCTAACCGGTTTGGCTCAGTGGATAGAGCATCAGCCTGCGGACTGAAGGGTCCCAGGTTCGATTCCGATCAAGGGCATGTACCTTAGTTGCGGGCACATACCCAGTAGGGAGTGTGCAGGAGGCAGCTGAATCGATGTTTCTCTCTCATCGATGTTTCTAACTCTCTATCCCTCTCCCTTCCTCTCTGTAAAAAAATCAATAAGAAATACATTTTTAAAAAAATTGTCCCCTCTCTGCCCTAGCTGGTTTTTCTCAGTGGATAGAGCATCAGCCGAAGGATCAAAGGATCCTGGGTTTGATTCTGGCCAAGGGTATATACCTTGGTTGCAGGCTTCTCCCTGCCCTAGGCCCTGGTCAGGGCTTGTGTAGGAGGCAGACAATCAATGTGTTTCTCTCACGCCAATGTTTCTCTCTGTCTTTCCCTCTTTCTTCCCTAAAAAATCAATGGAAAAATATCCTCGAGTGAAGATTAACAACAACAAAAAAAAACTGTCCCCTTTCCTCTCCCAGCCAGAGGCAACATTTTTGCAATAAAGTTAGGTAGGCAGACAAAAGCACATTTTAAACTCCATCTCTAATCTAATCCCATTATCTGAGATTCCTGATTAAAGTTCTTGATAATTCACATTACCAGTGAGAATCACTTAGATTCTTAGGAAGGTCAGTTAGTCCTGATGTATGGCAGACACCCCAGATTCTCAAGCTGTGAAAAAACCTCACCATCACTTTTCTTAAAACTTCTTAAATTACGTTAATTATTTATAAGATGTAAAATATCAGTGCACGATTCTGGCTTTAATTCAAATATTATCACAACAGCCTGCTGCTGTGCAAAACAAGTGCCAGCCACTTTATTCTCTTCCCCGACAGAAATAGTCTAAACATCCTTCGGTAATTTGCAGCTTGTCCTGAACAGTGAGGGCACTGGTTGTTCAAAAGGACCGCCAGGAATAAGAGCAGCCCAAAGTTAATCAGTACCTGGGGTTTTAAGCCTCATATTTAAACCGGAAGGTCCTCCAAGAGGAAAAGAAGTATTCAAGTAGGAAAAACAAGATCAGAGAATCTATAGCTCCATTAAGTACAATACTAAATCATTTCTTTTCATTCCATGTTATGTCCAGCTGATTTCAGTGGCAAAGGAAAAAAAGGAGACGTGTTTTACTGAAAAAGAAGGAGACGGTCAGGCAGGCTGAGAGAGGAGAGACAAAGGAAAAAAATACAGACAGAGAAAAGACAGGGAAAGGTAGAGACACAAGACAGAGAGATGGAGAAGTCATTGGGCGAAAAGGTAGGAGACAGGCAAGGTAGAGGTTGCGAGACAAGCAATGGAGACAGCACTGGACAATTTCTATAGGCTACAGGCTTCACTATCTATAATAATAAAAGCGTAATATGCTAATTAGACTGGAAAGCTGAATGACCTTCCAGACGTCCTTCTGGATGACCTTCTGGATAAAGCCGGGGCTGCGAGGGCCAAGCCTCTTGCACAAATTTCATGCACCGGGCCTCGAGCTTTAACATATATTCCTAACCTCTGAAATGCTAATTGATCAAGATCATCTAAATCTGAATAGAATTGCCTTCGCAGTTTCTCAGTAGGTAAATCCATTTCTAAGATTCAGGGTCAAGGACAAGAATCACATCACCCTACTGATGGCTCAAAAGAATAAGATTCCCACTTTTGTGCCCAGCTAAGCTTCTAGAAAATTATGAGGTCTATGCTTAACCCAAGGAAGTGACTGTGTCTGAAGAAACAATGTGAGAGTAAGCATTCCTGTCAAGCTATAGTTACACCACGGGGGTGGGGACTGTGGTCAAAGTGAGGCCTAATAAGAAGGCTGAGCACAGAGGGGAAAAAATTAACAGGTACTATTAACTGAAATTAAGTTGTTTAACCCAAGTTTATCACATAAGCAGGGAGTCCCTATAATATTTATATCATTTTAAATGTTAGCACTTGAGATAAGCATTTCTAGTTCTTCCCTTTCCCAATTCAAAGGAAACTCTTCTCAATTATATTTAAGGTTAAGAGGAACATCCATAAAAATAGTTCACTGACAAAAGCAAAATGGAGCTCTATAAAACTACATAAATGACACTATTTAAACAAATATAGAAATTAAAGGATGAGAAAAAATCTGAAATTTTCTACTGAATGAAGTTGAAAAGACAGATTTCTTAACTGGATATTAAGAGGTCTCAAATATTTAGGTGGAAACACAAATAAATTAACTGACAAGTATGGCATAAAAGACATGAATGTCATCAAAAACATGTGAAAAAATATATTTTACCTAAAAGAAATAAAGTTAATTACCATGGTTGAAGCAATTCTAAGGCATCTTTAAATTTGTTATTCAGAAATAATTTCAGTGCCACTTCACATTCTTCCAGGCCATTCTTGAGATCCATCTTGGTTGATGATGACCTAAAGATCAAGAAAAAAATATATATAATTTCTATAGTTTTTACTATTAGCAAGTTGTCTCAGGGAGTGTGTGTGTGTGTGTGTGTGCACACACGTACTTTGCATACAGATAGGCTAAAATTCTAACTCTGCCACTTACTAGCAGTGTCTTGAACCTCTGGGAGCTTTCTCATCTATAAAATGGGACACCACACCCTACTTCATGGGGCCATGGTGAGGATGGAGTTTATGACAAATATGGCTCATTGCGAGCAGTGAATAAATGATAGTTATGCGCCCCCCCCCCATCACTCCACCACAAGTAGAGGAACTAACTTTTTTCATGGGCGAGGCCAAGGTTATTTGCTTTCGTTTGGCTATATAAAGGGGAGAAATGTGCTTCGGTGGAAAACTGAATTGTCTAAGGGAGACCCCTCCTAGTTACTTGCTTTTGATTTTATGGTAGTTTTCTTACAACTCTGTGAATTGTTAAGTAACTGATAGCAATGCAAACTATTTGTTGCCTATAGACATATCAATTTAGTCCCAGCCAGTAGAGGTTCAACTGACTTCCCTCCAGCGTGAAAGAAGCTAGTTGTTCTTGAATTTACACATTCATTTCAACACTTTTTAGTCCATATAAATTTGTGCTGTCTTCATTTCTCCTTTGAATCTGCTATAACATCTGCCTAGTGCAGGGGTGGGCAAACTTTTTGACTCGAGGGCCACAGTGGGTTCTTAAACTGGACCGGAGGGCCGGAACAAAAGCATGGATGAAGTGTTTGTGTGAACTAATATAAATTCAAAGTAAACATCATTACATAAAAGGGTACGATCTTTTTTTTCAATAGTTTTATTCATTTCAAACGGGCTGGATTCGGCCCG
The DNA here is from genome assembly GCF_964212035.1 of Myotis nattereri. NCBI lineage: Eukaryota > Metazoa > Chordata > Mammalia > Chiroptera > Vespertilionidae > Myotis > Myotis nattereri. The sequence goes on along the minus strand of NC_138087.1, from coordinate 26,301,397 downwards.
CGGGCCGTAATTTGCCCACGGCTGGTAGTTCCTTCATTGATTAATGAGTTAAGTAAAGTCTTTCAAATGTGGTGATTTCTGTATCTCTATGAGAGTCATGATTATACACTACTTGAAAATTATGTTAATTATTGATAGAAATATTTCGGTAAGCAAATGAGTAGTACAATTTATTTCAAAGTACTTTATGTTGAATTTCCATACCTCCAACCTCTCCAAATTCATTCTTTCAAGCATGAAAACAAAATCTTACCAGTTACTCATCTACCAAAAATGGGTTCTGAAGGTTCTACAGGAAACGGCCCTCTGCCTCTAAAACTTCTCATGGCTGGTTCCTTCCTGTTATTCAGACCTTAGCTCAAGAAGCATCAACTCAGAACTGCCTCAGTGACCCCACCCATACTGTCTCACTGTTTTTTCACTCCACACCACTCATTACCATCCCCAGTGTCCCATGCAGCATTTTGGACATGCTTGTCTTTGTCTATCTTCCTGCTCTAGAACCCAAAAGCAAGGAGGTTGTTCTAGTCACTGCTGTGCCACCAGCATCTTCAGTGAGATCTAGAACATAGTACATACTCATTCAATATTGTTGAGCTGGTGGGTGGGTGGGTGGGTGGTTAGGTAAAGCTGATCTGGGTAGGAACACAGAATTCCTTATGCCTAGAGCTTAAAGGTGGTGCCGAAATGAGACAAGTTCTTGGTGGAGGGGTAGCTGAAGAGCTGAAAATTTGTGATGGTTAATTTTATGTGTCAACTTGACTGGACTAAAGGGATGTCCAGACAGATGGTAAGACACTACTTCTGGATGTGTCTGTGAAGGGTGTTTCTAGAAGAGACTAGCTGTTGAATTGGTGAACTGAGTAAAGCAGATGGCCCTCCGCAGTGTGGGTGGGCATCATCCAATCCACTTTATCCAGTTGTCCATCGATGGATTGCTTCTATATTTGGCTATTGTAAATAATGCTGCAGTGAACACAGGGGTGCATATATCTTTTTATATTAGTGTTTTGGATTTTTTGGATAAATACCTAGAAGTGGGAATGCTGAGTCATATGTTAGTCCTATTTTTAATTTTTTGAGGTAATTCCATACTGCTTTCCACTGTGGCTGCACCAGTCTGCATTCCCACCAGCAGTGCACGAGGGTTCCCTTTTCTCAACATCCTCCCCAACACTTGTTGTTTGTTGATTTATTGACAATAGCCATTCTGTCAGGTGTGAAGTGATATTTCATTGTGGCTTTTTTTTTCTTTATTTATTGATTAAGGTATTACATATGTGTCCTTATCCCCCCATTGCCCACTTACCCCCGCTCATGCCCTCACCCCCCTGGTGTCTGTGTCCATTGGTTAGGCTTATATGCATGCATACAAGTCCTATGGTTGATCTCTCCCCCTTACTCCCACCCTCCCCTACCTTCCCTCTGAGGTTTGAGCATCTGATCGATGCTTCTCTGTCTCTGGATCTGTTTTTGTTCATCAGTTTATGTTGTTCATTATAGTCCACAAATGAGTGAGATCATGTGATATTTATCTTTCTCTGACTGACTTAATTCGCTTAGCATAATGCTCTCCAGGACCATCCATGCTGTTGCAAATGGTAGGAGTTCCTTTCTATGTGGCTTTAATTTGCATTTCTCTGATGATTAATGACATAGAGCATCTTTTCATATGTCTATTCACCATCTGTATGTCCTCTTTGGAGACATGTCTATTTAGATCCTCTGCCTGTTTTTTAATTGGATTGTTTGCTTTTGGGTATTATGTTATATCAGTTTCTTACATATTTGGATATTAAGCACCATTAGATGTATCTTTGGTGAATATCTTCTCCCATTCAGTAGGTAGTCTTTCAGCTTGTTGATGGTTTCCTTTGTTGTGCAAAAACCCTTTTAGTTTGATATAGTCCCACATTTGTTTATATTTCCTTTTGTTTCCTTTGCCTAAGGAGACATATCCAAAAAAATATTACTAAGAGCCATGCCAGATATTTTACTGTCTATGTTTTCTTCTAGGAGTTTTATGGTTTTGGGTCTTACATTTAAATTTGTCTTTAATCCACTTTGAATTTATTCTTGCAGTATATCATGTAAGAAAGTAGTCGTTTACTTCTTTTTTTTTTTTTTACATGAAACCATCCAGTTTTCATTTATTGAAGAGGCTGTCTTTACCCCATTGCATATTCTTCCCTTCTTTTTCATAGATTAATTGACCATATAGGCGTGGGTTTATTTCTAGATTCTCTATTTTGTTCCATTAATCTATGTGTCTTTTTTTATGCCAATACCATGCTGTTTTAATTACTATAGGATACTTTGATATCAGCATGAAACCTCCACCTTTGTTCTTCTTTCTCAAGATGGCTTTGGCTTTACCAGCACTTCTGTCTGGGAGAAAGCTGCCCCTCCAGTTCTTGGCACTTTTCGAGCTGCTGCCCCAGTGCTGGAGCTCAGAGCAAAGGAGTCCATCAGTGAGTAAGGCCCCGCACAGACCCTTTATGAGGAAAGCCTGGGACTCCAGCTACTTTTCATCTTAACAGGATGCACAAAATCCCTGCTGATTTTCACAGCCAGAAGTTGTGGGGACTCCTCTTCCCAGGCTGCAGAGTCCAGTGTGGGCCTGAAACCCCTCGCTCCTCAGGGGGACCTCAACAACTGACACAGCCCGGCTGATTCTTAACCACCACACCTGGGTGTGGAACCAGACTGTTTTGCGTCCAGCCCTCCTACTAGCCTCAGCTTGGCTTCTTCATGTCCTTGTTTATGAGTTCTGTTCGGCCAGTCTTCAGGTGGTTCTCAAGGGTGTTGTTCTACAATTTAGTTGTCATTTTGATGTGTTTGCGGGAGAAGGCAAACACATTTATCTACTCTGCCATCCTGACCGAACTTCCTTTATATATCTTTAACCTCTTCTTCTCTGACCCCTTTTCAACTCAGAAACACACACAAATCTTACTTATTTCTACTTAATGTTAACCAAGCAAAAAAGGGTAACTTTCCTTCACTCTTGTTTTCTCTCTTAACACCATACCCTTTATTTAGTATTGCCTTTGGTAATTTTTTTAGTATTTTATTACAGCTTTCAAACTCAGCATTATAAATGTTGATGTAATAGAAACCTAGGAAACTATCAGATAAATTAGAGGATAACTCTGAGAGAGGGGCATATATTTCTGAAGAAAGCTCAGATTTCCATGAACAGAGACATATGGAACAAAACAGTATTGTGAAAAATAAATGCCTTAAGATACTTACAAGTTATTTTCAAGTTCATCTCCATTCCTCAACCCTCATATTATTGCACCTTTTTCTTACATTGACAAACCGAGTATTATAAACACATTCATAAATAGCTAAAAATTTCAAATGCAAAATACAAAAATGCTAAAGATCTGTGGTATAATTAGTCTAATAAACCTTTTCATCTAGGATAGATGAAAAGCACTTTTTTAAAATATATTTTTTTTTGATTTCAGAGAGGAAGGGAGAGGTAGAAAAACATCAATGATGAGAGAATCATCAACTGGCTGCCACCTGCACGTCCCACACTGGGGATTGAGCCCGCAACCTTGGCATGTGCCCTGACCGGGTATCGAACTGTGACCTTCTGGTCCATAGGTTGATGTTCAACCACTGAACCACACCAGCCAAGTCTAAAAAACAGCTTTAACAGAGTTGCCTTAAAGAACAGATAAAGGAATAACCTACATGTTTAAAAAGAAACAACTAGTTAATTCCAGAATAGGCAGGAAAGGAACAGAACTTAGCAATGAAATGTAATATTATATAAAATACTTAAGGAAGAGAAAAGGATGTCATGATTAAGTTTTTAAAAGCAGGTTACTAAACAGTATATTCAATATAATACCAATTAAGCAAAAAAAAAAAAAAAAAGTATCTTTATATATAAGAGGGAAAAGAAAGAATATACACCTAAAAAATAGTTATGATACTATGGTGATAGTAATACATAGTTTATTCTTTATGATTTTTCTTTTTTCCTGAATTCTCTACAATGAACATTTTTTTAAATGCACTTTAAGCCAAGGTTACAAGAAAAACATTATTAGAAAAATAATCATAATATAATACTGACTGAAAACTCTTTGGGTATATCCATTTCAAGAAACACATGTCCAGTGAAAAGACTGGAATGAAAGACACCAAAATTCTAACAGTCTGTATTAAAGTCATAATTACAGTTTATGTTTTCCCTTCCTCCATTTTCCCTGATGGCTGGCAATGTGGTTATATTATTTTATTTAAAAATTAATGGTTTGCCCTAGTCAGTTTAGCTCAGTGGATGGAGCGTCGGCCTGCGGACTGAAGGGTCCCGGGTTCGATTCCGGTCAAGGGCACATGCCCGGGTTGCAGGCTCGATCCCCAGTAGGGGGTGTGGAGGAGGCAGCCAATCAATTAATCCCGCTCATCACTGATGTTTCCATCTCTTTCTCCCTCTCCCTTTCTCTCTGAAATTAATAAAAAATATATTTTTAAAAATTAATGGTTTAAAAAATTTGAGGTAACAAAGACACAAAGGGAGCTAGCTGTGCCGCAGAAGTTTAATTTCGTTTTGTTCCTGCTTTTATGTAACAGTGACACCTAGTCACTGAGTCCCTTAGCCTCCTTCCTAATTTGTAAAATGGGCCCTCTACCTGCCTGGGCCTCTCCTCTCCTCACGGATCAATAAAACACAGAGCCTGTTCTGACATCAGCATTGCAGTTTACCAAAGGGTAGGACTGGTCCCCCCAGGAACACTCGCACCCTTTCTGACCTGCTCACTTTGGATGGTCGGTGCTGTCCAGAGGCCTGTTTTGCGTCCAGTGATGCCAAGTGAGGTCTGCTTGCTGCCATATCTGTGCGAAAAGGCCTGTTAATAAAGAAGGCAGAGTGAGGTGTCTTACAGGAAACGTTCACATAACCTTAAGTACACACACAAGTCCTTCAATTATTTACTGAATCTCACCTCCATTTCTTTTTTTTTTTTTTTAAGATTTTTTAAATTGATTTTTGGAGAGAGAGGAAGGGAAAGGGAGAGAGAAACATTGATGTGAGAGAGAAACATGGATCGGCCGCTTCCTGCACACCCCCTACTGGGGATCCAGCCAGCAACCTTTCACGGCCACACCCAACCAACTGAGCAACATCAGCCGGGGCATCTACATTTCTTAGCAATTTAGAGAAACTATTCAGTTACATGGTGAACATTCCTGAAATATAGCACCAATAAAATAAACTTTTTTTTTTTTATTCTAGTGCACACACACAAAAGAAATGAGCTGAAATCATCCCCCACAGCTCTACATCCAAACACAGCATTGTGTCTTGTATATATCCTTGCATATCTTTTCCCAAGTAAATCTACACATATATTTTTATATTTTACTAGAGGCCCAGTGCACAAATTCATGCACGGGTGGGGTTCCTCGGCCTGGCCAACAATCGGGCCGATAGGGGCTGATGGGGCCAGCTGGCCAGGGGGAGGTTGGCTGTGGGAGCACAATGACCACCAGGAGCAGCTCCTGCGTTGAGCATCTGCCCCCTGGTGGTCAGTGCACATCATAGCGAACAGTCATAACAATTGCTTAGGCTTTTATATATTTAGATTAAAATAGAATATTATAGTAGAGGAGAAAAAAGTTTTCTTTGACCCTCTTAGCGTCCCTGGTTGGGTCTGAAAAGTAAAGTGACAAAGACAGGTTATATAAATTTACCAAGAGAAAAGCATATAAATTTTATTGAATTTTTACATGTACATGGGAGCTTTCACAAGAGAATGAAGCCTCAAAGAAGTGGACAATAGGAAGCTTTTACACCCGTTAGACACAGAAACAATAAGTTTATGAATAACTGACAAGACAAGGGGTTGGGCTAGGAGTAGTAAATGGTGAAGGAGTAACTAGGAATATAAGGATTGCTTTAATAAGGTTTGACTGCAGATTCTATGGGCTGATAGGTGTCTGTCTCTAGTAAAAGAATTTATTCCCTGCCTTTATGCAGAAAAGGGAGAGTTTTCACTGCTTTTACTGCTTCTTAATTTGTTTCCCACATGGACAGGCAATTATCCCAACACCAATGAATAAGTCATCCTTCAGCTACTCCTTAGCTTGGAAATAAGACAAAAGAAAAACCAATGCCCTTTCAATGTCATGTTGGAGCACTAACAGGCCCACCCAAAGATATACCTTTGTTTGATTTGCTAATGACTATTGATTGAGGCCTATACTCTGTAAAATTATATGTTAACTTGTAGATTTTTTTCTGGTAAATACCCAAATAATTAGTCTGGTAAGGTTATGGTTTTATTGCCTTGTAAGATAATATAGCAAATCTTATTCCAACATTCTTTCTTCCATTCCCCAAATATTTTTGGAACCAGTTTTACCATCTTGCTGATTGATAAATAAATCTTTGACATTTGTTCGTTGTGTAATTTTTACACGATGACATACTGAATAACACTGCAACTCTGTAACACAGGGCAAGTTTCCATATGTACACACGTCTGTTTCCAGGCATTCTTGTTCCACCCATGTATCTGCCTTTCTCCGCACTTTTCACTATCATGGCTTTCTTAATATGCCAAAGGAACAAGCCCTGTACTTTATTAAATGTTCTTTTTCCGGGGGGTGGAGAGGGGACTGCTATTATTTCACCTTCAATCTTAGTTATAAATTTTAGAGTAAGTCCTTATAGAGTTACCAAAAAAAGTCCTGCCATGGTGTTTCCTGGGACTTCATTACATTTCTAGCAAACTTTGCAGAGAACTGCTATCTTTACAATATTATACTTTCACATCTATACACATTTATTCAAGTCTTATTTCCTTCAATAAAGGTTTTTAATATCTGAAACACTGCAGTGGAGTACATGCATCCTTGCAAAAGAAGCCATGCTAAACGTTCTTTAAATTGCTTCAGGTTTAGGATCTGTTCCGCCAAAGTAAGCACAGTTATTAAACATTTAAATAGAAAGACTTGTCTGTTCCACTCCTGAGCATAACCAAGATGTTATACTGAGATCTTAGAAGAAATGTATTTTTAGCTAGTGAAAAATGTTATTTGGTTGACAGGTGCTAAAGAAAACATCATATTTCAATTACTGTTATGAGTGTTGGAAAATATATCCTCATTTTGCCCTGTATTTACTGCTCTAATTTATTTAAGTTTCTAAAAAAGCTTTATTGAGATATCATTCACAGACCACGCAATTTACCCACGTAAAGCATACAATCAATGGTTTTTAGTATACTCATATTGATACCAGTGTACAACTATCACCACAATCTAATTTTTAAAGTATTTTGTCACCCAAAAGAAACCTTGAATTCATCCATTAGCGGTCATTCCCCATAGTCCTTTGTATCTACACATTTGCTATAACTGGCTTTTTTCACTTAGCATAATGTTTTTAAGATTCATCCATGTTACTACATGTATCAGTACTTCATTCTTTTTTTTTTTTTAAAATATATTTTATTGATTTTATACAGAGAGGAAGGGAGAGAGATAGAGAGTTAGAAACATCGATGGGAGAGACACATCAGCCGCCTCCTGCACATCTCCCACTAGGGATGTGCCCGCAACCCAGGTACATGCCCTTGACCGGAATCGAACCTGGGACCCTTCAGTCCGCAGGCCGACGCTCTATCCACTGAGCCAAACCGGTTTCGGCAGTACTTCATTCTTTTTTTTTTTTTTTTTTTCGTCAGGAAGGAAGAATCAGATTAGGAGCAATCAGGGTGTTGCAAGTCCTGATTACGCAGAGACGTTAATCACGAATCATGCGATCTCCAATCATCATGTTCCAATCTGCCCTCCAAAAGGAGGGACAGGTAAGGATTATCCTACCTGACGGTTACTTCATTCTTTTTAATGGCCAAATAATATTTCATTGTATGAATATAATACATTTTGTTTATTGTTTCATTTGTTGGTGGATATATGAGTTACCAAAAAAAAGTCCTGACATGGTGATGCTGCATCCCTACCAGTAATGTATGAGAGTCCCAATCTCTCCATATCTTGGCCAACACTTGTTATTGTCCATCTTCCTGTGGGTAATGTTATCTCACTATGGTTTTGCCTTTCATTTGCCTAAGGACTAATGATATTGAGCATCTGTGTAGGTACTTATTGGCCATTTGCGTGTCTTCTTTGGAGAAATGCCTATGCAGGTTCTTTGGCCATTTGTTACTTAGGTTATTTGTCTCTTTATTTTTGTGTTTTATACTACTCTAATTTTCAATCATGAGGTAGAACTATTTTCCAATGAAATACTTACAGCTGTCTTTGTTTATACTTTTTCTCTCATTCAAGTCATAATTAGCAGAATCCATTCAAATTTAATTTCCCTAATAAATTCAACGCAATGTGCTATGTTCCTGCACAATAAAAAGCTAGCTCTTTTTGAAAAGCAAAAAATGAAGTAAAAATTTCAAGAATTATTGAAAGACAATATCCTTCCAGCTTTTCATCAAAGTTAAAGTCTCTCTTTAAGGGGAGAAAAGGAGCGAACAGAGATGGCCAACCGTCATGCTATGAGAGGCACCACTTATATAATCTACAGTCTGAACAGAGCCCACCAGCATTACGAACATAGGACTCCCGCGGATACCACCACCAGATTTCCAGGAAATTTATTGCTTCATATTATTGGCCATTTCATTAGCTTGTCTTTCTTACTAAAGAAAATTGCTCACCAGACCAAATTCTGCCCAATGGGCAATTCCTTCAAATAGCCATCCTCAGGGCCACTGATCAGAGGCAGAGGGGACTGCTGCAGCTGCCGCTGGGAGAGCAAGAAGAGCCCAGAAACTAGCAGGTACTCCCCACGGACCTCTGACTGTCAGCTCCAATCCAGGCCCGTCACCAGTGCTATCAGAATCAAGGGAAAGGAAGTCAACATTTTCTCACCACTCCTGCAAGTGGAAACTCCCGACAAGACTGTGTGGATTAACTGACTGACTGAACAAACGGACAAACAGAGGAGCAACTGGCAGATAGCACTGATTTATTTTTTACTGGAAGGAACTGGCCCTCACTCTCGTCTAGTCAATCCAACCACCTGAACTCTCTGATGTTCTAGACACACTGTTCTAAGACAACCAACGATTGGAAATGCAACTAGAAGCCAACAGCCAGGAAAAGACTAAAGCCAATTCAACAGAAGAAAGAGTTCAAGGAAATGGACAAGTTTCACTTGAAAGAAAGAACAGTTGGAGGAAAGCAGAGAAAAGGAAAGAACATGAAAGCTATTTCCAGACATTTCCCTCTCTAATTCAGCCTTCTAAACCACATTCTCTGGAGCTGCTACTGCCAAATGACTCTGAAAAATACATGTGATGTGTATACAGAGAGAATAATAAAGCAAATGGGGCAAAATGTTGAAAATGGATTAAGGGTACACATTAAATCCTCTGTTATTCTCACACCTTTTTGCTACGTTTGGAATTACTGCAAAGTAAGAAAATGTTTTTAAAAGACAGCTTAGATGGCCCGTAGCAAAGGGCAGCAACAGGGATCATATGAGTGGTCTCTGGACCTCAGTCACTGGCCTCGCCAATGCCAGTGGAGAATGCTAAGCCCTCAGGGTCATGGACACACCAAGTCCAGCCACCACAGGTGCCTGGGCGGCAGAGGCAGTGGAACCAAACACAATGGATCTGCTGCTCTGGGTGTTTTATTCAAGAACAAACATGGTTATCATTAGGTATTTTATGCAGCAACTAAAGGGGATTCACATCCAGATCTCTGTCTGCCCCGAGGGAGGCTTAGCCATTGCTTATATCCACGATTTGGTTAATTACATGTTGATTTCTTCTTTGCAGTTGGCTAAATTATTAGGTTCCAGGCAAGCTCATCCAGTTACAGCTGTGTCTGCTAAATACTGTGCTACACTTTAACACTTAGCAGGAAGAGCATTACGTAGTAAAAACTGCCCAGACCTTGAGACCCTTGTCCTATGTAGCAGCAGCAAGGACAGAGGGCAATGCAAAAACAACTGGATGTAGCCACCAATCAGAGAGCAAGACCCAGATCCTGCTCCATCACACTCCACTTCCTCCTGCACCTACCACCACCTGGAAAGGAGGAGAGGGAGAGGGAACCTCAGAGAAAGGAGGCGTGGGCCTGATGCAGAGATTAACGGTTTACATGACTGGGCACTTGCCCCTGCCACTCCTTCAAGAAAACCTGAATCACTCCAAACGAGACTGTTTGAAATTTGAGCAGATGATGTCATCTTTAATTGGCAATGTTTTTTTCCATCCTCAATGGAGATGAGAGTTCCAGAGGCAACTGAGAACAATTGGAAAGAATAAAATTACATTTTGTATAAAATATAGTGTGTCTCAGACCCCACTCACTAAGAAAATGGAGGGTAAACTTGCAGTCTCTTCAGAAAAAAATAAACGATCCCAACAGGTGCTGCTTCTCTTGCCCACAGCCACAGCAAATCCCTGACACAGTGGAAACTAAACCAGAGCCTGTGTCCCTTCAAATTCTTTCCTTCGGCAAAGCAAACTGCGCTCTTCACATTATTCAAAACAAACATCAGTAGAATGTTAGATTGGCAAGAGATAAGCACAGCTCCCGTTTCATTTTGCTGCTTTTCTTTACTGTGTTTTTTTCTTATTAAAAAAAAAAAAAAAAAAGAAGCCCTAGTTGATTTTGCTCAATGGATAGAGCGTCAGCCTGTGGAGTGAAGGGTTCTGGGTGCGAGTCCAGTCAAGGGCACGTTCCAGGGTTTCGGGCTTGATCCCCAGTAGGGGGCATGTAGGAGGGAGCCGATCAATGATTCTCTCTCATCATTGATGCTTCTCTCTCTCTCTCCCTCCCCTTTCCTCTCTCTGAAGTCAGTAAAAACATATATATATACTATATGGGATATTAGGGATATAGTATATATATATATATCCCTAATATGCAAATAGACCAAATAGAAGAACAACCGAACCAAACAATCAAACAACTGAACAATCAGTAGCTATGATGTGCGCTGCCCACCAGGGGGGCACGCGCAGAACATGGCGAGCATCGGAAACAAGCAGCAGGGCACTGAACATGGTGGGCATCAGCTGCGGCGAGATGGTGGAGCAGATGAGCAGGGGCGAGCCTCTGGTGGTTACTAAAAATTCTTTGCTCCTGCGCATCGTGGTCTTACAGGCACTCACACCTGCTGCCGATGCTGGCCTGCTTGAACCCGTTGCCGGCCCCGATCGCTTGCCGCCGTCAGCTGGTGTGAGTGGCGGCTGCTGGCCCGATCACCCCTGAGGGCTTCTCCATCTCCCCCTGCTCCTGAGGGGCGATCAGGGCAGCAGCCGCCGCTTGCACCTGCTGCTGGCACTGGCCACAATCGCTCCACGCTGTCAACGGCTGCAAATGGGTCCGGCATCATCAGCATGTTGGAGCAGCAGCAGCAGGAGCGGGGCTGCCGGCAGACAGGGGTCCGGGGGCCAAGGCCAGGGGGGCTGGGCGGGGGCATGGAGGATGGGCCGAGACCCGTCCCTGTGCCCACCACAGCCTTGCGGCCCACAGTTCCTCTCAAGGTGCACAAATTCGTGCACTGGGCCCCTAGTATATATATATATATAACCTTCCCTACTAGAGGACTCTCTTATTACTAACAGAAATCTTCTGTCTAGTTTTTTTTTTTAATATATTTTATTGATATTTTACAGAGAGGAAGGGAGAGAGATAGAGAGTTAGAAACATCAATGGGAGAGAAACATCGATCAGCCGCCTCCTGCACATCTCCCACTGGGGATGTGCCCGCAGCCCAGGTACATGCACTTGACCGGAATCGAACCTTGGACCCCTCAGTCCACAGGCTGACGCTCTATCCACTGAGCCAAACCGGTTTCGGCATAGTTTTTTATCTTTTTTTCATCACCCTGCAGTAGTGTCATTTAGGAGAAAGCGTGCTGGGTTCCCACCAAGGTGAGCCCAGCACTGGCAAGCAGTGTGGCGTTGCAACCTTCACTCACTTCTATGAGCCTAAGTATCCTCATCTGCTCAAACAGAGAAAGGATACAAATCATAGAAACCGATATAATGGTGGCTGTCAGGGGCTGGGGGACAGGGGGAGTGGGGAGCTACTGTTTAATGGGTATAGAGTTTCATAGTTCCAAGGTGAAGAGTTATGGAGATGGATGGTGGCGATGGTTGCACAACATTATGAACGTATTTAATACTTCTGAAGGGTACATTTAAAAATGGTTAAGTTTATGGTATGTGTATTTCACCACAATAAAAACAAATTGGGGGGAAAGCATGTATACACACACACACACACACACAGCCAGAAGAGGGATAACAATACCTGCCCTGTCTACCTCAGGGATGTGATGAGAGGAAATGCGTCCTATTTTATGAAACCGCTTTTTAGGCTGAAACATCCCGTACATGCGGTGCTGGTGTTGAAGAGTTAAGGGACCGAGGCCAAGAGCCTCCCACCACACCTACGTTTATTTGCTGCTGCTCAGTAGGGCAGTGTTTCCTGCACCCTGGGCAGAAGCCACGTAGGCAGCACTTTGCCATTTTCATTCCGTCCTCAAGGGAGGGATGCAGAGCAAATGCAGGTTTTCAGTGTAACAACTGAATGGGTGATTATCGTATGTTTTAAAACATCACAACCTAAAACAAAGAAAACCAAAACAAGAAATTCTTAAAAACTGATGCTAAAAATAAGTTTTCCTTCCATTTGGCCCTCAAAATAAAGACCACTCAATACATTTTTTCCCCCAGGCTCCATAATGTGTCTCTCCTCTGGGTTCCTTGGTCAGAATTTACAACTCATCATAGTATAATTATTGGGTTACTTTTTAGTTATGGTGAATTGATTATGAGCCTTTTAAGGAGAGGAACTCTCTGGCTTAGCTGAGAGATGCTCAACGATTTTTCAATGAATGAATGACAGTTTTATTGATTCCATACTAGCACCCTGTGCCAAGTACAGTCATGTTACTTGGCATTTTATGTCACATTTGTAGATCATGGAAAGTACCAATGAATACAATATCACAGAGTCCTTTATTCAAAAATAAGCAGCGTTCAGTAATTACAAGGACTTTCCTTACTAGTACATCAGACAAACAAAAGAGAAGGGAAAGCATATAAATACTCAACTAATTAAGTGCCCAAGTTTCATTTTCTTTAGATATTCAGTGTGTGACTATTTTCATAGTTGGTGTGTATTTATTCAGCCTACAATATCAAGGAAACACACAAAATGGTTTTGCTATACACGGATGCTATTGCTTAGAAAACAAAACAACAACAAAAACACCTAAATTAATATTGAGGAGGGGTGATAGTTCATAAATGCTATATAGGGCCTGGTTTGCTAGATCTGGGAATGGATCAAAATTTGCTTCACTCACTAACTAGGAAGACAATGACTATAGTCCCAACCCACAAGAGAAACTCAAGTCTTAGTCCCATCCTTCCCTGCTTTCTCAAACACAGTCACCTAAAATGACTTGAAATGGGATATTCCATAACACACTCATCCAAAACAATCACCAAAGATTCATACCGTGTGAATGGTCTAAAGTCTTTCCACAACTGCAGACTGAAGTATCGAAAGAAAAGTAACCCATGCATGAAAGTCATATCAAACTCATGTTCATATCCTTTGCCCATATGTGCAGCCCCGCCCATTCTAAAATGAAGCAACATGTAAATATGGTGTTAAAAAGGGGAAAGCAAGTGCAAAATGTTAGGAAGACCTGTGGGCATGAAGTCCAAAAATACTGAGCATTTGTCATGACACATGTATCCAGGAGTGCACTGTGGATTTTTAATAAAATGGGGCAGGGGGCTCCCCCCAGTCAACCTAATGGACACAATACAACAGCTGGAGCACAGATCTGCCAACCTTTAGCACGATGGGGTCTCAGTCAGCACACTGTCGGCATTGGGCAACTGATTTAGCCTTTGTGCACCTCATCTCCTCATCCATAACACGGAATGGCAAGCCCAATTAACACAGTTGTTGAAAATACAAGGACTTACCAAGGGTACTGGACCTGGCACAGAAGACATTTTTTTTTTTTTGAGTGGCTTAAACAACAGAGATTTATTTTCTCACAGTTCTGTGAGGCTAAAAGCCCCAAATCAATGCGTGGGTTATGTTGATCACTTTGAGGGCTGAGGGGGAAGGTTCTGGTTCAGATTTCTCCCCTTATTTCACAGATGGCCATAGAAGACATTTTTAAAAGATTCTAGTTCATCTCTTCTCGACTAAGATATTAAAATGATTACAAAGCAAAAAGGTGCTAAACATTCTGTAACTGGACAACCAATGGGGTCCAGGCTGTCTGTCACTCCTTTAGCCAATTAAGCAGAAACAGAGTTGAATCATATATGAGCATTTATTCCAATAATGCTGGTAGCATGGGAAAGCAGCAGGTCATCCATGAAAATCTGCTCTCCCCTCCCCATAAGCCAGCTGTTTATATTGGGTAGAAGGCAAAGATTAGGTGGGAGAGTAAGAATTACAGGCATGGGAAAGTAGGCAAGGTATAATGGTTACAGGTTACAGGCAATGCGGGCTGGTGGGGGGGGGGGGGGGGAGCGCGGGGAGGTTGCAGAGGGCAACCTCTGGGACCAGATTACAGGCAATAGGGCTAGGGGTTGCAAAGGGTGGGTGCCAGTGGGACTAGATTGTTCCAGCCACGAGGTTGTAAAACTTTCCATAATGCTAGGCAGTTCTTGGGAAAGGAGGATGAACTGCATTCCAGTGTAAGCTCCCAGGTCCCAGGGCATACAACTCTCAGCCAGGTTAGAATGTGCTTTCTCTAATCAGAACAGAACCATCACAGTTAACAGAAATATGAATATGATTAACATTTCTTATATTTATAGCTAGTTCCCAGTATTCTTTTTCTGCCCCTAACACTTCCTTCCTGCTTTGAAACCACATAGACCAAGCATGTCAAACTCGCGGCCGATGGGCCACATGTTTGACATAGAGCCTCAGAATGTCCTGTCTCACGAGAGGCCCCAGAGCCTTCTGCTAGTCAAATGAGGGATCTAAAGCAAAAAATGGGAGATTAGAAACGACACAAGTTGTAAGTAGGTCATTTCCTATATAAGTTTGTTTATAAGTCACTTGGTTAGAAATCAAAGCATCTATATAAATATAAGCCTAAGCAACCAAACGACTGGTTGACCAGCTGCTATGACACTCAACGCAGGAGCTGCAACCGGGCAGTCAGTGCACTCCCACAGCCAACCTCCTGCGGCCCCGCCCCCCAGCCAACCACCTGCCGCCCTGATCAGCCCTGATCAGCCCTGATCAGCCCCAATCGCCAGCCAGGCTGAGGGATCCCACTGGTGCATGAATTCATGCACTGGGCCTCTAGTATTTTCTATAAAAGCAATAACTGAAATATATATATACACACACACATACATACATACATGTACATGCATATAGATATGCACATACATATGTTAAATTCTCAACCTAAGCCATAAAAGCCTATTTAAGCCCTAAATTATTAATAATTTTGACCAGAGTCTTAGAGCCAGGAGCAAGTGAAGCAGGGATTTTGGGGGAACATAGGCAGGCTTAGGGATTTTTTTTTAGAATTGGGGTCCATGAAAAAGCGCGGGGCTGCAGACTGGGAGAAGGTACATTTCCATAACACAAGGAAGCCAGGTGCAGTTACATCTCCATAAGACAAGGGAGCAGCAACAATTGCATTTACGTAAGACAAGGGAACTGGAAGTAGCCAAGAAAGGTCTATATTTACAAAATAAGAGAAGGAAGCCCTCCAATCAGAAGGAGAAGAAAGCCCAAAGGGAATAGGAAAACAATAAGGAAGGGGGGGGTGGCGCGGGGGGGGGGGGGGGGGAACCTCACATGTCCCATGTGAGGTTCAACCTTTGAACTCAGGAGTTACTATAGTAACCAACTCGAAGGGAAATATTGATCAATCAGAGGGGATATCAAGACATAGGAACTGCAGCCTTTATAAGCCATGGGGGGAAAGAACTCAGGGAGACTGTTCCCTCTCCCTACATGGGAGTCAGTTCTGTGGGACTCTTCCCCCTCCCCACTTGGGAGTCTGTACTTGTTCTTCAATACATCTCCACCTTTGCTATACCACTTTCTGTCCGTGGATTCATTCTTCGATTCCAGCGGACAAAGAATCCAGGTTCCAGTCCAAAAATTCGGTATCACAAGGTGTCATACTTTAGGATTGAGGCACACTTTCCCTCTACCAATCCCCACACTGTGGCCAGGGAGTCCTCACTAAATACAAATCCACGTGATCTTCATGAGGAAAACACTTCTGTGGCCGGTCACTTCCCTTGCCACCGTTCCCTGGCATCTGTCGTCCTCTGACCAGCCTGTCCTCACTAGAACTGCAGGCCTCCCAAACTTCTTGGCAAACACTGAGGAGATGGTGGTGAAGGAGATTAGAGTCTGTTACCCCGGAATTTGCCATTTTGACAGAAAGACTGTATTGAGCTGAAGGCACTGAGCTCTCTGCCCTCCCCTTTTCTGTCTAAAAGCAGGACATAAATTTCCCTTTGTAAAGGTATCCCCCTCTCCCATCCTAGGAAGGACATGACCCCAGAGGTAACTCTTATCACCTGAAAAGGATTTTTATTTGTATAACAAACCTTACAAAACAATCCTTATTTACCATACATTTCCTAATCCTTTCCCCATAACTTACCCCATCCAGAAGCCCAGAAACCCCTTTGTTTAGTCCAGCCTCTTCTCCAGGATGCATCATCCTTTGTTAAGAAGGTATATAAGCCTAGAATTCTAATCATCTCCTTGAGGCACAGTTCTTTGTGAACTCTGTGAATTTTGTGTGTGTGTGTAAACTGATCTTATTTTTCCTTTCTCTTGCTAATCTGTCTTTTGTCCATTGACCTTGCAGAACCCCAAGCAATGAACCTAAGAGTAGAGGAGAAAGTTTCTCCTTTCCTACAAGGGCCTCATAGCTGCAGTTCTAATAAACCACCTCCGAGACCCGACTGCCCAGGTATCTAGCAATATCTGCCTAAATTCAGACGAAAGCCCTAGGAGGTCACCCTTGGGAGGTCAGCATCTGCCCAGACTCCTGCCCATCACCCAGGTAAGACTGGTCGCCCCTCATCATTGCTCACAGATCCTGACCTTCTCCACACACTGTTTATCCTAGTATGTCCCAAAGACAGAATTTCTTGTCTGTATTTCCCAACAAACTGTGAGTTCTTGAATGAATATCTATCAATAAGCCAAGATATTTGCTGTATTAAAAAAAAAATCTTAATTATTCACTCTCAAGTACTAACCATCAGGCAGCACAGGGAGCAGCCCTCTGAGTCGGGGCTATCAGGGCAAGTGGGTTAGGTCTGCCGGGATTCCTTCTTCAGAACCAGCCAAACACCTTTGCAGATTCAGACTCTTGTTGCTATTATTTTGGTTTATTTTTGGTTGGTTTTGGTCTGTTGTTTGCTTTCTATTCTGCTTTTGGTGTCTTGGTATCTTCTAAGATACTGGAATAAACAGTGGCTAGAAAATCAGGAAACCATTCTTTTGCCTTTTCTTTTTTCCTTTTTATTTTTTATTTTTATAGGAAACTATTTTAACTATTGTATGATCTCTCTATATACAGGGTGTCCCGTATACATACTTTACAGTTGATAGTTCAATTGATGTTTCTTTCTTTTCAGATTTAACCCATTGGTATTTATAATTATTCAAAGCGGGTATACATTTTTGGGACACCCTGTATATAGTACCTATCACATGCCTGTTGAAATAATTACATGATTTCCAAAATCTCTCTCCAACGCAAGCATCCTAAAGAACTGTGGCTTCAGAAAATCTGGGTCAAAATTAGTGGCAAGTATTTGCATGTCCTGTATAGTCTGGCCACAAAGTACCTACACTTCTACAGCTGAAAAATGACCACAATTGTAATGAAATAATTAGGTAGTTTTTGAATGCCTCTCGCCTGCTAAAAATATCTGCACCATGAGGAACAAATGTAAACATTTGTTGAATGAATGATATAAATTAATTAATGAGCGAATATAAATGTTGCAGGCCTAGAGAAGGCAGAATTTCTAATTTTTAGGAATCTTTCCCTAATTCAATTCAAAGTTGCTGCATTTAAGTATGACAACATGCTTAAAAATAAAAACAGCAAATGTTTCATCTCTGGGTGGCGGAGAGTTTCTTTTTAAAATCCTTGATTTATTTTATGCTGCAGGAAATCCACCAAAATACTGGCACCCACAAAGCTCGTATGTCACCCTAAGCCAAACATATTCTGCAGCTACAAAGATGACTGCTACCAGTTGGTGTTTCAAAGCATTGTGACTACTGGTTTCTGAACATATCAACTTTTAGAAACTGCTGTAGCTAATGTGATTTTAAGATAAAGAACTGAGATCAGTAACCAAACAATATGAATCAATTCACTAAAATAATAAGACCTCCATTTAACAAAGGCAAATCCAGAATCACATATGGGGGTCATGGTGGGAACTATAATTTAACCTCTATCTTTACAAAATTTTCACAATTGATTCAATGGTAATTCAGCAAGGTTACCGTTCTAGCTTCCAGTGAACTCCTATGGGGGAAACTGGGACATGATGACTCAGGACAGATGTTTAGACTAAAAGAGTCTGCGTCACCAGGGGGAAAAAAAAAAAATGGCACGGATTCAAATGCACAATTAGGAAAGGGTGATCATGCAAAGCTCCCTTTCTGGTGACTCCCATTTACTGTAATCTTGCCACAAAGAGACAGGCTGAAGCTGACACAGCAAGGCGAGGGGTGATACCAGCCCACTCTATTCTGAGAGCGTGACCCTGCACTTAATCTTTCTTAAGGTTTTAGTCACACTAGCAAAACAAAGCCTGTGATGAAGCCCGCAAAGACAAACACAGGAAACACAAAGTGAGGCAGTGTGATCCTGCCATTGTTCTGCAGCCCCCTGCACACCTTGCAGCAATGAACCAGCCATGCCATCCAGGGAAACCACAGCCTCCGCAGCGGCAAGATTTGTTATTTTCTCTGATTTCAGCACTCACCCTCAGGGGGACAGAGGGGGGAGGGGTGGCGGGAGGAAACCCCTGGCAAGTTTAACATAAAGCCTTTAATAAAGAAAATGTCAACTTATAAAAAAAAAAGCCAATTCCAGATCTCCAATGAAATTTAACGCGGATTTTAAAAACTGGCATTGTTCTCCTCGAATTAAATCCTCACAGACCCAAAGAGAAGGTTGCAATCATACCCCCGGGAGCAGCTAAATAAATGCAATATACTCACAGATTTAGACCCGCTGTGACTCTGGAGGAATGAATGATTTTTAAACAGCCAACAAAAAGAAGAGGCAGTCCTCAATTTAAACAAAAATCCTCAATTGCTGTTTTATCTCTCGGTCCCCAGTGAGGCTCTAAACTACCAGGCATGTGAAAAGAAGTTGCTGAGGCGGCTGACAGCATCCCAGAGCTTCCCAGGGCAGAATTTAAGACTTGTCAGTTAAAGTGGCAGGTCCGCTCTGCCCGTGGCTGATGCTTCTGCAGGAAGGGATGCCGGGAGATCCCCCCCCCCCCCGCCCCCCATCGCTGCTGCAGCCTAATGCTAATCCATCCCTGTTTAATTGTCTTAGGGGGAAAGGAAATAAAAATACAAATGGCCTGGATTTATAAAATCTACAGGGTCCTTTAAAGATTTTTCAAATAATCCAGGGATTTACCTACATCGAAAAAGGGCCAATTGCAGAATGCAGTGAATTTCTTTTGTTTCAAGGAAAATGTAAGAGCAGGCTGATACTCCCAGGTTAGACTTGGATTTTATACCCCATGGACTTTTTAAAAACACAAAATAAGGGAAAATGACATTCTCTGAAGTTTTTACTCTAGTAGTTTGTTAAATGCACAAAAGTTAAATTAGTGAAGTGAATGAAATACACGGGACATAGTCACACTAACACCATTGGAAATAGCACTTTGAAATTAATACTAGAGTAACAAGACAGGGATGCCCCCTCTCACCACTCCTGTTCGACATAGTACTGGAAGTATTAGCCATTGCAATTAGACAAGAAGAAGAAATAAAAGGCATCCAAATTGGAAAAGAAGAAGTAAAACTGTCCTTATTTGCAGATGACATGATATTATACATAAAAACCCCTAAAGACTCCATCAAAAAACTATTAGGCTTAATAAATGAATTTGGCAATGTAGCAGGATACAAAATTAAGGCCAAGAAATCTATGGCATTTCTATACACCAATAGTGAACTTACAGAAAGAGAGACTGAAAAAACAATCCCATTTACCATCACATCAAAATATTAAGATACCTAGGAATAAACTTAACTAAAGAGGTAAAAGACCTCTACTCATAAAACTACAGGATGTTGAAAAAAGAGGTAGAGAAAGACATAAACAGATGGAAGAACATACTGTGTTCATGGATTGGTAGAATCAACATAGTTAAAATGTCCATACTACCCAAAGCAATCCATAAATTCAATGCACTTCCCATTAAAATACCAATGACATATTTCACAGACCTAGAACAAACTCTCCAAAAATTCATCTGGAATAAAAAAAGACCCCGAATAGCTGCAGCGATCCTGAAAAAGACCAAAGTAGGTGGAATCTCAATACCAGATATCAAGCTGTATTACAAAGCCACTGTTCTCAAAACTGCCTGGTACTGGCACAAGAACAGACATATAGATCAATGGAATAGAATAGAGCCCAGAAATCGACCCAAACCAATATGCTCAATTAATATTTGACGAAGGAGGCAAGAACATACAGTGGAGTCAAGACAGTTTCTTCAATAAATGGTGTTGGGAAAATTGGACAGATACATGCAAGAAAATGAAACTAGACCACCAACTTACACCATACACAAAAATAAACTCAAAATGGATAAAGGACTTAAATGTACGATGGGAAACCATAAAAATACTAGAAGAATCCAAAGGCAACAAAATCTCAGACATATGCCGAAGCAATTTCTTCATCGATACAGCTCCTAGGGCATTGGAAACTAAAGAGAAAATAAACAAATGGGACTACATCAAAATAAAAAGCTTCTGCACAGCAAAAGAAACCATCAACAAAACAACAAGAAACCCACTGCATGGGAGAACATAATTGCCAATGTTATCACTGATAAGGGTTTAATCTCCAACATTTATAGGGAACTCATACAACTTAACAAAAGGAAGATAAACAATCCAATCAAATAATGGGCAAAGGACCTAAATAGACACTTTTCGAAAGAGGACATTCAGAAAGTCAAGAGACATATGAAAACATGCTCAAAGTCACTAATCATCCGAGAAATGCAAATCAAAACAACAATGAGGTACCATCTCACACCTGTCAGAATGGCTATCATCAACAAATCAACAAATGACAAGTGCGGGAGAGGATGTGGAGAAAAAGGAACACTCGTGCACTGCTGGTGGGAATACAGACTGGTGCAGCCACTATGGAAGACAGTATGGAGTTTCCTCAAAAAACTAAAAATGGAACTCCCATTTGACCCCGTAATCTCACTTCTAGGAATATATCCCAAGAAAACAGAAACACCAATCAGAAAGGATATATGCACCCCTATGTTCATAGCAGCACAATTCACCATAGCTAAGATCTGGAAACAGCCTACGTGCCCATCAATAGATGAATGGATTAGAAAACTGTGGTACATCTACATGATGGAATACTATGCTGCTCTAAAAAGGAAGGAACTCTTACCATTTGCAACGACATGGATGGAACTGGAGAGCATTATGCTAAGTGAAATAAGCCAGTCAATGAAGGAAAAATACCACATGATCTCACTCATTTATGGATAATAAAGACCATTATAAACTTATGAACAAAAATAGATACAGAGGCAGAGCAGCCTCGAACAGACTGTCAAACTGCAGCGGGAAGGCCGGGGAGGGTTGGAAGGCAGGAGGGGGGTGATAAGAGATCAACGAAGGACCTGTATGCATGCATATAAGCATAACCAATGGACACAAGACACTGGGGGGTAGGGGAGGCCAGGGGATTGTCAAAGGCAGGAAAAAAAGGAGACATATGTAATACTCTTTGTAATACTTTAAGCAATAAAACAATTTTTAAAAAAAGAATTAACCACTAAAAAAAATAAAATAAAAAGAAATTAATACTAGATAAACAATACTTGAACTGGTCTTGATGAGATCTTTTTAAGTAGCCTTAGAGATGGTCAGTGACTTGGCAACTTTCTTGTTTTGCCTCAGGGGCTCTTGTGCATACTAGAACTGAACTGTTTTGTTTGTTTTGTTGTTGTTTTTTATAATGGGGCTTACCATTTTATCTAATTATAAAAGTTTTTGGTACTGTGTTCTTGATATTTCCTGATTATAAAATAATAAACTCCTCAAAGAGAACTGGAAAACAATGAAGAAAATTAAAGCCAGTCATAATCTCATAACCCAGAGATAACCACTGTTAACATTTTGCAACATTTACTTCATCTTCCTCATATATATTTTTTTTTCTTTAATTCTGTTACTGTGTATTACCTTTTCACACAGCATCGTGTTATAACTGTGACCCAATATTCAACCACCTATATTTCTAGAAGTGCCCAAAATAGCATAGGACAGTTGGTTAACATGTATTTGTATGCCTACTATGTGTGGGCATGGGAGATACAGTAATGAGCAGAGGACACATGGTCCCTGCTCCCAGGGAGCTCTCCATCCAGCAAATGATAGCAAATGTGACAGGTACTGTACTTCAACGGACAACCATAGGGCATTTTAGAAATCTGTAAGAGACCTGGTCTTGCAAAGGTCAGGACTTCTCAAGGAAGGAAAAGAGAATGACAAGGCCAACTGCAAAATTATTTGTACAGTATATTTCACACCTATAGTTTCCCATCAACATAAGTTACTTTTATCTAACATTCTTTTTCCTTTATCAACAGAAACTTTAAGTCCAGCTATATTTGTTGTGAATAATGTGAAATATGTAAGAGAATTCATCTAACTTGTATTTGAACAAAACCTTTGAGAAATTACAAAAGGTAGACCACCCAGTTAATTTCAGACATCCCTAAAATGGAGAGTTACCACATATTTCCAAGAGCTCTTCGACCTAAAATTAACTTATCCATGCTCAGAGTCTCATACAGGTTAAAAGACTCCTTTGAGAATGTTGAAATATGAAAATTTGACATGACCATCTTGATGCAATCTAAAAGAAAAAAAACACTGAACATCCAGAACATCCAAATAATTTATGTAGATTCTCTACCCTCCTTTAGGGGAAACATAACTCCGCCTGCCTCAAAAAAGTAACTTTACCGTGGAAAAACCTGACTAATACAATCTCTGCCAGGTGATGCAGACCACCATCAACAGTGATAAATAATGTTGATAGTACAGACCCTGATATAATGTAATGAAAGTGGCTCTTTATCTCTCTGCTCTATCTCCCAAAAACCTGGAAGCTCAGTCTTACCTGGAGAAAAACATCATTCAAATTCCAATAAGGGGCATCTTACAAAATATCTGACTAGTACTCCTCAAAACATTCAAACAGAAAAAACAAGCCCGAAAAACTGTCACAGCCAATTAGGTAAAAATAAGTAAGTCTGAATAAAGTATGGTCTTTAGTTAATGATGATGTATTAATATTGGCTCATTAATTATAATAAATTATGATACTGATTTAAGATGTTTATAAGAGGGGAAATGATGGTATAGGTAACTCTCTGTATTATCCTCTCAACTTTTCTGTAAATCTAAAACTGTTCTAAAATACAAAGTCTTTTATAATCCTTTTTCCCAAATTAAAAGTAATTTTATTTCTTCTTTTTTTATTTTTTTATTTCTTCTGATCGTTAGTAAAATGTATCCCATAAAAATTTTGACAATGCAAAGATATATAAAGGGGACCTTTTACAAGCACCCTGTAACCCCACTATGCTGAGATAACCAATTCCTAACAATGCAGTTGTATGTGTGTGTATTGCTCTACCATACATGCTATTTTTAGCTGTGTTAGGCTGAATAATGGCCCCCCAAAATACCCAGGCCCTAATCCCTGGCACCTGTGAATGTTGCCTTAAATGAAAAGAGACCCTATTGTGTAATTAAGAGTCTTAAAGTGAGGAGATAATCCTGGATTATTTGGGTGGGCCCTGCATGCCATCAATCACAAGCATCTTTATAGCAAGGAGGCACAGAGAGGCAAACAGTGATATGCCCATGGAAGCGGAGTAATTTCGAAATATTTGCTGCTGCTGGCTTTGAAGTCAGAGGAAGGGGTCATAAGCCAAGGAATGCAAAAAATACAGCTCTCGAGGCTGGAGACAGGAAAGAAAATGGATTCTCTCCTAGAATTTCCCAGGCAGGCGTGGCGATGGGACACCTTGGTTTTGATTCAGCGAAGCCCATTTCAGACTTCTGACCTCCAGAACTGTAAGAGAATAGATCTGAGTTGTGTAAGCCACCGAGTTTGTGGTAATGGTTACAGCAGCCACAGGAAACTAACACAGTAGCCCTGCTGACCTGTATTTCTTCTTTTCAATTATCTGCACATATCTTTGTTGGAAATTTTTGCATCCAGGTGTTCTCTTTCTTGATCTGTGTTTTGGACATAGATGTTCAAGTTGTTGTCTCAGTTAATTCCCTTTTAACTGGGTTTACAGGGATTTTGTCAAACTAGCTATCTTTTTTCCTGTTAGTGTCGGGCTTAAAACCTAATTTCCAACCAAAAGAATACAGAATTACTTGCCTGCGTTTGCTTTTAATGTTTAACAATAAAATCTTCAACATCTTCCCTTTATTACTTAAAAACCATGCAAAGCCATACATCCACACACACGTGTCCCTCCACCCTTCATCCCCAGAACCAACAATCAACACCAAGGTGTGGGTGGAGAACAAGTGTTCGAGAGGGGACTGGAGACTTCCTGAAGACCCCCACCCATACCCACGCGCTCCCTTGTCAAGTCTCTCCCCGCAAACCAACTCAGTGCCTGATGTGGAGAACATGCTCAACAAGCATTTGATAAACCATGCAAGGTAGGCATGCTCACCTTATCCCTGGGCTGATGAGGTGGGTCTCAGATATGGGGAAATGGCCAAAATCTTTTCTTTCCTTTTATGTTTTTACTTTGATTTTTTTAATGTTTTATAACTTGAGGTAGCCAATGTAAGACTGCATGAAAATAACAAAATACCTTGAGAGGAATGGTGACTTTACAAAAATAGCAGTGCTCCCAAGAAGACATGATATATTAAGTAATTGGTGTATATATTACATTTATGTATTCTTTACACTTTGAAGTTTTGCTTCCAAATAAAAATTTTCATAGATTAAAGACATAAATTGCAAAATAATTTTTAACTTACTTCGAATTGTCTGAAAAGTCATCCTTGTGCTATTTTATTTAAGTTTTACTGAAAATATATGTATTTCAACAATACAATTGTACTGAGAAAATGAGAAGGTTCTTTTAAAATATATATGCTTTTAGTAGATGATCATGAACTTAATTTTCTTGTAGTAACCACACAGAATTATGTGAATCAAAGCAAACAATATACTTTGGTATAATTTCTTTTAAATTGGCACCAAATTCTTTAAATGGCAAAGAATCTCTTAAATCATTGGGGGATTTGACACAGAACTTTATACAAATATACACACAAACAATCTTTTAATTGCATAAAGTAAAACAAGTCTTGCAGAAAACTTTTTTACATGCCAAAATAAATAGAAACCACAGCTTATAACTATTGGCTACAGGGAAAACCAAAACTATGCCTATACCTCTGAAAATGCTACTTAATCAGAACTACATGGGGCTTTAACATTCTGAGTTCTAATTATAGCATTCTGCTTACAGGCAATAAAAAATACTCCTTGCTGGCTTGAATACTTTCACTCTGGACAACAAAAATAAAATAAATAACATATAAATTACTTTATACAAAGATAAAAGTCATACATAAATCCCCAAATACTTCAGTTTTAAACAATTTCAGAGTCCTTTAGATTTGTTAGTGACTATTAATAAGTCTTCAGACTATTTACTAAATGTATATGATACATGATACTGAATTACACATTATTCACAAGTGTACCTAACCCGAATATCACTCCATCTTTGCAAAGTTCTACGCATGATGTTCTACAAACATGAAGACACAAATGGGGGAGAGAGGCGGGACTAGAGAGATTGATAAATTTTCAAAACATAAGCAACGGAGCAGTTTGATACATTTCAAAAGGCAAAGCTCCCAAGTAGTATCTGCTTTTTGGAAGTTTTATTATTCACTTTGGGCTATTTTTATCAAAATACAGATAAAGGACTCATGAAATCAGGCAGAAAAGAATGGTAGAAAGTTAACAAAAGGCAGTGAAGCTCGCTCTATCCCCTGAGACTCGGTCTGACAGCTTATTTACATAAACTTCAGATGAAAAGTGAATCAGCCCAAAGTTGAGAAATAGCAAAGGAGACACCCATAATCCTGAATAGTGTTTACGAGGCCCAAGCAATTGGGCATTACCTAATTATGTATGTATTCGGGTTGATTAGCACAACTAGCTGTAATCATTATTTTTAAAAAATGCACATCCCAAAAGATCCATTAACTCACTCTCCCTTCAACAATAACAGCAATTATTCTGCCCTATCCTTGGTAAGTTCTCAATAAATGATGACTGGATTTGTTTTAATGCACTGCAAATCCTCGCAGTCTACTTTGATTACCCATCTATATTTTCTGATTAGTAGATTCATTCAACAAATTCATTAATTTGAAAAAATATGCATTAAGGACCTACTATGTGCTGAGCATGGTGCTTGGATGCAGAGTACATAACTGTAATGAGCAGCGCAGACCAGTCCTATCCTCATGGAACTTAGAGCCCAAAGGAACAAATGGTCAAAAAACAAGTAATAATTAACTAGAAAATGAGAAATGGTGTGAAAGAAATGAGAGTTAAGACAGAGAAATGGGAGAGGAGTGATCTATTCAGGAGGAGTCATTACAAGAGGTGGGAGAACATCCCAGCTGAGAGTGGTGGGTGACAGACAGGAAGAAGCCCTGGGAGAAGTGGGAGGAAGTCTGTGGACAGAGACCCCCACATGCACAAAAATAGGGCAGCAAAGGGTTTGTACACTCAAAACACTGTAAGAGGCTTGTGGCCAGAAGGCAGTGAAGAGGGTGAGAGTGGCCCTGACCAGGGGGAAGCAGTATGTGGGGGTCTGACCACCTCAAGCCTTGTGGACTGAGGTAGATTGGGGTCTTCCTCTCAGAGACATGCAAACTCATGGGCAGATTTTAAGCAAACTGACATCCAATTTGATTTCAAGAAGGATCACTCTATCCTGATTCAAACAAACATGCTGTTAATAAATTATATGAGACAACTGGGGAAATTCGAACACTGACAGGATAGTTGATGAATACTGTTAATTTTTTCAGGTGTGATTACAGTCTTATAATGTTTTTAAAAAGAGACCTATCTTTTATATTTGCATATTAAAATATAGGTTAAAATAATGCCATATTTGAGGTATAGATTAGGTAATAGTTCTATATGAATGTTATTTTCCTGACCTTGATATCCGAATGTCAAGAGAAGGTCTTTGTTTCTAGAAGTACATACTAAAATATTTAGAGGTAGAAATAAAGTATAGTGAGTGTCTAAGCTATGTGATTCTAAATAACCTAGGGGTGGATTATAGATGAAATGAGATGGGTCTTGAGTTGACAACTGTGAAAGATGAGTAATGAATACACAGGAATTCATTTTACTATCCTTGCTACTTTTTGTATATATTTGAAATTTTTCATATTCGAATTCTTTTTTTTTTTAATATATTTTTATTGATTTCAGAGAGGAAGGGAGAGGGAGAGCTAAAACATCAATGATGACAGAGAACCACTGACTGGCTACCTCCTGCATGCCCCCCACTGGGGACTGAACCCCCAACCTGGGTGTGTGCCCTGACCTGGAATTGAACCATGACCTCCTGGTTCATAGGTTGACACCCAACCACTGAGCCACACAGGCCATTCCAGAATTCTTTTTAAAATAAGATAACTTTGGTGCTGTGTGGAGAATGAATGGGGTACGGTTGGGAGGGCAGAAGGAGAGTGAACAAAGGAAACAAGAAAACACATTCGGCTGCTCTTACAGTAACTGAGGCAAAGTTACTGGAAGTACCTTGAGCTAATGTTACAGAGGGGAGAGAGAAAAGTGGACAGATAGGAAATAAATTTTGGAGGCAGAAATCATCAGACTTGGTAACATGGACGTTTAAGGAAAGGGAAGGAATCAAAGATGACTCCCAAGCATCTGGCTTGAGCAAGAGGTTGAAGACATTCACAGAGATGGAGAAGCCTGGGAGAGGAAAAGGTTTCAGATGGAGGAGGGAGGTAGGTATCAAGAGATCAGTTTGGGCCCTGGCTGGTTTGGCTCAGTGGATAGAGCGTCAGCCTCAGGACTGAAAAGTCCCAGGTTTGATTCCGGTCAAGGGCACATGCCCAGGTTGTGGGCTTGACCCCCATTGGGAGGATGGGGCGGGGGGCAGGAGGCAGCCAATCAATGATTCTCTCTCATCACTGATGTTTCTCTTTCTCCCTATCCCTTCCTCTCTGAAATCAATAAAAATATTTTTTTAAAAAAGAGTTCAGTTTGGAACATATTAATTAAAGTGTTTGTGAAACATCCAAACGGGTGATCAGATAAGCAATGACTGGGCCTGTTTCCCATTACAGCGATCCAATAATCCCAGACAGAGGAGCAGACAGCAGCTGCCAAGTCCAGAAGTCACAGACAGAGGAGGTGAGAAAGTCAGCACTGAGAGCAGGGTCCCTCGGGCTTTCAGACACAACCTGGGCATTGCTCCCCAGGGCGGAGTGACCGTCAGAGAAGATCTCAGTCTGCAGGAAAGGCAACCACAATGGCAAAGGCCCTGCCCAGAGGGGTTCACAGACACAGCATTCATTCTGCCACCACGAAGGCCAAGTCTTCCACCTCCTTGGTAAGATGTGAAAATCGGACTCAAAGGTCACTAAGAGCTTTCTTTCCAATTATGAAATCTTGTCACTCCTCCTCACAGTGAAAGGGAGCGTATATATATAGAACATATAGAGTTTAACAAAGTGTGCATCCCCATTCTCTCAGTGGCCTTATGTAAAGAACGGCTCATTTTAGAAGTTCTGATACAACAACAGGCCATCAAACGAGACCTAATAGCACAAAATAGACTACACAGAAAGCAATTCAATATAGGAGAGGACACTGGACTTGTTAGAGAACGTTTATTTCCACTTACTGTATTTCACTGACTCGATGACGTAAGATTTTTCATTATGCAATATGCCTGAAACCAGAATACACCTTAAAATTGCCAGCAACTTCGACTGATGTAGATCAAAGTGAAGTTCTTGGGGAGAGGATCTGCATATGCTTCTGCCAACTACCTGAGAGAACCACAAATCTGATCCACTGAAAATTAAATTACTTGCTTGCACTTGTTTGGGCCACAGTGGTAACTGAGATTCAGACCGCAAATCTAATTCTGACTCAGATTTTTTATTAGAGTGTTAAAAAGTTAAAAATGGGCTTCATGTATAGGACCCTTCAACTCCACTCCGAGGTATGTATGCTGGAGAATTGCAAATACATGTACATAATTATTTGTAGCAGCATTATTCACAGTAGCCAAAAACTGATAACAACCTCTATCTATGTCCATGAACTTATGGATGGATAAGCAAAATGTGGTATATCCACACATTTGATTATTATTCAGCCATAAAAAGAAACGAAGTTCTGATACATGGCACAACGTGGATGAACCTCGAAAACCAGACACAAAAGAACACCTATGATTCTATTTTTATGAAATGTCTATAGAGACAGAAATTAGATTAGTAGTTGCCTAGGGTTGGGGGTGGAAAAAAGGCACAAGATTTCTTTTTCAGGTGATAAAATGTTTTCAAATTAGATTTTAGTGATGGTTGCGTAATTGTGTAAATATACTAAACTTAAGATCAACCAAAGGACTTGTATGCATGCATATAAGCATAACCAATGGACGCAGACACCAGGGGGGGTGAGGGCATGAATGGGTGTGAGAGCATGAATGGGTGTGGGGTAGGGGGGCAATGGGAGGATAAGGACACATATGTAATACCTTAATAAAGAAAAAAAATTTTTAGATATATACTAAACTTAAGACAGGGATTTTATGGGATATAAATTAATAAAGCAATAGAATTTTTTATTCAATTCTCAGAGCAGAAAATCTCACGAAAGGTTTCTTCCCCCCTATCCAGTACCAAGATTGAAATGCACAAGTCTCCTTACTGTGTCTTCCTGCATGACATTTATTTTTCCCTTCCCTTAGGGAAGGTTGCCTAAGAACACACATTCTCCATGGTGTGTTCTCCTTCCTTAGTGGCATATAAGATAACAATGTCAATGGCATCTTTTTAAAATATTAGGTTGGGAGTAGGGGGTTGGCATTGTGAAGAGTCCCTCTCTAGACCTAAGAAACATCTGCATTACTTAGACAGGGAAGTGGGGTGGGGGGAATCAGAGAAAAATGAAAGTACATCCAACTCTGCCTGTAGTTATTCTTTATCATTTAATGAAAAAAATATTAACTGCATGTTTTTCACTGATTTTCACCCTAAATAACCTTAAGACAGACCAAACTATTACCTCATAAGTAAATGATCTAAGCTGATGAGGGGGGGAAAACTGGCCTTAAAAGCTTTATCTCATTATAATCTACAATTTATGATTCACAAGAAAAGGTATGAAGAAGGAAAAAGTCCATGAGAAATGCTATACTACAAAACATTCTATGTTTATCGTAAGCTTCTTATCACCTGGCTAAAAATGTCACCACACCACCTTTTAAACTTCTAGAACTAAGGACAAAATCAGTAGTTCCCACTCAAAACCACATTCATCCCCACTGCATTCACACTACGTCAGGACTCGATTACCACATACAATTCTGTATGTTAGAATAAATTTAAAAATTTAATAAGGTGCTAGGAATATGAGAGATCACTGCTGAGAACACATTAAACTGCATCTGTTCAAACAGTCTTAAAACACAAGTTTAATTTATCCTCTGACTCTCTAAACTATCATAAAAAGAAAATCTTGATAAAGTAGTACCCAACAGGCCCCTGAGTTAATTAGATTTCTGTGTCATTTTCTACTGTGGTTTTTATATAAGAAACCAATTAATTGAAAACACTACCAAGTCACAGTGATCCCAAGTGGTTAGTCCACTCTCTCCACTCGATGGAGGCCAGGAATCCTCAGTGACCCAACTTCACTTTGTCCACATGTGCCAGGTAACCTGGTGTCCCCTCAAAACCCAAAACCAATGCCAGGTGCTCCTGTCAACCAGAAAGAGCTCTTGGGAACGCCTGAGCATTTTATTTATTTTTCACATGCCTATCACTGCTACCTTATGAACATGCTTTATTCACACTCCCCACTACATCGTCAGAAATGGTACGTACGGTGCACAAACACTGAGAGAGAAGGCTACCCAGTCACCAGAGCACCAGAAGCACCTGTCTGCATGGAACTGTTAAATCAAAAAGAGCTGGGCTGAGGTGGTTCAATGGTTGGGCTATGTCTAAACCAGGAGGTCATGGTTCAATTCCCAGTCAGGGCACATGCCCATGTTGCAGGCTTGATCCCAACCAGGAGGGTGGAGGCAGCTGATCAATGATTCTCATCACTGATGTGTCTATCTCTCCCTCCCTCTCCCTTCCTCTCTGAAATCAATAGAAATAAAAATATAATATAAATAAATTTTTTAAATAATAATAAATTAAAAGGCAAAAGACAGCACAGCTAATCTTCTGGCAAATGCCTATAGTTCATGACACGGGTCTAATTTATAGGTCACCTCCTCTGCCAAGCAATTCAGAAAGTTCATAAACAATTTTAATTTTAAAAAAGGATGTATCACCAACTGTTTGTGGAGGGTTTTTTTTAATCTCATTTTATCTACAGTTCTAAATGGTGGAGATGTTTATATGATCTAGCAGTTTGCAAACCTAGCAACTTTCCAAAATAGTTAAAACAACACAGTGGTTACCACAAAGATCAGAAGTAGGAAAATCTATGCGGTGGTCAATCCATTAAGCAGAAAGGGAGAACAGAAAATAGTTTTCTTTTGTGGAAACAATTTAAGGCCTCTCTCGTCTGTTAGCTCAAATCTTTTCATTAGAAATTCAGGAGAAAATTTTCCCAGGAAGAAATTAATCATCAGGTTGGCAAGAGGTCCATGTCTTGCTACAGAGAGGTTGAAGCATGCTATTTGCACTAGAAACCCAAAACCAAAATGTGTGGTTCAATCAGCATAATGAAAAAGAGCTCTACTAAGGTTAGCAGCTAAGGCAGTGGTTCTCAACCTTCCTAATGCCGCGACCCTTTAATACAGTTTCTCATGTTGTGGTGACCCCCAATTTCATTGTTACAAATGGAACATAACTAAAGCATAGTGATTAATCACAAAAACAATATGTAATTATATATGTGTTTTCCGATGGTCTTAGGCGACCCCTGTGAAAGGGTCATTCGACCCCCAAAGGGGTTGCGACCCACAGGTTGAGAACCACTGAACTAAGGGATCACAAAGGGAATGTCGCAGCATCACAAATTTAGGAGACAATGAAAGAAAAATATTCACAAATCCTGAAATTAGGACAAACTAACAGTTCCCACACACACACAAAAACAACAGATGAATTTTTTATAATTAACATGTATTTCAAATCCAAGAAAACACACACAATTTTTAAAGAAAAATATTGGGCCCTAGCCAGTTTGGCTCAGTAGATAGAGCGTCAGCCTGCAGACTGAGGGGTCCCGGATTTGATTCCGGTCAAGGGCACATGCCTGGGTTCCGGGCTCGATCCCTAGTAGGGGACATGCAGTAGGCAGCCAATCAATGATTCTCTCTTATCAATAATGTTTCTATCTCTATGTCTCCCTCTCCCTTCCTCTCTGAAATAAATTTTAAAAAAAAAATATATATATATATATACTGAGTAAGGGATTACTTCTGCAACATTCTTTATTTCAAAAACGGGTTAGTAATGCAGGAAACATACATGCAGAAACATCACGCTCTGTGCTGGGGAAATAGAGGGAACCACCCAAGTGAGCTTTCCCTGTGAGTGAAGGGTCTCCTACTAACTCTCAAAATGTCATTTTAATACACCTGTCATCATTCTGAAATTTTTTTAACATACATGATACAAGTCTCTACCTTTTTAAATGGAATACAGTGGATATAATTTCACTTAAACTTTCCCCAATGTCTCAGTGGAGACTGACAGTAGCTGGGGTAGAAGGAGCAATAAAGTACCAATATTTACTGAGCACCTATATGTGCCTTACCCCCACGATCACATTTACATTTCATTTTATCTTCCCAAAACATCTAGGAGAGGATGAAGAAACTGAGATTCAAGAGAAACTGGTCGCTGGCCTCCCCGCCAATATATGGCAGCTGGGACTAGAGCTCAATTCTACCTGTGAAGTCCAAGGACTTGTAGTGGTAGTGGTGCACAAACCACTTATTTAAAAATTAATTAAGGTGCTAGGAATATGAGAGATCACTGCTGAGAATACATTAAACTGCATCTGTTCTAACAGTCCAGAAGGTACATCTAGTTGTGTGCACCAAAGCAAAATAAAACCAGGCTGTTGTGCTTTTGAGTTCTATGACTGCATGTCATGCTTTCTTCCTTCTTTCACTGCCATTGTTTGCCACTGTCCATAAACTGGCTTCTAAAACCACCCCCTCACCCTACCTCTCAGAACTCTGACAAAATTATGCCACAAATAATGCTCATTAGAATCAGGTCAGAAGTAATTATAAGTCGTCTCTGGCTGGAGGCCTCTACTACAAGTAAAGGACAAGAGTTTTAGACCATGGACACTAATATGTCCTTTGCCTACCTTCCTGGCTTTGGGCTCTATTTCAGATACGTGAGGTTCTCTATTGGGTGAAGTGTTGCTACCCAATGTGCTGCTACAACTACAGTGACGGAAGCATGTACCAGGGACACTGGGCAACACTGAAAAAGACATTTATGAGACATTCTTAAAGGACACAAGAAATAATGCACATGAGGAACCCAGAAGAGCAAGAAAATTCTGAAACCTCTGGATTTGCTAAACTGAGCAGGACAGGAACTGAAAATTCCAAGACAGAAAATGCTGGCAGCAGCAGATAAATACAGCTGGAAGAGAGGCTGAAAGAGGCAAAGGATGGAAAAGAAAACATTAGGTAACCCAGAGAGTGAAGGAGCGTTAACAAACTATTGGTTTCAGGATGAGAAAAAATTATAACATTTTAAAGCTCAAGTAGTTTCTGACAGGAATAAAACAGGCCTCCATCACAGGGGTCATTTTTGAATGCTGTACTAAGAACCGGTCATAATAGTACTGAAACATCTAAAACAGTTCAACGAAGTGTAGTTTTTGTGTAAACACAGATATATAGATCAAAGGAACAAAACAAGAAGCCCAGAAACAGAGCGTTATTATTTTAATGAAATTATTTGATAAAGGAGACACCATATATACATTTTCTTTCCTTCACAGACTTAGCAAATGGTGTTGGAACAGTGGGCTAGAGGATTTAGGGTTTGCATGAGAGAGGGGTCTAAATTAAGTTCAGTTAAGTTCAGAGGGGTTTTTTGGGGTTTTTTAGTTCAACTATGTCATTGATTTTCTCCCTTCTGGGTCTGTCCATTTCTGAGAGGTGTATCGAAGTCACACACATCTGTGATAATAGTATCATCGATTTCTCTGGGCAGTTCTCTCAGTTTGGGCCTCACACAGTTTGACGCTCTGCTGTTAGATGCATATACATTAAGAACTGTTAAATCTTCTTGGAGAGTTGATCCTTCTGTCACTAGGCAATGCTCTTCTTTATCCCTGATAACTTTCCTTACTTTGAAGTCTGCTCTCTGAAGTGAATACAGCTACTCCTGCTCTCTTTTGACTAGTGTTAGCATGGTCTATGTTTCTCCATCCATTTTCTGTTCATCTATATCCACGGTTCTCAACCTGTGGGTCGCGACCCCTTTGGGGGTCGCCTAAGACCATCGGAAAACACATATATAATTACATATTGTTTTTGTGATTAATCACTATGCTTTAATTATGTTCAATTTGTAACAATGAAATTGGGGGTCACCACAACCTGAGGAACTAACTGTATTAAAGGGTCGCGGCATTAGGAAGGTTGAGAACCGCTGGTCTATATGTATATTTAGAGTGAGTTCCTTAGAGACAACATATAGTTGGGTCGTGTGTTTTTTTAATCCATTCTGACAATCTCTGTCTTTTAATTGGCACATTTAGAACAGAGTGGCAACTTCCAAGCTCCTGACATGTGAAACCGGAAACGATGTCAGGTTCAGAGTTTTGCTTGTTTGTTTGTTTGTTCCTCTAGGATTTGATTTCTTAAAAAACCAATAAATGTTAAAAATAGCTGACAAGGCCTTACAGGCCCAAAGGTCATGCCTCTGCCAGTGTAACGCAGCCAGTAAAAGCTGAGGGAAACACAGTGAAAACGTGCTGCCCTTGGTCACAGCAAGGACGTCTGACCTGCTCTCATCCCTTAGGCCGGACCCCTCTCTGGTGTGTGTCTCTTCCCACTGGGAGCAGCAGAGCCTCCGCTGGTGAACTCCAATTACCAGCCTGCAGCCTGACCCCTTCCTACCTCCTAGACTGCAGTCTTCTGTTACAGCCCAGCTCAGGCCCAGACACTCAGAGGGCCCAGAAGCCGCAGACTTGAATAATTACAAGATTTCTGGATGGCAGATGACATGCTCACCTTAAAAGTGACTTTGTAAAAATAATCCTATATAATAAAAGCCTAATATGCTAAGTGTCTAGTGGACCGGTCGGCCATTCAACCAATCAAAGCGTCATATGCTAATGATATGCTAAGGCCGCTCAACCGCTCGCTATGATGTGCACTGACCACCAGGGGGCAGACAGTCGACCAGACAATCAATCGCTATAATGTACACTGACCACCAGGGGGCAGATGCTCAGACCAGTAGGTTAGCTTGCTGCTGGGGTCCAGCCAATCAGGACTGAGCGAAACAGGATGGACATGCCCTGGAGCCCTCCTACAGTCCCTCCCCAGCTGGCCAACCTCCCACATCCCTCCTGGGCCCCGACTGTGCACCAATGGGGTTCCTCAGCCTGGCCTGCACCCTCTCGCAATCCGGGACCCCTCAGGGGATATCGGAGAGCTGGTTTTGGCCCAATCCCGCAGGCCAGGCTGAGGGACCCCACTGGTGCACGAATTTGTGCACCGGGTCTCTAGTGTCACATAAACAGATAATCTTCCAAAGAGTACAGCATGAAAAGAGAAGGGGAAAGGGGGTAACTTTATAGGGGAGGAATCTAACAAACACCATCTCCAGCCAGGTAATCAGAGGTGCTATCCTAGTCAGCCAAGCTGACAACACAGAGCCTTGATATGATGGGATGAGGACGGCCGGTGTCTTCCTCCCCAAAACACATGATCTCAGTGTAATCATGAGAAGAAAAAAGATACATCCCAACTGAGGGGCATTTTGCAAAAAAATGACCAGTACTGCTCAAAACTGTCAAAGCCATAGAAAGCAAGGAAGCCTGAGAAACGGTCATAACCAAGAGGGGCCCAAGGAGACAGGAGGACAAAGTCTAATGGGGCATCCTGAAGGAGATGCTGGACAGGAAAGGACAGTAGGTAAAAACTGAAGAAATTCGAATCAAGTGCGGACTTCAGTTAATAATAATGCATCCACATAGGATTATTAACTGTGACAAATATACTGTGCTAATGTAAAGTTAATAAGAAGGAAAACCAGTGAGGGGTATACAGAAACTCTCTTTACTGTCTTCATCCTAATTCTGAAAGTCTGAAACTGTTCCAAAATAAAAATAGTAATCACGATTAAGATTTTTTTAATCACATAAACAGTCAATAAGATAAACATTAAAACTTTGGACAATATATAAACTTGTAACTCTAACACATAGAAAAACAGCAATGCAGGGGAAATATTTGTAGCAAATATGACTAAAGATTAAAGTGTATATATGTTTTAAAGTTCACCTATATATATAAAAGCCCAAGCGACCGAACAACCTGTCGACTGGTGGCTATGATGCTCACTGATCACCAGGGGGCAGTTGCTCAACGCAGGAGCTGCCTCCTGGTGGTCAGTGTGCTCCCACAGCCACCACAGCTGGCCAACCTCCCATGGTCCCTCCCCCCGGCTATCAGACCCAATTGAGACTGGACGAGAGAGTCCTGATTGGCCCCGATCACTAGCCAGGCCGAGAAACTCCACCCGTGCACAAATTCCTGCACCGGGCCTCTAGTATGTATATAAGAAACAGTGAAAAAATAGTTAACAAGGAAAAGAAAACTAGCATTCATACAAAAGGAAATGCAATGTTACAATGACAAACAAAATTTTTAATTTTTAAAATCTAAAATAATTAGTATCATTTAAGGTGATTATACATTTTAAAACACTTCACTTACACAGTACTGGTAGTCATGTAAATGGATAAAAACTCTTTTGAAAGTGCTATGGACTGAATTGTGCCCCAATACCCAATTCACATGTTGAAGCCCTAACCCCCAATGTCATGGTTTTGGGAGATGAGGCCTTCGGGAGATAATCAGGTTTAGATGGGGATCCTGAGAATGAGACCTTTAGATGGGATTAGTGCCTTCCTCAGAAGAGATGTCAGAGAGGTAGTGTGTTTTCTCATTCTCTCTCTCGATTTCTCTCTCCCTTTTTCCCCTCCTTCCCTCTCTCTCTCTCTCTCTCTCTTTCTCTCCCCTTTTCTCAAAGGCAGCCAGATGCAAGCCAGAAACAGTGCTCTGACCAGACCCTGACCATGATAGCACCCTGCTCTCAGACTTCCAGCCTCCAGGTCTTCAAGAAAATAAATGTCTGTTGTTTAAACCACACAGTCTGTGATATTTTTTTATGGCAGCCCAAGGTAACATGCAGAAAGGCAATTTGAGATACCATACATAGGACAATGCACATATGCATCCCTTTTAACCCAATGATCCTACGTCTGTGAAGTTAATCTTTGGTGATAATTCAAGAATATGACAAAGCTATACACGTGGAAATACTCATTACTTAGTTTTACATTTTTAAACCTTAATCTGTTGGAAAACGTACTTTTCTCTGAGTTTCATTAATGTTATAAGATATAATACTCAAAAATACATTTGAAAGTAACTTCAGATAGATCCTTTCTTAAGCATAGCCATATCCTAACTCTTGAATTACAGAAAAGTGACTTCCTTCCAACACTGGTCACTAATCCCAAAAGACAAAAAGGAAATTTACATTTAATATAAGAGAGCCATCAATTTTTACTTACTACACATTGTTTATTATGTTACTACTTACGCAGAGATGGTGTCCAAGGCATCTTCAAAAATGTCCTGAGGGGGAACAGAAAATACAATGAGTTTCTGAAGAATCAAGAACTCGAACGGTAAACAAGAAGGCGAGTGTGTGGGTGTGTGCCGAGGCGGGGCAGTCTGGGTGGGATGCAGTGGGATCACTCAACTCTCACTAACGAAATGTCTGTCAGAGAAAGCAAGCATATGAATTTACGTGAGGTTTAATTTTTTAAAAATAATTAAGGCTGGTAGAATACTTGGCTAGCGATCAAACTGGGGTAATTTGAATGAGTGTGACTTCTTTAGTGGGGTCATCTTTTACTCTTCAGTCTCATTAATCCCAGTGAGAGAATAAAATAAATAACAGGATTTACCCAATCTAGTCTTCCCTTTCTCCATGGCTAGCCAAGTATGCCCCTTTTCACATTTAGTTTCAATACCCT
This sequence comes from Myotis nattereri, assembly GCF_964212035.1. Classification (NCBI taxonomy): domain Eukaryota; kingdom Metazoa; phylum Chordata; class Mammalia; order Chiroptera; family Vespertilionidae; genus Myotis; species Myotis nattereri. The sequence continues at coordinate 26,262,467 of NC_138087.1, read as the reverse complement.
CCAAGCTGGCCTTCCTGCTACCAGCCTTTCTCCCAGGTCAGTATGTAAATCTGTGCCACATAGGACAGCCCTTAAGGCAGTGGTTCTCAACCTTCCTAATGCTGCGACCCTTTAATACAGTTCCTCATGTTATGGTGACCCCCAATTTCATTGTTACAAATTGAACATAATGAAAGCATAGTGATTAATCACAAAAACAATATGTAATTATATATGTGTTTTCCGATGATCTTAGGCGACCCCTGTGAAAGGGTCATTCGACCCCCAAAGGGGTGGCGACCCACAGGTTGAGAACCGCTGCCTAAAGGAATATGCCAATTGCCTGTTCAAAAGCTGCAACTGGAGAAAACCCATATCCATACACAAACACACACACACACACACACACACACACACATTTATATCCACTCACAAATCCACACATGCACCCCACACTAATCCACACTGAGACTCACACACTCACAATCTCATAAATAAACTCATAATCATACACACACACTCACTCACAAATTCAAACATACAAAAAGTTTCCTCAAAGCTGCAAAATCAAATCCAGGACCCACTACAACCTGGTCGAATCGTCAAAGCATCTTTCTCTCACATCCCTCCCACCTCCACCCAAACTCAAGGACTGCACTGGTCCCCCAACTCCCACACTTGACACCCTTCATTTAATTCTTCACACAACAGCCACAGTTATTCTTTTTCTTTTCTTTCTCTTCTTTTAATAAACTCAGACCATTCCACGGGTCTATACCTCTCTAAGAACGTTCCACTGCACTGAGAATAAACCCAAACTCCTCCCCATGATCTAGGAACCACTAAATGGCCCTACCCACCCGCCTCTCCCCTTCCCCTCCCCCTCCCCCAACCCGCTGCCCCCTTCCTCACTCCACATAAGGCACAGGTCTGAGTTTCTGTTCCTTTAACAAGACAAACTCATCCCACACCTCTCGGAATTGTTCGCCCTTTTATAGGATGCTCTTCACTCAACTCTTCCCGTGACTGACCGTTCCCATCCTTCTGTTTTCAGCTCAGAAAGCCACCTCTTCAAGGAGACCGGCCCTGATAACCCTACTAAAAATGACTAAAAATAGCAGTTTACTTATAGTTTTGCATCATCTGATTTATTTCATTCATAATCTTATCATAATCTCTAAAACCTTGTTTGATTATGAGGCGGCAATCTGTCTCCATCAGGGCAGGTTCCTATTGATCATGTGTACAGAAAACTCGCCAGGGCTTGGCACAGAGCTGTTGCTCAGTAAACACATGCTGCCTAATGAATGAATGAATGGAGCACGGACTGTCAAGGCACTGATCGTATCACCTTATTGAGAACTATGACATACAAATGAGGAGACAGGGTTACAGAATGTTCCCTTGTGTGACCATTAACATTGAACAATGTTTAAACTACACTGCACTGTGTCTTGAGGCAGGACAGGAAAAGACGGTATAAATACGAAAAGAAGAAGAAGAAACAGCAATATAAGTGGTGGCAGAACTGAGTTCAGAATTGGGATCCCTCACCTATTAACCTGCATTAATGCCGTGTCTTGCAAGGGAGGGAGGCAGAGTCGAGGGCAATTCCATCTTATCCTCCCTCCTCCGAAGCCACATCAGAAGCTCATCAACGAGCCCCTGGCAGAAAAAGGAGCCAGCTCTGAAGTACCATGTCCTAAGCCAAAAGTAAAAGGATGCTCCTCTGGCCTCTATAAAAGTTTCTAACTAGGAAAGGACTCCTTTTTCCAAGTCAAAAGTCTGAAGAGGCTCTTGATATCACAGCTTCTGCCATTTTGAATCGCAGGTCAATATCCTACAGGCCAGCCCATGCCAGCACACACCAGTGAGGGGCTGTGGAGGAGGGAAGAGAATCTGCTCTACAGAAACCCCATCCGGCATGAGGACCAGCTGCCTATACCAGACACCAGCTCACAATCCCTCCGGCATCACTGTTAACACCCACCCCCCCCCCCAACCCCCCGGGCTGACCTTCACGAGAAAGAAGAGAGGTAGCGAGCAGGCTCCTGGAAGGCTTCTGTGTGTCCGTCCCCGCTCCTGGCAAAGCTCAACCCAGAGCAGGCACCGAGCAGACACGGAAATACCCACGCTGATATTTACAATTCAACAAGAAATACCCCATTACCAACCTCAGAAAAAGAAAACCGAATATAAAGAAAGAAATCGTCTTTAATTAAGTAACCTCTCTCCATTTTTTCATATGCAGAGGGTTCTCTAAATAAAGCATACTACCCAATGTGGTACCACGACTATGGCTGGCAATACTGCAGTGTAGATTTGAAAGCTTCTGAGAGTAAATCCTAAAGTTCTCACCACACGAAGAAAAAAAGACTGTAAATATGTGAGGTGATGGATGTGTTAACCCTACCATGCTAATCGTTGTGCAATAATACCTATCTCAAATCACGATGTGGTACACCTGTTATATGTTAATTATCTCAATAAAGCTGGGATTTTTTTTTTAATTAAAAAAATGTTAAAATCGCCCTGGCTGGAGTCGTGGCTCAGCTGGTAGGAGCATCATCCTGCACACCAAAGAGTTGAAGGCTAAATACCCAGTCAGGGCACATACCAAGGTTGCGGGTTCCATCCCCATGCTAGAGGCAGCTGATCAATGTTTCTCTCACACGTGGATGTTTCTCTCTCTCTCTCTCTCTCTCTCTCTCTCCATCTCTCTCTCTAAAAAAAAAAAAAAAAAGTCAATGAAAATGACCTCGGGGGTGAGGATTTTTTTTAAAAAGTTAAAATCTTTTTTTTCCCTTTTAGATGAAAATAGGCTACCTCCATTAACAATGCAGAAAATCCATGGAATTCTAGGACATTATTCTAATAAACTGGAGATGAGGAAGGAAAAATGGGAGGGAAGGAGGAAACTAGACACAAAAGGTAAAAAAAAAATTTCATTTTACGAAGAGGGAAGAGCAGAACTAAGATTTACTGATTGCCGATCATGTGCCAGGGACTTTACAAAAGCTATCTCATTTGCTCCTCCCAATTTATAGCAAGTAAATCCAGTCGCAGGTAACTACCTGCCCAATATTGCACAACTGGTAAGTGAAGGAATTAGAATCCAACCTCAGATTTCCTTAACTCCAACGTCGTTTTTAAATGTGAATAGAACTATCCAAATCTTGGAGCCGCGGCAGTGGAGCAGGAGTGGACAGGGCGTGGGAGAGGAGTGGGCGGCACACCCTCCACGCCACACTGCAGCACTGTGGGCACCAGCCCTCCGCGGAGTGTTTCCTTCTCTAGGAGGACGGACTTGTGTTTGACTTTGCTTTTTACTGTCTGATTAGACCCCAGGCACAGTGAGGTTACATGCCAACGTGCAGATTTCTGAATGGTATAAAAACCTCAAAGGTTGTGGTTATATTGCCCTATAGGCCACTGCCCAGTGTTGTGTAGAGCCTAGCAATCTTAATCTAACATTCTTTTTTTTTCAAACCTATAAATTCCCAGTTCCTCAAATACCCTTTGCATCAGTTTGCCGTCTTGCTCGTTTCTGCCACAATAGGAGAAATAAAATGTTGACATGTTCATTTTATATCTTTATGAGAATCGTATTTCTAAGTTTTAAAAATTATACTTTGTCAACAGACTCTCTCCCTGGTTACATGCAAATACAGTTTCCCAGGTTCTTGGGGAAAGTTATGTGGGTCCACCTTGGGGATGGAATACCAGAAATCAAAGAGACTGTCTACTCAGACCTCCCGTACCATATACCCAGGGACCAATGGCTTCCTTTTCCTCAAATTCTATCCCTTCCTGCTGCTGCCTCAGGGGCCTCCTTTCCTCTGTGGGGACCCCTCAGGACCCCCAGGTTTGGCACTGGATCTGCAGTGGACTGCTGGTCTGTCTACAGCCTCTCCCCAACAGTAAGTACACCCACATATAGTCATCACACAGCATAACTAGGGTTTTCTACCTCTGGTCTCTTTGCTTCTCCAGACTCGCCATCAGCTGCCCAGTATTTCTCAGTATTGGTTTCATTTCCCCGGTGATTACCATAAACTGGTTTCCCTTAAACCTCCCAGTACTGGGCATTTCCCCAGTGATTACCATAAACTGGTGCCTGCCAGTACCGGCAGGCACACCATGTGGACTCCAGTTGAAACATATACAGTCAGAGAAGCATCCAGCGTCTTCCCGTTCAAGGAGAATAAGACAGGCAAGCTCATGTCGCTGACCAATAGGATTTGCTCATGGGAACGCTTCGGTGTTTACTTCTTCCCTTGAAGGCAGCTGAACTGACCACACCTGGCTCCTGATCACACATTGCCCCAAAATGGGACCTGACTTTTTCCAGAGTTTGTCTTGACTTCCTGGCTAGAGTCAAGGGATATCACACTCCTTTTGAATCCACTTTATAACCCAGCACAACACTTTACACTCCACAGATTCTTAGCAAAGAACTGCCAGCCGACTGGCTGGCTGAGTAGCCATGTCCTGAGGTGGAGGCTCCTCCTCACCTTGAGCAGTTTCCTTTTGCAGTTTAGCCAATGGCTTCACCCTGTGAGGTGAAAGCGTCCCTGGAGGACCTTCGAGTGCAAGGCTGGCCCTCCAGGGCCTGCTTCCTGCTGAGGGGAGCCCTGGTCATGGAAATGGACGGAGAAGAGAGGACGGGGATGAGGGTGCTGTATCAACTATTAAAGCTTTTCTGAGCAATTTTCATGTTGACTGGTTAACTGGGTTATATTCTGAGTCTAAAAATGCATGAAAGTGTGTTTAAATAATAGCAGATTCTTAATAAATCTTTAATAAACTAAGAATCGTAAATAATGAAGATACTAATGATAAAAATGTTTACATTGTTTTTATCCTGAAGGGGAAGAGGCAAAGAATAAAGATGACATCACGGGACGTAAAGTCCAGCATAGGAAATAAAGTCAATGATATTGTAGTAACTATATATGGAGACGGGGTGACAGTAGAAATTCGGGGAGAACACTTTGTAAAGTATATGATTGTCTAAACCAGGGGTCCTCAAACTACGGCCCGCGGGCCACATGCAAATACAAATATTGTATTTGTTCCCATTTTGTTTTTTTTTTACTTCAAAATAAGATATGTGCAGTGTGCATAGGAATTTATTCATAGTTTTTTTTTAAACTATAGTCCGGCCCTCCAACGGTCTGAGGGAGTGAGCTGGCCCCCTGTTCAAAAAGTTTGAGGACCCCTGGTCTAAACCCTATGATTTACAACTGGAACTAATCGAAAATAATATTGAATGTAAACTGTAATAAAAAAATTTTTAAATAAACAAAAGACACTAAAAATGAATAAAGATGACAAATATGCTAGTAACAGTAATAATTTAGGTAGTCTGTATTAATTTCCAAAGAGACCAAATAGATTTACAAACTCTTCAGGAATCCCCATGTGAATTTTAATGCACTTTGTGGCATGAAAAGGAATATATGGTAAATATTACTTCAAAAGGAAAGAGGAAGTAGGAAGGAACATAATAAATGTTCCGTCAAAGGGTCCCACAAATCCAAAAAGTTGACTCACTTCTCTAGAGTCTCCCCTTACCTCTTCCTCCTCCTCCTCCTCTTCTCCCTCTCTCTCATGGATGACTTGATGAGGTCTGTGAGCTGACGTTACCAAGTTCTCATGTAACTGTTCTTTAGAGAGGGGTTGCACAGTGTGATAGGACTCTGTAGACACTTTCCTCCTCAGGGAGAACCAGCCCCACATGGTCCCAGACCCTCCTAGCTGGAGCTTCACCCGAGATTCCCTTCTATTGACCAGTGATGCTATGTGTTTGGTTCCGTGGGCTCAAAGAACCCTCGAGCTGCTGAGAACTCTGACACGTCACAGGTTCTACCTACACCTGGCTCCGGGGCACGTCTGGACCGCTCCCAGGAACATGAGGCATGAAAAGAGTGCCCAGCCTCGCCCGGGACTCGGGCAGGGATTAAGAGTCATGAATACCGAGGTCCCAAGACTGCACACAGTCCTCTACATGGCCTTCATGCCTGGTGAATCCAAAGATTCAACTGCACACAGTCCTCTGCATGGCCTTCATGCCTGGTGAATCCAAAGATTCAAAGTGGGAAACCAGGCTGACACCAATTGTTACACTTCAGTAATACCATACTGACACACCAGGAAGGTTCTGCAAATATTGGCTGTAAATCTTTTCATACATAAAGGAGAGGGCACACTGCTAGTTAAAGGAATCATATGAAAAACCCATACACTTAAGTGGCATCATTCCCCACTCTAACATCGATAAAGTATTGATTTTTCTAAATCAGGATGAATTTAAAATACATCTTTATTATATGTCCATGAAGTGACTTTTAGAAGTTTGGGAAAAGACTTTTTTTTAAAAAAAGATATATTTGCCCTGAGCTGATCTGTCAGCAATGATTTTTCATTCTGCTCGTATCTGCCACCCATTTCTCTGCCATCTTACCTATTTGTAAAAAGCAGCCATGGCCTTCATTTAAACTCCCAACTGCCTCCTGGGGGCTCCACAGTTGCATTTTCTATGTGATGCTACTTGCTTTGTTAACTTCAGCCTGTGTGATGAGCGTCACTGCCCTGAGTCTCCCTGGTGGACAAACGTAAAACTCAGCCTCAGCATCCTCGTGACTGGGTCTGCAGAGTGCAAACACCACCCATTCCTCCCCTCAGAGGATTACCAGCAACGCATGTTTCCTGTGAAACCTTTACTGACCCACAGAGCTCTTACTCAAAGGGAAGAAAAGCAACTGGGGCCCATGCAGTAGAGACTATTCACACTCCAAGCCCCCACATGGCCCTTGCAGGGAACAAAATGTGACTTCCCAGGGTTTAAAGCGATCAGGCTATGGGCATAAATTCTCCACTATCGCAGACAGGAAAAAAGAACATGACACAGAGTTCATCTTCTGAACCTGCCCAGATTTGAAAAATCTGATTTTTTTTATACACTTAGTAAAAAACTGGAGGTTTTCAGAGATTATTCAAATGTAGAGCTTTTTCATTTTTAATACTGCACACCATAAAATCAGCTGCCAGAAGGAAAAAAAAATTATGCCTTAGAAAATTTTATTTTAAACAATCATCACTTGAGATTGAAAATAATTTGACATATTCTCCAAGTATAACTTTAATATAGTTCTCTAGTTGCTCTTATCCGGGGGAGTGCTCTAATATTGCCCCCTAAATTATGTCTTTTTTCTCAAAGCTTCATATTTCCTATCAGATCTGAGAAGTGAAAATTAGGCATACAAAAGAACAGTCATTTCACTAGCGAGGATTACTTTGAGCACATAAATTGAGCACATGTTTCCTCAGCAACTATTACATGTTGGTGAGTTAGGTTTTATTCAATGATTCACTCAAACATTGCAGTAGTAACGTAGTACATTTCCAACATAGGACAGGGGGAAACATATATTTCGGCCTGAAAGTTTTATTTAGACCTGGGCAGGTCTTCCCTTTCCACCCTCCACTTCCTGGTGTGGAGAATGGGGATTTCAACAGCCTCCCTGATTTTTGTAAGAATGCTAAAAAGATCATGCATAGCAGGTCTGACTCAAAACAGGCCCAATAAATCCCATTCCAGAGGGTCTTTAATTCTCAGATACGGGGTGAATCCGTGGACTCAGGGAGCCAGATCCCCCACCGTACTTCCTCAACAACTCTTTTTCATACCAAAGATTCTACACCTCCTTTTGCAAGAGAGAAAAGAGGCCACATGTGGGACTATTTATAGCAAATAGGTGCTCAAGCATGTTAACTGCCTTTACTTCTCCTATCTTAAAATGCCTTCCCCTCTTTTCTTTAATGCCCAGACCCTTCTTACTCAGTGGGTTACCCAGCATGATAAACATAAGTTATGGGCACAGAGCCCATGTCCTCAGCTCAATGGGGAGCAGAGTGACCTCGGCCAACACAATGTGAGCTTGGCCAACACACCCAATGAATGGCTAGGGGCTCCAGCCTCCTTCTGAGTGAAGCAGACAGGTTGGCATAGATGCCATCCCTTCCTCAAAATCCTAAATTTAACAGAAATCCCCCCCAATGAGGAAGCTGTTTGTCCATCACCCTCAGAAAAGCCTGGCATTCAGAGGGACTGCATCTCAAGGGACTGCTGAACCTTTCAGATTTTGAGCCATATCAGTGGTACCAACTTGATCCTAGATAGCTAGTGTGTTCACAAAATGAGTCTTTGGCATCTGCCACAGCTTTTAGCCAAGCACAGAGGAACCATGAGAATAAAAAAGGAACCACCAGATGTCACTCTCACAAAACACAATAACGAAATTAGACAGCTTGGTTTTCGTTTTCACTGACACATAGATCCATGGGTTGAGAAAAATGAAATAGATAACTTTATGAAGGAGGAAAAACTTTCCCTTCCTACATTTTGTTATAAATATGGAGTTGAGTCTGGCTTAAGGCAAGGGGTAAGTCCTGAGGTCAATACTTAAAAGGAAAATATATAGTCAAACTAAACATTGAACAAATACTTTAGATTGTCATCATAACTGTCATTGTGAATGGTTTTGAATATAACCTCATAGAGGAATGGCTTTCACATCTGTTTCTCACTCTATTCTCAAAATATCCAATTGGGTTAGGGAAGAAAATTCAATGTTTTATCTATTGGTGCAAAGGTAGGCAAACATAAAATGTGTACCGTGAAATATGGTGTGTAATAAAGAGTACATATGTAAACAAGATTTTTACAATTGTGTATTATTGAATTTATTTAACATAAATAAGCAAATTATCTTACTCCCCTGTACATATGCCTCTGCTACTAGTTTTATGGCTGTGAAATGAACCTTGGCAATCACTTAATATGTCAAGTACTTCTGTCCTCTAGGGCCCACCCTACTCAATGTGTACTTTCACATGGGGAATATTGAGGGCATGCCATTTCTTCAGGAGAATAATTTCACACAAAACAAACAGCAAAACAGAACCAAGAGACTTTTTTAAAACTGTGTAATTTTGAAATCATCACTAGTAAAGATGTTTTAAAATTAAAATGAACAGAGCTTATAGCTTCTTCCTCTGAATAAATACCATAATTCCATTTATGAATACCCAGGCACTATTTTGGACACTTAGATGCTTATTTCTAATTCACAAAAAATCAGGAAAAAAGTGAGCATTTCACCTTTACTATTACTACTATCACTGTGTCCTGACAATAATAATAACAGGTAACACAACTGAGTGCCAAAAACTGCTCTAAATCCTTACATTCATTAACTCATTTAATTTTCATTATGACCCTAGGAGATAAGACTACTATTCTGTCCAAATAAAGAAACTAAAACTCATAAACATTTAATTAACTTATCCACCATCCCATAGAATGAGGAACCTCAGTTTTTCCATCTGTACAACTGGAATAATATCAGTTAGTTTACATCATTGCTGTGAGGTTTAAATGAGATAATGTATTCAATGCCTCGGCACAGTGTTGACACAACTAATAAGTGATTTCTTTTGTTATCATTAAAGTGGTTCTATAGATAAAAGGCTCCAGTGCAGCCTAAGGATGAGCAAAAAGAAACTTATTGCATCATCTTGCTCAGGACTAGCAAGAAGTCTAGCAAAAAGCTCAAACATTCCGGCTACCACAGAAAACTGGCAATGAGCATTCCCTTACTCATAGCTTTGCTCCAAAGTAAATGTCTTTAAAAGAGAATATAGCCCTGGCTGGTTTGGCTCAATGGATAGAGCGTCGGCTTATGGACTGAAGGGTCCCAGGTTCAATTCCAGTCAAGGGCACATGCCCAGGTTGCGGGCTTGACTCCCAGCAGGGCGTGCAGGAGGCAGTCGATCAATGATTCTCTTCTCATCATTAGTGTTTCTATCTCTCTTTCCCTCTCCCTTCCTCTCTGAAATCAATAAAATATATTTTTTTAAAAAGAGAGAGAATACAGAATCTTGTCTCTTAATATGAGTGCTTGGAAGAGGCGGTTCCCAAAAACTAAGGCTACATACAAAGGTGACGCAAACTGAGGAAGCCCATCAAGCAGGAGAGAAGGCCTGAGGACGGGAGTGCACATGCTGAGAATCAGCCAGCCTGGGTTCAAATCCCAGTTTCATGGTGACTCACTAGCTTTTTGGGCTATTTTCCTTTTTTGCGCCTCAGTTTCCCATCTTATAGGGATGTCCACAGAGTAAATGACACATGTGGAAAGCACATAGAACAAAGCAGTGAGTATAAAACGTTTGTAAATATCCCTATTATTGCTGGGACTTAACTCTCCTAAAGGCACTGGTGAGCACTTCAGGCTGCATCCTGGAGACGGTTGGGTGGTAGACAGGGTGCAACACTTGGCACTAAAGAGTCTGCCTCCCCTGGCAGATGCATCCTGGTGTCCCCAAACAGATTAGTCTACCACCACACAGGCCAGCAAACTACAACCCGGGATCAAATCCAGCCTGCTGCCTGTCTTTGTAAATGAAGTCTCACTGGAACACTGTCACACTCCACACTTAAATACTATCTATAGCTGTTTTCCTGATACAACCGCAGAGTTGAGTAGTTGCAACTGGCCTTCTACAGAAAAAGTTTGCCTACCTTTGCACAAATAGATAAAACATTGAATTTTCTTCCCTAACCCAATTGGATATTTTGAGAACAGAGTGAGAAACAGATGTGAATAATTTCTAAAATAGGAATTATTTTTTTTAAAAAATGGCCTTCAATCTTTAAAATGAAGGTGAAATAATGCTAAGAACATGAGTGTAGAGTCCCACCATGAGCTCCATTATTCATGTGTGGCCTTGGGCAAGTCACTTAGCTGCTCTAGGATTCATATTTACCAGTATTCCTATAAAATAAGGACAACAATAAAACCACACATGTGGGGTTCAAAGAATTACATGAGATGTATAGAGGGTTTGCCCTGGTGTCTGGTCCATAGTAAGTACTCGATAATGTCAGCACTCACTAAACCAGTGATGGCAAACCTATGACACACGTGTCAGAGATGACAGGCGAACTCATTTTTTTGGTTGATTTTTCTTTGTTAAATGACATTTAAATATATAAAATAAATATCAAAAATTAAATCTTTGCTGGGGGACTGTCTAGGGCGGGGGGATAAAATGGACACATATGTAATACCCTTTGTAATACTTTAAGCAATAAAAAAAAAAAAGAAAAAAAAATTAAATCTTTGTTTTACTATGGTTGCAAATATCAAAAAATTTCTATACGTGACACGACACCAGAGTTAAGTTAGGGTTTTTCAAAATGCTGACACGCCGAGCTCAAAAGGTTCGCCATCCTGCACTAAACTATTACTTTCATTGTTATTACTTCCGGGAAAAGCTGCATGTCCAAACATTGGACCGCTCAGACAGTACTTTCCCTCTCCAAGCATCTCCCCTCATGAGAATTACCGGTGCTAGCAAAGCAGAGATGCTGAGAACTGTAATCCGTTCTTTGGCAGCAGTCTAAGAGAGAAAAAGCTAAGATTTTGATAAATCCACTTCTGTCAACGTTAATTTTCCTCCACTCCCATCAACATTCCCTTCCAACAGTAAGAAATTTTGGGCAAGAATCTAAACATTTATCTACATATTAGTATTATGTAGAGGAATAAACCTTATACTATTAAGACACAGTAGCTGAACCAATCCCATCACAAGTGAAATGCTGACTCGGTTTCAAGCAAGAAGCAAATTAAATATGGAAACCAGCAGAAAAGAAGAAGCTGCCAGAGGGATTAGTATAATAAATCATATAATTAGTATCTCAAACCTAATAGACATTCTACATTTAAAAATAAAAAAAAATGAATTAAAAATTCTAAACAGCTAAAGACAAATACAAAACTTCTGGTAGAAAAAAATGCATTAAAAAGAATCTGAAGTGACAGCAAAGAGCAATCAGGACACTTTGGGGGCTGATGCAAATGTACAATATCTTGATAATAGTGGTAGTTAAATGAGGGTATTCATTTATTAAACAATCTGAACACCTAATATGGGTGCATTTCACTACATGCAAATTAAGTCTCGATAAAGTTGATTTTTAAAAGAATTTGAGAAAAATAAACATAAAAAGTTACATATGAAGTATTAAAAATTTGGATGCTGATGTTATGCTAATAATGGCTAACACATCTATAGCACTCTTATGTGCCAAGTACTGTTCTACACACTTTTACATATATGACTTCATTTGCTCTTCATACCAATCCTCTGAAATGGTTTAGTATGACCCCCAGTTTACAAATAGTGAAACTGGGACACAGAGAGGTCGAGTAACTTGCCCCAAATCACAAAGCATCTAAGTGCAGAACCAAAAAAACAACAGATAAAGGTTGTAAAGACAATACACTAGAGAAGAAATCCAGCAGCCAGTTAGCTTGGAAATGTGCACTTAAAAAGTGGTATTATTTTGTCCATGGGAATCGGGAAAATTAGCAAGACTGATAATATCCACAGTTTGCATTGCAGAGATGCTGGAAAAAGCGAACATAGACTATTGCCTCAGACTATTTAGAAGTCAGTCTGGCAATATCTATAAAAAAAGTATGTGCATATACATTTCCACAGCAACACGACTTCTAATATTCTATACTATAAAATATTTACACACATGCACAAGGATCTGTGGTAGGCAGGGAGACAGGCGCGAGCTGAGCAAGGACGATGGCTCAGGTACAGAAAGAAGGTCACCAGGGCGGAAAGCCCTAGGTGCCGAGGAAAGAACAGCTGTAGGATGGAACCTCATCCCCAGAGTGACCTTTCCGCCCTGGACATAACATCTAGGACTCAGTTGTATTTCAGCTCCAGGCCCAGAAAAACAGCTAAACCAGATAAGCAACACCACAGCTGACCTCAGGACCAGCTGCACTGGATCATGACCCCTTGCCCTGGTGCTGACCAATCGATCAGTGGCGACCCTGACCCTGAAAGGACACACCTGGAAAGCACAGTAAGGAAGGTGACATTTCAGCTAAATTCATTTTATAACCCAAATCCTTCCACACCTGGGATAAGTGAAGAGCACTTTCTGCCTCTAGTAGTAAAACTTTTTTTAAAAATCTTTTTATTTAGAAATAATGTCAAACTTACAGAGAAGTTACCAGAGTAAGAACAGTTCAAAGAACACTAGGTGTTCTTTATCCAGATTCATCTACTGTTAACATTTTGGCCCATCCTATATAATAAAAGCCTACTATGCAAATCGACCGAACAGCAGAACAGCCAGTGGAACCACCCGTCACTATGATGCACACTGACCACCAGGGGGCAGATGCTCAACATAGGAGCTTCCCCCAGCCCACAGGCCCCAGGCCAGCCAAGGCAAGTGCCAGCAGGGGACCCCCCAAATCGGCCTGCAGAGGGAGGTGACCAGCAGCGGCGGTGAGGGGCAGGGCTGGTGAGCGGGGGACACCAGGATGGCCAAGGCAGGTGCCAGCAGGGGCTCCCTCCACCCCGAATGCCCCACCAGTCGCCCCACAGATCAGTCCTGATCACCGGCCAGGCCTAGGGACTCTACCCATGCATGAATTTCATGCACTGGGCCTCTAGTTTGCTTTATCATCTTCTCTTTCCTCCTCCCTTTCCAAACTTCTCTAGCCAGCTAACTAGATCTTTTTTTTTTTTTTCCTGAGCCACTAAAAAGTAAATTACATGTACTGGGGCCCTTTATCTCTAAATATTTCAGTGTATATTTCCTAAAACTAAGGATACTCTCTCATATAACCAGTTCAGTACACTTGGCTGCTCTCAGCTGCTGTCCATCTTCCAATGTGGTCTATTAAGCCAATAATTTTCCCCTACAGTATTTTCCCCCTACTGCGCAGGAGCCAGTCTCAGGTCAAATATTGCATTTAGCAGTCAGGTGTCCTTGGCCTCCTGTAATCTGGAACATTTTCACAGCCTTTCTTTGTCTTTTATGACACTGACATTTTTTGAGAGGACAACCCTCTTCTCCTTTCCTTAAAAATAGAACCTTCCTTATTTAAAGTTTTTGTTGTTTCCTCGTGATTAGATTCAGGTTAGACTACTCCGGAAGGGACACAGTGTCCTTGTCAGGTCATGTATACCTGGAGGCAGAGAGGTTCGCTGCCCCCACCGGTGATGTGAATTTTGATTACCTGGTCAACGTGTTGTCCAGTTTCTCCCTTTCATAGTTACTATTTCTGTCTTGCAAGGAATCTGTAGTGAGATAGTGTAAGACTAGGTATGTCTCATACTCCTCACCCAAATTTGCCCCTAGAATCAGCACTCTGATGATGGCTGCCTGACTCACTCTTTACTATGATAGCTGAAAACTGATTTTCAAGTCCAACACTCCGTCCACCTTTACCAGTCGGCCTGTGGCGTTCTCTTGAAAGTAAAAGCCCTCCAGTCTCCTCCATGTATCTATCTAGTTATCATCAATATAGATTTCAAGGATTTCGACTTTTCTAAATGGTCTGTAATACACTACTGTCTTTAATTATTTTCGTGTTCAAATTGTCACAAATTTGGCCTGGGCAACTTTTAAATGTCTCACTACTTACCCCTCTGAGCAAATTCTAATAATAGAACTTGCTTATTATGAGGATTCTGTTTGCCAAGGAATCTTACAAGGTTAAGGCATATCTAAACTTGAGCAATAAGATTCAATTATTTTTCTGAGTCCCCTAATGAAAACTGAGATATGTAGCCACTGACTTACATACTTGATCCACCGTTGTGCATTACAAAATGGACTTTATTCAAATGAGGCTACAGCGAAAAGAAGAACTGCCAACATTAAGAAGCAGAGAAACAGCTAGGGACAACAAAACAAGCCAACTATACTAGAGTTTTGCTCAGTCACAACAGAACTGTGAGGAACTTGAGCATAATTCACAAAGACC